>NC_135159.1:615865-1815865 GCF_050948215.1 Halictus rubicundus | reverse complement strand
TATACAGGCACCGCTAAATGATCTCCTTATTGGAACCTCTAAGTCCTCCAAAAAGCTGCTGGCATGGCCGTCATCATTGACCGGTACTCCAGTTGGTCAGTGGCGATAACCATCAAGGAAATACAGGCCGAAACCGTTGCCAGGGCTTTCTTTGGATCCCCGCTCACCATCTCCACAGACCAGGGAACCCAGTTCGAGTCAGCCCTCTTCGCTGCATTGGTTAGAGTCTGCTAGGCTCGGAATGAATCCATACCACTCCTTACCATCCTCAGACCAATGGAATGGTGGAGAGGTTTCATCGCTCCCTCAAGGCTACCTTGATGTGCAGTCCTTGATGTGCGTGCTATCGTGGCGCTTCGAGCGCCTCGAGAAGGAGAAAGCAAATCTTGAAGCCGCAACCGCTCTTTTCCATTGGTCACACCTGAGGATGCTTTCCATTGATTGTGTCACGTCCGGTGGTTCGACCGTCAATGAATAAACCCTGAGATAAAGAATTATTACGAATTATTATAGAAATCCGATGATGTCACGCGAAGAAAAATAAAATAGGATATACGCTAAGAATTCTACGCAGTTAGGTAGCGCGGAAAAAGACCGACTTATCTTCCTGCAAGATACGCAGATGAAGATCAATTTACACCTTGGGAACAAACAGGAGGGGTATCCAATTATGCCGAATTATAAGAAAAGACGTCGATTTCATAAGTAAAAGAATCCTGGCGACATACAGCTGACTAGTCAAGAGACATCGGGAATATTAAAAGATGCAAACTCCTGAGCCAGCACTTTTGGGAAACAAAGGACTGGCCACCTTATAAAAGGCAATCATCATAATGGGTGAATTTAAGAAATTTTTTTATGTATATACCTCAATGCAGAACGAACAAGTAACCTTTATTGGAGAAAAGACCATTAAACTTCTTATACAATTATATAGCGTTCCTGGATTCACAGACTATATCCCCACTGAACAAATACTACAAGAAAGGGCCAATGAATGGTTAAAAAGAGGGAAGGATTTTTCATCGCTTAAAAACCATGTAACATATGCAAAATTATGTTTGTTAGCTACAGGAAATCCCCAATATCTGGAAGCCAATCCTTATCTATGGTTCAGGGAACATATGACTGGCGGGGATATTTTGAAAGAAGCATGTATGATACTAACTGAGCAGCCTTACATATCTGAGGAGGATGCCATTAATACAGCAAAATTCAAGGTGACAGGGTCATCAATTGATGAACAAAACCAGGATGGGACTAAACCTCTAGTCACAAATCAAGGGGGAATTGGTGAAAGAATAAATGATGTAGAATTGCCTGATGAAATGGTGATAACACCAACATCTCTTCTCGGCAATAAATCATTCATTTATCCTGAAATGGGGAAACACCCCCTGGCACTGTCATTCGCTGAGACCACTATAATAGATATTGTGGGAAGTTTACCTTCAGGTGATTAATTTCTCACACACTACGTCCAGAGTATCTAATGCCTATTGTAACTAGCATTCCAAAAGCTAGTCTGGATGAGATTAAACGCTTACAGGACCCATAGAAGCCGTGCCACCTCGAATACTACACCACTCAAGGAACCAGCATGGCACTACGTTAACCCATCGAATCTGGCTACCAGTGGAATCTATACTCAAGGTGATCTCAATAACTTGAGAGACCATATCATGTTCCCAGCCGAAAAATCAGCCGTACTAAACTCTGTAGCTCGAGGCATAACTGGTAAAGCTATACCAGATGGATCACTTTCCATAATGAACATGATGAATGAGGAAACACTCAACAAGATAGCGGAAAACGCAGCCGAAAAATTCTGGCACGGCTTCATCGCACTTGGATCCCTCAGTGTAGGAATACTAGCAGTCTTTATAATCCTCAAATTTATAAAGGCAATTGCTGACGCAATAATACACGGCTATCAGCTGCACTCGCTATACGGGTGCAGTTTCACCTTGTGTGGAGCCGCATGGAATTCGCTGACGCACCTCCTAATTCAACGAGCTGACAAGCGATGACACACGACCCAACCACCTGACGACGCGACCTCTAAGAATCAACCTCGGACCAATGACCCGGATACGTCTGAACTCGGAAAAGTTGTTGGAAGTTTAAGACTAAGATGAAGTTACGAATCACGTGTTTTAGCAAGAGACTCGAAGATGGCCGTGTTCGTTCGTTGACGTGCCTCTGCTGCTATGCTCTCCTGGGTCTGCTCGTAAATGGATTCAACCTGCTTGTGATGCTCTGCCTGCACAAAGAGGTAAATATTAAAAGTATTCGCTAATCCGTGTAGCTAGCACAGTTACGACGTCTGTCGCAATAAGAAAGTTGCCCACGCGTTAATCGGATCACCGCGAAATTCGATGGTCCTCGTGGATGATGTTAACACGTTGAGGCACCGCACAGTGCGGACAAATCGCCTGTTTTCGGCACTTCTCGTAGTTCGGTTATTAATGCATATATAGAGGAAATTTTTTACAGACAATTATATTTACCAATATAGTTCATAATTTTAACCAAAAAAAATTTTTTTAGAAAAAAAAATTTATTATTAAAAATTAACAAATTTATTTTTAAAAACTAACAAGTTTAGAACAAAATTATTAATAAATGAACCATATGTAAAATTAACAATAATAAACTTAAACAAATTATAATACTAGTGAATAAAATGAATAAACTCAACAAAATGCTGCTGCTGCTTCGCTATCCGAGTCATTCTCAGTACTTTCATTGCGACTCAAAATCATTGACTCTCGTGATCTTGCACATTTCGATCTATCCCTACATTCTTATTACTTTTTCAATAGTTATAAAACATATATTAAAAACAAATTAAAAATGCATAAAAATGATTGATACATAATTATTGCAAAATTGTATTATGCATAAATATGGTCATTATATGATTATTATTAACAATTTCCATCCTAATACGCATGTTTTGCAAAAGAAATGTATTTCATATCGTGATATACACGAATATTGAAATTTTCCAGTAAATTCCCCACTGTAACTGTGGCGAACAAATGGCGAAATTTTTTACAAAAATCCAAATTTGTTTACAAATGTATACTTATTGTTAATTATTCACAAAAAATGAAATTTAACAATATAACTAATACATTTAAAAATAAAATAACAAATTTTCCACGATAGATCCTAAAGCAAAGGTATGGACACTTCTTAAAAAGTTTATAAAATTGAGAGTCGCAAAAAGTGGCAGACAAAACTATGAAATTCTTAAACTATAATAAGTAATGTATCCGAATATGCATGAATGTCAGGATATACTTTGCCGTTTTTGTTTTATGTTAATTTGAAGTTTTATATGCAATTAACAAATAAAACCACCGTTGAAAATTTGTACAAAAAATAAATCCACTTTATTAAATGTATAAAGAATGCATATTCCTTGGTAAGAACTTTCCATTACACAGAATTATTATTGCACACTCATTTACAGTTAATATAACATTTTTCGATTTTTGGCACTTTAGAGAGTGCCTCCATGGCCAAATTTTTTCACAAAAATCTAAATTTAGTTACTAATGCATATGCAATGGTAATTAGTCACAAAAAATTAAATTTAACAATAAAATTAATAAGTTGAAAAAAAAAGAAAACAATTTTTATGCAAAAAAAAAATTGTTAAATGATTTTTAAATGAATAATAATATGCATTTCCTGCTAATAAAGAGTTCTGTCAAAGGAAATTTTTGTGCATCGTGAAATAAAAATGTAGTGAGATGTGCCGACTTGTCCGCACTGTGCACCGTGCGAATTACACTTATACTCGTGTCGTGTTTGATCAAGAAATTACGTCACCTGAAAACATTGTTCTAGTCTTTCATTTTGAGTCTCTACACACGATCCTACTGTTGCGGATAGAATTAAGATCGTGCAGTGTCCGTCACGCAGATATAGTGGTAATTAGATATCAACAAATTCCGACAATATTTCATTGTATGGAAATACACGTGTATTGTAAAGGATATGGAAGGAGGATGGAGCAGACCGGTATTAGCTGAAAATTGTACATTGTGGAAAACTATCGAACGATGGTCACCCGAATCTCGTGGGCGCGTTGTGACAAAGCGATTGCGTTCTGTTGCATATCAAGCCAGTGCGTGTAAAGGTAGACGCGACGCGTCTACCTTAGGCCGCAATAAACCTCAAAAATAGGGGAGACGTCCCCACGGAATGAAGGTTTACCAGCGTGCACGGAGAGACCGAAAGGTTAATCCGGGGCCGCCAGGCTAAGGAAAGGTCGCGAGATTCGGGAAGTGCCAACATAATGAGCGTGATATTGTTAAATTGATTGTCTGGTGTACGTTCTTGTGCTTACAATGGGCGGTCGAGGACAACCGCGGGTTTGGTACCTGGGACAAAGCACCATGAAATTTCAATAGGGAATCATAAACAAATTGCTCCATCCCCTCCCATAGCCCTCAGAAAATCAACTGCCGATCGGAGAGAGTTTAGTTGCCATCGAGACGCAGGAGAGTCAAGCGACAAACTGTGGTGCCGAAACCCGGGATAATTTTCGCCGGTGGTGAGTTATAATTCGCTTGAGTGTAAAGTGCGGCGATGGCAAGAGGAAGGAAGAGGGCTCTTGCACCACAGGCGAATAAGGATTCGCCGATGGCTAAGAGAACACGAGCTTCTGCGAGGAAAAGTGCGAGGAGTGAAATCGAACCTCTCAACTTCGATCAGCCCGGACCGTCGGGAACTCAACCCGGACCTGGAACTCCGTCAACGAATGCAGCCGTCAGGGAGAGAAACCACCGTCAACGTCAGGGGTTGTCCTCGGAAAGCTCACCTGGAAGCACCAGCAGCAGGAACGAAGGGTCGACCGGTCGGAGTGAGTACCAGGAACGAGAACAAGGCGAGCAACAACGTCCGCAACACACGGACCCCACAGCGCGTCTCGTGCAAGCGATAGAAAATACGTTGCGAACCGTGAGCGAGGCGTCGATGGGAATAGGGAGTTCGCGCTTCATGAATCGTCTTACCTCTGCGGGGTCATTGCCGACGTTTTCGGGAGATCCGGTAGAATGGATACACTTCAAAGAGACCTACCGATTAACGTCCGAACTCGGGGCGTACAGCGATCGGGAGAATATGGCCAGGCTTTTCGCCGCGTTGAAGGGAGAGGCGCGCGAGACCGTAAGTGCGTTGTTAGCCACGAGTCAGGATCCAGGAGCCGTCATACGTACACTGGAGTTAAATTTCGGGGATAAATATGCAGTGGCGCGCAAGATTATAGACGATATTAAAGGTCTACCGCGCTTGGACTCGGGCGCAATAAGCATAGCACAGTTCGCGACTAAACTTCGAAATGCGGTGGTAGCCTTTCAATCCTTGGAGCTCACTGGTTACCTCCACAGCCCCGAATTAGTTCAAGTCGTCGGGAACAAATTACCCTCGGCTCTGAAATACGCCTATAACAAGTATGCGATCGAAGTGACCATGGAAAATTCGCAGCTAGAGAAACTATCAGGTTTCCTGTTTAAAGAAGCGGAGCTCGCAGTAGCGGCGGGTGTTTTCAACGTAGGATCGAATACTGCATCGACGTCGCGAGCGCTGCCTAGCACGAAAAAACGCATTAGGGGAAAGGGTCCCAGTACGTTGGATAAAGCAGAGTTTAGAATAAACGCAGTAGAATGTCGCGAAGAACGCGTAAATAGATGTGTGTTCTGCGATAGGTCTAACCACGCCACGGCCGACTGTACGGGACTTGCCCGGGAAACGATATCGCGACGATGGTTTCTGGTAAAAAAACATAGATTTTGTTTCAAATGCTTGGAAAAGGGACATCCGCGCAACGAGTGCAAGGGCGCGAGCTGTTCAGCCTGCAAAGGCAACCACCATATCCTTCTCCATAATGTCAGATGCGATAATAAAAACACGAGAAGGGGTCGGAAGGAATCAAACAGAAAAGCGCCAGAAACTATCGTCGCGTCGGAAAACGTCGCGAGAGATACCGCAAAGAGCACTTGACTAGGGGTAGAGTGCGCGCTACTAAAGATACTACCGGTTCGAATTCAAGGGCCCAAAAAATCCGTGGGTACGTTTGCGTTGTTGGACGAAGGTTCGACGATTACGTTGGTCGACCGAGGGTTGTCGCGAGAAATAGGAGCGCGAGGAACCCGCGTAAACATAACCTTAAAAGGCGTTCAACCACGTGAGCAATTAATAACCCATTGCGAGAGGGTCGAATTCGAAATTAAAGGTCGATACGGAACACACAAAATTAGGCAGGCCGTAACGATGCGAGAGTTAAGCCTCCCCACGCAGACGCTCCCGGAAGAGACGGTAAAATACGTCGAAAGGATAACGAATTCTAAAATAGCTCCATACTCGAACGCGCTCCCGCGAATTCTCATAGGGCAAGACAACTGGCCTCTGATAGTCAACGAGGAACTCCGGACAGTCGGAAATACAGGCTTCGCACTTTCGCGCTGTCAGTTAGGCTGGACGTTGCATGGGGTCTCCGAACGTCCCGTGGAAAGAAAGAATCTAGTCAGTGCGTACGCGACGCGACACGAATTTCCGGAGAGCGAGGTGAAGGACGACGAAAAACTTGATTCGCTAGTACGAAGCTATTTTGGTATAGACACGCTCGGCGTCAACGATTTCAACAAAGATAACGGGAAACAGGAACGGGTGTTAAAGATATTACAGGAAACGTCGCGCCGTCAAGGAAATTCGTGGGAGATAGGCCTACTGTGGAAAGAAAGCCGCGCGGAGAACGTGGACAGCAAGGCGGTGGCTTTGAAAAGACTTATCTCCCTGGAAAACAAACTCGATCGTGACCCCTGAATACGCGGCCATTTATTGCGCGGAAATGGATCGGTTCATCGCAAGCGGTTACGCGGTAAAAACAAAGGATAATGAAAATCATGGAAAATCGTGGTACTTGCCGCATTTCGGAGTCAAAAATATTAATAACCCAGGCAAACTAAGATTGGTCTTTGATGCAGCGGCGAAGACAGCGGGTGTCAGTTTAAATGACCAGCTGGAATCGGGACCGGATTTATTACAATCTTTACCGGGCATCCTATTACGTTTTCGTTTGCACGTATTCGCGATTAAAGCAGACATTAAAGATATGTTCCTACGAGTGAAAGTAAAAAAGGAGGATCAAGAGGCGCAAAAATTTCTGTGGCGCGGCGCCAACAAATCAAAATCCCCTGAAACATACGCAATGACACGTTTGATCTTTGGCGCGAAATCCTCACCGTGCTGCGCTATGTTCATAAAGAACAAAAACGCTAATGAGAACCATGAATCAATGCCAGAGGGGTCGAAAAGTATAATCAACGATAGTTACATGGATGACTATTTAGCCGGTCGAGATACCGTACGTGAAGCGATAACGCTCATTCGCGACGTGATCCAAATAAATTCGAGAGGAGGATTTGAAATGCACGGTTGGGCGTGTAACTCCGAACTAATTCTGAACCCAATACCGGAAATTAAAAGGCGGACAAGGCCGAATGAAATGCGCCTATGCGATCGAGGGGGAGAAAGGGTGCTGGGGCTTATCTGGGATACCCGAAAAGACGAACTTCATTTCAATTTGGAGATGGGTAAAATATCAGAGCAAGTCTTAAGGGGTGAAGTGAGGCCAACGAAACGCGAATTTCTTCGCGTCATAATGTCCGTATTTGATCCGTTGGGCTTCCTTTCCCCGTTTACGCTTAAATCCAAAATACTGATGCAAGACATATGGCGCAGCGGTGTAGTATGGGACCAGCAACTACGTAAAGAAGAACAATCGGGTTGGCTATCCTGGCTCGAAGGGCTCCGCGGAATAAACAATCTCCGTCTACCTCGTCGTTACATCCTCACCGGAACGCGATATGCAAAAATACAGTTGCACGTTTTCTGCGATGCTAGTTTAAAGGGCTACGCAGCGGCTGCGTACTTAAGATTTATAATGAAAGACGACACTGCACAAACAATCCTCGTTATGGCAAGAACCCGAGTGGCGCCCTTGAAGCCCTTGTCGGTTCCGCGGCTGGAATTACAGGCCGCGTTGTTAGGGGCACGGTTAGCCAAAACTGTCGTGGAAGAGCTTAAAATTGAGATAGGTCTACGATTTTTTTGGTCTGATTCCACTACCGTTATTCGATGGATAAGATCAGAGCCGCGAACACGACAAGTATTCGTCGCGAATCGGTTGGGAGAGATAGGCGAGTCGACTCTAAGCTCCGAGTGGCGCTGGGTCCCATCGTCCTTGAATCCTGCAGACAACGCGACACGCTGGTCTAATAAAGACCTGAATACCGATAACCATTGGTTCGGCGGCCCAGAATTCTTACGACAGGCAGAATCGAGCTGGCCTACGGAGAAGAATATGACCGAGGAAGAGAAATCTCAAATTGACAACGCCGAGCTACGAAAATCGCAAGTATATGTGGCTCACGTTCATGAATATTATACGCCACACGTCGCAAAAATGTTAGGATGGCTCGGATTGTTGGTGGCTGCAAGGCGGGTAAGGGCCGCGTTCGACCGATGGAAAGGAAGGCCACAGGCCCCAGTAACAACTGAGACTATTATTTCGGCGGAACAATATTGTTACCGTACTATCCAATCGGAAATGTTTGCTGGGGAATTGGAGGCATTGAAAGCCAAGAAATACATCAAGAAAGGAAGTAAAATTATCGCGTTGAATCCCTTTCTGGATGACAACGGGATTCTCAGAGCTCAGGGACGGGTTACCAAAATGAACGATGAAGAGTTCAACAACCAGCCGGTGATTTTGGATAGCAGGCATCCCGCTACTAGGCTATTGATAGAAAATTATCACCGACGGTTTTATCACGCGAACAGTGACGCGGTTGTAAATGATGAGCAATTCTACGTGGTAGGTCTTAGACGCGCGCTTCGATCCTTAATAAGTAAATGTGTCATATGTAGGCTACGTCGGGGAAAGCCAAATAATCCACTAATGTCTGCCCTGCCAGCCGGTCGTGTGGCGTACAGACAGAGACCATTCAGCCATTGCGGTGCCGACTATTTCGGCCCGATGATCGTCCGCATCGGTAGGCGTCGGGAGAAACGTTGGGGGGTACTTTTCACGTGCTTAACTACCAGGGCTGTTCATCTGGAACTAGCGCACAGCTTAAGCACGAGCTCAGCTATTATGGCCCTTCAACGTTTAGCAGCGCGACGAGGTTCCCCTTTGACCATTTATACAGACAACGGCACAAATTTTAAAGGCGCAAATAGAGAACTTCGCGATGCGATTACCGCGATAGAAACGGATAAGCTGCAGTTCGGCGGTCGAGAGCAGAGAGAGCTCGGCGATCAGGCGGCAGCGGTCAACGCGTTACAAAACAAAAATATACCGCACGCGGTTCAGGTGTCTTACGTGCGGGCACTTTGAAAATCTTAACACGTACCTTCCGCCGAGCATTTCGCCGTCCGTTGGAACCGAAACCACACCACGACAGTCGCATTGTAATTGCGCCGAACATCCGCGCGCCGCGAAGTTCTCGTCTCGGCGAGAACATTAACCCGTGCCAATCTACCGCACGCGAGTGGGAGATTTTATCGAACGACTCCCACGCGCTGCGATCCCTCCATCGATTCGCCAATCTTGTACAAAGAGCGCGGGTGCGGCCACGTGGCCGCCTACCTTGTAACATCTGACAGGGAATAAATCTTTTAGAGCCCATTTCGTATTGCGATTCTTTCAAACTGCGCGACCTGCCCTGCCGTGAGGGCTGTCCCCGCTATTTCCGTGTCCGAACCCCAGGCAGGTGGATGGTAGATTATGCGCGTATGCGAGACTTTAATGATCGCAAAAATCAATCTGCCGGTTTTAGCTGGGCAGATGAGGTCGATGTAAGAGATCGTTATGAGGCTGCGGTCGGTGCAGGCAAAAGAGTAACTCCTAGCCGCCAGCAACATAACAAATCTCGTTCCGACCGTTGGAAGGAGGGAGATAGAACACCAGCAAATAAACAACCCTCTTCTAGAGATGCCGAGTCCGTTGTAAAGCCAATCTTATCACCTATCCGACGCATAGAGTAAACTGCTCCTTGGCTCACCGTACGCGTCATCTCCTCCTAATGCATACAACAATTACTAAGATGCCCTTTGGATTTCAAGACTCATCATCGAAGATAACGTGCCCTTTCGGACCCCCAAAACTGTATATAAAGCCCACGCCAGCTCAATAAACCAGTCCAGTTGTGAATACCTTACGCCACGCACTGTTATTCTACCCCGCCGACTCCGTATCTCGTACTACGGTTCAGAATACGTAATTTCGAAGTACTAATACGCGAAATCGCGAAGTAATCATTGTCGTTTCCCGGATTACGACAATTGTCTCGTGACACCGTGGTGGACTTGAAGATGTTCCGGGCACAGAAACAAACGCCTGAAGTAGTCGAGGACTTGTACTCCGTGGGGTCAATGGGGCCACTGACGCCCATCGCCCAGCAGTAGGGTCACAATCTTGACTATTCGACATTTCCGCTCCTTGTTGAGCGGACATTTCGAGACTTACTCACCGTTGACGAACGGTTGTCACACAAGATGCCGTTTTGTGCATTCTTGCATTATTGCAACACGTTGCTTAATGCCACTATTATTGACGTCTCCCAAAACGAATATCTTGAACACGAAAACCGATATCTTGACTACATGGTACCTAGTCAGATTGGAGAATACTTCTCCCTTATATCACATGTCACCACGATTGCTGGTGACCACGTCCGAGTTAACATTCCGGACGTTGCTATTCCGCGGGGGAACCATGCTGGCACGTTTGTACCAGTGACTGCACAAAACCATAATGCATATGAGTGCTATGTCGCCCCGATGGTTACGCGAAGAAGAGTGGAAGCCATTCTTGATAGGAATAGGAACTGGCGTCCATTGCCCGAAGACCTGATGGGCTTGGAAATGGTTCCAACATCGAACTTCCTAGGATACGGACCAATTGAAGATCTTAGTCCGGAAGGAAGGAATGTTCTTACGGGGGTATATTTTCCGCCCGCAACCGCCGACACTTTGGAGGGACGCCTCCAATTCTCCCGGGAATGGATGACCCGAGTTAGCCATGTTATGAGTAACATGGAAGAAAAATATAAGATGACGTCGGACATGACGAAAAAGAAGGTTGTACCAGGCCTTGTTGGCTAACTGGAGGTGACACAACCTACTGAGAGCACTGAAGACTTGGCGAATGTTAATGCAGCCGTCTTGACGTGCAATAACGTCGGTTCTTCCATCGTACAGATAATGCAGAACCATGGAATAAAGAGGAAGCCGATCTAGACTCGCTCCTGGACCATGCGCATTGAGTGTGGAGCACACGCCTCTTGATGGTTGGATGACCACCATCAATGCTAATTTTATTTGCAGTGGAGATTTCTCCTGCACGCGATATCGCGATGATCCAGGACTACGTTCAGCCCGATTCATCGCCATCGCACCAGATGGAAACCGGTCATACGAAATTGACCGATGGATCATCCGTAACTTCAGGAAGGCAGGTGGATGGTGTTGTAGCGCGTTTGAATCCGGGGTGGATTCTATGGGATTGGAAACATTTGGAAACACTTGGAATCATTGGAAACAAGAGAAGTAAAACTAACGTAATACTACGCATCGATAGCTCAGATTCAGAGCCAACGTGTAGTGCTTACTTCAAGGGGGTAAGAATGTAAGTAACAAAGGACATCTTTTCAATTATAATCCAAAAATCATTTAAATAAACCCTTATTATACCCCGATGGAATTTTACGAATCACTTTTTTAATATCTTTTTGTATCTTTTTTTGATTCCAGAACTCTAACGCAGCTTTCTCATCCCTCCAACAAGTAGTGAGTGCACAAACAAATGTCTTTTTTATTGCAATATTTGATTAGTAATAGATGATTTTGACGAGTACAGCGACCGAGGAAACGCCAGGCGTTTCCGCGGGTAGTAATTTGTTTCCTAGCTAGGTAGGGTCTTTTTGTACGTCGCGTTGTTTTTTTTTTTTTTTTTTTTTTTATAAATGAAATAATTTCAATAATGTAATCACCAATTTTCGATTTTTATCATCAAGATAACTATTTATTTTTAAGAACGTGTTTTAATATTAGTTTGAATTGCTCGGAAGCAGTACATCTTACGTACAAAAAGACGATTCGCGACGGATATATCCTCGAGACAAAGCAAATACGCACATAAATTTAAACCGTATTATTTTCACGAGTACTTTACACTTAGTAGAGTACTGTTTCCATAGTTTCGAAACTTTACTTTGTTGAAAGGATCGTCCGGGGGTTTTTTAATCTTTTATTAAAATCTTTCTTATTCTCTTTGCTTGACAATTTATATATATTATATATATTTCATTCATAATTTGAGATTATATTTTAAATTTCAAGTAGAGTCTTTTTGCAAGAATGCATGAACATTAGCTCGTACACAATCTAACAAATTCTTTTAGTTAGGATTTTCAGGATATTAAGATTCCTTGTTCGTTGCTCGAATCCTCTCGCGTGCTCAGGCGCTACTCGGAAGGGTGAAAGCAACGGGCACATGGAATATTGTTTCAATAATATATATATTGTGACGTTGCAAATTTTGATCCTGCCCGTTACGAGATAGCGCAGGGACCGGACTGCCGAATTTCGCGTTAAACGACTGCTCCTGAGGTTAGGAAGCGCTCCCCGAGGAGCTAATACATTTCGCGCGCCGAGCACAGCCGAGTTTTCAGGGACGTGCACGACGCACCAACCAGATTCCGGGCGACCTGAGAAGGGCGCCTCGCTTCGCGGGACTCTCCCACGACAAATCATGGCCGATTACGGGGAAACACAAGTCCTGTGCACAGGCTCAATGGAAATGGGAACGCGACACCCGGGCGTCATCGACGTTACGTCATAAACAGTTGAACGAAAACCTGGTCACGGTGTGGGGAGGGCCATGCCGAAGTTAGTTACTCCAGAACCTTCTAGACTGTCGTATTGCGAATTAGCATTCTGTAAATCTCTGTATAACTTCATCGCAGCGACAAATCAGTTAATAAACACCACGCAATTTCAAGAGCGTTCTTTCTTCCACTACGAAGCGAAACCACGGAGCGTGCAAGATCGTTCCGACGTGTAAGAGTTCCTATACACAACATTCTATTATGTTACATGAAATGAACAAATATATGAAACGTCCCATCATTTTGTCCAACACTCTACACCACCAGGTCACCAGCAATACCTGCCCGTGCCCGTTCATGAACCCTCCCCGCCCCTACCTTTGCATTTTGCTATAAAAGCGTCGGCATTCGGGTACGATTTCCACAGTACGACTCCTACAACGCTGCTCGACAGTCCTCGAGGAACAAACTCAGCGAACGTAAGTATAATGCATTACAAGAATATCACATTAGGCAAAATTATTTTGTTCATTAAAAACCATGTATTGTTTTTTTACAGATTTAAAAAAAAAATGAACCAATCGGAGGTGGCAGCGACGGCGACGACGGCGTCGTCGTCGAAGGCCGTTGTTGAAACCAAGGAGGCTTTGGTTAAAGCGAAAGCGGCGGAGGCGGCCGCAAAAGCGGCGCACCGTGGTCTGAGAACGCGATTTTACTGGCCAAAAATCAATTTTCGAAGTTCAAGATTTTGAAAAACTTTTTTGCTATACAGTAACAAAACACTTCAAACCTTAAAAATCCAAAATATTATTCATTTCAGATAATTGTGGAATCGAGGGTAACGTTTTGAATACAAAATTCTGAAATTCAAAGTGAAACTAATTATTCTAAGAACTCACTATAGAACATGATATAACAGGTTTGAATGAATGAATGGTTTGAATGGTTTGTTTGATCCCGATCAAAAAGAGTCCAAAGACGACATCATTTGGACTATCTTTAATGAAATTGTAATTTTTATCGTAACATTACGTATCAGTGAAACTTGTTCGATTACACTCGAATTTGACCTCATTTTCATCAGGAAAATCCCCTCCTTTCGCTCGTCACAATTTTATGAAGATATATTGATAAATCTAAAAGTTTAAACTTTCATTCGTGCGCGATTCTCCATCCGCTTACATTGTATGTCGTCTGTCGTCGCTGGGTCTTTGAAGGTCGGCACTCGGCAAAAGTTATTCGAAGATTTATTCGAAGCCTTCTAATAAAAGATACTGATAAAAGATAAAAAAATTAGTCGAATTTCGAATAAATCCGCTTCGAATAAAAAAAATTATCTTTATTCGTCGGATATGTTACGAGCCAGGGCTGCGAGCAACGCGAGAGACCGGCGAGGGGTTGTTACCCCAGGAATATGGTTTCCATTTGTTAGTTAGGTGCGCGGACGCACCTAATGCGAAATCGGGGAGCCGCTAGGATAGTTGACGTCGAGGACGCACCTGATGCGAAATCAGGGAACCTCTGGGAGGTTGGAGTCAAACGCAGACGCACCCGATGCGAAACCGACGAGCTACTAGGAGGATGAAACTTCGCGAACGCACCCAATGCGAGATCGGGGAGTCACTAGGTTGGACACGCGGCGAACCCGATATGAAAGGAAGGTGGAAAACTCACAGACGCAACTGATGCAAAATCAGGGAGCTGCTAGGATACGGAAGAACCCAATGCGAAATCGGGGATCCGCTAGGATGGTATAGTTTTCGTGGAAGCACCCAATGCCAAACCGGGGAGCCACTAGGTCGGAGAAATCTTCGTTGATTTGAATTTAAGATTAGTAAGCCTCGTAACTTATATAATTTAATTGATACAATCCAAGCGGTAAGATTGTATCATGTGGGAACGTTCAATTATTAGATTAGGATATTGGGCAATAATTAAGGGTTGTAGATTACGCGAGTTAACAAACAAGACAAATATATTCTGATTTAAGATAATTACAAATGTTGTTGTTTGTGTCGCGAGTGAATGTACAATTTGAGAATTTGTTACCTATGTTGCACGGTGTTGACGCACTGGCAATGCGGGGTTAGATGGCGATTGTTGAATGCCAAATAGAATATGTTAGCATCAACACGTGCGAGCCAAGTTAGGGGTCCACGCTGACCCGACCGTTAAGCTCGGATGGATTTATGATAGGGTCCCGAGCTACGTGAGGCCTTTAAAGAAGACGAATGAAATAAAACAGAACCATCGATGGACGATGGCAGGCGACCACGTTGGGTCTTTCCGCCGTCAACCGTCGAGGGGTTGTTTAACTGCAACCAGATGAGGGAAAGTTGAGAGAGGCTGAGAGTCTAAACTCCCCTTAATTTTCACTTAGAAAGTGGGGCCCTGTGCCCCAAGGATCTGGCCACGGAGTGGGGAAGGCGAGGGTGCCTTCTGGTATGAGGACTGTGAGGAACCACGCAGCACTTACCCCAGAACCTCGGTAGTAAGAGAATCTCCTGACTCCTTACAAGATTTCGGATATCTTTAACAAATATATACCGAACTAACGGAATCTATAAGGTTATGAATTGATTCGAAAGGGACTTTAACCCGATCTCACTAGACTTGACGCGACGTGACTGCACGAGTACTGAACCGCGTCTCAATCTTGACTGAACCGCTTCTCGACTAACCAAAGAGGATGAAAACGAATGGGTTTATATACCTTGAAAATGAAAGGGGTACTCTGTTTAAGATTTGATGTCGCGTAAGGTCACAGTCACATTTTTTGTCACTTCTAATGAAAAGCAGGCCTCAGTTAGATTTTCGTTGAAAGGGGTTAATGAAGGTTATCCGGGCTATTTCCTATCAGAATATTGATTAACGGATGCCAGAAGGGAGTGTCTAGAGATTTTGATATAAAGAAGGCATACAGTATCTTTCGTTAATAAAAGGGGCCTGTTGGGACGCTTTTCGTTCTCAGAAAAGAGATTAGAAATTCTAATCGAAATAAACGTGGAGAACGTCTCCATACGTAACAGATAAATTCTCGTCGAATAAAACTATTTATTCGATACTCGTCGAATAAAGATACTTTTTTTATTCGAACCTTCGAATAACGAATAAAAATTGTTTTAGCTTTTGTTCGTTATTCGAAATTTTTATTTAGATAAATATTTCGACCAACTTTGCATACGAGCATCGACGGTGTTTGTATGAATATGATGCGGCAACATTGCACTTTTAAAAGCTGACAACGCAGTAAAATCTAGCTTCCTCGTCACACACCTCTTGTGTTGCAACGTTAATCGAGTTCCCTTTCTGATTCATAATAGAATACGACGATAGCTCCATCTCGTGTTCATCAATCAGCTACACGTTTGTAGGTAATACCATTTCTGTAAAGAAAACTGTATGGCAGATACCGATCACCGAATCTTGAAAAGTCACGTGATTATCCCGGGCCCTTAACATCTTGATGTGCATGGAATCTCAAATGGGCATATATCATACTTCGTTCTTCGGATCATACTGTGCTTTTCTCGATCACAAAATCATCGAAAGCGACGAGTACTGTACCGTTAATTTAATAATTCGACTATGTAAAACTATTTATATTTTTCTCCCTGTGTTCGACCGGAGGAACAGGGGGTGGATGGGGCACAGGGTCTCCTACCGTGTGACGCAGGTGATGACCGTGCACGGGTGCTTCGGCGACTACCTGTGTTGCATCGGGAGGGAGGCCGAACACACTCTAGAGGAGTGTTCGGCATGGGGGGGGGGGGGGGATGGATGTTTCTGAGAAGGGCAGGATCAATAGAAGAAGCAAGACTTCCACGGGTCAACGATTCGATGATAATAATAATATACCAAAAATACGTAACACGCTTGTCTCGTCGTCTCGTCCTGGACTCTTCCGGTTTTTCCTACTAATAATAGTACCACACTACTTTCACATGCGTAGAAGCACTGACGAAAATCCCCCCACTGAATTAGTCAGGTAATCCGGCTAACGAAACTTACGAGTCTAAGCCGTCTGCAAGTCGAGTCTTAACATTTTAATTGTACCATTTTATAGTGAGACGAGAGTCGGTAGGTAACGAAAGCGGAACCTACGCGATGAAGGTATGTAACTTTTTAAATTCTATATAAAAATGTTGTTCAATAAGACTTTTGGACTCATCCCCCCCCCCCGCGATCTTTTCGAAATGTGACATAGATTATTCTATTCGTTTTGACATGGATGCTTGGATCACCCCCTGATTATTAATTTCGGAACTCACTAGACTCGCCGGAGCTCTACCCGAGACGTTCTAGTAATGATTTCGATGTATGGATTAATTAATAATTCATTAATTATCCATTACTAATCTTCAAGCCAATCTTGAATGACCATAATGATACACCACTTTGGGATCAACACAACCGCTGTTAGATAACAGCAGTCTGAAGCTAAAAAACAGACGACCCACGATTACACCATCACTGGGTCAGGTTATACGGCTAACGAAACTTGCGTGTTGCCTAAGCCGTCGGAGATGCAATTATTGAACAGCAAATTTAATTGTACCGTCAGTAGCGTCAGTAGAACCATAGAAATAACCATGGCTGAGTTAAGCGTATCAAGCAAAAATATAGACAAATTAACTGAAAAGAACTACCATGTATGGGCGTTAAAAGTACGTGCAGTTTTACGAGCGAGAAAATTATTTAAAGAAGTAATCGAAGGTAACGAACCACCAGTGTCAAACGATCTGGAATCGGCTCAAGGGAAAGCAGGACAGACGTGGGAATCTAAAAATGACGAAGCATTTGGACTGATAATTGTTACACTGTCGGACGAGCAAGCAGGTCAATTTTTAGAGGAACCCAAGGCAAAAAAGGTTTGGGATGAACTAAGAAGACTACACGAAGGTAATATACAAGACAAGAAAATTGAGATTGGACTGGAATTAAAGAATATACGAATGGATGCGAACGAATCTGTTATGGAATATGTTACAAGAACGAGGAATATCGCATCCAAAAGTGCCAAAATAGGATCTCCATTTGACCCACGTGAGGTAAGCTACCATATGATTAGAGGAATCCATCCTAGGTACGAGAGAACTGCAGCAGTGTTGAGAACACAAAAGGATGTCAATATAGATGATATTAAACGTATACTAACGGAAGAAGAAAGCCGACAGAATCAGAACGGTACACGTGGTAGAAACGAAGCATGGAAGACGGAGAACGCTTACAAGGTAACACGACATCCAGTCAACAGAGGAAAGCGCGGGGCGTGCTATATATGTGGGAGGAGTAACCACATAGCGAGAGATTGCTATCATAGGAAAGATATGACGTCAGCAAAACCACCAAATAGAAGGCCAGGAAATCATCACTACCAGGGACACAACAGCTATCAAAATAGTTACAGAAGACCGCAGCAGAGGGAAGAACAAAGCAGTATGGTGAAGTGCGACAAAAGTGAATATAATTTCCTAGTGACAAGTGGAAAAGGTGTGCGAAAGAGTGATAATAGAAAAATATGGACAATAGACTCCGGTTCGACTGCGCATATGTCAGCATGTAAAGAGAATATGATAAATGTGATAGAATATAAGGTTAAGATATGGTTAGCAGATGAAAGTAGAAGCATAGAATCTCCAGCGAAAGGAGATGTAAAGGTGAAAGTATGTAGCGGTGACAAAGAAAACACTATTTGTATTAGAAACGTGCTATACGTGCCTACATTGCGTTCTAACCTATTATCTGTTAGTCAGTTAAATGAATATGGACATAAAGTAGTATTTGCTGAGGGTGTTGCAAAAATAATTGGGATATATGGTGAACAAATTGCAGAAGCTTTTGAACAGGATGGTATTTTTATATTAGAAACTGCTGTACTGGAAGGGAACGCAATGTTGGCAGATGCGAGTGTTAAGGAATGTACACAGAATGAGAGTATGTGTAAGCAGAATAGATCAGGTGTAGATATAGATACTGGCATAGGTAAATGCAGTAGGTTAGCGCATCATGAAAAAATGTTATGGCATAGAAGGCTTGGGCATGTATGTGAAAATTATTTAGACTATATGAAAAGGAAAGAAATCGTCAGGGACCTTGAGTATCGTCCTGAATCTTTAGGCTGGTGTGAAGCATGTGTGATGGGAAAGATGGCACAAAAACCGTTTTATCCTGTAAAAAATATTGTGACAAGAGAGCCGTTAGAACTGATCCACATGGATTTGTGTGGGCCGATGCGCGTGAATTCAATAGGTGGCAACAGATACATTTATGTATTGGTAGACGATTACTCTAGATATATATGTATATATTTACTCAAAAGCAAGGAGGAAACATTTCAATGTTTTCTTGAATATCTTACAAAATATGAGAACCAATTGAATAAAAAAATAAAAAGGATTAGGTCGGACAATGGTAGGGAGTTTATTAATAGTAAGTTTAGCAAGTTGTGTACAGACAAGGGAATTCATCAGCAGTCAACGGTGCCATATAATCCAGCGAGCAACGGGATAGCTGAAAGAACAAATAGAACCCTATTGGATAAAGCTAGAACGATGCTGCTGGATGCAGGGTTGCCTGAGGAGTTCTGGGCTGAAGCGATAAAGACAGCCGCTTTTCTAAAGAACGTAACCTTGTGTAGAGAGAGGGGTGAAAAAACACCGATAGAACTGTGGTCAGGATGGAAGCCAACGGTTTCATACATCAAGATATTTGGAAGTGTCGCCTATTATTATATACCGAAAAATTTACGGCACAAATTAAAGCCGAAGGCAAGGAAGGGAATATTTGTAGGATACTCTGAAGGAAGCAGATCTTATAGAATATATGACGCTGAACAAAGGAAGATAGTAGAAGCAAGAAATGTAAAATTTAATGAAAATGAGAAAGGGGTATTAATCATGAAAAATAGAAAAGGTATTGAAATGTCGAATGGGCTCAGTAATATTACTTATATAGATATACTTGAGGGGAACAAACACGAAGAGAAAGAAAGAGAGGTAGAAGAAACACAGGTTGAAGGCAATGAAGGAACAGGGAAGGATACAGAACAAGACGATTGTCCTGAAGAAGGGGTTGAAAAAGAAACAAATATAGAGCAACCACCAATAGTACCTAAACCAAGAAGGAAGGCAAAAGAAATAGAAGAAGAACACGGAAGAAATAGACAACAACAAGAAGAAAGATTATTAGAACAAGGAGTGAGAAGATCAGAGAGGATCAAGAACAAGTGTCAACAAGTCAACATAGCTGTGAGTGAACTAATACCAAAGAACCTGCAGGAGGCGTTGCAATCTTCAGAGGCTGATAGATGGGAAGAAGCAATGAAGGAGGAATTAGACTGCATGGAAAAACGAGAAGTGTGGAGGCTAGTACCACGAAAACCTGAGATGAAGGTTATAAAATCAAAGTGGATTTACAACAAGAAACATATAGGAGAGAACAGCGTGCGATACAAAGCCAGATTAGTGGCAATGGGATGCCAACAACGGCAAGGGACGAATTACGAGGAATCATTCGCACCTGTTATTAAAATGCAAACGATAAGAACATTACTATCGATAGCGAGAACATACAAAATGAGAATAAAACAATATGACGTGAAAGCGGCATATTTATACAGCGACTTGAAAGAAGATGTATACATGGAACAACCTCCAGGATTCAACAATAAAAAAAATGAAATATGCAAATTAATAAAAAGCATCTATGGACTGCCTCAGTCAGGATTTTATTGGAACAAGAAGTTAAACGAGATAATGGAAAAGATAGGGTTAGAAAAGATAAAAGAAGATCCGTGTGTATATGTGAAGAAAGAGAACAATAGACTGTTACTGATAGGAGTATATGTAGACGATTTCCTAGTCGTAGGAACGGACAATCAAATAATAGAAAGTAATATTAATGAGATAAGAAAGAATGTCGATCTCGTAGAAACGGTGAAGAAAAGTTTTTTAAATGTAGATATAACGGAAACAAAAGTAGGATTAGAACTATCACAACGAGAATATATAGATAAGATAGTGTTACGTCCTCCGACTCCCTTTGGGATTGATCAGAAGCCGTTAGAGCCGAAAACGGACGAGCGGTAACCCGTTCTCGAGGCGGGGATCGCTTGGTATCGCTTATGGAGAAGGGTTGAAAACCCGTGTCGTAAGGAGAGGGAAGGTGCTGCAGGTTCTAGGTTATTTCGCTAAATAAATTGATTTTGAAACGATTTTGTAGCAGGAGTAACGAAAACAACGTATATATATTCTTTGGAATAATGAAAGTTTTACAAAAATAATAAATATAACGGAGAGTGAGAATATAAACAATAATAGGAAACGAGATATAAATGTAACTGTAGCTATGGATAAATATTAACGCTTGCTAGGGGGCTGGGGGAACAATTTGTTCGCGTAAACGGTGAAGCGGGGATCTGTCTCGGTGATTTTGAAAAACTCTGGAAAACTCGGATAGCAAGGGGTGAGAGGGATGAGTTTCCAGTGCGGGGAGGGGAGTGGGTTGGGCGATGATCCGGTCTTCAGCTGCTGGGCTCGTCTCTGGATTTTGAAGCGGCGGTTCTCCTGAACCTTCCGTCCTGCCCTCCGAATCTTCTTGGTTCTTGTGGGTGGTCCTGATGGTCCGGTATCCTTCTTCGTGGAGGTGGTTTGCATTGGTGGGGGTTTAGGCGGAAATGAGGAAACTCGTGCTAAACGTTCTTGCACGGAGTAGGAAGGTGTGGGCAGACAGTGCTAAGCGTTCTTGCACGGTGTCTGGGGTTTCACTTTTAAGCCAAGTACTTGTTGGAGTGAATTCCGATTTTCCTGGTTTTTTCCGGGGGAGGTATATCCGTCAGAGCATACTTTTGACTTCGAGAAAGTCTTCGTCTCAAGTAGCATCTGACGGATATTTTCGGAACTGTTGTACGGGGTGTTTATTGAGGGTGGGTTTTTTGCAGGCTAATTGGTGTGCGGGCGCATCGCCTTGGGTTTTCCCTGTGCGTGAGAGAGAGAGGGGGAGCGCTAGGCCTATTGTCACGTTCCCATGCAAGGGAACGCGACGCTCCCGGCTCACGCTTAACGCGTTTAGCGGGAGCTGCCCCCACCACAGAACGTACTCGTCGCGAGGTGGCCACCTGCGAAGGAGCTCGCCACCATACAAACATAAACACAATCGAAAACAAAACTAAGTAAGAAGATTTCCTAGAAAAATCCAAAATAGATACAAATATGGAGGAAACGGCCGTATAAATACGAGTGGCAAAGAGCCACTCGCGCTCAGATTCCTCCAGACCCTTCGAAGGTGCGGTCCTTGCCAGCACCTTCCAAAATCCACCAGAAGGTGCGGTCTTCGCCAGCACCTCCTGGCTAACTACCTATAATTCCCGCAATACTCCATATAACTAATAAAGTCCTTTTTTAGATGTGTAAGTCGCGTAAGACTAAGCGGGGAGGAAGGAAACACCAGTTAAAAAAAACTAACAAAGGCATTATATCAACACGTAGAACCCCCAGAAAACTTTGATGATTATTTCCGGCCCGCATGGAAATTAATCCCAATAACATTTTCGGAGCCTATACCATGGAAGCTGATCCCCACGCCGTCCCCTGTCCTAGCTTCTCCCCCCACCGACGTGCATCTAGCCTATGATCCACGCGTAATAAATTTTATAATAAGCGATAATACCTTACCTACATTAATATCACCTATTATTTAAGCACACATACACATTAACACTTCTTTTATAAACACGAACATTCACGCACAAACTACACACACATTTGTATATATAAAACAGTTTCTTCTTCTTAATATACATATTTTATTTATCAACTAACAGTTTTCATTCCTTTTTTTTTCCCTATAAGCTCACCTCCTTCTCCCTGCGAAATAAACCCCGAAACTCCGTAATTAAAACGTAACAGATAAAAATTTGGTGACAGCGGTGGGATTTCGCACATGATACGCGGAGAAGGAAAAGCTTTGGGAAAAAGTTAGAAATTTATATTAAAAATGCCTCTTACACGGCAACAAAAACTTACTGAAGGAGAAGTAGAAGTATTGTTGGAGCAACTCCAGAAAAAGGAACAGCTACTAGCTGAACAACAAGAACAATTTAAAGAAACACAGAAAAATTTCGAAGATTTCTTAGAGACGGAAAGAGAGAAAGTTCGATTAGAAGAAGATGATAAAATTAAAATTCTAACACAAACTGTTTTAAATTTACAAACTCAACTCACCGAGAAAAGTAGGCAAGTCAGCTCCCCTCAAGCATCGTTAACACAAAATCACTCTTCCTCACTAAAAATTCAAGATGTCATTCAAGACATACCGACATTTTCGGGAAGTAACATCCCAATCAATAGGTTTTTTCAAGCCTGTCGACGAGCTCGGGATGCTCTCTCACCTTGTCAAGAGCCAGACCTAGTCAAATCAATTAGATTAAAAATTTTTGGCAGAGCCTACTGCATCATAGAAGATGAGGAATTTTCTTCAATCGATAATCTTTTAGATTCTCTTCATACCAAACTACTTCCTCAAAAATCATCATATTTTTACCGTGGTCAATTATCAGATATTTTCAAGGGTCTTAATGAACATATCATAGACTATATCCAGCGTGTCAAAAATTTAAAAAATACAATTGTAGCTTCAGAACGACAGGAAGGTCGCCCAACAGATCCCAAAATAGATGAGTTCGTTCTAGAATATTTTGTTAAGGGCCTTCCGTCCAATATTCAAATATTACTAAAATTCAGAGGTTATAATAACCTTAATGAGGCATATAATCACTCAATAAATATTTTTAATGATTTAGAACAAGAACAAGCTAGATTTAGGCCGTCGACCCTAAATTCAACGGCACCTGCTTTCACGCCGCGAAGACCGGCACCTCATTATAATAATAATAATCTTAATAATAATAATAATAATAATAATGATAAAATGCGGTTCCCTAACTCGCCGAAAAGTTGCAACTACTGCAACCGGCTTGGTCACACTCATACAGAGTGTTTCAAAAACCCTCAAAATCGTCCCTCAACTTCGGGAAACGAAAACAAACCCCCGCCGACGGACGACCGGCGAGGGGGAACAATCGGGCGTCCTACCTTCCCAATCTCCTCCGAACTTACCATATCAGAGGAACCTTCGATTCTGTCGTCGAACTAGACCTCTCACATCCCATAGGACCCACTAAATTTTTGATAGACACGGGAGCAGAACCGAATTTAATAAAAAAGAGCCAAGTATCTAACCTTCCTTTAAATAAAGCTGTGATCTTGAGACTAAGTGGTATCACGTCGCAAGTAGTGAAAACCCTCGGATCCTTAGGGATCCAAATATTTAACAAAACCCACGAATTTCACGTCGTCCCTAACGACTTCCCTATACCATACTCTGCAATCCTAGGATCAGAGTTTTTAAAAAAGGCTAATGCCACTATCTCGTACCAAGATCACTGCCTCTCGCTCGGCTCAATACGAATTCCCTTTGCCGATCCTCCAAAACATTTAATTCCCCCACGTAGCATCACCACGATCCCCGTTTTTATTAAAAATCCACACGTGAAAGTAGGTTTCATTCCCCGCTTGAAAGTCGGTCCAGGCATCTTCGCAGGAGAATGTGTAGTAAAAAACAATAATGGGCAAGCATTTATTAAAATATTCAACACAAGGGATCAGGAGTTCAATGTGAGAATACCATGGCTGAATCTCGAGGAAATCGACGAAATAGAAAATCCCCCCAAACACAATTATATAATTAACAAAGAAACCCCCAAAAAAATATTGCAAGTCAACACCTCGAGATCAGCAGGAATCTTCTCCCAAATTGACACAAACCACCTGAACGTTGAAGAGAAAGAGCACGTCCAAAAAATAATTTCAAAACATAATGATATTTTTTACTGCGAAGGTGACCAATTAACGGCAACTCAGCTAACCACACATCAAATCCACACCACTGATAATATTCCGGTAAACCATAAACAATATAGATTTCCCCCTATCCACAGAGAAGAAATAAATAAACAAATAACAGAATTATTAGATAAGAAAATAATAGAACCATCATACTCTCCATACAATTCACCTCTGTGGATAGTCCCCAAAAAACCAGATTCTGCTGGAAACAAAAGATGGCGAATGGTCATCGACTTTCGCCATTTAAATGAAAAGACGGTTGGAAACGCATATCCGCTCCCCAATATCACCGAAATATTGGATCAATTGGGAGGAGCTAAATATTTTAGCGTGCTGGACTTGGCTTCTGGCTTTCACCAGATACCAATGGACAAGAACGATGCTCAAAAGACCGCCTTTTCATCCCCGCATGGCCATTTTCAATTCCTTCGTATGCCGTTTGGTCTAAAAAATGCACCGGCAACTTTTCAAAAACTAATGGATACAGTTTTAACTGGGTTACAAGGAACCGAGATGTTCGTATATATGGATGATATAGTCCTTTATTCAAGCTCATTACAAGAACATTCAATTAAATTTAACAAACTAGCCGAACGCATACGATACGCCAACCTTCACCTTCAACCTGAAAAATGCAAATTCTTATGCAAAGAAGTGCATTATTTAGGACATATAATTTCTGAAAAAGGAATTAAACCCGATCCGAGCAAAATATCCGCCATCCAAAATTTCCCAACTCCTCGAACCCCGCGAAACATAAAACAATTTCTAGGCCTCAGCGGCTATTATCGCCGATTCATTCCCAATTTTTCCGGTCTAGCTAAACCACTGACCCTATTATTAAAAAAACAAATAAAATTCAATTGGCAAAATGAGCAGGAACAATCTTTTCGAGACCTGAAAGAAGCTCTTTGTAGCGAGCCGGTATTGCAATATCCAGATTTTAATCAAACATTTTTAGTTACTACCGATGCATCTAACCATGCTATCGGGGGAGTCTTAAGCCAAGGGCAAATTGGGCAGGACCTTCCTATCGCGTTTGCCTCTCGATCATTAAACCCTGCCGAGATCAATTACTCAACTATTGAAAAGGAACTTCTCGCAATAGTGTATTGCACTCAACATTTCCGCCCTTATCTATATGGAAAAAAATTCACTTTGATCACGGATCATCAACCCTTGGTCTGGCTCCACAAGGTTAGGGACCCTACATCCCGTCTCGTCCGCTGGCGATTAAAGCTTGCGGAATTCGAATACGAAATCAAATATAAACCGGGCAAAGTCAATTACAACGCCGATGCGCTCTCCCGAAATCCTCCCTCACAAAACTTGAAGACCAGCCCCCAGGACGAAGAGGAACCTCAAGATTCCGAAGAACCCCCACAAATCCCCCAAAACCCTCCATCACCATCCTTAGGGCAGTGGCAGCCAATGGAGATTCCCCAAACCCCTGAAGAGGAACCTCAAGATCCCGAAGAACCCTCACAAACCCCCCAAAACCCTCCATCACCATCCTTAGGGCAGTGGCAGCCAATGGAGATTCCCCAAACCCCTGAAGAGGAACCTCAAGATTCCGAAGAACCCCCACGAACCCCCCAGCCATCCTTAAGGCTTTGGCAAATCACAGAAACCCCACACAGCCCTTCAGAAGACCCCGAAGAACAAAATCACCCTGCCGAAGACTCCTCTGAGGACTCTGAAGAAGAAGAGATATTATCCTCGGGAGACGAAGAACATGGAAACATCTCTTCAAACATAATAGAAACACGAGACTGTCTTCATATGAGAAAGGACAATTTAGTGTATTTAATCACCTCTTCAGGAGAACCTTTCGATGAAGGAGCTCGCCAATTGCAGGACTTCGCAAAATTTCCCCTGCATAATAATTTGACCCTCGGAGAACCTAGCATCCGCATGTACAACAGGAAGAAATATATAGGACTCCCAATCACGAAGGGACCTCAAAACCAAATAAGCAAACGAATGTTAGTAAAATGTTTCGAAAAATTACAAGAAATAATTTACGAAGAAACAATTAGTTCGTTCTCAATCAGTAAACCAGCAAGGACGGACCAAGTAAATTGGCAACCGATATTAGAACAATTAGAAGACAAGATCTTGCACCTTCCAATACAGGTCACGGTCTGTCAAAATCTTGTAAAAATACCACCAATTTCGAAGAGAAATCAGATATTGGAAAGGTTTCATGCCTCGGCACCATCTGGCCACAAGGGCGTAACCAAAACACACGCAAGAATTAGGGAATACTTTTTCTGGGAAAATATGAAAAAGGATATCTCTACATACATACAGAATTGCCTAAACTGCCAATTACGGAAGCTAGTAAGAGTAAAGAATAGACAACCAATGACTCTAACGGACACACCTGGAAGAGCATTCGATAAGGTATCAATAGACATGGTCGGACCACTACCAGTTACCCGGAAAGGAAACAAATATCTCCTTACAATCCAGGATTTACTAACAAAGTACTCTTTGGCTATTCCATTATCAACTGGACTTTCAAACACCATCAGCAGCGCATTTTTAAAACATTTCATCTACAGATTTGGAAGCCCAAAGTGCTTATTAACAGATCAAGGTCCAAACTTAACAAGCACAACAATTAAAAATTTATTAAAAAGATTTAAAATCACACATATTCAAACCTCAGCATACCACCCACAGAGCAATGGATCGTTGGAAAGGGCCCACCATGTCCTAAAAGAATACCTGAAGCAATATATTACAAACAAAAATCAATGGGATGATTGCACAGAGGCTGCTGTATTTTCATATAATACCAGTGTTCACGAGGGAACAAAATTCTCACCTCACCATTTGGTGTTTGGAAATACGGCAAGACTACCATTTATACAAGACTTAATAAATGAAGACCCTGAGGAAACATATGAAGATTACCTCGTCCAACATATCAAGAATTTAAAGAAATTACAAATTCAAGCAAGGAACAACTTGATTGCAGCAAAAGAAAAATCAAAATATTATTATGACAAAAAAATACATCCGCAACAATTAAAAGCAGGAGACAGCGTTTTTATACTTCTTCACGATAAGACCAAACTAGCACATCAATACTCCGGACCACATCTAGTATTAAAGATTTTACCCAAAAATAATATAAAGGTGCGAATCAAAGGAAAAATGAAGATAATCCACATGGACAGATGCCGCATCTCTAAAATTCAAGCGAAATTATAACACACAAAAAAAAAAAAAAAAAAAATGAGATTTTTCAAATCTCATTTTTTCCATAGGGGGGAGGTGTCACGTTCCCATGCAAGGGAACGCGACGCTCCCGGCTCACGCTTAACGCGTTTAGCGGGAGCTGCCCCCACCACAGAACGTACTCGTCGCGAGGTGGCCACCTGCGAAGGAGCTCGCCACCATACAAACATAAACACAATCGAAAACAAAACTAAGTAAGAAGATTTCCTAGAAAAATCCAAAATAGATACAAATATGGAGGAAACGGCCGTATAAATACGAGTGGCAAAGAGCCACTCGCGCTCAGATTCCTCCAGACCCTTCGAAGGTGCGGTCCTTGCCAGCACCTTCCAAAATCCACCAGAAGGTGCGGTCTTCGCCAGCACCTCCTGGCTAACTACCTATAATTCCCGCAATACTCCATATAACTAATAAAGTCCTTTTTTAGATGTGTAAGTCGCGTAAGACTAAGCGGGGAGGAAGGAAACACCAGTTAAAAAAACTAACAAAGGCATTATATCAACACGTAGAACCCCCAGAAAACTTTGATGATTATTTCCGGCCCGCATGGAAATTAATCCCAATAACATTTTCGGAGCCTATACTATGGAAGCTGATCCCCACGCCGTCCCCTGTCCTAGCTTCTCCCCCCACCGACGTGCATCTAGCCTATGATCCACGCGTAATAAATTTTATAATAAGCGATAATACCTTACCTACATTAATATCACCTATTATTTAAGCACACATACACATTAACACTTCTTTTATAAACACGAACATTCACGCACACACTACACACACATTTATATATATAAAACAGTTTCTTCTTCTTAATATACATATTTTATTTATCAACTAACAGTTTTCTTTCCTTTTTTTTCCCTATAAGCTCACCTCCTTCTCCCTGCGAAATAAATCCCGAAACTCCGTAATTAAAACGTAACACTATGCTGGCCGTCCGTGCGAGGGAGAGAGAGCGCGCCGCTGCAGGATCTACCTGTGCGTGCGACGGAGATAGGGGGAAAGCGTACGATTCTGCAAGGGAATCGGGCACGTGCACATGTGTTAAATGCATGGGAACGTGACAATAGTACGTAAATTCGATATGGCAGAGTGCAAAATAGAAAATACACCGTTAGATGTACAACAAGATTTAGACCAATACGAAGAATCGCCAAAGATAGATTCATTATTATATCAAGAGATGTTAGGATCTTTAATGTACCTGGGAATTGCAACGAGACCTGATATTGTACATAGTATAAGTAAGATGTCGCAATATAGTCAAGATCCGCGTCAGATTCATTTGAACGCATTAAAAAGAATATTTAGATATGTAAAGGGTACCAAAGACTATAGATTAACATACGATGCCAAGAGTGATGTATTAACCGTTAGCACAGATGCGAGTTGGAACAGTACAAAAGATGCCAAGTCATTTAGTGGATATACTGTTAAATTAGGGAACAATATAGTAGGATGGAGGAGTAAGAAGCAGGATTTGGTGGCTCTGTTTACGTGTGAGGCCGAGCTCATGGCAATGTGTGAGGGAGTGCAAGAATTAAAATGGGTTCAAGGGTTATTAGAAAGCTTAGGCACAGATATCGGAAATAGAACGCCAATTAAAATAAACACTGATAGTAAAGCAGCCATGGATTGGGTTCACAAGGATAGGGTTACTAATAGAACAAAACATATTAACAGAAAATATTTTTTTATAAAAGACGAGGTACAGAAGAATAACATTGTAATAGAACATGTAAACTCCGAGGATATGGAAGCCGATATTATGACAAAAGCGTTAAATGCAAATAAGTTAAGGAAAAACCTAGACAAGTTGAATATAAGAGGTGAATTCACATTGAAAGCCAAAGGGGAATTTGTAGCGAAGTGACTATCACTGTGAATGCACCATAAAGGATATGGGAGAGAGTGGGGTGTGTGAGACGCGAGGTGGTTGTCGAAGCGTGCGAGAGAGGACTGAGCCATGCCGAGTGTAGAAGTTCAGTATTTTGTATATTCTCATTTAATTAAATAGTTATTCATATATTACATGGTGGTCTATTATTGGTTCCTCAAACACGTCTGTACCCACTGTACATCGTGATCCCGCAACAGTTACGAAAGCGGAACCTGCTCTTCGCGATGAAGGTATGTAACTTTTTAGGTTTTATATAAACATATTGTTCGATAAGACTTTGGACCCCACCCCTCCCCCCGCCGCTCTTTTCTAAATGTGACATAGATCATTCTATTCGTTTTGACATGGACACCTGGACCACCCCCGGACTATTAATTTAGGAACTCAGTAGACTCGCCGGAGCTCTACCCGAGACGTTCTAGTAATGATTTCGATGTAAGGATTAATTAATTATCAATTAATAATCTTCAAGCCAATCTTGAGTGACCATAATGATACACCACTTTGGGATCAACACAACTGCTGTTAGAAAACAGCCCCTTGCGGGCCACACGGGGATACCGCACCATCTCCGTCAAGGTGGCGGGCATCCACGCAGTGGTTCCACCGTTCCATTTGGCGGCGGCGGAACGGGCGAAGTTATACCACATCGTTTGCTCGTTTCGCCGCCCGCCGGAAGTGGAGCTTATGCGCGGGGAGGATGAGGAGCTTGTGGCTCTGATACGCCAGGCCCGAGCGGACACGTTTGCTGAATGGGGGAAACTGCTCGCCCCCTCGACGCATCAGACCGTACGAGCCCTCCTGTCCATATTTGATATATGGTGCAGGAGGCGGGGAAGGTTGACCTTCCGCCTCACGCAGTTGCTCTCCGGCCACGGGTGCTTTGGGGAGTGCATGCACAGGATGGGGCAGGAGACAACGGCGCAGAGTCACCACTTCGGTAATAAGTAGGTTAAGATGTAAATAGTAGTGTAAGTTATATTAAGTTAGTTTAAGAATTACTTGCAAGAGTACTGCCGACGTATGTAAATAACATGTTATGTTATTATGTTACACGACGTGTTGGCCGCAAAACGCACAAATGCTGACCTTAAAGATCTTAAAGCTGCACCTCGTTGGGGAACACCGGGTGGATGACACGCACGGTAAACCAGTAAAAATGTTTTATCTCGCAGAAAGAGATACAGATTCACAGCAGCCAAATCGGAAAACACTTCAACAAGCAAGCGCTTTAAGAGAAGTGTTACGAATCAATTGTTTGTTTTAGTTAGGTGTTGCGAATTGATAATTTAAATTAAGATGTTACTAGGATATCCCCTCTTCGCGCAAGATGACAGTGTGAAATGTAAGAGACGAATTTATGTATGTGTATACGACGAACAAATACCGTAATAAATTAATAGCGTGAATAGAGTTAAGTTTGTAGCGTAGCAGTGGTGCGATGCGGAAATATTGTAAACTGCGTGCGAATATTGAATGGTGTGGTGACAGATCTGTATATGTATAGAATGCTACTATGGGAGAAAATGTGTTCCAAATTAAGCGTTATAAACCTCTCGCGGCATCGCGTATTGCAGGGAGACCGTCACATGGACGGAAACCCCGCAGATGGCCACGGATAAGGTTGTTATGGACAACAGCCTAGGCCCGGCAGACCGGGAGGGGGTTATGATCAAACCCCTCCGAAACCAGGTCCGCGAGCACGGTAAGATCGTAAAGATCGAACCGGGGCCGTTAAGCCAAGCGAAGCCAGCGAGAGGGGGCTCAACCCCACTATTAAGAGAGAAAGAAGTGGGGCAGAGTATAAATATTTGAGTAGACTAAGCGGAAGTCTGATTAGAGACATAATTGTGTGCGAGATCGCAATTCTGTTACTTAGCGCATTGTTTATGATTATCTGTCATCTTATTTCATATCAAATTTGTGTATTTATTTTCATATTAGTTGTTCAAAGGGCCTAGCCGATTAAGATGGTCAAAACTGCCCTTAGAGGTTTTTCAATGATTAATGAACCATTCGAAAGCTGACCCAGAAAAACCCCTCTGAGCAAAATTTCAACCCTCTATCTTGCCCGTGAGGGTAGTTACAGGGTAAATTAGATTTCGCGCTTTTCCGCGCATTTCCCACACTCTGATGCTTCCTAAAATTCTAAAAAAAATGTGGCATATTTTGGATCCTAAGACAGATTTTTGAGAATTTTTCAGATTTTTTTCTTGCAAACTGTGGTCGTAAAAAATGAAAAATCTCAAAAAAATCGGAAAAATGTACATTTCTCAAAAATATGAAAACATGCTATTTTGCTGTTTAGTGCCCCGATAAAGTACCATAACAGGCAGTGTCCTCAATTTTTTTTAGATTTTTTCTTGTGGGCACTTTTTGTCCAGACAAGAAAAACCGAATTTTTTCGCCGTTTCTGCTATTTGGAGGAAAGTTACACTTGTTGGTTTTATCGCAGGTATATATTAAGTCATTTTAAACATTATTACATTGAAACAAGTAAGCGTTTGACCTAAGAAATGTTTTAAGAGAAAAAATGGATTGTATTTTGTGCGATATATACCAGAATGTTCGGAACGTTTACAACATCGCCGGTTGGCACAGCGGTTAGGGCGTCAGTATCCCTCGAACCTTCGTTGGGGTAGGACGTGCCGAGAGAGCCGAAACGACAACGACGCAGGTACGACCCAGCCAGTGCAAGGGATACTACACTGAAGTGCGCGAACAGTGACAGTAACGCGAAAGCGAAACGCATATAGCGCCGAACAGTGAAATTAAAATTAAAGTAAAATTTCGAAAGAAATCAACATTAATTCACACGCGGACAAAGAAGAAAAAACGAGTGAACCACGTGATTCAACAAAAAGTGATAAAAAGACAGCGGAAAAGGTGCTCACCGCACTGACAGCGCATCGCACCATCACGAGACTAGACACGCTTTCCAATGAAGCATTTGCACTTCATATCAAAAGTGCAATAATGAAAAAGAACGCTAAAAGACTAAACCCGACGCCAAAAATCTCCAGCATCCTAAGGACCAAGGACAAGGAACCATCACCAGTGCCCACCAATTCATCGAAACCGGAGGAGAAGAAAATGGAAACCCTTCCATCATACGAGGAGCTGCTGAGCTCAAACAGGAACCTCCTCATAATTGTGGAAAAATTGTCGTTGCAATTAAAGGAAGCAACAGACAAATTGAACACCACCGAAGCAAGGAAATGCACCACCACAGCGGAGCCCATGGACGCAAGCAGCACCGACCTGGAAAACAACGCCAAGGAGGACAATGGGACCTGGATGAAGGTCCCCTCATCGAGGGAAAAAGGAAAACCGACCGTGACCACGACACCGCTGAAGCGACCGGCAGAAGATAAACCGGACCCCAACAACCCCAACCCAGGAAACAAACGACCAGCCAACAATAAGCCAGGCACCGGCATCCCCCAGCCAAGGCCGAAACAATTCCCGAACAGCGTAAACACCGACCAGAGACAAAAGACAGGTACAGACACGCATAAAACACATTTCGGACAATCCAAAACCCGCACGGACGCAAAAACTACCGACAATACGAACAGACAAAAACCCCCACCGATCATTTTACACACAGACTCAAACAAAGAGATAGTAAATTCACTTAAACAAACAGTTAAAGACTTCCATATCAAAAGAATAAACAACAACAAGCAAATCTTGCAAACGAACACAATAGAGAATCACAAAATAGCTTGCGACATCATAAAAAAGAATAACATCAAATTCTTTACGTACACACCAAAATCCGAAAAAATATAACAGTTTTGTTGAAAAACCTAGAGGGCCACTTTGAAACTCAGGAAGTATTAGAAGCTCTTCAAGCTAAACAAGTAGACCAACTAAAATTCGTTGCAGTTAAAAAATTCATTACCAAACGCGCCGCAGAAAACAACCGTGTACTACCCATATTCATTGTCCAAATATCGCCTGACAGTAACGTAAACAACCTAAGACAGATACAGACAGTCCTTTACAACGCGATCAAATGGGAAAAGATCAGAAAGAAGGACCGCATCCAATGCAAGAGATGCCAGAGAATAGGACACGTGGCTTCTAACTGCAATTTAGACTACCGTTGTGTCAAATGCAACGTGCCCCACAACCCGGGTGAATGCCCACGCTCCGCCGAACCGTCAGGTAGCCAGGACTCTGCAGGCCCCTACTGCATAAATTGCAAAAGTTTCGGACATCCAGCCTCTTACAGGGGATGCCCAAAAATCAAAGAGATAAAGTTAAAGATTGAAGAAAAAAAGTTAGCCACGAAAGAAAAATTAGAGAAAAGCCAACAAGCAAAAAATAGATTTATCAAACCCGGTGTTTCGTTTAGTTCGCTTTTAAAAGAAAGCAGCACCCCGAAGCCACCCACCCCCGAACCAAAGAAAACAGAAAATACATGTTAGCATCAACACGTGCGAGCCAAGTTAGGGGTCCGCGCTGACCCGACCCTTAAGCTCGGATGGATTTATGATGGGGTCCCGAGCTACGTGAGGCCCTTAAAGAAGACGAATGAAATAAAACAGAACCATCGATGGACGATGGCAGGCGACCACGTTGGGTCTTTCCGCCGTCAACCGTCGAGGGGTTGTTTAACTGCAACCAGATGAGGGAAAGTCGAGAGAGGCTGAGAGTCTAAACTCCCCTTAATTTTCACTTAGAAAGTGGGGCCCTGTGTCCCAAGGATCTGGCCACGGAGTGGGGAAGGCGAGGGTGCCTTCTGGTATGAGGACTGTGAGGAACCACGCAGCCCTTACCCCAGAACCTCGGTAGTAAGAGAATCTCCTGACTCCTCACGAGATTTCGGATATCTTTAACATCAGAAGCGGGATACGTGTGAACGAGTTGTTCACTTAATACTACGCGCGCACACTGATTTTAACCGGTACGCGAAGAATTCTTAAATAGTATTCGCTATGGCTGACCATCCGAATGAAGATACGACTATCGAATACTTGCTAAAGCGCATTCAAAAATTAGAGGAAGAACGCGTCGCGAGTGAAGTAAGTGTGCTAAGTCGACCTCTGCAACATCCGATAGAAGCCATACCGACATTCAGTGGTGAAGAACTTGGTGAAAGTGCGGACACGTGGTGTGATATGGTGGAAGAAATCACGAAGGACCTTACATCGACGCAACGATTGTGTAGTGCAACGCACGCGTTAACGGGTTCGGCCAAAGAATGGTACCGTACGTGGCGGGGAAACCCACGAACATGGACGATTTTTCGCCAAGATTTGTGCTCGATCTACACTACGGAAGACCGTCTTGGTCAGTTATTACGTCGCGCGGTGCTCTATACCAGCGACGATGCCGCTAGTTATTCGGAATACGCCCGTACAAAACTTAAATATTTCACACAGACGAAAATTTCGTTTACACCGATGGAACTAGTGCGGCTTGTAATCGCGAGTGTTATGGACTCCACTACTCGGCAATCACTGACGAACGCACGATACACAACCACCGCTGATCTGTTAACAGGAATAGCCCTTTACATTAAGCGACGCCGGGACCCGAAGGATCAGGATCATCGTAAAAATCCTTCGAAACGTCCTTACAGCACCTCTCGTCCAGGAAAGCGATGTTTTGTTTGCGATTCGATGGACCATGTGCAAAGCGATTGTCCTAAAAGACAAAAAATTGCGGCCGGCAGTTCTCGACCACCATCGAAGCATACTGCTACCTGCACCTATTGCACAAAACGCGGACATGAGGAAGATACCTGCTGGCTCAAGCAACGGGCCCAACGATTCAATGCAGGTCAATCCCCGACCGAAAATATATCGAAAACGACCTACAGAACCCAAAAGGGAAAACCCGAAGTGAACGCGTGTTATTCGATGCCGCATCAGCCGACACCTGTCATCATCCGAGACTGTGTTGTTCGAAATTGTTTAATCGATTCGGGTGCAACATGTTCGCTCATAAAAGAGTCTATTGCAAAACGAGCGAATTGCAAAATCGAACCAACCACGGTAACTGTACGAGGATTGCGAGACGCTGTGCTCGTGGCCAAGGGAGCGACCACCACGTTAGTGCAGACCGAAGATGTTTCATTGGAAATGGACCTTCTAGTTGTGGCGGACTCGTACATCCCATACGATGTGATCATCGGCAAAAATATTCTATCCCAAGGAGGCTTGCAGATGCTGATCAACGAGGACGGGACTTCAAGACTCGTACGCTGCCCGTCGAAGCTACCACAGGAACCGACGAGCGAGATGCAACCCCTCGCCTGCGTAGCTGTGGACCTTGATGAACCCATAAAGAGTCAACTTAATAGTCAACTCAACCTGTATAGACACATGTCTAACAACGATAATATAATTCATAACAAGGTGAAGACCGCCCGACTCGACATCACTCTGAAAGAAGGTAAAATTGTTAATTACCATCCATATAGGCTGTCATTTAGCGAGCGAGAAAAGGTACGCGTTATAATTAACGACTTATTAGAAAAGGGCATAATACGCGAAAGCACTTCGTCTTTTTCGAGCCCCATTATACTAGTGAAGAAAAAGAACGGTGAGGATCGTTTGTGCGTAGATTATCGCGCTTTAAATCGGATAACCGTAAAAGACCGGTACCCTCTTCCTTTAATCGATGACCAGTTAGATCGGTTAGGAAAAAACAAATATTTCACGGTTCTCGACATGGCATCCGGCTTCCACCAGATTGCCATCGCGGAAGACTCCGTATCGAAGACCGCCTTTGTTACACCTGATGGTCATTTCGAATATCTTCGAATGCCGTTTGGTCTAGCAAACGCTCCCGCCGTCTTTCAACGGGCAATTAATATCGCCTTAGGAAACCTTAAATATGATACTGCTCTAGTGTATCTCGACGATATTTTAATACCATCTATAACAAAGGAAGAAGGATTAGAAAAATTAGACAGGGTTTTGCACGCATTGGACACAGCTGGGTTTTCTTTAAATATTAAAAAATGTAAATTCCTTGAAACGGAAATAGAGTATTTAGGAAGAGTAGTGTCGGCAGAAGGAATTAAACCTGGTAGGGGAAAAGTTAAAGCTCTTGTAGAATCACCAGTACCCGAAAATGTTAAACAGGTGCGACAATTCATGGGTTTAGCTGGGTATTTCCGTAAATTTATACCCGAATTTGCTGTTCGGACAGCGTGTATCACGAAACTCACAAAAAATAACGAGCCCTGGAATTGGGGAAGCGAACATGAAACAGCACGAAAATATGTAATCGACAAGCTTACGTCGGAACCATGCCTGGTAACATTCGATCCTAATAAAGAAACGGAACTACATACAGACGCGAGCGCGATAGGCTATGGAGCAGTTCTGTTTCAGAAATTCGAAAGAGATTTGCGAGTGGTGGCTTACTTTAGTCGCCGAACGACAGTAGAAGAATCGCGTTATCACTCTTACGAATTGGAAACCTTGGCCGTGGTTAATGCGTTGAAATACTTTCGCGTCTACCTTTTAGGTATAGAATTTAAGCTAGTAACCGATTGTAATGCGATAAAGGCGACTAACACCAAACGAGATTTATTACCGCGCATAGCTCGATGGTGGATATACCTGCAGGATTTCAACTATACTATAGAGTATCGTAAAGGGAAACATATAGAATATGCAGATTATTTAAGTCGAAATCCCAGTAAAAATAAAGCCTGCTACGTAAATGTCATTTGTCAAGGATCGTGGTTGGAAATTGCACAAAAGAATGACGAGGAAACCAAGTCGATAATCGAAAGGATTCGTTGTAATGATTCCGTAAGTAGTGACTATACGATAAAAGATAATCTGCTGTGTCGAAAATTGCGTAACGATAACGATAACGAAATCACTCGTTTCTATGTACCGAAAGGAAGTCGTATCGGGTTGTTGCGACTGTATCATGACGAAAATTGTCATATAGGGTTAGATAAAGTTCTTGATCGCATTAATCGTAAATATTGGTTCCCTAGAATGAGGGCGTTCATCAAAAAGTATATCGATCATTGCCTTACCTGCATCGTCGCGAAACGCCAAACAGGACCCAAACAAGGTCTACTCCATTCAATAGAAAAGAAACCAATTCCATTCGATACCATTCATTGCGACTGTGTCGGTCCGTTTGTTAGAACAAAAACAGGCTATCAGCACGTTTTGATTATTTTAGACGCCTTTACTAAATACGTTCAACTTGTGCCGTTGACGTCTTTAACAGGCGAAGAAACTTTACAAGTTTTTAGGGAACGCCTATTATTATTTGGAAGACCACGAACAGTAGTGTTAGATCGCGGTACAAATTTCACATACAAACCGTTGCAGCAGTTTTTTAAAAAACAAAATGTGGAAATACATTATATTGCCACGGGCGCCCCTCGAGCAAATGGACAAGCTGAACGATACGTTGCGACTGTAACCAATCTACTAACCGTAGAAACATTAAAAACTACAGAATGGCCGAGCAAACTTATTAAAATCCAAGAGACATTAAATACCACAGTACAAGCTACGACGGGATTTTCGCCGAGTCGTTTGTTGTTCGGCGTAGAACGAAGTGCAGGTGATGCAACTCAAATAGAGTCCGATTTACCAAATTTAAACGAGAAAATCGACGTTTTCAGTGATAGAGAGATTGCCCATAATAGAATATTAGATAATGCACAAAAACAAAATAAACGATTTAATAGGACAAGAAGAACGAACATTAACTTTAACGAACAGGACACGGTATTTTTGAAACCCGCAGTAACGCGCCGTGCTAAATTAGATCGAAAATACCTTGGACCTTATACGGTTTCAAAAGTCTTACCTAACGATCGTTATGAAATTGTAGGAAAAACCGGCAGACCCCAAGTAGCGCCAAAAGATAGACTACGATTATGGAAGGGTGAATGGGCTGGTGACGAGATGTCAAGCGACGACGAAGACAAGAATGAACCGTGTTAGCAATGTGACATGTTAAATATGAAATAATGTTTGTTTTACTCCGTTCATAAAAATTATAATTTTGTGATTGTAATGAGAAGGAAAGAGGAAGATAGCCTCTTTTGCAAAATATAATAAAAGAATTGTTGTGGTATGGAAGTTGATTGATATTGATAATACATCCTAAAAACAAAACATTTTGAATATTGTGGCGTGTGGCGCTGTCGAGAAGTATTTTTATAATACTATCCGTTATTGGTGACTGCTAGTCATGAAGACGTGCAACGTCTGTAAAACATTTTGAATATTGTGGCGTGTGGCGCTGTCGAGAAGTATTTTTATAATACTATCTGTTATTGGTGACTGCTAGTCATGAAGACGTGCAACGTCTGTAAAACATTTTGAATATTGTGGCGTGTGGCGCTGTCGAGAAGTATTTTTATAATACTATCTGTTATTGGTGACTGCTAGTCGTGAAGACGTGCAACGTCTGTAACACACTTTGAATATTGTGGCGTGCGGCGCTGTCCAAAAGTATTTCTATAATTGCCTGTTATTGCCTGTTATTGGTAACTGGAGAAACTCTGCTAAAATTACGAAACATTGCTTCCCGAGAGCGTGAAGCAGGTCAGTCTGGCCGTGTTAGCATCAACACGTGCGAGCCAAGTTAGGGGTCCGCGCTGACCCGACCCTTAAGCTCGGATGGATTTATGATGGGGTCCCGAGCTACGTGAGGCCCTTAAAGAAGACGAATGAAATAAAACAGAACCATCGATGGACGATGGCAGGCGACCACGTTGGGTCTTTCCGCCGTCAACCGTCGAGGGGTTGTTTAACTGCAACCAGATGAGGGAAAGTTGAGAGAGGCTGAGAGTCTAAACTCCCCTTAATTTTCACTTAGAAAGTGGGGCCCTGTGCCCCAAGGATCTGGCCACAGAGTGGGGAAGGCGAGGGTGCCTTCTGGTATGAGGACTGTGAGGAACCACGCAGCACTTACCCCAGAACCTCGGTAGTAAGAGAATCTCCTGACTCCTCACGAGATTTCGGATATCTTTAACATACACCTCTTATAGACCAAAACCCATCATTATTAGACCAAATTAAAAGAACAATAGAGTCCGCTGTTAACATTCAAATGTCCCGATTCCTCGAGCAATTAGAATCTAACAGTAACAAAATCAATCTCATCGCCCATGCACTAGACCTCGAATTCTAACATTCAATTCCTCCACAACCAACTACACACGGCAAAATAATGCGGAGAAACTTCGATGCAATAGACTTAAAATCACCGAAATTAACGTAAATTCACTAATATCGTATGAAAGAAGGGCATCTCTTGCAGAGTATCTAGCGTCCAACGATCCGGATGTGGTCCTTCTTTGTGAAACTAAGTTAAGTCCTAGACATGTAATTAGGTTTAAAAATTATACATTCCTAAGAAACGACCGAGCCAATGCTAAACAGGCTGGGGGAACAGGCATCCTAGTCAGAAATAATATTAAATTCAAGTCCATCCAGCGGGGCGGCGTAGAGAATGCCACCTTCGAAGCCACCACAATCAAGATAAAGTTCCAAAATAATAATAACTTATTTATAATCTCTGGATACGCGACTAGTAGCTGCAAAAAAGAATTCATGGCCGAACTACAATCATTATTTGAACAACTAGAATTACAGAAAAACAATAATTACTACCTCCTCGCGGGCGATTTAAGGTCCGCCCAAACAAGACGGGCAAGATGCCGAAGTTGTTCGAACGGCCGAAGTCGCTGTCCATAAGGACCGAGCGAACTGACAGGCCACTTGAGAGGCGCTCGACGGTCCTCGCAACAAAGGCCAAGTGCCGAAAACCGCAGAACTGTTTACTCCCCTCTACACCCCCGAGATGCCGATGCTGGAGCGTGTTGCCCACGGGCAACCCACAGACAAGATTGAGCAGCGTTAGAAATCTCTGCGGATACGGACGCAGTCACGGTGCAGAATTTACTGGAAAAATTCAATATTCGTGTATATCACGATATTAAATACATTCCTTTTGCATAGAATGCGTATGACACTAAATGCGTATGTATATGAGAATGGAAATTGTTATTAATAATCATAATAATAATTTCTGTGCATAAACAATTTTGCAATAATAATATGTCAATCATTTTTATTTATTCTTAATTTGCTTTTACTATACGTTTCGTACCTATCCGAAAATAATAAGAATGTAAAGATAGATCCAGATTGTTTGGAAGAACGTGAACAGGGATCACATTGAAAGTACTGAGAATGAGTCGGATAGCGAATAACATTCATTTATCATTAATTTCGTTTTTAATTTGTTAGTTTTTAAAAATAAATTTTGTTATGAAAATTGTTAATATTTTTTTTCAAATTTTTTAACACTTCAACCGATGGTAAAATTTGCAAAACAAAGATATTAGTAATATTTTTGCATTAAGTAATCACATTCGAATATAAAATGATGAATTATTTAAAAAGAACAGTCTCTTGCGATGATGATTAAAAAAAGAAAATGTTTTTTATCTTTGTTTTTATCTTTTTGTTTTTATGTCTTTTATCTGTGGTATAAAATGTGTTGTGTAGGCAGTTTTCGTAAAACTCATCCCAAATAGCAAACTTTGATGGTCCGTATCCTTTAAACAATTTCGAAGATTACAAAAGATGGCTCAATCTTTCAGTTTCATCCAAATTCGAAACATGGTCCCCAAAAAAAGATTTAATTCACATGGAATGACCCCCTTCCTAATTTGGATATTTCCTTAAAAAAATTGTGTAATTCACGTATAACATAAGGATGTGTGATGCTGTTTCACCAAGCGACAGGCACAATTCTTATCCCCATGATGTTGTAGAGGAGAGATACCGATAGTTTACCTAAGGAGCTGTGGAGCCCCTAAAAACATTTTTTTTGTGCCATGCACAGCAGGGAACGTGTCAACGTGCTCTCGAAAGGCCATCTGGACGTTCAAAGTTATGGCCCCAACGACGTCGGGGCGACCCCGGAAAGATTTCGAGCACGAAGACCAATTCCTGACCGGCAAATTTCTAGCCCGTGTTCTTGAATCTGGCCGCCCAAACAACTTCGGCATCTTGCCCGTCTTGTTTGGGGCGACCTTTAAACGCCAAACACTCCGCGTGGAGCAACCCCATCAATAACCATAGAGGCGTAGCTCTTCTGAATTGGATATCGCGCAACGAGATAACTTACCGAATCTCCCTACTTCACACATTAACACCATCCTTCCCCAAAAGTGATGCCAACAGGCTACAATTTCACGACACACCCATACATAACAGACTCGACTCCACCGACTATGACAGCGACCATAAAGCAGTAAAAATAACAATATCCATACGTACCCACGACTACCTGGAAATAGACGAAGCAACCCCCAATATAAAATATAATTACTATAAAGCCGACTGGACAGAATTCTCCTCACATTTAGAACAAAACGGTAAAATAGACATGCCGAATAATAGAAACCTTACAATAGACGAAATCGACAAATACATTGAACAGCTCAACACAAATATCACACAAGCAATAGACGTAGCAGTACCGCAAACCAACACCAACTTCGACTCAACAGACAGATACATTACGACAAAAATAATAAAATTAAGAAAACGAAAAAGCCACTTACTGACACTGTTAAACAGACTAACAAGATTCTCAAATTACACTAGTGCACACGACATTACTATAGCCACACTCAAACAACTTCTAAAAACCACAAGATATGAAATCAAAAAAGCCTTCCAAAATTCGACAAGTGATTACTGGAAACACAGAATCTCTCAAATCTCCACGCAAAAATCCAACGAGCTCTTTCCATCCATTAACAATATCTTCCGACCGAAACACAAAAACAACATAGACACCCTAAAGATTCCCAACACGAAAACAGATATAATAAACGCCAACATAAACCGAAACAACGTACAGACAGACGAAAAGAACAACTATCTAATCACAGACACACAAGACAAGCTAAACGTATTAGGGGCATATTTCGAAGCGGCTCACACACAGAACTCGCACATGGGCAAACACGAACTAACAAACATAATTCAACAGAAAGTACAAAAAATACGAACCGAACTGGACGAAGACGTACGTAACAACAAAACAGTATGCACCTTCCATGACGAAAATACCGCATCAAATCCGAACACAGACATAATCCCAACAAAGGGCCTAGCCGAATAAGATGGTCAAAACTGCCCTTAGACGTTTTTCAATAATTAATGAACCATTCGAAAGCTGACCAAGAAAAACCCCTCTGATCCAAATTTCAACCCCCTATCTTGCTCGTGAGGGTAGTTACAGGGTAAATTAGATTTTGAGCTTTTCCGTGCATTTTCCGCACTCTGATGCTTCCCAAAATTCTGAAAAAAATGTGACATATTTTGGACCCTAAGGCGGATTTTTGAGAATTTTTTCAGATTTTTTGGATGCAAACTGTGGTCGTAAAAAATGAAAAACCTCAAAAAAATCGGAAAAATGCAGGTTTCTCAAAAATATGAAAACATGCTATTGAGCTGTTTAGTGCCCCAATAAAGTACCATAACAGGCAGTGTCCTCAATTTTTTTTTAGATTTTTTGTTGTGGGAAGTCTTTGTCAAAAACAAGAAAAACCGAATTTTTTCGACGTTTCTGCTATTAGGAGGAAAGTTACACTTGTTGATTTTATCGCAAGTATATATTAAGGCATTTTTAACGTTATTACATTGAAACAAGTAAGTGTTTGACCTCAGAAATATGTTTTAAGAGAAAAATAAATTCTGTTTCGTGCGATATATACCAGAATGTTCGCAACGTTTACAACATCGCCGGTTGGCCGAGCAGTCAAGGTGTCGGACTACGGGGAGTCGGCTGCCGACCGTTGACCGAACAGGACGTGTTAGCATCCAGTCAACTTCAGCTCACTGTTTCTTTGGTTAACCTATACGCCGCGGATTCGTATAGTGATATTATATGCGAATCCTTTATCGCTGAACATTTATATAGTGCGGTATAGTACTTTTATTAACCGAATCTTGATTCCCGGGTCGCAGCAGGATTCCCTGCTCGCCCATGGATCCGATGGCGAGCTTCCCTTCTCCGAAAACCAAGCGTTCCATCACGTCGGATTCGGAGGACGGGGAGAGCCCCCAGCCCGGCACCAGCTCCGAATTCAGACGGCCGAAGGTACCTAAACTGAATTCGCTTCAGCTAGAGCTCCTCTACAAAGACTTTCTAAAAGAAAATAATGTGCCATCTAACAATAAGGTTAAGCCTAACCTAAAGGTGGCCCGCGGACCTGTTACGAACACGCTGGTCAAGGGGGCAGTGCAGGCCTCTTCTACAACCAACCTCACTCCTATCGATGGCATGGCCTCCGAAATTTGGGAAACTCCCAAAAAAACAAGCAAAATCCCCCAAACCGACACACCTTCACCTATTCTTGACGCTGCTAACTTCAATAGATTTCAACCGCTCTCGAACAAAAACACTATTGATCAAGATGCCTCCTTCACTACAAACAGCCACTCTGTCAAATCAACATCTAAATTTGGCAAACCGCCTCCAATTTTCACATTGAATTCCACGATTCATGAATTGATAAATATTATCGTAGCTCTGGGCATCCCCAAAAAAGCCTTCCTAATTAAAGAAGTCAAAAAGGACTCTCACACCATCTATGCCAGCGACACCGATATTCACACCACCATTTGCGATGGGCTGATTGATAAGAAGATCCAATTCTATACATTCACGCAAAAACACTTGAAACCCATTTCAATCATTTTAAAAGGCATCAGAGGCTCATTCAGCCCAGAGGAAATAAAACAGGAATTAGAAGATCTAGGGATACCCAATTTAAAAATCACAAATCTCGCCAAATTCTATTATAATAAAAGCACACCTGAAAAACACCATTTCATTGTCCAACTCTCCAGCGATAGCAAGACTACAGACCTCTTCAAGATAAAAGCCATAGCATACCAAAAAGTCCACTGGGAACACCTCAGAAAACAAAAAATATTTCAATGTAAAAAATGTCAAAGACTTGGCCACGCCAGCAAGAATTGCCATCTGCCGTTCCGTTGTGTCAAATGCTCCCTGACCCACGAGCCAGGCAAATGCAGCGTCGAAACCCTTAACAGTCGTGACAATCTCAAATGCGCCAATTGTAATCAACAAGGTCACCCTGCCTCATACAAAGGATGTCCCTTTATCAAATTTGCTCTCGCAAATAAAAAAGAGCAAAAGACTTCCCAAACCCGCTCAACCCTAAGAAACCTCAACCGTATCTCTGCCACCATCAGGGAAAATACTTCATATGCTCAAGCAGCCAGCCTTCAAGATCCCAAACAGCCCCCGCCTACGAAGTCCACTCATCCCCCCCAGCCCGTATACGTAACGCCCAATCCAATAACTGCCCGAGACGACTCCAGCAACCCCAATTCAATCAACCCTCCTAGCTGGGTAACCGATTTAAAAAATGAATTAACCATATTAGTTTCAACCCAATTTAAAACATTAGCTGCACAAATTTCTGCTAACTCCGAAAAAATTGAATTCATACTAAATACAATTTTCAATAGAGATCATGGACCATAACTTCACACTCAGCAATCAAATTAGAATAGCGGCAATCAATGTCAACTCAATAATAGCCAACTACAGAAGATTAGAACTTTGCCAATTTTTAAAAAACTACGATCATGACATAATATTTCTATCAGAAACTAAGCTCAACCCCTCCCATAAAATCTCATTTAAAGATTATACAATAATTAGAAGAGACAGACCAAATGCTATTCAAGGGGGTGGTACGGCCATTCTAATTAGCAAAAACTTATCATTCGAAGAAGTTACACACCCATCCTCTGCAAATAATGAAATATTAGAATACACCATCATCAAATTAAAATTAAACAATAGTAATATATTATTTCTAGTCAGCGCATATGCCAAAAATGACAGCCGAAGTCTATTTTTATCAGAGTTAGATTTTCTTTTCGATAGCCTTAAGTTACATAATATTAACACTTACTACATTGTAGCGGGAGATTTCAATGCCAGAAGGAAAACCTGGGGCGACAGATGTGATAACCAAAGAGGCAGATACTTTAGACAATGGGAAACAAATCACAATTTTAAATTCAAACTTAAAATCATCACACCGGCTTTCGCCACATTCAAACCTGCCCAGTCGTACTTAGATATCTGCCTCGTTGACTCCAGACTCGATTTAATTAACAATACCCAAGGTAGAGCCCTAACCATTCCATACGACAGTGACCATGCAGCCCTTACTCTATCTTTTAAACTACACACCGGCACCCTTCCGTGGGAAAACCACCCGCCACCCAATTTTATCTACAACTTCAAAGCCACTAATTGGGAAAAATTCACTAAACGCCTCTCCAAACTCCACACCAACAACATCCCTCCCGATCGTAATCTAACCCTCGAAGAAATAGACCATAACCTCAATACCCTTAACGAAGCAATCAAACTAGCAATTTCCACTTCCATCCCTAAAGTCAAACCCAAAGATAGCATTAACAGATATCTAAACAACAGAATTCTAAAACTCCAAAAACAAAAAAAGTACATCGTCTCCCTTTTACACCACCTTCACATAACAGATCCATTAAAAAGAAACCCCATCACAAGATACGCCATAACACTACACAAAAAACTTTTAATAGCACTACAACACGAATTTAAAATAGCTGCTGAAAATTACTGGACCAACACTATAAAAAAAATTGATTACCGCAACCCCGACAAATTTTTCCCAAAAATTAATGCTATCTTCAGACCTAAACAACCATCCAAGATAGATGAACTTCATATACACGAAAGTAATAGCAGCATTATCAACAGATGCAATTATGATCTCCCCAATACCAAAAAAATCAACAATAACTACATCATTAATACCCCTAAAGATAAATTAAACACAATAGGCGCATTCTTTGAAGAAATAAATTCACCGCGACCCTTAAACGACGGCTCCCTTCTGAAAAAGATAGTCGATAAAACCGCAGACTCTGTCAAATCAGAATTCTTCACGGCTAGATCTAGAGGCTCCTATATTATACAATTCAGCCCAACCAACTCTGCCATTAATCCATCTCTCCCTGATCACACCCTTGACCCTTTCTGCTGCCCCCTCACTGTATCCTATATCCTCAAGAAACTTCCCAACAAAACCTCCAGTGGTCTAGACGGTATCCCACCCATAGTCCTTAAACACCTTCCCACAAACCTAATCATCAAGCTCACAATTCTCTTTAACAATTCCATTAATTACAGTTATTTCCCTAAAGCCTGGAAAAGTGCTAAAGTCTTGCCAATCTTAAAAAAAGGCAAAAATCCTAAAGACCCCTCGAGCTATCGCCCCATTAGCCTCACCCCTAGCATCAGCAAAATATTTGAAGCCATTGTCAATAACAAAATTTCAAATATCTGCTACATCAACAGAATAATCCCCGATCACCAATTTGGTTTCAAACAGTCCCATTCTACCACTCATGCCGTCCATAAGCTACTAACCGACATCTCCAAAAAGGTCAGCAATAGCCAACTAGTGGGTGCTGCCCTCCTCGACATAGAAAAGGCTTTTGACTCAGTTTGGCTGAATGGATTGCTATACAAACTGCACAAAAAGAACTTTCCAACCTGGCTAACTCATTTAATCTGGGACATGGTCACCGGAAAATCTTTTTTCACCTGGGATGGCAAACACTTGTCTTCATCTAAATTCAATATCAAAGAAGGGCTCCAACAGGGTACCGTTAATTCACCGATCCTTTTTAATATTTATTTAAGCGATCTCCCCAAATTATTTAAGTTCAACGAACCTAATAGTCCCGGCCTAATTGCATTCGCGGACGATGTCATTGTCTATGTTTCGGGTAACAGAGTCGAGTCGGTACAAAACGATCTCGACACAATTGTAAATAAAATCAATCAATATTACACAGCTTGGAACCTGAGACTAAATCCGAAAAAATGTGAAACCATTTTATTCAGAAAGCCTCTCGACATGCTCAACTCCAAAACAAAAGCTGGCAGTAAACACTTCCGCATCTCAGCCACAATACCAGGTACTCACAATAAAGAACTCATCCCACACAAAAAAATAGTAAAATACCTTGGAGTCCACATTGACTACCTCCTCCGCGGCAATAAACACATAGATATACAACTTGATAAAGCCAACAAAGCCTTTCACGCCAACAGCAAAATCTTCTATAACAAATACCTAACTAACCGAACAAAAATCATTTTATACATGTTACTAATCCGCCCCATAGTTACTTACGCAGCGCCCATCCTATGGAACATGAACCACACAACCGCAGAAAAAATCAGACAAATGGAGCGCAAATGCTTGAGAGCCTGCCTCCGACTATATAGATCAATAAGTTCAGATTGGCAACATTACGTAAAAAACCAAACAATATACAACAAGGCCGACATACCTAGAATTGATCTATTCATGATCAAGCTCACGAGAGATTATTATAGTAAACTACCATTCATAGACAATGCCATCGTCCGCTCTTTATCCGAACAAGACGACGCTACTTCCCGTAGACAACTTGCCACAGGATATACCACCCCACAAGCGTTCCTATTTTGCGATATTAACGGCCTTATCCAAAACGCCGACAACACTCCAATTATTTATCACTGGCGCAGGAACAAAGCCGATAAAAGAGTTGCTCTTAACCACAACGACTTCATAACGAACAGAGACAAATTCAAATTCTCCTCAATTATCCCTAACCGAGATTATCTAGACTTCCACAGACTAGATTTCAAAAAATACTGGTGGCTATCACCTAACACCACCCATTTAAGCAACCTCAACGCGCGAAGGCCAAGTCAACCCCGACCGAGGCCCCGATAATCCGCGCAAACAGTATTAGCTCAAATTTTAGCCAAACACAATGGCGCTTACTAAACGTGCTTTTCGCCTCTATGTAAATAGCCTTCCCTCTCCCCTTCCTTCTTCCCTTTTCTCTGTCAAGCTATCCTTTCTCTATGATATTTTTCTTTTTTGTTGTTATCTGTTATCTGTTATTTGTTATTAATTATTATTAGCTCTTAAAACTGGTTCGAGGGTTTTTCGTCACCCTCTTTTCCCTTGACTGATAGCTCAGTATACTGTGGCAACAACTGTACAACCCCTCTGGTTCCTAAACCCATATATTGTAATTAGTCTAAGTTAGTTATAACAAAGTTGTCTATCTATTAGAATCGATACTTTCGATCAAACAGATATTTATTAAGTTATTGTTTGGTTTTTTTTATGTCACGTTTTTGGTACCTTATGTAGTCTTTGAATGTACGCACACCTCCAATAAACGTTTTTACAAAAAAAAAAAAAAAAAAAGGTGTCGGACTACGGAGCGGAAACGCTGGGTTCGAATCCCGTCGAGGGTAAAGTTTTTTTTCCATACATCATCTTTATTTTTTCAATTTTTTTTCCTGGTTTATTCATGTGATTTTAACAATATTTTTTTAATGTTTTAAAAATATTTAAGAAACATTTTTGAGTAAAATATATGTAAATATAGTTTTAGAGTATCTATCACTTCCTCGATTCTCTAATTGTATATGATCTTCATTACGGTCCTCTCTAACATTCTTAATATTAAAATTCATTAATCTGGTTTCTAAGCCTTGCGTCTTCATAAATTAGGGAGGAAATGAGAAGAACTCTGAATAAATAACACGCAGCAAAGTATTGGTTTTTGTCAAATTGAAAGAAAAGGGCCTCATACTACCACTATTTTTAAAGTGAGGTATCAGGTACAAATAAGCCTTAGCCATTCATCTTTATTGTAACGTACATGAGGATGTATTTCCGTTTATAGTTACTTGATTGAAAACCATCATGAAGAGGGGAGACTTTTGTATTGTCGACAGAGGTTTTCGAGATGTTACATCTCATTTAACAGGTCTTGGTTTCAGAGTTCTCATGCCTGCTTTAAAAGGTAATCGTTCTCAACTTGCGACGAAAGAGTCGAATTATTCCCGAAAAGTCACGAAAATTCATTGGGTTGTAGAGGCAATGTATAGTATACAAGGTCAAAAGTACCAGCTTCTACACAAACAAGTAGACAACGAAACCTTTCCAAAAATTGGACATAATTGGAACTGCAAAACGACTCCATTTCAAACAGTATCCTCGGTAGATACTCTGGATTTTCCGGAAATGACAGAAGTAGATTTAAAAATTCTTTTCACGGAATCTTACCAATTTTCGCAAGCAATTTCTATATCTGGCGGAAATCGTGGACGAACACAATAATATAAATATTAATTTATTGCCTAATCCAAGAAAATAATATCATTAAATTCGAAGTCAAATCGGAGTAATATAAATAAAAGTTAGTTAAAAATGTTACCTCAATATTTTTTAAAAACATTTAAAAAATATTGTTAAAATCACATGAATAAACCAGGAAAAAAATTGAAAAAATAAAGATGATGTATGGAAAAAAAAACTTTACCCTCGACGGGATTCGAACCCAGCGTTTCCGCTCCGTAGTCCGACACCTTGACTGCTCGGCCAACCGGCGATGTTGTAAACGTTGCGAACATTCTGGTATATATCGCACGAAACAGAATTTATTTTTCTCTTAAAACATATTTCTGAGGTCAAACACTTACTTGTTTCAATGTAATAACGTTAAAAATGCCTTAATATATACTTGCGATAAAATCAACAAGTGTAACTTTCCTCCTAATAGCAGAAACGTCGAAAAAATTCGGTTTTTCTTGTTTTTGACAAAGACTTCCCACAACAAAAAATCTAAAAAAAATTGAGGACACTGCCTGTTATGGTACTTTATTGGGGCACTAAACAGCTCAATAGCATGTTTTCATATTTTTGAGAAACCTGCATTTTTCCGATTTTTTTGAGGTTTTTCATTTTTTACGACCACAGTTTGCATCCAAAAAATCTGAAAAAATTCTCAAAAATCCGCCTTAGGGTCCAAAATATGTCACATTTTTTTCAGAATTTTGGGAAGCATCAGAGTGCGGAAAATGCACGGAAAAGCTCAAAATCTAATTTACCCTGTAACTACCCTCACGAGCAAGATAGGGGGTTGAAATTTGGATCAGAGAGGTTTTTCTTGGTCAGCTTTCGAATGGTTCATTAATTATTGAAAAACGTCTAAGGGCAGTTTTGACCATCTTATTCGGCTAGGCCCTTTCTTCACCTCCTACTTCAAATTACAAGATACATTCAAACACCTGAATAATAAAAAATCCTCCAGTTTCGATAGTATACCTAACACAGCACTAAAAAGGCTACCCCTTCGGTATATATACTACTACGCAGTAATATTCAATAACTGCCTAAACCGCGCTTACTTTCCGAAAGCCTGGAAAACAGCGAAAGTGGTGGCTTTGAAGAAAAAAGGTAAAGATGGTGCCGAACCGACCAGCTACCGACCCATCAGTCTCTTGCCCAATATAAGCAAAATATTCGAAACCACCATCAACAACTCATGAAACACATTTTGCATAGACAATAGTATCATCCCCGAAACACAATTCGGCTTCAGATTCAAACATTCTACCATCCACGCTATAACAAAGTTTACCTCCGACATATGTTGGGCAAGAAACGCAGGTGACTGTGTCGGGGCGGTATTCATCGACCTTGAAAAAGCATTCGATACAGTCTGGCTGGATGGACTCTTCTTCAAAATGCTGAAGAAAAATTTTCCCCCTCACTTGATTAAAATGCTATGGAACATGTTACACGGAAAATCGTTTCGTGTAACAGAGGGGACCAACACCTCCACAAAAATAAATAACATAAAAAACGGCCTACAACAAGGCACCGTCAATTCCCCAATCCTGTTTAGCATATACATAAGCGATCTCTTACAAATGTACGGCTTAAATGGCGAACCACACAAAAAAGCAATAGCTTTTGCAGATGACCTATTAATATACGTCAACAACAACAAACCCTCGGTAATACAGAAACAGTTACAAGAAACATTTGATAAAATCCAAGACTATTTTCATACATGGAAACTTAAAATTAACGTCAATAAATGTGAAACAATACTTTTCCGACCTTATATCTCCACAATCTCCGATGCCAATTATGACGTCAGAAAATACTCCAAAGATTTTCACTTGCATGATTCCAACAACAGATCAGTAAAAATCCCCCATAAAAACGTGGTTCGCTACTTAGGCGTACACCTAGGCTTTAAATTAAATTACAACAACCACATAGACATACAAATAGACAAAGCTCAGAAAGCCTTCCTAGCAAATAAGAGATTATTCTACTGTAAGGACCTAACTACGAATGTCAAAATTCTGTGCTACAAGCTTCTAGTACGGCCAATACTGACATACGGTGCACCAATATGGTATAACATAAGTGCAAGCACCATGGAAAAACTCAGGCTTCTCGAACGTAAATGCATAAGAGCATGTTTAAATAAATACAGGACACCCGAATCCAACTACACCAAACTATACAGCAATCATAGACTCTACGAAATGGCAAAAATGCCCAGAATCGACATATTTACACTCAAACTCATTCGCAACCATTGGGTGAACGTTCCCAATATCCAAGAAAATAGCCACATATACCCATCAGCTTACCCCTACCCACAATACCACGAATCAACCAGACACACAGGATATACACCCCCAGAATCATTCGTACACTTCGACAGCAACGGACTCATACAAGACAATCACAAACAACCAATCATATACCATTATAATAGAAAAACATATGACAAAAGACTACTCTACGACAGCAACGTCACCTTTGACCACCCAGAAATGCGCTTTAGATATAAGCTAACGAAATACGACAAAGAGATCGTCGCGAAGGAAGACCCAGAGAAGTTCTGGTGGTTCCAAACCTAGATAGCAATTATAAGTAATAATAACAAATATTAAAACAGCGTCCCGTCCTCGATAGTATAGTGGTCAGTATCCCCAGTTGCTCATCAACCCTCGTAGGAGTCGGACGTGCCCTTACGAACGCTCCGCAGGTATACCGAGTAACCCCCACACACAACGCCGCCGAAAACCCACGCATACACAGTGTACAGTGTTCGCTCGCCACTAAAGTATCCGCGTACAGCGCGTGTGAATATATCGCAGTTCGAATAATTTACAGTTTGTTCAATCTATCTGTGATGAAAATACGGGCTAAAACAGAAACAAAATAGAAAGTGAAGAAAATCAACAAGGGGGTTTTCCCCCTAGTCACGTCTCACAAGAAAATCAATCCAGCAAAATCAATGACTTAATAAGATTTGTAAAGAGAACGAACACGTTCGCAGATGGGAGTGGAGCACTGTTGACACATGTCAACAAAGTGCTCAAAATAAACGACAACGTCAAACGGCTAAATCCCAAGCCGAATTTAAACAGACGTAAGACCGCGGAACAAACAGCAACAATGGGAAAACCGAAAGTTCAGACACCCTCCAAATTACAAGCCACGCCAAAACAAACCGAAACGGGAAAACCCTCCTACGATGAACTGATCAAAATGATCGCAAGTTTAAACAGAACCATAGAAAATTTATCAAAACAACTGGAGGAGGAGCGAAAGCAAAAAATCATCGCGGAACCAGGGACATCGCAAAATGTTAAAGGACCAGCAACGACCGAAAAGACGCCAACTCAACAAACCACGTTCATCCCGGCACCGGGCCACCCTCCAACAATCGAACAGTGGATAGAAGTCTCCTCGCAGAAGCGAAAAAACAGCCAGCCAGCACCTCCCTCAACAACCAAGGTGACAGGAAGTGGGACCATAATGGCCGATACGAAGACAGTCCAGGCGCCAGCTCCACACCCATTGTTGGAATTTATTTCATAAATGTAGAACAAAATCAATCTATTACTTCTTTAAAAGGTAGGATCGATTGAACCGGCTATTGACCTGTATATGCATACATTGTATCTTCAGTTAATATACATTGTATGTTGTCCCCGGCATGGGACCCTCGATCTTCAGTTGTTAATATTGGACTGTTGCTCCTCTGTTTCGATCTCTTGTGTTTCATTCGTAACGTTTCTTTCGCTGTGTAAAGACGTGTCTCACAACGTGCTCTTAGAGTTACCATTCTGATATAAATCTTATTTCGTATTTAATAATAGTGTGGTTTTCTTTAATACCCATACTCCCAATAGGTTATGGGCCCAGGTTACTTTACATACCGTATTACGTCGTGTACCTAGTTACGTTGTGTGTAAGAAACATTTTCTGCAAAAATTAAGTTGTGAGAAAGTGCGTTTACCGTGTGTTAAATATCGTGCATAGACATAGTGAATTTAAGAAACTCAAAAAAAGACGATGGAGTAATAACCGCGATTGAAACATTATCTGAAGATAATTTAACACTAGAGTTTGTAAAGACGAGACTTTTGGACCATGAGGTCAAATTGACGAGTGAGAACCGTGATACCAGCCTAAAGGTGCTTCACGCCGAATTTAAGGGAAAGAAACGAGAATTCAATTTCTCAAAACCTAAACCAAAATTGAAACGATATAAGACAAACAGGAACCAAGAAGTGAAATGCCACCACTGTGGCAGAAAAGGCCACATTAAACCAAATTGCATTTATTATAAACGAGGCATCCAACAACAGAGTGGTGAAAGAAATAAAACTGTGCAAACCGTTCAAATGACTGAACCTGCGACAAATACGTCAACGCCCACGTCAAGTTTTGCATTCATGGTGGGAGATTATAAATCAGAAATGCACGGGACAAACAAAATAACCTTCCTCTTGGATTCGGGGGCATCGGATCACCTGATTAACAGGGAAGACCTGACCCAAAATTTCAAGGTGTTGCAAACGCCAGTACGAATTTCTGTGGCGAAAAATGGGACATACATTGCAGCGACAAAACAAGGAACGCTGAATGTTACTACTAATTTGGGCATCCAGGGAACCGTGGACGATGTATACTACTGCCCAGATGTGCCGTACAATTTACTGTCCGTTCGAAGGATCCAGCAGGCGGGCATGACAGTTGTTTTCGACAAGGAAGGCGTTAAGATAAGTAAAAATGAAAATGTCATAATGTCAGGTAAGCCCCTAAACAATTTAACTGGCATAGAATTTTTGATAAATACTTTTCCTACTGTCCATGTCTCTAGAACGGTGAAAGATAATTATGAATTATGGCATCAGCGTTTAGGCCATATCGGAAAATCAAAATTTTTAGAATTAAAGAATAGAAAAATGTTTGCTGATATAAATCGAGTAGAGAATGTTGTGGTTAACGACAATCTTTGTGAAGCTTGTATAAACGGCAAACAAGCGCGATTACCATTTCGAAACTCGAAAGATAAGAAATATGTAAAACGACCGTTATTCATTGTTCATTCAGATGTTTGTGGTCCGATCACTCCTACTACAATTAACGAAAAAAATTATTTTCTACTGTTCGTTGACGAATATACCCACTATTGTGTAACATATTTGATGTCACATAAATCAGACGTATTTTCAATGTTTAAAGATTATGTTGCAAAGAGCGAGGCACATTTTAATTCTAAAGTAGTAAACTTGTATAGCGATAATGGCAGGGAGTACTTGTCAAACGAAATGAAAGATTATTGTGTTGAAAAAGGCATTACATACCACTTAACAGTTCCACGAACCCCACAGTTAAATGGTGTATCGGAACGTATGGTAAGGACGATAACAGAAAAGGCTCGAACTTTAATTGCTGGAGCTAGTTTGTATAAAGTTTTCTGGGGAGAAGCTGTCCTTACCGCTACGTTTTTAATTAATATAACTCCGACGAAAGCCTTGAAACAATCAAAAACACCATACGAAATGTGGCATAACAAAAAGCCACAATTAAGATATTTGAAAGTGTTCGGTTCAACAGTATATATACATAATAAAACTAGACAATCAAAATTCGAAGAAAAATCTTCGAAAGGTATTTTAGTTGGTTATGAACCGAACGGGTATAAAGTGTGGAATGTGGAAACTGCTAAGTTTGTTATTGTGAGAGATGTAATAGTTGATGAAACTAATTTTTTGATATCAAGGCCTGTAATGGTACAGCCTGAAACTGATGCATCTGACGTGCAGTCAAATTCAGTAGATAATCATAAATCTGATAGTACTAAATCAGATAAATCTCCACCATTAAATACTGTTATTGAAAATGTCGAATTAAGTCGTGGACTTAATAAATCTGTAGTTGAAGCAGATTCACACAATGATACTTCCATAAATAATCATCGAAAAAGACAAGTACCTTCTGAGTTAAGAAGAAGCGATCGAATTAAATGTCGACCAAGTGTTTCATACAATGAAGACAATATGTCGGACGATTATCTTTTATGTGCTCAATCGATTATTTGTAAAATCCCTACATCATATAGGGACATTGAAAATATGAATGATAAAATTCAGTGGGAACAGGCTGTTACAGAAGAGATCAATTCACTTTTAACAAATAATACGTGGACCTTAGTCTCAAGGCCTCAACATAAAAATATTGTTGATTGTAAATGGGTGTTCACAGTTAAGAACGATGAATTTGGAAACCCATTGAGATATAAAGCTCGGCTTGTTGCTCGAGCATTCAGTCAACAATATTTAGAAGATTACAATGAAACCTTTGCACCGGTTGCTAGAATTTCTAGTTTTAGATTTATATTAGCTTTTTCAAACCAGTTTAACTTGTTGATTCATCACATGGACGTCAAAACTGCCTTTCTAAATGGAACGTTAAAAGAAGAGATATATATGAAAGTTCCTGAGGGAGTTAATTGTGATAATAATCAAGTGTGCAAATTAAATAAAGCGTTGTATGGATTAAAGCAAGCAGCCAGATGCTGGTTTGAAATCTTTGAACAAGTTCTTCAAGAAAAAGGGTTTAAAAATTCACCTGTTGATAGATGCATTTATATTTTAGATAAAGGAGATATATCGGAAAATATATATGTTGTGTTGTATGTAGATGACCTAGTGATTGCAACCGCAAAAAATCGACACAATGAATAGCTTTAAGAATTACCTTAAGATAAAATTTTGCATGACAGATTTAAACGAAATAAAACTTTTCTTAGGTATTAAGTGTTGGAATTTATTTCATAAACAGAACAAAATGAATCTGTTATTTCTTTAGAAGGAAGGATCGTTTGAATCGGCTTTTGATATACATTGTATCTGCAGTTAATATACATTGTATGTTGTCCCCGGCATGGGACCCTCGATCCTCTGATGTTCATATTGAACTGTTGCTCCTCTGTTTCGTTTTCTTGTTTCATTCGCGACGTTTCTCTCAAACCGTAAAGACGTGTCTGACGACGTGCTATTAGAGAATTTGTTGAAATATAATCTCTATTCCGTGTGCTACAAAAGAGTGTGCTTTCTTTATATATATACCCATATCTCATTAGGTTATGGACCCAGGACACGTTTTGCATTAACTCTATATATAGTTATTAGTTTATTTTGTCTTTTGTGTAAAGTACTTAGTGTAATTGTTAAGTATTTTTTTTTAATTGTGTTTGACTTGTAGTTTTTTATTGTTTAGTGACTAAGTGTAAGATACTTTGTATAAGTGACAATGGACACATTTAAAGACAGGAGAAATATTCCCCAGTTTAGTGGCATAAAATATAATGCGTGGAAACACAGGATTCGAAATTTTCTGTATGAGCTTGATGTGCTGAAAGTTGTTGATGATCTGCCGCCGAATCCAATCACGGCTGAATGGACCAAAGCCGAGCGTATTGCTAAATGTGCGATTGTGCAGTATTTGTCGGACACGCACCTCAAATACGATACGCCAGGAAGTACGGCGAAATCTATTTTAACCAAATTAGATTCCGTCTATGAAAGCCAGAGTACGGCTACAGAATTGTCACTCAGAAAGAGCTTGCTACGATTAAAAATGAAGAGTGATACTTCACTAAAAGACCACTTCGAAGTATTCGATGAATTGATAACAGATTTGTCGGCTGCAGGTGTGCCTGCCAGGGAAAATGAAATAATTTCTATCCTGTTATCGAGCTTACCAGAAGCTTACGACACGGTATCGACTGTCATTGAGACAATGTTAACAGAAGCGAATATTACCATAGATATTGTGAAGAAAAGACTCTTAGATCACGAAACCAAAATCAAAAGTGAAAAAGTAGACAACAGTGCAAAAGTGCTGCAAGTACAAAGGATGGAAAGAGGAAATCAACGACCGAGCAATTTTGGAAATCAATCTAGAAGAGGAAACCACAAAGGACACTACAGAAGAGGAAATGGATTTAAACTCAACAAATCAGTAGATATACAGTGTGGTTTAAATAAATCTGATAATGAAAAATCAGATGTATTAAAGAGGATGAAATCTGATAACAATAAATCAGATATACTAGAGCCAAGAATAAAAGTAATGGTAGATCACATGGAAAATAAATCTGTAACTGAAACAGATATAGCAGGAGTGCCGGGACCAGAACAAAATGAAATAGTAGAATTAAAGGATAGCATTGAACCTAGAAGGAGTGATAGAATTAAACAACGACCGTCTATTTCGTATGAAGAATTTGATGGAGACGATGATTATCTTTTGTGTGCCCAGTCAATAGTTTTAAAAATTCCCACCTCTTTTGAAGAGATTAAAATGAGAGAAGACAGGATCAAGTGGGAACAAGCTATTGCTGAGGAAATAAACTCATTGATTATTAATAAAACTTGGGATTTAGTACCGAGGCCAAAAGATAAAAACATCGTCGACTGCAAATGGGTTTTTACGATCAAAAATGATGAATCCGGAAATCCATTAAAATACAAAGCTCGACTAGTGGCTCGTGGTTTTAGTCAAAAATATCTAGAAGATTATAATGAAACATTTGCACCTGTAGCTAGAATGTCTAGTTTTAGATTTCTTATAGCTTTTGCAAATCAATATGATTTATTAGTCCACCACATGGACGTAAAAACAGCTTTTTTAAATGGTATTTTAAAGGAAGAAATTTATATGCGAATTCCTGAGGGTGTCAAGTGTAACAATAATAATAATCAAGTGTGTAAATTGAATAAAGCTTTGTATGGTCTTAAACAATCAGCTAGATGCTGGTTTGAGATGTTTGAAAAAGCTCTTGTAGAAAAAGGCTTCCGGAACTCATCAGCAGATCGTTGCATTTATATTCTAGATAGAAAGAGTATATTAAAGAATATATACGTGATACTATATGTGGATGATTTAGTAATAATAACGGCTGAGATTGAAGCAATGAAAAATTTCAAAAATTATTTGAAAGATAGATTTTGTATGAAAGATTTAAATGAAATCAAACTATTTCTTGGAATAAAAGTGAATAGAACTAATGGGAAAATAACATTAGATCAGAGTGCATATATTAAGACTGTGCTTGAGAAATTTAATATGCTAGATTGCAAACCAGTTAGTACACCTCTTCCAAGTGTATTAGACTACGTAGCTTTAAACTCGGATGAACAACACAATGCACCTTGCCGTAATTTAATTGGATGTTTAATGTACATAATGATTTGTACAAGACCCGATTTAAGTATTGCAATAAATATTTTAAGTAAATATTCAAATAAAAATAATAGCGAACTATGGCAAAACCTTAAAAGGGTTCTTAGATATCTGAAAGGGTCAGCTAATATTAAACTAACTTATGTTAAAAACGATTCTAAAAATCTATTGAGTGCATATGTAGATTCAGATTGGGGAGGCAATGAACATACGGATCGAAAGAGTACAACAGGGTATTTGTTCAAGATGTATGAACAATGTACAATCTGTTGGAATAGTAGAAGACAAAAGTCAGTAGCAGCCTCATCCACTGAAGCAGAGTACATGGCTCTTTTTGAAGCTGTGAGAGAAGCACTATGGTTACGATCATTGGCAATGAGTATTAATATAAGTGTCTCTGATCCAATAATAATATTCGAAGATAATATGGGTTGTATTAATATTGCGAACAATCCGAGCAGCCATAAACGGTCGAAACATATAGATATAAAGTACCATTTCTCAAGAGAACAAGTTGAAAAGAATGTCATAAAACTTGAATTTATTCCCACAGATAGCCAACTAGCAGACACCCTTACGAAGCCATTGCCAGCACCTAAATTTAAGGAATTTAGAGCAAAGATGGGCCTGGAATAAAAAAAAAAAAAATATATTCAGTAATAATAATAATAATATAGAAATAAGATTATAATGAATATAGAATTATAGTTGTGATAGTACAAGTTTTTTTTTTATATGGTCTGATTAGGTTTTTCTGGGTTTCCCTAATCCTAAGCAACAAATGTTGGACCATATGTAATTAGCCCCAGACGAAGCACAAGGAAGACATGTCTTTACTAAAATAATAGATTTATTTTGAGGGGGCGTGTTGGAATTTATTTCATAAACAGAACAAAATGAATCTGTTATTTCTTTAGAAGGAAGGATCGTTTGAATCGGCTTTTGATATACATTGTATCTGCAGTTAATATACATTGTATGTTGTCCCCGGCATGGGACCCTCGATCCTCTGATGTTCATATTGAACTGTTGCTCCTCTGTTTCGTTTTCTTGTTTCATTCGCGACGTTTCTCTCAAACCGTAAAGACGTGTCTGACGACGTGCTATTAGAGAATTTGTTGAAATATAATCTCTATTCCGTGTGCTACAAAAGAGTGTGCTTTCTTTATATATATACCCATATCCCATTATTAAGATTGAGAGAAATGGAAGTAGGATAAGTTTGGATCAAAGTGCTTATATTAAAACGATTTTGCACAAATTCAATATGTCAGATTGTAACCCTATTAATACGCCTCTTGAATATAAATTAGATTACACGGCATTGAATTCCGCTGAGGAGTATGATGCTCCTTGCCGAAATCTTGTCGGATGTTTGATGTATGTGATGCTGTGTACGAGGCCTGATTTAAGCACAGCTGTTAATATTTTAAGCAGATATCTGAACAAAAATAACAAAGAACTTTGGCAGTGCTTGAAAAGAGTACTTAGATATCTGAAATGTTCGCAAAATATCAAATTAATTTACGAAAGAGGAAATTATATTAATCTTCTGAGCGTGTCGCGTCGCAACACTTCGAAGTGTCAACGATCAATTGTAATACCATCGAATGGGCCTAACAGCCAGATAAGGCGAAGATCGTGTACCGCCTACAACCTACACATACATTCGTGCAAACAAGCATATGGTGAAGATCGGGTTCCACCTAGCTAATATCACTATTAATATAAACGATAAGGTGAAGATCACGTTCCACCTGCAGTGTGCACACGTATACGAATTAGCGTCAGGCGAAGAACAAGTCCCGCCTGTAACGTCTATAAAACACACGATTATACGAAATATAAATAACCATAAGAGCGCGCGATCCGCCCGTTTCATCGATCCGTTAGATTTGGCGGGAAACCGTCGAGCCTTATATGGTCATGGGAATCGCCAATGACCATATAAGGTAATAGGGCAGCGACAGCGACGACGAAGATCCGACGATCGCGACGAAACATCTGCCGATCGCGATTCCAGGGAGAGAGCGCGAATATATGGAACGCGGCCGCGGGCCGCGAGTGAGTTCGCCTGAACGATTAGGCTGTCATTGTGCACGAACGAAAATCGTACGAAATTCAGTCATATAATTTATAGAATACACGGTCTCTCGCGATTACGTCGAACCAACTTGTACGCGTATAAACGTAAAGCGTATTAAAAGAGTGAACCCAGAACTTTATAGACCTTTATAGACTGGCATATCGCGAGTCCAATTCGACAAAGTGATTAATAAAGACATCGTACTTTCAAAAGTGTTGTTTATTCGAACACGTAAGCGAAACCACGGAGCGTGCGGGATCGCTCCGACGCGTAGTAATTCCTACAAAGAACAGAGCGGCTACGTTGATTCAGATTGGGGAGGCAACGATTTAAATGATAGAAGAAGTACAACAGGATATCTGTTTAAATTATTTGAAAGATGCACAATATGCTGGAACACAAAACGGCAAGCATCTGTAGCAGCTTCATCTACAGAAGCTGAATATATGGCCCTCTTTGAAGCTGTTAGAGAAGCTCTTTGGTTGAGATCTTTGGCAAAGGGTTTAAATATAGATGTTTTGCAATCAATTGTAATCTATGAGGATAACAATGGCTGCATTAGTATTGCTAACAACCCAACGAATCATAAAAGATCAAAACACATAGATATAAAGTACCATTTTTCTAGAGAGCAGGTTGAAAAAGGCATAATTAGATTGTTACATATGCCCACAGGTAGTCAGCTGGCCGATATTTTGACCAAGCCGTTGCCAGCAGCCAGGTTCCTAGAACTGAGAAATGGACTGGATTTGCAATAATAAATTAACTATATTAATATTGATAATTTTTTGTTTGCAAGTAATTACAATTGTTATTCTTATATGTGTATACATACATGTGTGTGTATGTACTGGTCTGATTAGGTTTTTCTGGGTTTCCCTAATCCTAAGCAACAAATGTTGGACCATATGTAATTAGCCCCAGATGAAGCACAAGGAAGACATGTCTTTGCTAGAATAATAGATTTATTTTGAGGGGGCGTGTTGGAATTTATTTCATAAATGTAGAACAAAATCAATCTATTACTTCTTTAAAAGGTAGGATCGATTGAACCGGCTATTGACCTGTATATGCATACATTGTATCTTCAGTTAATATACATTGTATGTTGTCCCCGGCATGGGACCCTCGATCTTCAGTTGTTAATATTGGACTGTTGCTCCTCTGTTTCGATCTCTTGTGTTTCATTCGTAACGTTTCTTTCGCTGTGTAAAGACGTGTCTCACAACGTGCTCTTAGAGTTACCATTCTGATATAAATCTTATTTCGTATTTAATAATAGTGTGGTTTTCTTTAATACCCATACTCCCAATACCCATCCATAAAGAAGCCGCGATTCGAAAACCAGGTGACGCAATCCCAACAAATTTCAAAAATTTCGAAACCCCCACCAATAATTATCTACTCCTCCCCAGTCAAAACAACCCTAGAAATAATGAAAAACGTAGAGAAAAACTTTGCAATAAAAAAAATTAATGTCAACAAACATATAATTCATACGTCTAGCTTAGAGACATTCAAACTAGCTTGTAATACATTAAAATCAAATAACGTAGAATACTTCACATACACTCCCAAACAGGAAAAACCCATCACAGTCTTGCTAAAAAATCTAGAAGGAGACTTTGATACAGAAATAGTCCTTGAAGACCTCAAAAACAAAAATGTTGAAAACATAGAATTCATATCAGTCAGAAAATTCAATACACAACGCTCATTAAAGGAAGGGAGAAACCTCCCCATCTACATAGTCCAAATCTCCCAAAACAGTTCAATAAACAACCTTAAAAACATAAAGACAGTCCTTCACTCCATAATATCTTGGGAAAAACTAATTAAAAAAGATCGTATTCAATGCAAAAGATGCCAACGTATAGGCCACGTTGCATTAAATTGCAATCTAAACTATAGATGCGTAAAATGCAATACGCCCCATAATCCAGGAGAGTGCCCGCGATCAAAAATAGACATAACCGCGGATACCGAGGAGTCAAAACCATACTGCACGAATTGCAAACAATTCGGACACCCCGCGTCATACAGAGGATGTCCGAAATTAAAAGAAATCAAGCAAAAAATAGAAGAACGTAGACTCCAATCAAAATCAGTCGCACAGAATAAAATAAAATCCTACAACAATATAGTTAAAAGCCACATATCCTATAGCTCCATAGCCGCAAACAAAGTACAACCAAACCCCCAATCCCAACAGATACAAATTATACAGACCCAACAAACTATCCCCATACGACCGCAACCACAGGAAACAAACGCGACACACCCCTCCCTACTCGAAGAAATCAGAAACGTAATCACGATCGCGATAAATTCACAAATATCCTCACTAAAAGAAAGCATCATCTCGAACGCTAATAAAATTAACATCATTGCAGAGGCCTTAGATATCAATTTCTAATTCAATGGCTCCCGATATCCGCGTAAACATAGCCAATAAATTAATTTTAAAAGAATTGCACATAGTCCAAATTAATGTAAACTCCATCATTACAAATGAACGAAGAGTCACTCTCCTGGATTTCCTTAATAAACACAAACCAGATGTAGCTTTACTTTCGGAAACAAAACTAAATCCAGTCCACAAATTGAGCTTCAAGGACTACATCTTTGTCAGACGCGATAGAACAAATGCTAAACAAGCAGGAGGTACGGGTATTTTAATCCGTAAGGATATTAAATTCAAAAACATCCAGCTAAACTGCATCAAAGACAGTACCTGTTTCGAATCTACAGTAGTAGAAATTAAATTTCAAAACAATTGCAAATTGTATCTCATCGCGAGTTATGCCACCAGCAGCTGTAAGAAAGAATTCATGATAGAGCTCAGAGCCCTTTTCGATTCTCTAGAATTATACAAAGCTAGCAATTTTTACCTGCTAGCAGGTGATCTTAATGCGAAACATCATGCCTGGGGAAATACCATAAACAATGCTCGAGGAGTCTCCTTAAACAAATGGCTTATAGAAAGCCAAATCACCTTCCGCGCAACCCTCCACAGTACCGCAATACCCTCGTTTCCGAAAAGCGGAGCCTTTATAGACCTCTGTATTTCGGACAATAGAATCAAATTCCACGACATACCTGGCCCCAACCTCCTACACTCGTCAAGATACGACAGCGACCATAGAGCCACCCTTATGACCATATCCATCCCAACAGCCGAACAGTTCATCTTTGACGAAACAACCCCGACCATAAAATACAATTACAATAAAGTAGACTGGGTAAAATACAAAACCTTCCTAACCGACAACGACGACACGGAAATCCCCGACAATAAAAACTTGACAACAAAAGAAATTGAAGAATATATCGAGAAACTGAATGACAACATCGTAAAAGCAATTGATATCGCAGTACCGAAAATAGACAATAACTTCAACTCGACGGACAAATACATCACACCCGAAATCAAACAACTCAGAGCCAATAAAAGTAAACTCATTACACAAATTCATAGATTAAAAGACCTCCGCAATTACACTTCCGCTAACGATCCTATAATAGACCATCTACAAAAAAGATTAAAACACACCAGACACGAAATTAAGAAAGCTTTTCAAAACTCGGTGAGCAACCATTGGAAAAAGAAAATTATTAAAATCTCCCTCAGACAACAAGAAGAACTTTTCCCGTCAATAAATAGCATATTCCGTCACAAAGAAAACAACGACATTGACACCTTAAAAATTCCCGCGTCAAACACCGCCATCCTTAGCAGAGCTGATCCGAATATCAATCTCCTCTCGACAGATTCCGACAAAATTCTAATAACGGACGAACAGAATAAATTAGACGTAATGGGAGCACACTTTGAGACAGTCCACTCCCAAAACAACCACATGGGCAAACCACAACTGTCCAACATAATCCACAAGAAAGTAGACGCACTACGTACAGACACACAGCAAGACATAGAAAACGGTAGAACCCTATGTACATTCACAGACAACAACAAAGCCAGCAATCCCGAAGCTCCAGAAATCCCTCCCAACTATTTCACATCACCAACAGAATTACAATATACATTTCATAATCTCAACAATAAAAAATCCTCGAGCTTTGATGGTATCCCAAACATAGCATTAAAACACCTCCCCGGACGTTATATATATTTCTATACAATTATTTTCAATAACTGCTTAAACTGCTATCACTTCCCAGCAACTTGGAAAACGGCCAAACTAATAACCATAAAAAAGAAAGACAAAGACAGTAGCGACCCCAATAGCTATAGGCCAATCAGTCTGCTCCCAAATATCAGTTGTTCGCGGCGATTTTGTAATGACGATCGTATCATCGCGAAGGAAGACGATAATCGCGTCATGTAGATATATATGCGAGTCTAGCGAGCGATTCACGGTGGTCGCGATTGACAAGCAGGCGTTGTTGTGGAAACGGTCGAAAACAAAGAAAGAGTGTGTTGAGAAAAAAGGTTGAATTTACTTGTCAGAAGGAGAGAGTCGACTCGGGTCCTTCATGCGATAGTTCGTAATTGAAAATTGAGTTGCTTTTTTGGTTTGAATGCTCACGCGAGTGATTCCGGGTAATAGGAGATTTGGTTTCGCACTCGGTTCGGCAATACTTGAATCCTCCCAGGCCGGCTCACAGATCCAAGGGCATTGGCAGCTTTGAAGCTCCTTTCCAGTGAATCCCGAAGCTGGGACGGATTGCAAGGCTAGCCGTAGTGCTGCCGGCAGAGGAGTGCCCTATGGGCCAGCCGGCAATTGTGCAGAGTTCCAGTGGAACTCTGCTGTGGATCACTACGCGCAGAGACTTGAGTATTAACGGTAAGAGAGCTCTCTTAGTTTTAGACTAAAATGTCCTTTAGCATGTAAATTGCTTGAAACGCCGATTTTCTAACCTCGTTATCTATATTTAAACACTATTTGATACTGGGCTTTCGTACGGCGAAATTCTTGTAGTTGCTTAATAGAATAAATTTATTGCATCTTGCTTTGGCTTTTCCTCGTAATCCGTCGAGGTTTTTATGCCGAAGCAAGAATTTGTTCAACCGGGAAATTGTGTATTTCATTCTAGTATAAGTTCGAACATTGTTTAATCTGAACTTCTATGAATCCTGTCTTTTAAATGATTGAAAAACATCAGTAAAGTCTTCGAAACTCTCGTCAATAACGCAATAGTCGACTTTTGCAATACCAAGGACATTATCCCAGAATCTCAATTCGGCTTCCGCCATAAACATTCCACCGTTCACGCTATCACTAAATTCACTTCAGACATCTGCTGGGCCAGAAATGCAGGCGACTGCATAGGCGCCGTACTTATAGATCTAGAAAAAGCTTTTGATACAGTCTGGTTGGATGGACTCTTTTTTAAACTTCTTAAAAAAGAATTTCCAATTCATTTAATTAAAATCATCTGGAGCATGCTACATGACAAAAAATTCTACGTTACAAACGGCCATCTCAAATCAAACAAATGTTTCAACATCGATAACGGCCTACAACAAGGCACAGTCAATTCCCCTGTCTTGTTTAACATATTCATAAGCGATCTTCTCCAAATGTATGGCCTAAATAGCGACAACTGTAAAGGGGTAATAGCCTTCGCGGACGACCTACTAGTCTACGTGCGCGATAACAAAGTATCCAAAATCCAATCTGAATTGCAAGAAACCTTCGATAACATCCAAGACTACTTTCACACCTGGAAACTGAAATTAAATATAAATAAATGCGAGACGATTCTCTTTAGACCATATATCTCAAAAATCTCTAACGCTAATTACGATGTGCAGAAACACTCAAAAAAATTTCACATTTTCGATAAATTCAATCCCAACGTCAAAATTCCCCACAAAGAGTTGGTTCGCTACCTAGGCATACATCTAGATTTTAAATTAAACTACAACTTCCACGTAGAAATCCAAATCGGCAAAGCACAAAAAGCATTCCTCTCCCTTAAAAGACTGTTTTATTCCAAAGATCTCGATAAATCCGTAAAAATTCTCAGTTACAAGCTCTTCATACGACCGATCCTGACCTACGGATGCCCCATCTGGTTCAACATCAGCGCGGGAACCATGGAGAGACTCCGAATCTTCGAACGGAAATGCATCAGAGCCTGCCTCAACAAATACCGGACACCGGAATCCAACTTCACCAAGATGATCAGCAACCACCGACTCTACGAAGAAGCCAAACTCATCCGGATCGACCTATTCATCCTAAAACTGATTAGGAACCATTGGGCCAGCACCCGCCAAATATCATCTAACAGCCTCATCTTTGCCGCCACATATCCGAACCCGATGTACTTCACAGAAACCATGAAAACAGGCTATACTCCTCCTGAATCTTTCACCTTTTTGGATAGTGAAGGCTATATTCAAAACTCGAACAATATACCATTAATATACCACGTCCATAGAAGAACATTTGACAAATACATCACATACAACACAAACATTCAGCGAGACGACCCAAACATGCGCTTTATTTATAAACTGTCTAGTGTAGATGTAAACGATAAACACCGACAAAACACAAAAAAATACTGGTGGTTATAACACCCCCCTCCCCATATATATACATTGTAACCCCAATCACATACATTGTTTATTTAAATAATCGCGCTAACTAACTAACATTTGTGACTCCTCGGTAGTATAGTGGTCAGTATCCCATCACATATAAAAATCTTCTCTAACTCTTCCCCCCCCCCTAAATATAAAACCGATTGTACAGCTCTCGTGCCTAGCTGCGCACATATCCCATAGCCATAATCTAAATAAGTATATCTCATAAGATAATCATGTAATAGCAATAAGTGCACAAAAACAAACACTAGCGTTAAGACCGTGCGTGCTCCGAAAACGGAGCCTTTAGTCTCATAAGTGTATTATACCTTGTTATACTTTTTTTTGTGTTTAAGTTTATTGTACCCACTGTATATATTGTATTTATTGGCACAATAAACGCATTGTTAAAAAAAGTGGTTAGTATCCCCGCCTGTCACGCGGGAGACCGGGGTTCGATTCCCCGCGGAGGAGAGGGCGCAGCTTCCGTAGCAGTAACACGCGTGACAAGAGCTCCGTACGATAGTGTATTAATCATCCTGTTTAAAGCCCACAGAGTGATGTAAGAGTGTTTAGTGTTCAGTTTTAGCGGTCTGAGACTATTACTGATAATAAGTTCGGTGCTTGCCCTGCCGTGTTAGCATAATATACCAATTTGCGATCCATCCCTATGCCAAGGGATAAGGCGGCCATATTGTACCGCTCCGCTTAGCGCATGCGCCTCCTAGAACATCAGAGAGAAGGCCCAGCAGCGTGCCCACGCGGCCCCCCCTTCCCCGCCGACGGTCAACTCGAACGTCAGGGAAGCGGGGCTCGCCCCTGGATACAATACACATCTCCAAATGGAGCGCCCTAATCAACACAATCAGCCGGGCTCCAGCAAGGAAAATGTGCCCCCCGCGGGCACAAGCTCGAGGCATAGGTCTCGATTAAATCATTCTCTGAGGGAAATTCTAAGCAAACCTTTCACAAATGATATGCTAACCAGAGCTGCATTAAAGGAGTTCAATAAAAGCCCTTCCTCAGTCACTCCAAAACTAATAAAAAAAAAAAGACCGCTAGCAAGGTCAACTGAAGACATCAAGCAATCAAGCTCTCACCCGAGCTCAGGCTGGATTCAGCCAAAGAAGACATTTAAAAGTCAACCAACCACCGACCACACGGAACAGAATAATATTATATCGGACAACGTATTTTTACCACTGTCCAATGCAACTCCAGCTGACGCAGCCAATCCCTCAACAATTAATATCACTGATCAACCCACAGTTTCAACAGAAGACAGCTCGAATAGCAGCAACCCGACCAGAAGCAGTAAACCGCCACCCATATTTGCTGGTAACATTAACATTACAGACCTCATTAATACCCTTAAGCAATCGTTACCTTTGAGTAACCAATTCTCGGTTAGACAATATGCAGAACTAGACCATACTATTTATTGCAAAAACATGGATGCATTCAACCTTGTAAAAGTACACCTAACTCAGAATAATATTAAATTCTTCTCGTACACACCTAAGCAATTAAAACCGAAGAACCTCATTCTGAAGGGCATCCATGGAAATTTCAACGAAACTGATTTGCTCAAAGAAATAACGGATCTCAAATTACCGCAAGTAAAAATTCAAAAAATAACGAAGATAAAACTAAGCAAGGTCAACCATGATCAATTCTGCTTTTTGGTCCAACTAACGAATGATAGCTCCACCACCGAACTAATTAAAATTAAAACCCTGATGTACCAAATGGTAAAATGGGAGCCGCTTAAAAAAAAAGAAATTCACCAGTGCAGGAAGTGCCAAAGAATGGGTCATACCAGCTCTAATTGTAACCTGGACTACAGGTGCGTTAAATGCAAAGATGCCCATGGCCCTGGCGAATGCAAGGTCCCCCTGAATTCAGATCGTACCGCAATCTACTGTGTTAATTGTGACACCTTTGGGCACCCTGCGTCCTATCGTGGCTGCCCCTACTATCAATACTTACTGGAAGTCAAAGCAAGGGACGACCAGATGAAACAACTCAAGAGAGAAGAAAAAATTCAAAAAATACATCAAAAAGTAAATCCGCAGGCTGCGCAGCGTTACCACAATACAGTCTCTCATCATGCATTGAGTTTACCCAACGAGTCAGCTCCTCCTCTTTCTAACGCATTGCTTTCTAATGCCAACAACAGCCAGCACCTATTCCCGAGAAGTAACTCCAATTCTAATTCAGATAACCAAACCCAACCTAACCTAAGCTCTAGCAATATCATGGATCAAATTAAACAGATGATCACTGAAACCATAAACTCGCAATTAGCTTCCATCGTATATATAGTCAACCAAAATGCAACCAAGATTAACAGATTGTACGAATCCTTTAATATTAACGATGAATAATACACCCTTCAGCATTCGCACAATAACTGAGCTGAAAATGGCAGCAATTAATGTAAACTCACTTGTCTCCCTCAACAAACGATACGATCTGCACCAATTTATTATTGCTAATGATATTGATATTGCTTTAGTATCCGAAACCAAGTTGGCAAGCAGATACAAACTCCAATACTCTAACTATAATATTATAAGGAACGATAGACAGATCAACAAAGCGGGAGGTGGTACCGCCATCCTAATCAAGAATCACATTCCATATGAGACTGTCCATACCCCTTCAGCCAGGAACAACCAGATCTTAGAATACACAATAGTCAGACTCAATCTGAAAAATAATTACCAGCTGCTCATAATAGCAATATATGCAAATAACAAAGATAAATCCATCTACATCAAAGAAATGAACTACCTTTTTGAGAAACTCAAACTACACCAGCCAAACCTCTATTACGTCATTGCAGGAGATCTGAACTCTAGACATGTAGCATGGGGTGACAGGGATACAAACACAAAAGGAGCAATGCTCAAAAAATGGGAAAATACAGCAGCACTCTTATACCGAGCTAAAATAATACCGCCAGACGGACCTACATTCCCAAGCGCTAACTCTTACCTAGACCTTTGCATAACAGACGAAAGGGTCAATCTCACCGACCTCAACAACAACAAAGTTACAACGATGCACTACAACAGTGACCACAGAGCCCTAGTTCTAACTGCCAACCTGATCAACACCTTGGAAACAGTCAACCCGGATGAAACTCATAGATTCATGTTTAAGAAAACAATATGGGAAAAATTTACGAAAGAACTTAACCGAAACTACAATCAGGATATCCCATACAACAGAAACCTGTCAACGAATGAAATTGAAGCACACCTTGCAGAAATTGAGGCAGCGATCAAGATCACCATAGCACAGGTAGTTCCAAAATACAAACCCAACGACAACATCCTTAATTATGTCAATACCAAAATCAAAAAACTCCATAAATATAAATCCTTCGTACTAACCTCCTTGAACAGACTATACAAACTCAACTTCAATACACACCAACATAACATAGCATTCCATAAAGAACTTCTTGCAAATATAAATTACATACTAAAACTAGAATATGCCAAGTCGTACACAAAATATTGGGAATCGCAAATCAAATCCATAGATTACAGGAAAACAGACACTTTTTTTCCTAGGATAAATCGATTCTTTAGACCAAAAGCCCAACTTAAAATTGAGCATATTACAGTTCAAAAAGAAAACGAAAATTTAATATCTCGATGTAACTACCAAAAAGAGGATTTCATATGTCACAACAATGAATTTTATATACAAAACCCAGTTGACATATTAAACATAATTGGTGCGTACTATGAGACGATCAACTCCCCCAGACATACCAATTCTTCCAAATCAATTAAAAAACTAGTAGACACGGAATCATCCCAGTTAACCAATACATTTACAAACAACCTCAATAGTAACTCAACAATAACATGTTTCTCCGATACCAACACAGCAATTAGTCCAAATAGAGTAGATAATTCGCTATTCTGTAACCCTTATTACACCAGCTACATCCTAAAATACTTGCCAAATAAATCCTCATCTGGCCTCGACGAGATCCCTCCAATTGTTCTCAAACATCTGCCCAATAAACTCATAACCGCGTACTCAGTAATATTTAATAATTGTATTAACTGCAGATATTTCCCAGATAGCTGGAAGACTGCCAAAGTCCTTCCAATTATTAAAAAAGGTAAACCGCCTGAAGACATTGCTAGTTATAGACCCATTAGTCTCACCCCAGCCATCAGCAAGGTATTTGAAGCCATCATACACAACGCAATCACACAGCACACCTCAAACAACAGAATCATTCCGGATACACAATTTGGATTCAAACACAAGCACTCCACCATCCACGCAGTCCACTCAATCACAAACATTATCACCAAGCATGTTCACAAAAATGAAACAGTTGGAGCATGCCTCATAGATATTGAAAAGGCCTTTGATTCAGTGTGGATAAATGGCCTTATCTATATTTTAAACGATCTCAACTTCCCCTCTGATCTCATTGAAATTATTTGGAGAATGATCACAAACAGGAGATTTGTCACCTGGAACGGTGAACATCTCTCTACTTTAACGTATTACATAAAAGAAGGCCTTACTCAGGGTACAGTCAACTCCCCCTTACTTTTCAATATCTTCACTCACAGTATCACAAATCTGTTTCAGCTCAACTCAAACAATAACACGTATTCTGCAGCATATGCAGATGATCTCATAAATCTAGTAGCAGACAGTCACCCAAATATTGTCCAAGACAAACTTGAAAAGCTAGTTAACAATCTAAACCAGCACTACCTTAACTGGAATTTAAAGATAAACCCTTCCAAATGTGAGACAATCCTCTTTCATAAACCGCTTAGATTTATAAACAGTTCCAAACGTTTCCATATAAACAACTTTCGCATCTCAACTCAACACAACAATAGTAGCTTCACAATCCAACACAAAAAATGTGTCAGATATTTAGGAGTTCAACTGGACTACCTTCTTAAATTCAACATTCACACTAATACTCAACTACAGAAAGCCACAAACTTATTCAGAAAATACAGCAGACTCTTCTTCAATAATTCCCTCTCACAAAGAGCAAAAATAATCTGCTACCTTCTCCTGATACGTCCCATAATAACGTATGCCGCCCCCATCTGGTGGAACATGAACACTACAACCATGGAAAGGATACGTAAATTCGAAAGAAACTGTATACGAGCCGCCTTACACATCTACAGAAAGACTTTCAACAACCACTATATAAACAGCAAAACCATATACAACCTTGCCGATATTCCCCGTATCGATTGCCACATCCTCAAACTAATACGTGACTATTTTGCAAGTATCCCAGACACAGAGAACAAAATCCTCACCGACCTACTCCATATTGATATACCTGACGCAGAAGAATGCATGGCATCGGGGCATATCTCCCCTCAGATTTTTATGCACCTTGACAAAAGTGGGCTAATCCAAGATAGCATGAATATTCCAATAATCTATCACGCAGCAAGAGGCAGGGCGGACAAATCTTTTAAGTACAATTATACCACGAACCCCCCAGTTATAAAATATTCCACATCTCTTCCCGACAGAGACAAGAACGACTTTCACCGTCTGTCTAAAAAATACTGGTGGCTAGTAGAAGATGCTAAATTTATAGATGACCTTAGAAGGAGAAGTCGTAGGAAAAATGAGCAGAGACGCGTCATTTAAATTAATGTAGCGTCACATTGATCACCTAGATTTATTAAAGTGTGCAATCTATCATGTGCAATTTAGTATACTATAATTAGTATGTAAGCTCCTAGCATATATATAGATTGTTTTGCGATGCGACTTCGACTACTGCCGCGCGGATCTCGACCGTACATCCACCCGAGGGCGTAAAGCTCGGATTCACCGATGTGAACGCGTCGCGTACCCGTGTCGCCGAAAAGTTACCCGCCAATTTAATATTGGGTAACGGGATCCGATTGATTGTTCTGTGGTTGTGTGCGACTTGTAAGTGTCTGAGATAACGCGATGACTAATACGTTTTCTATGAGAGCGTTTGTTTCGAATGGAAGACTTAGACAGACTGCCCCGGGGTCCGTTTGCTGGCCACCTCGTTGGTGTCCAACTTTTCCAAGGGATGGGCCCAAAAATCCCGAAAGACTCATCCCCATTCGTTGATTGACCCGAGGGAGGCGGATCTTCCGGACAGTCCTCCACGGTAGAGGTGGAAGTCCTTACCCTCTGGTCAATCACCGAAACTTCGGAAAATTCTCGAACGACGGGACCCCGGTGCAGCGTGACGAAGAGACCCGAGTGGCCTGCACATGGTGGTATAAATTTATGGCCCCTTGTCCCGAGTGGATGGACGACCATCGGGTTCAGACCTTGAACACGAGACTCCTGAGTGCTGTACGTCCGGTACCTCTTCGAAATTTCGTATTTCTAAAACAGTGGGACCCGTGTCTGGTCCGAACCAGATGGCCCAAGGGGCTGCGACGCGTGTCTCAGACCCTCACGGACCTTGAAGATGACAGGGCGTGAGGGCCGGGCGTAACGAATGCTGTTACAAAGCTACGGTCACGTCTCGAAACCGAACATAGATTTATATACCAAAGACATAGTTCTTAACCTAACCGCTACTCACGGAATTTATTATAACCTAGTTTAAGTGTACAATAGTCACATATGTATATATAAAGCAACTACACACATACTTTCACACACACACACACGCGCACACACACACACACACACACACACACACACACACAGACACACTCTCTAGATATTATAACGGGTTTTTTTCTTAATCTTTTTTTTCGCCTGTGTCAAAATATCGATCGACAATTAGAACTTTATTGACATGTCGATTAATCCCTCTACTGTGCAACCCCCCTACTAATAATGATATGAAGCGACGCGCCAAAAAAACTTTTTAAAAAAAAAAAAGGTTCGATTCCCCGCCGGGGAGAAGTTATATTTTTTTTTTGTTATTTTATAGTATAATTTTAGTCTAGCAAATACGTATCACATTTAAAAATCTTTTCTTTCTCTCCCCCCCCCCCCCTAAATATAAAACCGATTGTACAGCTCTCGTGCCTAGCTGCGCACATATCCCATAGCCATAATCTAGATTACTATATCTCATAAGATAATCATGTAATAGCAATAAGTGCACAAAAACAAACACTAGCGTTAAGACCGTGCGTGCTCCGAAAACGGAGCCTTTAGTCTCATAAGTGTATTATACCTTGTTATACTTTTTTTGTGTTTAAGTTTATTGTACCAGCTGTATATATTGTATTTATTGGCACAATAAACACATTGTTACAAAAAAAAAAAGTGGTTAGTATCCCCGCCTGTCACGCGGGAGACCGGGGTTCGATTCCCCGTGGGGGAGTGAAATTATATTTTTATATTTTTACATATATGTTATTTAATTATAAAGTCTATGTCAGATTATATATTTTAAATACCTTTATATAGTATTTTAGTAATAACAAGCCACCGTTACCTCATATAAAATTTAGAAATAAGCTGCGTTCAAACTAGCATGTAATTAAACTAAATGGCAATAAGGTACAAATAATCCCTGACCAAAGATGTAAATTTAGCAGTGCAATGACGAATAAACAAAGTAGAATAACCACCCGCAATACCTACCATTAAGTATTTTTAATCAGATTATATTATAAGCATAGTTATAGATATCATATAGGATCAACTCATTTCTATCAAATCAACCCATAAAAACCAAAGATTGTACAGTTTTTCCCAATCCGTGCCTTTCTGTACATATAAATATATATAAGCATCCCTAATTAAGTTAAGACATACTTAGTGCAAGCGTTAATAGTTGCAATAAGTGCAGTATACATGTAAATATATATCCATAGTATTAAACCGTGCGTGCCCGGACCTCCGACCCTTTAGTTTATATATTAAACATTTATATCTGTTATACTTTTTTCTGAGCGTTTAAGTTTATTGTACCGTTGTATATATTGTATTTATTTTGGCACAATAAACGCCCTGTTACAAAAAAAAAAATGCGGTTAGGGCGTCGGGCTACGGAGCGGATACGCTAGTGTTCGAATCCCGTCGGTGGGAAAGTTTTTTTTCCATACGTCATCTATATTTTTAAAATTTCTTATATGGTTTATTTATGTGATTTTAACAATGTTTTTTTAATGTTTTAAAAATATTGAGGTAACATTTTTAACTAAAATACATACAAAAATAGTTTTGCAGTATCTATTATTTCCTCGATTCTCTAATTGAATATGTTCATCATTGCGGTCCTGTTTAACTTTGTTAATATTAAAATTCATTAATCTAGTTTCTAAGCCTTGCGTCTTCAGAAATTAGGGAGGAAATAAGAAGAACTCTGAATAAATAACACGCAGCAAAGTATTGGTTTTTGTCAAATTGAGAGAAAAGGGCTACATACTACCACTATTTTGAAAGTGAGGTATCAGGTACAAATAAGCCTAAGCCATTCCTCTTTATTGTAAGGTACATGAGGAAGTAATTCCCGTTTATAGTTACTTGAATGAAAGACTTGTTCTGTGGACATTTATGATACGGATCAGGAAGTTCATTATTTTCGGTGGGATGCAGAGGCAATTCATAGTATACTAGGTCAAAAGTACCAGCTTCTACACAAACAAGTAGACAACAAAACCTTTCCAAAAATTGGAAACAATTGGAACTGCAAAAAGACTCCATTACAAACAGTATCCTCGGTAGATACTCTTGATTTTCCGGAAATGTCAGAAGTAGATTTAAAAATTCTTTTCACGGAATCTTACCAATTTTCACAAGCAATTTCATATCAGGCAGAAATCGTGGACGAACACAATAATATAAATATTAATTTATTGCCTAATCCAAGAAAATAATATCATTAAATTCGAAGTAAAATCGGAGTGATATAAATAAAAGTTAGTTAAAAATGTTACCTCAATATTTTTAAAACATTAACAAAATATTGTTAAAATCACATGAATAAACATATATAAGAGATTCACATATAAGAAATTGAAAAAATAAAGATGACGTATGGAAAAAAAACTTTCTCACCGACGGGATTCGAACACCCGCGTATCCGCTCCGTAGTCCGACGCCCTAACCGCTGTGCCAACCGGCGATGTTGCAAACGTTACGAACATTCTGGTATATACCGCACAAAATACAATCCATTTTTTCTCTTAAAACATTTCTTAGGTCAAACACTTACTTGTTTCAATGTAATAATGTTTAAAATGACTTAATATATACCTGCGATAAAACCAACAAGTGTAACTTTCCTCCTAACAGCAGAAACGGCGAAAAAATTCGGTTTTTCTTGTCTGGACAAAAAGTGCCCACAAGAAAAAATCTAAAAAAAATTGAGGACACTGCCTGTTATGGTACTTTATCGGGGCACTAAACAGCAAAATAGCATGTTTTCATATTTTTGAGAAATGTACATTTTTCCGATTTTTTTGAGGTTTTTCATTTTTTACGACCACAGTTTGCAAGAAAAAAATCTGAAAAAATTCTCAAAAATCTGTCTTAGGATCCAAAATATGCCACATTTTTTTCAGAATTTTAGGAAGCATCAGAGTGTGGGAAATGCGCGGAAAAGCGCGAAATCTAATTTACCCTGTAACTACCCTCACGGGCAAGATAGGGGGTTGAAATTTTGCTCAGAGGGGTTTTTCTGGGTCAGCTTTCGAATGGTTCATTAATCATTTAAAAACCTCTAAGGGCAGTTTTGACCATCTTAATCGGCTAGGCCCTTTATAAAGGTGTCACGTCCTGTGGTTCGACCGCCAACGAATAAATCCTCAGATGAAGAATTATTATGAATTATTATGGACAGCCGATGATGTTGCGCGAGGAGAAGTAAAAATAGGATTAAGATATATGTTAAAAATTCTACGCAGTAAGTTAGCAAGACACGCAGATGAAGATCAGTTCTCACCCTGAGAACAAACAGGAAAGGTGTCTAATTATGCCAAATTATAAGAAAAGACGCCGACTTCATGGTAAAAAGATCCTGTCGGCATACAGCTGACTAGTCAGGAGACATCAAGAAGATAAAAAGATATAAGGTAGAGAATCCTGTGCCAGCATCTTTGAAAAACAAAGGACTGTCCATATTATAAAAAGGGGGACCAACTCCTCAAATTCAGTTATAAACAGTCAGTCAGTCAGTCAGGAAATCGTGAACAATCAGTTATTCAGTCATAGTCAATAGTCCAGTGGTCTCTTTCGAAGTTAAAATAGTTCATTCAGTTGTTTCGCGACAAACCGTTTCAAAGACCAGTGTCAGCAGTCGGAGTATATTGTAACCGAATCCGAACCCGTGATCACGGTAATATTAATATTATTATTATTATTATTATCCAACTATTTGTAAGCACTCCAGTATATGCGCTATATAAACCATATTTGTAAAATCAAAGTAATCTCTGATTCAGAACCACACTTTGAATAAATCAATAATTTTGTTGTTTTCAAAATAAGGGTACAAAGATATTTAAACGATCCTCAATTTCCCGAACCATAGCCGGTGTATGCAGGTAGGTTTGAAACTGCGTCCTATCCTCTTAAAATCGTAATTCATCCCACTTGGGACGTAACACTATCAAAGCTTGCAAAGGAGTATCTTTGTGTTATGGCAACATCTGTTCCTTCCGAAAGAGTATTCTCAAAGACTGGCGAAATAATTAGTAAAAAAAAAAGGAATAGATTAAAAGACAATATAGTGAATAAAATATTGCTTCTTAATATGTACAAAATAAATCGTTTATTATGTCTATTTCGTATATTTTCATTTTATCTACGTTTTTTTCTTGCCGAAATGTTCCAGTATTTCCACTCGCGGCATTTCTATACTCATGTCAGGTCGGAACTCACAGTCAAATTTAAAGCATCGAGATATTTGAAGGAATCATTTGGCAATCGATACATATAGTATAGAAACAGCTTATAGTGATCATGAATAAATTACTTCTGTGAATTTGATTGCAAAGTTCAAGAACATTGACACCTTCGACTCGATAATTTCATAGGATGGATAATAAAAATGCCCTTGCAGGTATTAACGAAAAAACCCTCCCCCTCCCTAAAGAACAAATTCGGTCATTCAAAATAGGCAGAATTTTTCATCAAAACAGACAGTTTTTTCGAATATCACGGAAAATAAGGAGACCGCCGCACAGTGCGGACAAATGGCCTGTTTTCCGGCACTTCTCGTAATTTGGTTATTAATGTATATATTAATATATACAGGGTGAGTCACCAAACGTTAGCACCTCAAATATCTTTGTTGTTTCTAAAGATACGTAAAATATGGTAAGGACAAAGTTGAATGGTACAATGGGGCTTACACGATGCAAAAAAAAATTTTGTTTTTATGTCATTTTTTTGGAGATATCAAGGTCACCTTGACTTTTTTAAATGGAACCACCCTTTTTTAAACACCTACAATGACAGTCTCTTTCATTAGGAATTCAGTGACTATAATTAGTCCAAGGTCATTCATGGTCAAGGACAGAAAAAACGTATAAAACTAAAATATGGAAGCAGAATACGTTTATCACGGTTGAGACTTGTAGGAAATAGTAAACATACTATGGTCGTAGTTAAAGTAAACATACTAAGGTTCTTCAATGTTATTCAGCATTCTTATTTACTATCAGTATGTTTCCAAACGCGATTCCGCTATGTTATATTCGATGACTGAAAAGTGTGATATGATCACGATTTACTGTGAATGTAGAAAAAATGCAGTGCAGGCCCGACTACTTTATGAAGAAAGGTACCCCGAGCGAAACACTCCTTCTAGACATACTTTCACTAATACGTACAGGTTGTTTCGAAGTACTGGAAGTGTACATGCAAGACAGTACAAACGGAAGAAACCCACGACTAATGAAGACAATGAAATTAATATTTTAGCAGCTATAGCTGTCGATCCTTACGTGAGTACGAGAAAAATTGCCCGGGAAGCAGGCATAAGTCAAAGTAGCGTAATACGAATTCTGGCCCGACATAAATTTCATCCGTTCCACATATCGCTCCATCAAGAATTGCACGGGAATGATTTTCAAAATAGAATTAACTTTTGTCAATGGGGATTGCTTCAAAATCATTCATTTTTTTCTAATGTCTTGTTTACGGACGAAGCAACATTTACTAATCATGGCTCAATTAATCTACGGAACGCCCATTATTGGTCTGTGGATAATCCGCACTGACTGCGAGAAATTGATCATCAAAGACAATGGAGCGTAAACGTGTGGTGTGGCATTTTGAACAACAAAGTAATTGGACTATATTTCGTTAACGGAATGATGACGGGACAGAAATACGCTCAATTTTTGCAAGAAGATCTGCCAATTTTGTTAGAAGATGTCCCTTTACAAAATCGCTACGATATGTGGTACCAACATGACGGTTGTCCTGCTCATTATGCACGAGTAGCAAGAGAAACGTTGGATTCTCGATATCCAAACCGATGGATTGGACGAGGCGGAACAGTTTCATGGCCGCACGTTCGCCTGATTTAAATTCACGGGATTTCTTTTTATGGGGTCTGTTGAAATTCGAATGATTTTGAATCTCGCGCTCATAATAAATCGTGCGAACCTGTCGCGATCGATGCGGGATCGATTCCCCCCCCCCTCTACCAACATTCTTGGTAGAAGAAGCATGTTCTGTCTCCTCTCCTAAAAGTTGTAACCTTACTTCCGTCTGTATAGCCGAATGGCGTGCATCCTCATTAAGATTAAAAGTAATTTGTATTACTACTATCACACCTAAAATAATTAAAGTTTATTTCTCAAAAGGTTATGGGCCCAGATCTGCCAGATCTGACTCAGGAAAGATAGTAGTAAAAGTCCAAGTGAAGGAAAAGTACGAAAGTTGGCGTAAAGTGAGCCACGTGTTATACATAACCTAAATAGTTACGAACGCATTAAGTGTAGCGTCGCAATAAGGATGTCGGACAAGATCGATATAACCTCGATCAATAAGTTTGATGGTAAAAACTATCATCAATGGAAATTCCAATTAAGTTGTGCTCTAAGAGCAAAAGGTCTTTTTGAAATTACGGAAGGCAAAGAAGTAAAGCCAAGGGTAACTGCCACATCGACTCCGGCGGAAGTCACGGCATATAAGAAATGGATAAAGGATGATGCATATGCCATGTTCTTATTAACCTCAGCAATGGATTTTTCACAGATAACATTAATTGAAAATTGTGAGACGTCGAAAGGAATTCTGGATAAGCTTGATGCAGTGTACGAGCAGAAAACTGAAACGAGCAAAATGTTGGCGCACGAAAGATTTTCTCAATACAAAATGGAGCCGAATGATTCAATAGCGCAGCATATCGCGAAGGTCGAAAATCTCGCCAGACAGCTGAAGGAAGCAGGTGAAGAGGTAAGCGACATTGCCATTATAACCAAAATTCTTGGAAGTCTACCTCAAAAATTCAGAAGCTTTCGTCAAGCATGGTTGTCTATGGATGAGTCGAAGCAAACGATAAAGAACCTCGCGTCGCGTTTGATAGACGAAGATAGCAGTTTAACCACGGCTGATGACTCAGACAAAGCTCTTGCTACGTCATCACGTATTAACAAAGTAGACCGTAAATGGGATCAGAAACATAAAATGAAATTCGATAAATCAAAGATAACGTGCTATAATTGCCAAAAGAAAGGTCATTTTGCTAGCGAATGTAAAGGAAAGAAAGTATACAGAAGTAAGGAACAGCAAGTTCCACAACAAGGAAATTATTCTGCATTCAATGTATATGAAAACGATAATCCATTGTTAAATCGCGACGACGAAATGTGGATTCTTGATAGTGGTGCCACATCGCATATGTCACATAGGCGCGAATTCTTTACTAACCTTCAAACACTAAATGACAATTCTGTAGTGGTTCTGGGAAATGGGCAAGAACTAGCTGTGAAAGGTAAAGGTAGCATAAAAATCAAAAAACTAGTATATGGAAAGTGGTATGACTCAGCAATCACTGAGGTATTATATGTTCCTAACCTAAATAAGAATCTGTTCTCAGAAGGTGCTATCACTAAGAAAGGTATGAAAATTGTCAAGGTTAATTCGGAAGCCAGTATTTACAAAAACCAAAAGCTAATTGCTACTGCTGTACGTAATGAAAGTAACTTGTATCAGATGCAAATCAAAACAGTATTATCACATGAAGCAAATGTGGTAACAAGAGACAGTTTACAGACCTGGCATGAAAGGCTAGGACATGTAAACATTAAATACATTAAAGAGATGGTTTCTAAAAATTTAATCAAGGGTATAGAGCTATCAGACTCTGAACGTTTTTTCTGTGAAGCGTGCGTGTACGGGAAACAGCACAAACTAACATTCGGTCAATCGAAGCACATAAAAGCAAAATGTGGTGAATATATACACAGTGATCTGTGTGGACCGATGTCTGTCTCATCTGTCAATGGAGCCAGATATTTCGTACTGTTCAAAGATGATTATTCAGGATACAGAGTTGTCTTCTTCATCAAGCACAAAGACGACACTCTAGAATGTTTCAAGGAATTCGTAAAATTATCGGAAAACAAGACGGGTAATCCTGTGAAGGTCTTACACGCTGACAATGGGCGTGAATATTGTGGAAGAGAATTTAGAAGTTATCTATCAAGTCAAGGAATAGAACTAGAGACAACTGCACCATACACTCCTGAACAAAACGGGAGATCAGAAAGAGATATGAGGACGATAGTCGAAAGTGCACGTTCAATGCTGTATGCAAGGGATGTTCCATTATACCTGTGGGCAGAAGCTATAAACACAGCGGTTTACATTCTAAATAGAACCGCAACGAGTCAAGCTCCTGACACAACACCACTCGAAATGTGGACCGGTAAAACTCCTACATTACACCACATAAGAACCTTTGGATGTGATGCATACATGCATGTACCTAAAGAATTGCGTAACAAACTTGCACCAAAAAGCAAGAAGTTAATGCTTGTTGGATATGATGGGAATTCAACAAACTATCGATTATACGATGTAAAAACAAAGAAAATTAAAGTTTCACGAAATGTTTCATTTAATGAAGGTGCCACGATAACCGAAGAAAAGAAAAATTTTGTGAGAATACTTCATGATGAAGATGACCAAGAAAATACAATCTCGGATGAGAATGAACATCAAAGTAAGAAGGATGATTCTGTGACCAATACAAAGTCCGATGGATATGACTTACGGACTCGAGATTCAATCAAGAAGCCAGTAAGATACGAAGCACATTTCGCGGACATAAAGATTCCGGAAACATTTGAAGAAGCCATGAAAAGCCAAGAAAGAATACAATGGCAAGAAGCAATTCAAGAAGAAATCGATGCATTAGAAACAAATGAGACATGGAATGTAACCTTCCTACCAGAAGGAAAACATGCCATAGGCTCGAAATGGGTGTTTAGTATCAAAGCAAATAACAACATGAATATTCCTCGTTTCAAGGCAAGATTGTGTGCTAAAGGATATGCACAGAGAAAGGGTGTTGACTACACTGAAACTTTCTCACCAACCGCAAGGTACGACTCCATAAGGATCCTATTAGCGCTGGCGGTACAACAAAATCTAAAAATAAAGCAGTTTGACATTAAAACCGCATTCCTCAATGGGGAGTTACACAATGAGGTATACATGTTTCCTCCAGAAGGATTTGAGGCACCTGATGGTATGGTTTGTAAATTGAAAAAATCACTGTATGGCCTCAAGCAAGCGTCCCGTTAATGGAACGAGCGATTCGATGGTTTCCTAAAGTCAATTGGTTTCCAACAGAGTAACGCGGACAAATGCATCTATCATGGAAAATTCAATGATTCCAAAATATTGCTTGCCTTATATGTAGATGATGGACTACTCATGGGTGAAAATGAAAAAGAAATCGAATCAATAATCGTAAAGCTAAAAACAAATTTCAATATCACGGTTTGTAATAATGTACGTTGTTTTGTAGGAATGGAGATTCTTCGTGATGAAACAGATGGGTCAATATTTATTCATCAAAAGAATTACATTAATCACATTGTCAAAAGGTTCGATATGAAGGAGGCAAATGGGATTTCTACCCCTGCAGATGTGCATTCACACCTATCGATGACGATGGACAATGAAGAACCCTGTAATGTACCATATAGGGAAGCCGTAGGTGGATTGATCTATGCTGCAATCGTAAGCAGACCCGACATTGCTTTTGCAGTGGGAGTAGTAAGTAGATACCTGGACAAACATGGGTATCCTCACTGGAACGCAGTAAAAAGGATAATCAGATATCTCAAGAGTACCGAGAACTTCGGAATACTGTACACAAAATCAATGGGTACAGAGAAGATTAAGGGATATTCCGATTCAGATTTTGCAAATGATGTCGACACTAGGAGATCCACGAGTGGTTACATATTCAAGTTGAGCGGAGGACCAGTGACCTGGAGCAGCCAGCGTCAACCGACAGTATCACTGTCAACTACGGAGGCGGAGTATATTGCTGCCTCATGCGCAACGAAGGAAGCCATGTGGATTCGACAATTGTTAGCGGATATTGGCGAAAATACGACAGAACCAACAATGATTCTTGTAGATAACCAGAGCGCCATAAAACTAATTGGTAACGCGGAGTTCCATAAAAGGACAAAACACATTGATATACGATATCACTACGTGAAAGAAAGATGTATGAACGGTGACATCAATGTGTCCTATATATGTAGTAAGCATCAACTTGCAGATATTATGACCAAAGCGATACCGCGCGATCAATTCGAGGCGTTACGTACCGAGTTAAATATATTAGACTCACAGTTTTGTATAAAGTAAGTTTCTTCGGAAAGGAAAGAAAAATGTATGTAAGAGTATGGGTAATGAGAGTGAAAAGAAAGGAGTTCTCTCTGGAAAGGAAAGTGTAACCATAGAGCGCTCAATTAGTGGGAGTGTTGAAATTCGAATGATTTTGAATCTCGCGCTCATAATAAATCGTGCGAACCTGTCGCGATCGATGCGGGATCGATTCCCCCCCCCCTCTGCCAACATTCTTGGTAGAAGAAGCATGTTCTGTCTCCTCTCCTAAAAGTTGTAACCTTACTTCCGTCTGTATAGCCGAATGGCGTGCATCCTCATTAAGATTAAAAGTAATTTGTATTACTACTATCACACCTAAAATAATTAAAGTTTATTTCTCAAAAGGGTCTGCTAAAAGAGACCATGTACACGGATGCTCCAACAACAGTTGAAGATATGCGTCAGCGTATCATCACAGCATGTACGAATTTCAATTCGGATACACTTATCTGTTACGCGAACGCGTCCGCGGCTAGATTTTTCTGAAGTCGACGAAGGTCGTAAATCTCCGTCCGAATTTTCTTCGTCGTCGCGAAACGCGTTGGACCTTATCACTATTTCTAGGGATAGGGCTGATAAATTGTCTAACGTATGACACTGATTTTGAACATTAAATATAATTCAAACTTTAACAAATACAATGTACAGTACGTGGTTACGGAATGGTTTGTAAAGAACGTGAATGGTGGACGTAAATGGTAGACGCGCGTGGTCTTGTCCTTTTGCTTTCTACTCTATTTTTTCGGCGGACGCATACTTATACTGATTTTCGTCTTCGCCGGACAGCCAATCAGCGTGATTTTGAGTGTTGATTGGCAGCCTGGGTGACAAAGAAGTTTGCTATGAAATTTGCCAGATGGGCGAAAGATGACCTGGGTCATACTAATAAAACCTTAACTCCAGGTATCTCGCAATTTACTCGATTGGTGGGGTCTCCTTTTTATGATTATTGGGGGCTATGGAATGTCTGAAAATTTGCCTGTAATAAATGGATTGTGTCTATAAACTAATGACTTGGAATTACGGTCAGGGCGTGAGGCAGTAAGTTTCTCGCTGGGTTTTTCCGTTGCATTGGCTGCGTAACATCCTCCCCCCCTTGAGAGGCTCGCGATCAAGAAATGTGTGTATGTGTGATTATAATTAACGGCTTATAAAATTGGATAAAGTCAAGTAAAATGGTAAACGCTATGCTTATGACTAAATAATTGTCCAGTACTCTTGAACTATCCACTAGCTTGTTTAGTGGGCGGTACGGCATCTCCCGTTGATGGTGGACCCATGGGGTTGCAGTCATCGTCCTCGGATTGATGAGGCAAGGGTGCGAGACGTTTCACGCTCCGATCTAGCACGCTCGTAGCCGTTTTAACTGATACGGTGCGAACAATGCCGTCGGAGCCTGGGTAAACTTTGACTACCCTGCCTAAGACCCATTGCATTGGGGGGACGTTGTCTTCCTTCAGAAGAACGATGGTGCCCTCCTTGATTGCATGACTGCCTTTGGTCCATTTACTGCGCCTGGTCAACTCGTTCAAGTATTCCCGATGCCACCGATTCCAAAAATGCTGTTTGATTTGTTGAATATGCTGCCAACTGGATAGACGGTTTGTCGGTGTGTCTGTGAAATCTCGCTCGCGGAGGCTCGTAAGAGAATCGCCAATAAGGAAATGACCAGGGGTTATGGCAAGGAGATCATTTGGGTCCGTGGAGATTGGAGTGAGAGGACGAGAGTTTAGGATGGATTCTATTTCGATGATTAAGGTGTTTAGATCTTCGAATGTGAACAAATCAGTACCTGCGACACGGGTTAAGTGGTATTTAAACGACCTTACGGCCGCTTCCCATAGGCCGCCAAAGTGTGGTGCGCGAGGTGGGATAAAATTCCACTCGATGGACTTGTCTGCGAGAAATGTTTGTACCTTCTGGTTGTGGTCGTCCGATTTTAAAAGTTCGCGCAATTCCTTCAATTTGTTCTGTGCCCCAACGAAATTGGTTCCATTGTCTGAATGGAGGCTCACACAGAACCCACGACGAGCAATAAATCTGCGTAGCGCGGCTATGAATGCTTCGGTTGTAAGATCGCTCACGAGCTCTAAATGAATGGCCTTAACTGCGAGGCATACGAAAACTGCGACATAAACCTTAATACGATTTCGATTTCGATGTCGCCGTTCCTTTATGTAGAATGGCCCGCAATAATCGACCCCGGTGTTTGTAAAGGGGCGAGCTTCGGTGACCCTTGCTGAAGGTAGATTACCCATGATGTAGTTTACGGTTGGTGGTTGGGCTCGGAGACAACGTAGGCAGGTTTTTATGGCCTTCCATACCTGGCTTCGACCGTCAATGAGCCAGTAGCGGCGTCTAATGGAGTATAGCGTATTTTGAACGCCTGTGTGTAATTGTGCCCGATGTTCTGCTTCTATGATGAGAGTGGTTACGCGTGATTTTGGCAGAATTATCGGGTGACATTGGGAAAATGGCACCAATGAATGCTTGAGTCGACCCCCGACTCGCAGTATGCCTTCCTTGTCCACAAACGGGTTCAGGTGTTGGAATTTTCCCCCGACGTCGGTGTTTTTGTCGGAGAGGCGTCGTAATTCTTTGGAGAAGTGCAGCTGTTGCAGAAGTTTGATGAGTAGATTGTGTGCATTCCTGAGTTCTGATGCTGTCAAGCTACCTCTTTCGGTATTTGATTTCTTCCAGCGCAGACAACGAGCGATAATTCGTTGCATCTTGGTCCATGAGGAGTAATTGTCAAAGATGCTAGTATCGATGGGTATTGTTGTGGCTAGACATGTTGCTATTTTTTGTTCTGGAATATTGCTGCAAGGTGTTAGTTCCGTGATTGGCCAGATATCCTCTTCTTCTCGTAACCACTTTGGTCCATGATGCCAGATGGATGGCCGGAGGAAATCTTCTGGACCTTGACCTCGCGATATAAGGTCCGCGGGATTGTCCAGTGTTGATACGTGCCGCCAATCCACGATATTGCTTCTTGTCTGGATTTCAGATACCCTGTTCGCGACGAATGTTTTTAGTGTGCTCGGTGACGTTTGCAGCCAATGAAGGACTATGGTGGAATCGGTCCAAAATGTGGTGCTATGTATATCCACGTGTAATCCCCTTTTTGCTGTGGCAACCAACGAGGTCAAAAGTAAGGCACCGCAAAGTTCAAGCCGTGGAATGGACTGTGTTTTCAATGGTGCTACCTTAGACTTGGCTATGAGAAGCTCTACATGTATGTGGCCGTGTGCGTCTACTGAACGGACATATAGACAGGCTCCGTAGGCCTTCTCGCTCGCATCGCAGAATCCATGTAGTTCCGTCTTGATTGGAGAGTTGAGGATGGTTCTCCGATGGAACATGGTGTTGTTTAATAATGGCAGTTGTTTGTAAAATTGGACCCACTCGGTGTGAATGTCCATGGGCAAGGATTCGTCCCAATCTGTTTTGATGGTCCAGATCTTCTGTAACAAAATCTTGGCCATGATGATGACGGGTCCAAGAAGGCCTAATGGATCATAGATCTTGGCGATCTCTGATGCGATGGACCGCTTGGTGATGCGCGAGGTTATGGGTGATGCTTTAACCTCGTAGGAAATGGTGTCATCTGACGAATTCCAAACGATTCCCAAGGTTTTCAGCGTAGACGATTCGCCGAGATGTAATTTCTTGTTAATCGTTTGGTCCGATAACCCATCTAAGAGTGCTTCATGATTTGCAGCCCATTGTCGTATGTTGAGGCCTGCTAATCCGAGCAATTGGATTAGATCGTCACGAAGCGCACGTACTTCTTCGATCGTTGATGCTCCGGTGAGTGCGTCGTCCACGTAGAAGTCGCGGAGTGGGATTTTAGCTGCATGAGGAAAACGATGCCCTTCGTCATGAGCTAGCTGTGTGAGACAGCGAATGGCCAAGTATGGGGCGGCCGAGAGTCCGAACGTGACGGTTTTCAATTGATGTGTATGAATTTGTCCGTCAGTATCGCGCCACAGTATGCGTTGATACTTCTGGTCTTCATCGCGAACTAAAAACTGTCTATACATTTTCTCGATGTCACCGGTGAGAACGTATCGGTGAATACGGAATCGGAGAAGAATGTATAGTAGATCGTCCTGAAGCTTTGGTCCAGTATGGAGCGTATCGTTTAATGAGGTCCCGGTGCTCGTGGCTGCAGAGCCGTCGAAAACGACTCGAAGTTTTGTCGTTTCGCTCGTGACCTTCACAACTCCATGGTGGGGCAGGTAGTATCCGTCGGATGAATCTCGATTTTCTGGAATCCTTTCCATGTGTCCAAGGTCGAGGTATTCATTCATGACCGCGTGATACTCCTTTCTTAATGTGGGGTCACGTTGCAACTTCCGCTCCAGTGAATAAAATCGCTTTAAAGCTTGCGATTTTGATTCGCCCAGTTGCGTGATTCTATGATTGAAGGGGAGCGCTACGATGTATCGCCCGTCAGTGTTCCTTGTTGTATGTTGTTGAAAGTGCGTCTCACAGGTTTTGTCTGAATCCGATAAATGTGTGACCTGTGGACCTTCTTCAATTTCCCAAAACCGTGCGAGGTCGAACTGGAGAGTGGAGGTTGCGTGACACGATGTGCGTTCGGTGGCGGACGAGGCGGAAGGGCTACCTCCAATGACCCACCCGAGCATGGTTTTCTGTAGGTACAAATCCGGTCCACCAGGAGGAGATAGATTGATTTGCCCGACGCTCAAGAGCGATAACGATGCTCCGGAGCCGAGAAGCAGATCAACTGATGCTGGGCGATGAAAGTGCGGATCTGCCATTTTAATGTTCTTCGGAATACGTATGGTTGAACGGTCAATGGGTTGATCTGGAATGCTCGATGCGATTTTTGAAATGACTAAGAATGTGAGAGTGCGTTCGTAATCGTTGATCTTGGATCGGATGGTTGCAATGACGTAATGAGTGGCGATCGTTGTCAACGCGTTGAGGGCCCCAATGGGAACTGAGCATTTCTTACGCGGTATATTGAGCCTTCTCGCGAGATCTTCTGTTATAAAATTAGTCGTCGCGCATGTATCGATCAGTGTTCGACAAGGGGTTGGATGGTGTTCCTTATCTAACACGTGGAGTTGCGCGGTAACCAGAAGGTCATTATTAACCGCGTTCACGATGAATGCTCTCTGCCGGTGTATCCCCATTGGCTCCTCAGGTAATCGTTGTCAATCGCTCGTTTCTGATTGCGAGCCTGCCGGTGTTACTCGTTCTGACGGCGAAGTCGTGCGATTCGGTGATCGTTTGGGCTGATGCAACAAGGTGTGGTGGTATTTATTACATATCCTGCAGGCTCCCCTCTTGCACGTTTCCTGATTGTGGTCCGCTCTCAGGCAATTTGAACATAACACGGCCTTTCGTACGGCTGCAGTCCTTTTCTCAACGGATAAAGAATGGAATTTTTCACATCGCCAGATACAATGTGTGTCCTGGCAAATCGGACATCTTGACGGAGTCGCGGGCGTCTCATACGTTCTACGGTGATCGTGTTGTTGATCGGACTCTTGAGAATTTGTCGCGGTGACGAAAGCGTAATTACGTGTCGGACGTTTGTTCGATGGTGACTTCGCGCATGAACTACGGTTGTGCGGTTCGGATGCTGCGACAGATCTTCGCTGTGGTACTGCTGCGCAGTTTGCGCGTTTCTCGAGGAAGTCGAGCAGATGATTATAAGATGGCATCTGTTTGTCTCTTAATGACAATTCCCAGTGCCACGCGGTGTCTGGGTTTATCTTCGAGAGGATGATCGAAATCAATATACAGTCCCACGACGCGACGTTTATGCCCAGATTCTTTAATGCCCGCAGATTCTGACGAATGGTGTCTACGAGATTGCCTAATGATTCTGGAGAATCTGTCGACAGCTTCGGAATTGCTCGAATCGCGTTGCAATGTTTCAGGAGGACTCTACGCTTGCAATCGAATTTCTCTTTTAATAATTCTATCGCGTCGGAGTAATTCGCATCTGTCGTGCTCAAGCACTCAATGCACGCGGCGGCCTTTCCGGTGAGGGTTGATCGCAGATATTGCAGCTTCTGAACAGGCGTTAGATCCATGTTTTGGTCGATCATCGATGAAAAGCTGTCGAAGTAAGAAGCCCACTTCTCGATTTCCCCGTCGAACGTCGGCAAGCGCATCTCCGGGAGTTTAATGGCCATGGGGGCTGTCACGGAAGTCGCGGAAGAATCGGTTGTATTTCGTCGCGAAGGCAGGTTCCCGTATTGTGGCTGAATGAGCACGTTGGCGCGCGCGATGATTGCTACGTAGTCGTTGTGAATTTCATAACGACGTGGTCCCTCGGATTCATCAAGTTCTTCCAATTCTGACTGAATGTCGTCGAAACCGCGCGTATATTTCCTTTAAGCTGTCTAAATGTGCTCGCAAAAGCCCCACATCGCATTGCTCAGGATGCTGTGAGTTTTCTACTAATCTCGCGAAGGTGGTGATGTGCCCGATGATGTTACCCCGTTTGCGTCGCAGAGTACTGATATTTATACCTTGCGAGGTAGATTGTGTTTGATTTGAATCCGTAACTTTCGGCATTGTGGAATGGATTGGATAAAAATAGGAATTGGCGATAAGAAACGAGCCTACCTTTGCGATGCGAGGATTTCAGGATTGCTGCGACGACGTCCTGTCCTTGGACTGCTCCGTGGTGAGGGTGTTGAACAGTTGTAGACCGCTGACTTGGTGATCCTTTGCTGATGCTGCGATTGATGATGTGGATCGCTGATGACGTGTAGAACGACTGCGTTGTGATGAGGTGACACTTCGCTGTTAATGAAGCGACTGGTTGCCAATGTGGACTTGAATCACACTCGAACGCAACGTCTCGATGCTGTGTACTGTCTGTTAAAATGTTCGCTTGTACGCTTTCACTTATGAAATCCACACGTCACTGCAATCCGGCTCGAAGGACCATTTAATGTTACGCGAACGCGTCCGCGGCTAGATTTTTCTGAAGTCGACGAAGGTCGTAAATCTCCGTCCGAATTTTCTTCGTCGTCGCGAAACGCGTTGGACCTTATCACTATTTCTAGGGATAGGGCTGATAAATTGTCTAACGTATGACACTGATTTTGAACATTAAATATAATTCAAACTTTAACAAATACAATGTACAGTACGTGGTTACGGAATGGTTTGTAAAGAACGTGAATGGTGGACGTAAATGGTAGACGCGCGTGGTCTTGTCCTTTTGCTTTCTACTCTATTTTTTCGGCGGACGCATACTTATACTGATTTTCGTCTTCGCCGGACAGCCAATCAGCGTGATTTTGAGTGTTGATTGGCAGCCTGGGTGACAAAGAAGTTTGCTATGAAATTTGCCAGATGGGCGAAAGATGACCTGGGTCATACTAATAAAACCTTAACTCCAGGTATCTCGCAATTTACTCGATTGGTGGGGTCTCCTTTTTATGATTATTGGGGGCTATGGAATGTCTGAAAATTTGCCTGTAATAAATGGATTGTGTCTATAAACTAATGACTTGGAATTACGGTCAGGGCGTGAGGCAGTAAGTTTCTCGCTGGGTTTTTCCGTTGCATTGGCTGCGTAACACTTATCAGAGTTCAACATTCCTTCAGAGCTCGTTTACAACAATGTATCGACGCAGACGGCCATCATTTCGAACATTTATAAAATACAGGTATTCTGCTTCCATATTTTAGTTTTATACGTTTTTTCTGTCCTTGACCATGAATGACCTTGGACTAATTATAGTCACTGAATTCCTAATGAAAGAGACTATCATTGTAGGTGTTTAAAAAAGGGTGGTTCCATTTAAAAAAGTCAAGGTGACCTTGATGTCTCCAAAAAAATGACATAAAAACAAACTTTTTTTTTTGCATCGTGTCAGCCCCATTGTACCATTCAACTTTGTCCTTACCATATTTTACGTATCTTTAGAAACAACAAAGATATTTGAGGTGCTAACGTTTGGTGACTCACCCTGTATATATAAGGTACTAAAACTCAAGGAACGTAAAGAATATACTTCGCAGAAGTTATAAGGGAATAGCAATCCCTAAGACCCGTAACCTATAAATTCCAAATTCAAGAAAACAAGATCTATTCAAATTAAAACATTGATAAAGAAATAATGAGAAAATACCTGCGAAATGACTTCTTAACGACTTCGAATACATTTTAACAATGTTATAACTCCGGAAACCACTACTATGGACCACCCGTTAAATATATTTAAAGACTTTAACTATGCAGTAAATTAGCGCGGAAAACGATCAACAGATAAGGAGAAGACTCCAACTTATCTTCCTGCAAGACACGCAGATGAAGATCGGTTTACACCCTGACAACCAACAGGAAAAATGTAATGTTACTTACATTGAAGATCCATTCCACATCAGATGGAAACCGAGATGGTGACCGCGGAAACAGTCCGTGAGATAAGGAGTGAATCCGCACTGCATACGTTGGCGAACCTCACCCACTTGAAAACACTGAAAATAAATAATAACATGTATTCAACAGCAGAAGGTACAGTTTTCAAGCTACTACACGCCGTAAGGAAAATAAATTGTAGAGACAACCTGAGAATAAATGAAGAAAACGTTTGCGGTGCAATTAGAAACTGTCTCTACCTGTAATACTTCCACTTGTGAAGACTTCATTCAACGTTTATGAACTCAATAATTACATATATAGAAACAACTTATAGTGATCATGAAAAAATTACTTCTGTGAATTTGATTGCAAAGTGAAAAAACATTGACCACTTCGACTCGATAATTTCATAGGGTGGATAATAAAAATGCCCTTGTGGATTTTAAGAAAGAACCCTCCCCTGCCCTAAAGAACAAATTCGATCATTCAAAATAGGCAGAATTTTTCATCAAAATAGAGTTTTTTGTGAATATCTCGGAAAATAAAGAGACCGTCGCACAGTGCGGACAAATGGCCTGTTTTCGGGCACTTCTCGTAATTTGGTTATTACTGTATATATTAATGTACACTAACGAGCAAAACTGAGTCTACACTATTTGAAGCAACATAACTTTTTAAAAATTAGATCAAATGACTTGAATTTTATTGAGAAGTTAGAAGGATTAGTTTATTAGACGAGGTGTAGGAAGGAATGGGAAGGGATGGAAAGGTTACAGGAGAGGTTTCTGAGGTGGGTCCTAGGAGTAGAGAGGTACACACCCGGGAATATGGCGAGGGAAGAGCTGCAGAGGGAGTTGTTGAGAGTGAGGGCGGGGTTGAGGGCATAGGGGTACGAGAAGAAGTTGCGGGAGGGAAAAGGAGGGTAGCTAGCTAGGTTGTGATGGGAGCAGGTAAGAGGAAGGGCAGAAGGGGTGGGGTGGCAGTAGGTGGGGTGAAGGAGAGACGGCGTTTTTGGGAAGAGTGGGGCTGGACAGCGGAGGAGGCGGAGGAGATTATGGAGGAGAGGATAGAGGCAGTGAGTGAGGAGATAGTGAAAAGGCAAACGAAGAAGCAACAGGGGGAGAGATGGGAAAAGATAGGAAGAGCAAGGTACAACATGCGGTACTGGAGGGTGAAGGGAGAGGGGATACCAGGATATCTGAAGAAAGGGTGGGCAGAGAGCAGGTGGCAAAGGGTGGCCAGGTACAGGTTGGGAAACAAGATGAGAGGTGGAAAGGATTGGTTGGAGAAGGAGAAGAAAGTATGTAGGGTCTGTGGCAGAGTTGGGCAAAATATTTATCTAAATAAAAATTTCGAATAACGAATAAAAGATAAAAATATTTTTATTCGTTATTCGAAGGTTCGAATAAAAAAAGTACATATCTTTATCCGACGAGTATCGGATAAATACTTTTATCCGACGAGAATTTATCCGACGAATAAAGATAATTTTTTTTATTCGAAGCGGATTTATTCGAACTTCGAATAATTTTTTCATCTTTTATCTGTATCTTTTATTCGAAGGCTTCCAATAAATCTTCGAATAACTTTTGCCGAGCGCCGAGCATCAAAGACCCAGCGACGACAGACGACATACAATGTAAGCGGATGGAGAATCGCGCACGAATGAAAGTTTAAACTTTTAGATTTTTCAACATATCCTCATCAAATTGTGACGAGCGAATGGAGGGGATTTTCCTGATGAAAATGAGGTCAAATTCCAGTGTAATCGAACAAGTTTCACTGATACCTAATTTTACGATAAAAATTACAGTCTCATTAAAGACAGTCCAAATGATGTCGTGTTTGGACTCATTTCGATCGGAATAAGCTCTACAACTCGAAGGCTTCGAATAAATCTACGGATAAAAATGCTAAATACAGTCCAATTTGTACCGTGTTTAGTGTCATTTTAATCAGAAGAATGCCACGAATTAGTTGGCGCAAGACCCACAAAAAAATCATGAAAAACAATGAAGTTTTGCAATTGGATTGGTAGTTGTTTGACACCGATATCGCGCGCTCTGCGAGCTCGGAACTTCAAAGACCAGCGACCGACCAACAGCCTACAATGTAAGCAGACGGAGAATCGTGCATTATTGGCAATTTATGCTTGTATGTTTTTAATCAGAACAATATTGTTAAGACGAACGAGTTGTAGAGCTTGTTCCGATCGAAATGAGTCCAAACGCGACATCATTTGGACTGTCTTTAATGAGACTGTAATTTTTATCGTCACATTACGTATCAGTGAAACTTGTTGGATTACACTCGAATTTGACCTCATTTTCATCAGGAAAATCCCCTCCATTCGCTCGTCACAATTTGATGAGGATATGTTGAAAAATCTAAAAGTTTAAACTTTCATTCGTGCGCGATTCTCCATCCGCTTACATTGTATGTCGTCTGTCGTCGCTGGGTCTTGGATGCTCGGCGCTCGGCAAAAGTTATTCGAAGATTTATTCGAAGCCTTCGAATAAAAGATACAGATAAAAGATGAAAAAATTATTCGAAGTTCGAATAAATCCGCTTCGAATAAAAAAAATTATCTTTATTCGTCGGATAAATTCTCGTCGGATAAAAGTACCCAGTAAGCAAAATGCTTTGAATCTGCCACTAAAATTTGACACGGAAGTGCCATCTATCTGCCGCCGCATTACCATATGTGCCTGTTCGTGCCACACTTTGGCTTCGATCAGCCTTCGTTATAGAGGGCAGGTCCGTCGCAATAAGAAAGGGGTAACCTTGTTCTGAAAGTAAATATCGGGAAAAATCAGAATAAACGACGAGAGGGAAAATTGAATTTACAAACATATTTATTTTAATCTTAATTTATTTTTATTTTACATATATTTGTATTATATAAATTTATTTGTTTCATATTTATAATCTTAAGAAAGAAAACGAATAGACAATAAAATTTAAAAAAATGAACTGTACAAGTTACACGAAGGAAATAAAAATGATATAAAATTCAATTATCATAACAAAACTGTTATAAAATAAAAAATAAATATTCAAATCTTAAAATAATGGAAATAAAACCCTCGAATGGAAAATAAGGTATGGGGGCGCTTAAGAAGAGTTTAATTAATTTATAATACATAATATAGGTCATTAGGCATGGGCAGCACGGACAGCACACCACTCTTTTAGTTTCTCCTTCCTACAAACAAAAAGGGCCTTACATTAGGACGCAATATATGTTCTGTTCTCATTGTACAATAGATATATTTCGAAGAAAAATTTTTTTTAATTCTAGAATAATGTATATACTCACTTTCAATTCATTAATCAACTCAAAATAATACTGTTTTGACATTTGTTCCAAATTACTTACGGTGGTAATCCTGGTAGTAAAGCATTCTTGGAAAAATAGGTATCTGAAATAATTAAAAATATTTGTGAGTACTATATAAAGTCTAGAGTACTAAAATAATACTATACAATACTGCACAGAAGATATTATTGATTATAACATAAAGTTATTTGTTTTCCATGCGTATCTATATATAATAACAATACAATTTATCATAACACGAGAAATATGTAATGTACAATGTGCAACTTGGAATAAACTATACTGTTTCAAAATGAACCAGCACAGCGATAACCTACTGGGACATTCCCAATATGTTACCGTCTTCTTCATCCATCGACGATTCGCTGGTGCATCAGCAATAAAACATATAATGTTTTAATACGACTGGAATTTTTTTCTCGTGGAACGTAATGCCTCCATTTGAGATTATCAAGTTTATGTCAGAGACAAATTTTTGAAGACAATTGTTACAATCCTCTGTTTTTTGAGTGCCTTTATAAATCCCTACTACAATGGGTTTACTATTTAAGATATTTACAATTCTGACTTAAATAGGCCAAATTTGAATTGTATTGGAACTATCTAAACTACATCCATCCACATGAAAATATAATTGCAACTCTCCAGGAATTATTGGAGAACATTGAGATAACTGTTTAACTATTTCCAACTCTACATCAAAATGAACATACTCTCCTGGTTCTACCACAGAGGTGACGACACTGGTACATGGTATACTAATGAGCGTTCTTATATCTTTCGGCAAACTAGAAAAACACGAATGGGTACGTAGAAGAGATAAGATGTTGTTCCCCTGAGTGTGCGTTAAATTATTGTCCACAAAGCAAGATGCTAAACCATCACGAAATGATACTTCTGAAACAGTACCAGCATATTCCCAAACCACATCATCGCATGAAAAGGTAGAAGACGAATCATGCGTGAATGAAGATGTGGTGGGAATATTAAGAAGACTTTCATTACTATTATTACTGACAGGCACGGATAAAGAAGACGTGCTGGGAATGTTCTGCAGATTATCAAGATTAGGGGGATTTTGTAATTTATTGTCACGTGAAAACTTCCTCAAATTTGAGGTTATTTCGCGCCGAATATTTCGTTTCTGCCTAGCGCTTAATTTATTATAGTCGGTTTCGCGAAAACCGACTTCTTCAAAACTCTACGATCCATGGGGGTAAAAGAAAACTGAATAAAGAATATACAAAATATATAATAATTTGTTACGTGTATTGGTAACAATACCACGTGGCAATACTTATCTGGCGTCTTCTCTGCTTCTATCCTTCCTTCCTTCGAATCCACTGCTCATCCAGTCTTCACCGCTTCAGAGTTAATTTACGAACTTAATAATTAGTAATTAACTAACAAAGGAATCACTAATCAAACAAGACGGAATCAGTGCGCGTGTCGAAACACCGACACCTTCGTCGTGAGAGCTGTTATTCCCAGTCTGGTGTCGCAAACTGCACTGCGCATGATCGCGTAACGCGCAACACCTAACATACGCGCATCATAAATTAAAAATTATACATATTATGGCTTTAAAAGAAATTAATGAATTAAAAATATTCCGTCATCCCTTTCCATATACTTCTTTCAATCTTCTTCGAATCCACTTCCTCTCGCACGCACACTCTTCGCGCTCTTTTCTCTCTCTCTCGCACACTCGCGCTCTCTCTGTCTCGCACGCACACTCTTCGCGCTCTGTTCTTTCTCTCTCGCACGCACACTCTTCGCGCTCGTTCTCTCTCTCTCTTTCTCGCACGTACGCTCTTCGAATTATACAACACGGCGCTTTGTCTTTCACGACACATTGTGGTGTTTACGCATCACTTTATCTTTATTACGCATTGAAACTTAAATAAAATACCTTTTCCCACCCTACACAGGAAGATTTACTTCAATTTTTACCGATATTTACTGTTAGAACAAGGTTACGTCCGTTCTTAGTGCGACGGACCTGCCCTCTATAACGAAGTCAAAGTTTGGCTCCCATGCCGCATGATGCCGCATGGAATTTTACCTGTAGGCTTCGCATGGATGTGACAAACATCTGCCGCCGCATTGCCTTATGAATTCCACGACACACTTTGGTGTCACAATCAAAGCACAGGAGTTCCAAATTCTGCTTCGAGCAGGGTTTGGTACGAAATACATAACTCTTCTGCTTCGAGCAGGATTTGGTCGAGTAGGCATTTGGCTAACTGGGTATTTATCCGATACTCGTCGGATAAAGATACTTTTTTTATTCGAACCTTCGAATAACGAATAAAGATAAAGTATCTTTTATTCGAATCGTTATTTAAATAATTTTTTATCTAAATAATGCCCAACTCTGGTCTGTGGGTGGGAGGAGGAAACGTGGGAGCATGTGTTGGAAATGTGTAAGGGAGGGTTGAGGGGAGTGGTTGGCAGGGGATGGTGGGGGAAGTATTAGGGGATGAAGGAGGAGAGGCATGGATGAGGAAAGTGGACGAATGGAGGAAGAGCAGGAATGGAAGAGGTATGGGAGATGAAGTAAATGGAGAGAATGCATTGGAATGGAGTGAAAGAGAGAGCAGCCGGAAGAGGAGGTCCAGGAGGCGGGGGAAGGATGTGTGAGGTTTAGGGAGGGGGGAGAGCAGAGAAGCATGTGTGTGTGGGAGAGGGAAAAATAAGAACGCGGCGGACATTAGTGTAAGATCGTTCCCTCTCGCTATGGCGTGTTTTTAGGATACGTTTAATTAAGTTAGGGTAAGTTAGGATAAGTTTAAGGTTAAGATTAGGGTAAGAGCGAGCGAAAGCGGGAGATGTAATTAAAATTTTAACCCGAGGGGAATCAATAATTGATATATATATATATATATATGTCGGGGCGTGATGGCAGCGATGCACCCCGTCGGCAACAACGCGTAACGCCTATAGGACTTAGTTTAATTGTAAAATAACGATTTACCGTACCCTGATAATTGCCCTGCGAAGGGGCAATAAAACAGTCCCTGCGTACCTGCGCTACCCCTCTTCGCGCGCGGGGCAAAGGGAGATGCGAGACAGGGTACCTGGAATGATGGGCTGGGACCCTGTTGAACGTGACCACGGGCGACAGAATAGTTTCCGGGACGGTAGAGCGAAGACTAGCTTTGAGGAAAGCGACTTCTCGAGAGTAAAAGAACAGAAAGACGTACGCGAACATTCTGTGCGGCCCGTGTGCTCGTTGACGTGTCTCTCGTTGCGCTACGCGATCCGGCATCGCGTGTACGTGTAGAGTCCATACGACGTTCGCGTAAGCGCGAAAGGAGCGAAACGATGGAGAACGACGACGGACAATCTCCGACGGGTCCGAGGACGGAAGAGTCCGCCCAGCCTCCGACATATATATATATTAGACGAAGTGTAAAAAATTTTTTTTTAAATTTGAATTGGTCAGAATCGCAAAAGAAATAGTAAAAGTTGGTTTTTTCAGCTTTTTTATCTGAGCCTGTATTGAAAATTTAAAGAATGTATTTGATTCGCTGGAATAAATTATATCCATGCTGAAAATTTCACAGATATTGGTTAATTCGTTTACGAGTTATAAACGATTAAAAGTGCGATTTTAAGTCGAAAATCGTGAAAAACGGCAATTTTCCACTTTTAAGCGTTTATAACAACGTAAACGAATAAACCAATATCGGTGAAATTTTCAGCATGGATGTAATTTATTCAAACGAATCAAACACATTTTTTAAATTTTCAATACAGGCTCAGATAAAAAAGCTAGAAAAACCAACTTTTACTATTTCTTTTGCGATTCTGACCAATTCAAACTTTTTTCAAAAATTTTTTACACCTCGTCTAATAAACTAAACCTTTTAACTTCTCAATAAAATTCAAGACATTTGATGTGATTTTTAAAAAGTTATGTTGCTTCAAATAGTGTAGACTCAGTTTTGCTCATTAGTGTATGTATATATAGCGCTAAAACTCAAGGAACGTAAAGAATATATTTCGCAGAAGTTATAAGGGAATAGCAATTCCTAAGACCCATTTCCTATAAATTCCAAATTCAAGGTAACAAGATCTATTCAAATTAAAACATTAATAAAGAAATAATGAGAAAATACCTGTGAAATTTCTTCTTAACTGTTGAAAACAAAACGCGAGGCCCTGGGGTGACCGAGGAACCAGTCCGTGAGGTGAACAGGGAACCCACATTGCATCCAATGGCCAGCCTCACACACTTGAAAACACTGAAAATAAATAATAACATGTATTCAACGGCAGAAGGTAAAGTTTTCAAGCTACTACACGCGGTAAGGAAAATAAATTATAGGGACAACCTGAGAATAAATGAAGGGATCGTTTGCGGTGCGATTAGAAATTGTCTCTACCTGAAATACTTCCACTTGTGCACTTCATTCAATGTTTATAAACTCAATGAATACATATATAGAAACAACTTATAGTGATCATGAATAAATAACTTCTGTGAATATGATTGCAAAGTGAAAAAACATTGACCACTCTGACTCGATAATTTCATACCTCGCTTCATATATTAATGTATATATATAAGGCGCTAAAACTCAAGGAACGTAAAGAATATATTTCACAGAAGTCATAAGGAAATACCAATCCCTATGACCCATATCCCATAAATTCCAAGTTCAAGAAAACAAGATCTATTCAAATTAAAACATTGATAAAGAAATAATGAGGAAATACCTGCAAAATTACTTCTTAACCGTTGAAAACGAAACATGAGACACTGGGGTGACCGAGGAACCAGTCCGTGAGGTAAAGAGCGAACCAGCATTGCATCCGTTGGCAAACCTCACCCATTTGAAAACACAGAAAATAAATAATAACATGTATCACTCAATGAATACATATATAGAAACAACTTATAGTGATCATGAATAAATAACTTCTGTGAATTTGATTGCAAAATGGGAGAACATCGACTCGATAATTTCATAGGGTGGATAATAAAAATCTCCTTGTACATTTTAACCAAAGAACCCTCCCCCGCCCTAAAGAACAAATTCGGTCATTCAAAATAGGCAGAAGTTTAGATCAAAATAGACAGTTTTTGCAAATATCTCGGAAAATAAAGATACCGCCGTACTGTGCGGACAAATGGCCTGTTTTCGGGAAAACTAATCAAAATGTATACTCCAAACCTAATCGCCATAATACGTACTTACAACAGACGGTACTGACACGAATGGCTGCTCTGAAGTGAATACTGGCCGACGCTCGAGAGCGAATGTTCGATGGCATTCCTTCGACCGCCTTCGGAACCGATCTTCGCTAGTTTCTCTGTAGCTTCCCGAGGACCGTCGCCGCGCCGCCGCGTATACAATGTATGTTGGCGGTTCGTCGGCGTGCTCCTTGCTGTGCAATGCCCAGACTGCCACATGTCCATTTTCATCTGTCTTTTTCGGCGGTTTATTTGACTTGGAATAATTTCCGGAGGCGCGTTCGAATGCTGTAACGAGGACAGAGCAGTCAAAGACTGGCGCGCGCGTTGCAATGTATGTGGTTGTATCGCCCAATGACAAAGCAGGGATCCAATAAAACTATAGCACCGACGAGATATATATAAAGCAGAGAGGATAGGAGAGTGCTCACGCCCGGGGTTTCGGCGTTCCCACTTTCGTGACATCGCCGCTTTAGCATGGCACAGAACCGTGTCGTCTTTCCTGGAACAGAACCGTGTCGTCTTTCCTGGAACAGAACCGTGTCGTCTTTCCTGGAACAGAACCGTGTCGTCTTTCCTGGAACAGAACCGTGTCGTCTTTCCTGGAACAGAACCGTGTCGTCTTTCCTGGAACATAACCGTGTCGTCTTTTAGCATAAAACCGGACGCACATTATTTTTTTAACCAGGATTAGAACGTACAGCTTAATTGTTGTATATGAAATATGTAACTAACATGTAAATCTTGGGTACAAAATCTCTAATTAATATAAATTAAGAATAATATTAATTGTAATGATACGTATTTTATTTCTTTCCAATTTTGTAGTTGCAAACTCTAGTTGTAAAAAATGGAAAACCCGGAAAAAATCGAACAAGTACAGATTTCATATCGAAGTTTAAAAGCGACCACCCTGAAAATTAATTTAATAATGAGCTATTGTCATCAACACTATCTTAAATGTCGAGATACTCTCGTCGGGTGTGGAACTAAGAACGTGGAACTATCACGGATCTCAAATACCAACATCGCTAAACATGCCGCGCTCTCTACCTAAATAGAACATTTGCTCGTGAATTACGGAAGAAACGTCAGTGACATAGGCAATAAATAAACGTATAATGCGTAGAATGAAAATAATTATTTTGTATTGTATAATTTCATTACACTGTTATTGCCTTCTGTAGCATGTATAGAAAATTCGAGACGGAAAAGTAAAACAAAACGCGGAACGACAAGCTTCTAGAAGTTTCGCGAAGGGAGTTTGTAGGCAATCACGCGGGGAAGCGACGCGAGGGGAGCGCTCGAAAAGTCGAATCACGCTTAACGACCGGGTGTTGATTTCACGTTCGCGGATAGCAACGAATTTATATAAATAGAGGGATCACGGAGGGACTCGGCCTATTTGCTATTCCGAGAGAGAGGACGAGGTAAGGACCACGGCCGCTCTTGGTTAGCATTAGCACCCCGGCAGGAGAGTACGGCGATAATACCTGGACGCCTGTCGGGAGAACGGGAGAGGACGGGAGTCTGTTCCTGGTCGCTCGTTCGACATGGAGAGTACGGCGATAATACCTGGACGCCTGTCGAACGAGAGAGAACGGGTCAACTCCTGGCCGCCCAGGGCTCGGCAGGAGAGTACGGCGACAATACCTGGACGCCTGCCGAGAGGGAACGGAAGAGTGTTCCTGGCCGCTCGTCTCGACAAGGAGAGTACGGCGATAATACCTGGACGCCTTGTCGAGCGAGAGAGGACAGAGCATCTTCGGATCGGTTGCGAAAATACCACGGAACCTAGCTAGAGTATACGTGTGATGAGAGAAAGTTTGCATGATTGTGATTTATAATGCGAGCAATTGAATGAATTTATACATATACCTCACTTTCCTGTACCCCTGTTCCTAACCCAAAAATACATTCTTTTATCCAGCATATCCTGATTAAATCCTTACTCATGGCTACAAATATGGCGCCCAACGAGCAGGCCTCGGACCACGACCTATCCCAACCTGACGACCTGTCATCATCCACGTTCCAGCTATCCGGTTCCCAGTTCTGCCAGGTCCTGGAAACCATCCAGCGAACGAAGTCTATAAAGGAAGGAAGCTTCGCAAAATGCACAGCAGCAGGCGTTCGAAGGTTTGAAGAGGGCCCTGACGAACGCACCAATTCTGCAGACGGCCAATGAGACTAAACCATACGTACTTCGAACTGATGCCAGCAGCTACGCTATCGGAGCAGTTCTCCTCCAGGGGGAGAAGGACACCGAGCATCCAGTAGAGTATGCCAGTCGCTTGCTGTCGCCAGCAGAAAAGAACTATTCGACCACGGAACGAGAAGCACTCGCCGTAGTTTGGGCAGTAGACAAGTTCCGTGGCTACATCGAGGGAACCAACGTCACGATCGCCTCCGATCATCAGCCCTTGAAATGGTTGATGACACTGAAGTCGCCAACCGGACGATTGGCGCGGTGGGCACTACTACTGCAACCCTACTGTCCGAAAATCGAGTACATTCCCGGGCGCTGCAATGTGGTGGCAGATATGCTCTCGAGACTTCCAACAGAACCATGGGATGATCAGGAAAGGACGGATCTCGCCGGCCTCGTCGTCGACATGCCAATGCGTAGTCCTACCGAAACCAGGAATCAGCAGCTCAAGGATGACAACCTGAAGGAAATCATCGAGGCCCTGGAATCTACAGATAACGACGACGAAATGAGGAAATGGTCCACTCGAGGCTATCTCCTACACGATGGTGTGTTATATCGACATGCCCCGAACGTGGATTCAGAAGAAGCACAACTGGTCATACCAGCACACGAAAGACAAGACATCCTACGATCCTACCATGATGATCCCACTGCTGGACATTATGGAATCCAACACACTCTACACCGAATTATAAATCGATACTTCTGGCCAAGGATGTCCAAGGAAATTGCAGAGTACGTCCGGTCCTGCATCGAATGTCAACGGTATAAGGCCAGTAACGTTAAACCAGCCGGCTTGATTCAAACACCTGTGATGCAACGTCGATTTGAGGTACTGGCCTTGGACCTTTTCGGACCTCTACCAACTACGAAGAAGGGCAACCACTGGATACTGATCATCGAAGACACCGCTTCCCGATGGGTGGAGATATTTCCGTTGCAGCAAGCAACAGCGGAGACATGTGCAGACGCCCTAATTAACGAGGTGTTCTTACGATTTGGTCTACCCCGCCGAATTATTAGCGATAATGGCACGCAGTTTATAAGCGGCGTCATGCAGCAAGTTTCCCATTGTTTGGGGATTCAACAATCATTCATCCCTGTTTATCATCCGGAGGCAAATCCAGTGGAGAGGAAAAACCGAGACCTCAAAGCTCAGCTCGGAATCTATGTGCGGAACGACCACACAACCTGGGACGACAGACTTCCCGCAATACGTTTCGCCATGAATTCGGTGAAATGCGAGACAACGGGATACACGGCAGCCTATCTCACCTTTGGACGAGAGTTGCGGACTCCAGATGACACGGGTCGTGACCTGAGGGCGATCGTTCACGAAGAAAACTTCTTGCCAGAAGTCACTCCGAAACTGCTCGCCTTGGCGGACACCTTACGAGTAGCGCAGCTGACGCAGGAGGATCGACAGGATCGTCGAAAACAGTATGCGGATCAACGGCGACGCGAAGGTCCAGACTACCAGCCCGGTGACCTTGTCTGGGTAACCACCCACACGCTGAGCAACCGACACCGTCATTACTCGTCTAAGTTGGCGCCGAGACGAGACGGACCATATGCTGTGAAGCGGCGTATCGGAGCAAGCAGTTACGAGATGCAGACCAGAGACGTCACACCGGTGATAATTGGAGTTTATCACACCTCAGCACTCCACCCTTACACTGGAGAACGAGACCAGTTACCTGCACCCGTAGTACCCATCCGCAGACGCGGACGACCACGAAAGCGGAGAAGGTTGGAGGAAGCCGGTCCCAGTTCCAACGACGGCACCTGTTAAGATCCTGGACTACTCATCGGGGCGATTTCGTGTCCAGAGGGGGAGATTGTAGCATGTATAGAAAATTCGAGACGGAAAAGTAAAACAAAACGCGGAACGACAAGCTTCTAGAAGTTTCGCGAAGGGAGTTTGTAGGCAATCACGCGGGGAAGCGACGCGAGGGGAGCGCTCGAAAAGTCGAATCACGCTTAACGACCGGGTGTTGATTTCACGTTCGCGGATAGCAACGAATTTATATAAATAGAGGGATCACGGAGGGACTCGGCCTATTTGCTATTCCGAGAGAGAGGACGAGGTAAGGACCACGGCCGCTCTTGGTTAGCATTAGCACCCCGGCAGGAGAGTACGGCGATAATACCTGGACGCCTGTCGGGAGAACGGGAGAGGATGGGAGTCTGTTCCTGGTCGCTCGTTCGACATGGAGAGTACGGCGATAATACCTGGACGCCTGTCGAACGAGAGAGAACGGGTCAACTCCTGGCCGCCCAGGGCTCGGCAGGAGAGTACGGCGACAATACCTGGACGCCTGCCGAGAGGGAACGGAAGAGTGTTCCTGGCCGCTCGTCTCGACAAGGAGAGTACGGCGATAATACCTGGACGCCTTGTCGAGCGAGAGAGGACAGAGCATCTTCGGATCGGTTGCGAAAATACCACGGAACCTAGCTAGAGTATACGTGTGATGAGAGAAAGTTTGCATGATTGTGATTTATAATGCGAGCAATTGAATGAATTTATACATATACCTCACTTTCCTGTACCCCTGTTCCTAACCCAAAAATACATTCTTTTATCCAGCATATCCTGATTAAATCCTTACTCATGGCTACACTTCTTATTTTCCATATTATTCACCATTGTAATCATTATTTTATAATCGATAGTTTATAGGTGTAATTAATTAATTTGGAACTTATTGCGATATTTATAAAATAATGATTATTCAACAAAATATATTCTGTAATAGTTATAGAATAAACAAAAAGAATAAATACAATATTCAAGTAATGACAAAATTCAATCGTTCTTATTGTGATCCGTAGTAACAAACAGAAAATTATTTTTTTACTTATTTAACCGATAATACCACTTCTAATGCTGGACTGCAATTATTCAAGTAAAGGTAGTAACGAAATAAAAGTGTTATGTAATGAAACTAACTTTCGACGGCTCTTATCCATATAAAGCTATTTGGTGGCAGTATTATTGCTATTTGTACAAACACACAGATACACAGATTCTTATATCTTGCAATGCACGTTGTTTTTTTCTCCGTCAACCGATTTCGATGAAATTTTCAGTTTGTGTATCCCTAACATAGAGGTAGAGATAAAAGTTTTGAAAAGTGTCTGTCATTTTAAGTTTTAATTATAATTCTATTGTTTGCTATTTTTTATACCTTATAGAATTGTTTCTTTACATTTAATATTCTTTATATTTTATCAACAATAAACTTTATGTATAATCATTAATGGTATTGTTAAATTTAATTTTCTGTGAGTAATTGTCAATACATATACATTAGTAACCACATCTAGACTTTTGCCCGAAATTCGGCTACTTGTCAGCAGCGAAAACCAATCTGTCGAACTCGAGACGGGAAGGACTCGCCGCGTCTCTTTCTTTTCGTATGCTGTCCTTTTTTGCGTCCGAAACTTCCGTTGTTCATTACACAAGTAAATATCATCGGAATTTTGTCATATTTGGTACCGTTTTTCTTAGAAAAATGCCACGAGTATGTTGGTGAAAGTCTGATAGAAAAATAATTAATAATGAAAAAGTTTATTTTTTTATTTAAAGGCCTGAGCTCACGCCAGTCTTTCATCTTTTCCGAACGCTTCGACTCTCCGCGGCTCTTTCTTTCCCATACGCTGTCCTTCTTCGCGTCCGAAACTTCAATCGTTCATTACACAAGTAATTATCATCGGAATTATATCATATTTGGTTTCATTTTAATCAGAAAAATGCCACGAATATGTTGATAAAAGTTAAAAAAAAAAAAATAACGAAAAATAAAGAAATTTTGTAACTGGATTAGTAGTGGTCTTCTGGTCTCACACCGATATAGCCGACAATGTGCGGCCCACTCCTCGGCGATGAAGCGACGGTTCTCGAGTTTCGCTGTCCGCTTCTCCGTGCAACATCCGTCGGAGACGGATATTCTCTCCGTTTGAATACCAGTCATTTTGGTGTGCCCAGAGTTGGGCATTATTTAGATAAAAAATTATTTAAATAATAATTCGAATAAAAGATACTCCATCTTTATTCGTTATTCGAAGGTTCGAATAAGAAAAGTATCTTTATTCGACGAGTATCGGATAAATAATTTTATTCGACGAGAATTTATCCGACGAATAAAGATAATTTTTTTTATTCGAAGCGGATTTATTCGAACTTCGAATAATTTTTTCATCTTTTATCTGTATCTTTTATTCGAAGGCTTCGAATAAATCTTCGAATAACTTTTGCCGAGCGCCGAGCTTCAAAGACTCAGCGACGACAGACGACATACATTGTAAGCGGATGGAGAATCGCGCACGTATGAAAGTTTAAACTTTTAGATTTTTCAATATATCCTCATGAAATTGTGACGAGCGAATGGAGGGGATTTTCGTGATGAAAATGAGGTCAAATTCGAGTGCAATCGAGCAAGTTTCACTGATACGTAATGTTACGATAAAAATTACAATCTCATTAAAGACAGTCCAAATGATGTCGTGTTTGGACTCATTTTGTTCGGGACAAGCTCTACAACTCATTCGTCTTAACAATATTGTTCTGATTAAAAATATAAAAGCATAAATTGCCAATAATGCACGATTCTCCATCCGCTTACATTGTATGCCGTTTGGCAGTCGCTGGGTCTTTGAAGTTCGGCTCTCGTCGGACCTCGTTGCTGTTTATTCGAAGCCTTCGAATAAACGATACAGATAAAAGATGAAAAAATTGTTCCAAGTTCGAATAAATCCGCTTCGAATAAAAAAAATTATCTTTATTCATCGGATAAATTCTCGTCGAATAAAATTATTTATTCGACAAAGATACTTTTTTTATTCGAACCTTCGAATAACGAATAAAGTTAAAGTATCTTTTATTCGAATCGTTATTTAAATAATTTGTTATCTAAATAGTGCCCAACTATGTCTGGAAGTAGCGCATTCGATTCCCGGTTCGGCGAGGCGCATATTTTGCTATAACTTTTGAACTAAAAAAGATATCAAAGTGAAATTTAAACGGAAAAAATTAAAAAGAATCGGGTTTAATGGTATGCACTGAAATATATTTTGTATTTTTAAATAATTCTTTTTGTTTTTTAAATTTAATTACCCTTAAAAAATGTTCAAAACTAGTTATTATAAATATTGTTGTTCAATCTTTTATCAATCCCAAATAATTAAAATTAGAATATATATGCTGCAAATGAAAAGCAATATCAGAAGTAGATTGAATAGGTAGCTATTAAATAGTCAAATGAAATTAGTGATATCAACGTCGTATTTTTAAAAATTAAATTTAAACTACGTTCTTACTTTTGGCTAATATTGAACTAATTTAATTTCTTATAATTATGTTATTACACTGTTGTAGTTGTAATTGCACAGGGAAGAAGACTGACGTAGTAGAAAGAACAAGAAAAAAGTGTTTAACGAAAAAAAAAAATCATTCCATGCGGGATTCGATCCGGGACCAAAATATTCTCAGCCGGAAACGTTACGTTATTATTATTATTACATTACGTCTCCTTCGATGCACTCGCGTGTCAGCCGTAATGGAATTAAGAGGACACAACATTCTTTTGTTTCATTCATCATATGAATCCTCGACATGAGATTTAAAATTATATCAGCAACAGCGCCATTGTAGAATATCAGTTCGACAATATTAGTTCTGGATGATACGGTAGGATGTGACACGGAATGGTACGGGGGCTCTAGAGTAGGCCTGCAGCCAAGCTCGCATATGCGAGCCGAGCTCGGGTCGAGTCGAGCCGGGACTCGCTTTTCGAGTCGAGTCGAGTACTCGCACGATGCGAGCTACTCGCAACGATGCGAGCTACCCGCACCGATGCGAGCTGCTCGCAACGAAGCGAACGGCTCGAAATAAAATCAGGCGTAAAATGACATGATGCGAGTTACAGCGGGAAGATCAGCACATCGATATTATCAAGCATTTTAGTATATTGACAATGCTAAATGTTTGCGATGTTTTATTATATATTTTGATAGTGAAATGTTGATTCAGAATTTGTATAACCCTTATTGAAAATAATTATGCAATAACAACTATTTCCTAGATTTATGTAAATAACTAGATGTGAAGAACGGTATTTTATATATTCCTTTATATTATACTCCGGGGTTCAGTGTACAGTCGTAAAAATGTGTTGTTGCAAAATTGTTTATAATGTTGAAAATTAACGTTAAACTTCGTTAAATAGTTTTTGAAGGAATGGATATATAAATATTGTATAATATTGATATGTATTTGTACGCATTCGTGCCAATATGTGCCAGTCTACAACCTTTCACACAAGTTGGAAGTTCCAACAGCCTGTCATTCGGTACTGTGCACGTATAGGTGATAAGATTTAAAAGGGCATAGCCGATTAAGATGGTCAAAACAATTGGAACCGCAAAAAGATTCCATTTCAAACAGTATTGATTTCTTGATTTTCTGGAAATGACAGAAGTGGATTTCAAAATTCTTTTCACGGAATCTTACCAATTTTCACAAGCAATTTCATATCTGGCGGAAATCGTGGACGAACACAATAATATAAATATTCATTGCCTAATCAATGTTACTTCAATATTTTTAGAACATTAAAAAAATATTGTTAAAATCACATGAATAAATAATATAAGAAATTGAAAAAATAAAAATGATGTATGGGAAAAAACATTTACCACCGACGGGATAAGAACCCCAGCGTATCCGCTCCTTAGTTCGACGTCTGGCGATGTTACAAAACTTTACGAACATTCTGGTATATATCACACAAAATACAATTTATTCTGAGGAGTCTGTTTGGAATCTGGTTCAATGTACACGGATATTTGTTGTAGAGGATTTATTTCACAACGGACAACTGACAGAGTGACGTCTAGACTGGTAGCTGAGGACTCACTGCCTAGGTTTCCATCGCCCTGTCTACTTATACTTTTCTCTGCCCTTTGTGGCAGGGAGAAATCTCTTCCAAATAGTGCTGGTGTCCTCCAGACCTTTCGCACGTGGGGCTCTTCCGGTCGCGGACGACCGCTGCCCTCTTGTCGAAAGTCCTTCGGCACTCCACGATTTATGGTACCCGTGTGCAGCTATTGAGACTGTGACTAACTCGAACTAAAATCATGCTAGGGTCTGAAACTAAACAGTTCTCTCAAAAATAGCATTGTCTAGTCACGTATACCATAAATCGTGTTCAGCAGTTTTCCAACTTTCTCTAGTCCCTACAATTCTTTCTCTTAAATCACATTTCTTAGGTCAAACAATTACTTGTTTCAATTTAATAATGCTAAAAATTACTTAATATATATCTGCGATAAAACCAACAAATGTAACTTTCCTCCTAATAGCAAAAACGTCGAAAAAATTCGGTTTTTATTGTTTTTTGACGATGATGTCTCACAACAAAAAATCTAAAAAAAATTGACGACACTGCCTGTTATAGTACTTTAACAAGGAACTAAACAGTAGAATAGTATGTTTTCACATTTTTGAGAAATCTGCATTTTTCCGATTTTTTGGAGGTTTTTCATTTTTTTACGACCACAGTTTGTAACAAAAAAATCTGAAAAAATTATCAAAAGTCAGCCTTAGAATCCAAAATATGTCACATTTTTTCAGAATTTTAGGAAGCATCAGAGTGCGGAAAATACGCGGAGAAGCGCGAAATCTAATTTACCCTGTAACCAACCTCATGGGCAAGATAGGGGGTTGAAATTTTACTCAGAGGGGTTTTTCTTAGTCAGCTTTCGAATTGTTCATTAATCATTGAAAAACCTCTAAGGGCAGTTTTGACCATAAATCGACTAGGTCCTTTTAAAAGGATCTGATGTCTACGTTCAACACTCGTCATACTTTCTGTTTAGTTAATATTTTAATGTTTGTAAAAAGTTTACCGATTTTCATCTCGAAATCTTTTTTCAATTTGCAATTGTTGGCTCTTCTCCGTGGATAACAGTCGATCTTTTATACGATGGTCCAAAATCATGCTAACTACCAAATAATTCGTAGTGGCAGCAAAGTTAAATCTACTTCCTAGCTCGACAATTAACGCAATTATATAACGCAATTTTTCCTGAGTTTTCATTACATGTCATCTAGTAGCTGTCTAGAAGCTGAAGTCGTTTGGTCGATTTATAAAAAAAGTTATTCTGATTTAAAGTGTCTGCCATCAATTATGAGACTGACTGCATAATGTATAACGAGAAGCGGCCGCACGTTTCTCGCTAAGCAACCTGCGCTATCTCCATGTTTATAATTGTGTAGTGTGAAAATGGTTTACTGCCTTTTTGGTTCGTTATCTCGACCATTTCTTCTAAAAAGTGTACTTCCGTACAATGGGACAGTAGGGCTCTCATCAGCGAGCTAAGGTTTATGACCGGCTCGCCTGCACGCGCCCACTTAGGTCACCCGCTCTGAGTATTTGATCTACCTGCACGCGTATGCGTTTTGCTCTTCCCTCCCCATCGAGCCACTAGCTAGTTATTCATTATCGAAAAATATAAAAGTCTAAGACAATCTATTCTCAGGTTAGTTAGCTCAGATTCTGTCAAACAGTTTTTCTCAGCTTACCAGAATTCAGTCTTTTACCTTTGGTGCGAGTACCAGTGTGGCGGCCTGTGCAAAGAGCACGCCGACGAACCGCCAGCATACATTGTAGACGCGGCGGCGACCCCGTATAAATACACATCAATATTATACAATATTTATATATCTATTCCTTCAAAAACTATTTAACGAAGTTTAACGTTAATTTTCAACATTATAAACAATTTTGCAACAACACATTTTTACGACTGTACACTGAACCCCGGAGTATAATATAAAGGAATATATAAAATACCGTTCTTCACATCTAGTTATTTACATAAATCTAGGAAATAGTTGTTATTGCATAATTATTTTCAATAAGGGTTATACAAATTCTGAATCAACATTTCACTATCAAAATATATAATAAAACATCGCAAACATTTAGCATTGTCAATATACTAAAATGCTTGATAATATCGATGTGCTGATCTTCCCGCTGTAACTCGCATCATGTCATTTTACGCCTGATTTTATTTCGAGCCGTTCGCTTCGTTGCGAGCAGCTCGCATCGGTGCGGATAGCTCGCATCGGTGCGGGTAGCTCGCATCGTTGCGAGTAGCTCGCATCGTGCGAGTACTCGACTCGACTCGAAAAGCGAGTCCCGGCTCGACTCGACCCGAGCTCGGCTCGCATATGCGAGCTTGGCTGCAGGCCTACCTGGCACCCACTTTGAGACTCGCAGTTTAACACAGGGGCTGGCAGTCTTTATATATATCTCGTCGGTGATCGTGTCGTCTTTTAGCATAAAACCGAACGCACATTATTTTTTTAACCAGGATTAGAACGTACAGCTTAATTGTTGTATATGAAATATGTAACTAACATGTAAATCTTGTGTACAAAATCTCTAATTAATATAAATTAAGAATAATATTAATTGTAATGATACGTATTTTATTTTTTTCCAATTTTGTAGTTGCAAACTCTAGTTGTAAAAAATGGAAAACCCGGAAAAATTCGAACAAATACAGATCTCATATTGAAGTTTAAAAGCGACCAACCTGAATATTAATCTAATAATGAGCTACTGTCATCAACACTATCTTAAATTTGTTCATATATTTGGCTACTGTTATTATTAATTAAAAAAAATTTTCTTTCATGAATAAATATTTTTTCCACCTCAGCACCATAAGATTTTTACTAGATGACTATAAAAACACATTAGAACTATTTTTAAATAATTTTACTCGAAAACATTCTAGTTTACTCTTTATTTCACCGTTCTACTAATTTTTTATGGGCTGCATTGCAGCTCTGTTTAACACCCCTTTACAACCCAATACCATGGTACCATCCATATTCAAGGAAGAACAATTTTTTGCGACGATTATTGAAAAAACAAAAGTGTTTCCTTCATTTCAGTCCTTTAGTGCGTTGGTGACGTAGCGCCCAGCACACCTACCTGTGTTCTGTGTCACATCTGGAGTTTTATGGTACGCTAACAATTGCTATTGACTCGCAAGCCAGACCATACAAGCGGATGCATCCACAACTTCCAGAGACCTGCCTCCAAAACTAATTAAAGGAAGGCTAAATATGCAGTGTGCACTAAACTCCTCAAAAGAGGCCGATTCCAGTCGCTCGTGTCATAAACAGCATTCGATACTTCATCGACAGGGTGATTATAGATATATGTACAGAAATTATATATAATACGGTTCCAGGAACTGTTGTATATGTGTCTCGCTACATTGTATCTCGCGGTATCTTTAGGTATCGAATCAAAGACAGAGCCGCGCTTCTTTTGGTCCGCCGACATGTCCCATTCAGATGTTTATCGTTCACAAAACGTATCGACGAGCTGCCGAAGTCAGTCAGTCTAAGCCTAGCCTTAGTAGGGGAAACATCGATCAAATATCGTACAAAATCATATCTGTGTTTTATTCTTTCTAAAAAAATACCTTGCTTCCCAAAACCAATAGGTTATGGGCCCAGGCACATAGTTAAAGTATTTTTTGTGAAAGTTTCTAAATAAAAGAAATATATATATATATAAAAATCATAGAGAGACTGTTAGTGAAGTGGCAATTGTAAATTAAAATAAGTTTGATCAAAAGTGAACGTGAAAGAGACGTGTGATACTGTGAAAATGAGTGCAGACACGAAGAAGACAAAGCGAAACATCAACCCCTTCGATGGCGAAAAGTATAGCGTCTGGAAATACAGAATTCGGGCATTAATAGCAGAAGAGGATGCACTGAAAGTTTTGGACTTGGATCGGCCGGAGACCCCGGGAAAAGATTGGATGCGATGCGAGAGAATTGCTACGGGAATAATTATTGAATACTTAACAGATTCAATGTTATGTTTCGCAACGGAGACAGATACGGCTAGGGATATCATTAACAAATTGGATGCGATATACCAAAGAAAAAGCCTCGCAACTCAACTTGCTGTCGAGAAGAAGTTATTGTGTTTTAAATTTAAGGAAGATATACCACTTTCAAAACATTTCATACTTTTCGACGAAATGATAGTGGAACTACACTCTGCGGGAGAAACACTGTCTGAGATGAGTAAAGTAGCCAGATTATTATTAACATTACCAAATTCATACGATCCACTTGTCACCGCAATCCAAACCCAATCAGACGAAAATCTAAGCCTCGCATTTGTAAAAATTAAATTGCTAGATTATGAAGTGAAACTACGAAACGAGAAAAGTGAAACAAGTGCAAAAGTATTGCATATAGAAACAAAAAGGGATAATGAGAGGATAAAGAAAGATAAAAAATTTAAGACAAGTTTTAAAAGAAATGAAAATTGATTATTCAAAGATTATTCAAAGAACTGATTATTCAAATATAAGAAAGTATTTTTATTCGTCGGATAAATTCTCATCTAATAAAATTATTTATTCGACACTCGTCCAATAAAGATGCTTTTTTTTATTCGAACCTTCAAATAACAAATAAAGATAAAGTATCTTTTATTCAAATTTTTATTTAAACAATTTTTTATCCCAAATAATGCCCAACTCTAATTATTACAAAGAGTGTATCATGAACAAAGTGCATGCACTTGGAACTGTTACAGAAATATGTAAGATGACCCTTTCGATGAAGTATCCAATGAGGTTTATAACACGAGCGACTGGAATCGGCCTCTTTTGAGGAGTTTAGTACACACTGCATGTCTAGCCTTCCTTTAATTAGTTTTGGAGGCAGGTCTCTGGAGGTTGTGGATGTACTTCGCTTGTATGGTCTGGCTTGCGAGTCAATAGCAATTGTTAGCGTACCATAAAACTCCAGATGTGACACAGAACACAGGTAGGTGTGCTGGGCGCTACGTCACCAACGCACTAAAGGACTGAAATGAAGTTTTGTTTTTTCAATAATCGTCGCAAAAAATTGTTCTTCCTTGAATATGGATGGTACCATGGTATTGGGTTGTAAAGGGGTGTTAAACAGAGCTGCAATGCAGCCCATAAAAAATTAGTAGAACGATGAAATAAAGAGTAAACTAGAATGTTTTCGACTAAAATTATTTAAAAATAGTTCTAATATGTTTTTAAAGTCATCTAGTAAAAATCTTATGGTGCTGAGTTGGAAAAAATATTTATTCATGAAAGAAAATTTTTTTAATTAATAATAACAGTAGCTAAATATATGAAAAAATTTAAGATAGTGTTGATGACAGTAGCTCATTATTAGATTAATATTCAGGTTGGTCGCTTTTAAACTTCGATATGAGATCTGTATTTGTTCGAATTTTTCCGGGTTTTCCATTTTTTACAACTAGAGTTTGCAACTACAAAATTGGAAAAAAATAAAATACGTATCATTACAATTAATATTATTCTTAATTTATATTAATTAGAGATTTTGTACACAAGATTTACATGTTAGTTAGATATTTCATATAAAACAATTAAGCTGTACCACAGACGAGGTATAAGGATAGACCTATCATCCAATGCATTTTCGTGTCCAACGTTTTTGGGGTCACGTAACCCCATTACCATTTTCGTGTCACATCCTGTATTACCAACTGGAACTAAAATATGCTGACAGCGTCGTTAGTGGTAGGAATTAAAATTAAAAATAGCTATATACTATCAGAGAGGATAGTAAGAGAGGATAGATACTATCCTCTCTGCTCTGTGAGATGACGGAACTGAACAAGAGGGAACTAGGGAACACCGAAATCCAAGGCATGAGCAGTCTCTGTCTTGCTCTGTCTTCTGGCCATAGTGGGCCATCACGAGCCACAGACATTTCTTTTAGCAATCTATATTCTATTAGTTTGGACAATTTAGCGCCAAAATTGGAATATTGGATTAGGAGAATATGACAATAAAAGAGCTCGGTTTCCTGTTAAAAATTGCCACCTATATTTTCTAAAAGATATTTTTGCTTTGTATTTTCCTAGTATAACGACAAGTATAAAAAAAAAACTGTGAAACGCGATATTAGAAAAACATAATCAGGCTAGAGGTATACTTATTCTTACACTAATGAAATTCGACAGATATATTTGAAATTGTTATAGATTTATCGTTGACAGGCGTGTCGTCGAAACTACGGGTATAAATAAAATTGTACGAAATTGCTATTGCAAGATAGTATATTTGCTGCTTGCGTTAAAACCGATCGCAATTCCATACAAGGATAGGTTGTAGTAAACAGATAGATACTTATATATTTCCTTAGGGATACATATAAATACATCGTACATCTACCAAGTAAGTAACTCATACCAAGTTCTGTCTTCTGTCGTCGACACGCTACATATATCGTAAGGTAGAAGGTATTTTTATTTGTTTGTAATCTTTTAAATTTGCTTCTCACATTGCATTACATCGAATAGAATCAGTCGAAGCTAATTTGACGTACACATACATTTGTTTATTACACTGAATAATATTATTATAGATATTATCAATGATCTCTGTATTTCTGTATGCTAACCTATATCTCGGTATTGTAGGATTGAAAGAAAATGGCAAGGGAACCGGATGAGGGATTAAGGAAGGCGTTCTCTCAGCTTCAAGAAAAAATGATCGATACCACTCAAAAGTTAAAATTAGCGGATATGCAGATAGAAAAATTAAAACGATCGAAACTGTTCGCTGACCTTACGCTCAAAGAGATAACCTCATATCCAGAGAATACCAAGACATACGAATCCGTAGGTAGAATGTTTCTCCTAGATGATGTTGAGAATATTAAAGCTGGTTTGGATAAGCAAACGAAGACAGCAGATGAGAAGATGGAGACCCTAGTGAACAACAAAATATACTTGCAGAAGAACTTTAAAGAATGTGAGAACAACATTAGAGAAATGATCCATCAAAAGCAGAATAAAGATACGTCTGGTTAATGGTCGGTTTCTTTGTACTGTCGTTATTTATTTTGAAAGTACTTTACAATAGATCTGCATCCTTTCATAGATTCGTTAATTGTAATCGCAACAAGTTGGTTTTACATTATTTGTAATATAATAAATTAATAAAATGACTCTGCATTTAAACATAGACATTTGACAATATGTATGGGATTTTATTTGGTCGTACAAATGACATATAAACCGTATAGACATAGACGGTTTTAAATGACAAAACTGCAAGCGGTTCGTTTCTAATTGTTATTCATTTATTCCAGCAGAATTAATACATACAACATTTTCCGTAGTTTGATTTACTTTATACTTAATCAGTCACTCTTCTCTTTCGCTCTCATTCTTGTTCACGCTCTCGTTTGAATTTCTTAACTAGATGAGACCTAAAGTTACCCTTAAAAACGTATTATATGCCAACGCAGTAATTTGGCAGAATTGATTAACACAAAAAAGAAATTAAAAAATGCTCTAATATTTTCCGCACCCCGGGGTAGAAAAGATCGAACAATTAATATGCTTGCTCAAAGACCAGTTTACGTAGTTTCGCGTCGTTAATTACATTTAATCGTTCGTAATACTAACATAATGCATGGGGCATGACACGCGCTTTCGCTTTTTACTTATCGATTACTATATGATACTCTGTGTGTGTGTATGTATTTATGTGTGAACGTATGCGTGTATCGACATACGGTGCAAATAGAATGTAACGACAGTATGTACAAAGATTATGTAAAACCTATTTACTTCGCTGTGTGTCTACTCTCGTGCATTCCGAGGAAAAGAATCCTTTCCTGCGATGTCAAATGTATAGTATGTTTATAGTCTCTATATGTATAATATATTGATTCATACACCATGTGCATTGTTACATTTAAGTATCAAACGGATTCTTTTTGGGTCTCTGACACCTTCATGGTTCGCGATTCGCTAGAATATTAGAGAATTAAAAGAAATGGGGGGGGGGGGGGGGGGGGGTAATGAGCTTGACCGAGTTCTCGTTCATATTTTATAAACCCATGCATTATAGCAGTCGGTATGCGGCATACGAAATGAGTTTTTTTCTTGTTTCTTTCGGATACAATTTGCAACGTCAGTCTTAACTAAAATGATTGCCATTGTACTCTGTCATTGGTTCTCGCCATTTTGTACGAGCATGTGATCCCAAAATTAAATCGTCGATGAAACAAACAGAACGCTGCGAATAAATTATGCAAACGACCGTTTAAATTAGCGCATCTTATTATAAACCGCAGCACACTTAAGACTTCCGCGAATCGTGAAAACTATTCGTCTCTTAAATAAGTTGTTTTTTTTTCCTCTTACATAAGTAAAACGGTATCGTTATCGTTAAGGTTGACGATACACCGGTCCGTGAAGAAATATAAATTATGCTCTTGATTGATCCGAAGAAAATAATTTACGCGTCTTTCTGCAGAGACCGTACGTATAAATACAACAAAAGGAAAAAGACATGAAACCCTCGGTGCTAAACGCTTGTAATAAATACAAGAATCAATGTAATTTAGATGTTAAGATATTACGCGTCCACCCGTGTCTTGTGTAATACGTGTCGCCTATTACGTTTCCTTTGCAATCGTAGCATCTCCAATGAAAATTCAGCTAGAAATCGTAATTTACGAAAAATAATACAGTGTACACGACGATTTCGTGTAAAGGTAAGCAGCGTCCCGTTCCGTGCTACCTCGTGTTATTCGGATTGAGCCACTGTTCGTCAACCGTTCACTCTTCAAGCTGAAACAAAAATTGATTGTGCCGATAAGTAATCGCCTCTTGCTAAAACACGTTTCCAACAAATAACAACGCGACAGGTAACAGGTAACAGGTAACAGGTAACAGGTAACAGGTAACAAATATTAGGTTTCTCGTGTCTCATTTTGAACGAACCTGTGAATCCTTGCGGTGGTTGACCCGGTACTGAGTATTGTGGTCGGAAATTGCCGAAATTGGCTGGCCCCGCGAAAGTGGCTGGCAACTGACCGCTAGAGAAACCTGCAGGATATTGCTGTGCTAATAGAGCTGCTTGTCCAGACTGGGAACTACTACCACCGGGTGCAGTCGCGGCCAAACGGCTCAATATCGATCTTTCGGACATTTGAAGTCTCTGTGCAACAGGTGGAATGCGAGCCAGAGTCGCCGGTAGGCGACTCACGTCCGACTTCATATCGGACAACAGTTCCTCCAATTGGTTCAGTACCTGCACGAAACGGCGCAGTCATACGATTAATTCGACAATAACCGATTGACCGATTGCGGTCAACAATCTATCTCATATCTTTTGTATGTAACTATGGATTCAACTCACCTTATGCAACACAGCGTTTGCTGGCTTATTGCCGGCAAGACTCTCTTTGCTAAGATGTTGATGGGATTCGGCAAGGCACTCGACTTCAGCGAATCTCGCGTTTAGACTCATCGCAGGGTGATTAGGATCCTGCGTTAGGTTCAGGTACGCGGCTCTTCTTAACTGTTCCTCTATCACCAACGCTTGCTCCAGCAACTTAAACCGTCGAGCCAAGAACTTATTTTTTATTTCTAAGAAGTTTCCCTTGCCTACGTCCATCTTGAAGGGTTCGTTAATTATGGCGAACCTGCGAAAGGAAGGTGTTAAACAAGAGATATGTCAAGCTAACACGTAGACACGTACACTTTCATCGTAGAACCTCGTAATACCTGATATCATTCTGGATGTCCTGCCAACGACCGTAGCCGTGGGTAACTATACCGGCCAGGAGCCAATAGTCATGTCTCCGATGCCATATCTCGTACTCGCGACCAGGCACCGCAGCCTTCTCTTCGTTTAACCATAACGTGTGCAATTCCGTGAACCCACCGTCGGCGATGTTAAACATAAACTTTCGTTTGGGCTTCAACACCTCCGTATCACAATCCTTTATGTCTTTTTCCTTATTGTCCTTGTCATCGCGCTTTTCGGTCTCTTCTTCGTCGTCTTTTACGATTACCACATCCTCCTCGGAGTCTTGTTTGGGTTTGTTACCCTCGTTACCCTCGGATTTCTCTTCTTTCATTGTGGATTTCTCGTCCTTGGTCTCCGTTTTATCTTTCTCTTTGTCCAAGGTTTCCGTCTCCGTGTCCTTTTCCTCCTTCTTTACGTCTTCCTTGTCCTTTTCGGTGTTACTCTCTTCGTCTTCCTTGGAATCTTTGGACTCGTCCTTCAGATCTTTCGCTTCTGGACTCTAAAACATAATATCCTCTCTATTATTGCAAGATTCTTGTCGGAATTATCGTATATTACAATATTATAGAATCAAATTGATAACTATTCTCAACAACGCGACACAACACGACGCTGTACGACGAACCTCCTTATCCTTCTGCTCTTCCTTAATCTCCTTCGGTTCAACCGCATCAGAATTTGTTTTGGCAACATCCGCGGTGGTTCCGGGTGCGGACATGGGGGTGGGAGTTGCAGCAGGGCTTGGACTAGGGGCATTCGATGTGGCTGGTGTGGCACTGGTGCTACTGGTCCCGGTTGCTGCATCACCACCGGGTTCCATTTTCACCGGTTCGACCGGCTTCCGAATCATCTCGGGCATCGAGTAGTAACCGTTGATGTGCTCAAACTCTTGAACCTACGAATCGACGGTTTCATAAAACGAAAGAACCTCGGCACGATGTATGCTATTAAAGACTCTTACCTTCTTTCTGATCAATGACATTACGCCGATTCTCGTCAAGACGTGTTGTCTGCTGAGACCTTCTCTCGGTACGCCGTCCGCGAACGCCTCGGCGTTGTCGGCGCCAGGCTCGCAGAGATGTCGCATGAACAGCGACACATAAGCTTTGAAGTTTTTCTCCGATTTACCTCGCAAGTCTCTCACCAGCCTAAAATGCGACAATATACTTTAACAGTACTTTAAATTAACTGACTGAGAATTGTATTCTGTGCGAGTGACTAACCACTGAGAGTTAAACGCATCCTGTGGCGGCATGCCGTAACGCATGATCGCGTTTAGGAATGCTTTCCTCTGTCTGGCGTTGAAGCCCAACACCTAAAGGAAACGGGTAGCGTTAGCGTTCGTATTTTAGCGTAATCGGTTCGATTAGAGAATAGAGTCAGTCAGTCAGTTCGAATAAATCGACGTACTTCGATATTTCCGTTGACTCTAGCGAGCAATGGTGGCAGAGGTCGATCCTTCTCGTCCCTCCTCTCCAATCTTCGTCTGCTCCTGCGAGACAATAGATCTCCGTCGCCCTTCTCATCGAAGTCGTCGTCTTCTTTGTCGTCGTCGCTCGGCGCGCTGAAGTCGCTGTTATAGTCGGACAGATTCTCTTGCCAGGGTTGATCGTCCCTTGTCCCTTGTTCCCCGGTTACGACTCCATCGTTGTAGTTGACCTGTTTGCGTACTCGTTTGCCTGAAACGAATTAAAACCCGAAAACCGTTTAGAACGATAAACGATAAATGACAAACGATACACCTGCTGGCGAACATTATCGTCCATTTTTTACGCTCACCTTTTCCGAGGGTTCTCGCAATGTCTTCTTGCTGTTGTTCGTAATGGTGCCTCAGAAGCTTGATCCAATAAGCAGGATCCGTGTTCTCGGCTTCCTGCTTAATAATCTCCGTGTCCGCCTCCTCTTCCGTCTCACCTTCCTTGGTCACGTACGATGCGACTTTGAAAGAGCTCAAGTATTCGTTTGCCCAGTTCTCCTTCTGCTCGATACCCTCCTTGCTTCTGTCCAACAGTTCAGCGACAGCCTTGTCATCATAGTGAATGGCCTCGTCTTCTTTACCCTCCTCCTCCTTGAACAGTTCCTCCGTGCCGAATCGCAAGATGTCATCCAGTTCTTGTTTGCTGAAATTGGCGCCCTTCCCGCCCATTCCGGGTCTAACGACCAAATGCGTCAGCATCATTTTCCGTTTGGCTACTTGAGTGACCCGCTCCTCCACGGAATTACGAGTGACGAATCGGTAGATCATCACCTTGTTCGCTTGGCCGATCCTGTGGGCTCTGCTGAACGCCTGGATATCGTTGTGCGGATTCCAATCGGAATCGTATATGATCACAGTGTCGGCCGTGGCCAAGTTGATACCCAGACCACCCGCGCGAGTAGAGAGCAAGAAAACGAACTGTTGGGCGCCGGGAGCATTGAATCTGTCTATAGCCTCTTGTCGCTGGGCGCCCGTAATGTTACCGTCGATTCTCTCGTACTTGTAACCTTCTCCTTCGAGATAGTCCTCGAGGATGTCCAACATTTTCGTCATCTGCGAGAATATCAGTACTCTGTGGCCGTCGTCCCTCAGTTTCTTCAACATTTTGCTGAGCAGCACCAGCTTGCCGGCCGCTTTGATCAACGCGGACGTTTCGTAGCTACCGTTCGGCGCGGTCGGCGCCTCTTGAGACGCCGATGGGAACAAGTAAGGATGGTTGCAGCATTTCTTCAAGTCCATCATGATGTTCAACAACGACACTTGTTGACCGCCTCCCTTCGGGTTCAATGCCTCGAAGTTTTTCGTCAGAATGTACTTGTAATACTTCTTCTGCATCGGCGACAGCTCCACGCGGACGATAAACTCCGACTTGCTCGGCATGTTCTTTAGCACGTCGGCCTTCAATCGCCTCAACATGTGAGGGCCGAGCAATTCGTGCAACTTTTTCACCTGCTCCTCCTTCGAAATGTCCGCGAATTCGTTCTGAAACGCGGCCAGGTCGTTGAATTTGTCGCGGCACAAAAAGTTCAGCAGATGGAACAACTCTTCGAGGTTGTTCTGCAACGGAGTACCGGTCAACAGCAACTTGTACGCGATATTGTACGACGCCAAAAGCCTGAAGAACTTGGACTGATTAGATTTCAACCTGTGCGCCTCGTCTACCACCAACACGGCCCAATCTATGGATCCCAAACACGCCGAGTCGATAGAAATTAGTTCGTAACTGGTAAGCAACACGTTGAACTTTATCTGAGACGAGCGGATTTTCGACGCTCTACCACCGCGTACAGCGCCCTCTTCGAAGGACAATTCATTCTCGCGGATCACTATACGACTGTCCTTGTCACCTGCAACCACAAAATCCACAATCGTTAATTATCGATTATTTATAGCGTGTTTAACACTAGAACGACCGGAGCAGTCAAAATGACTGCTTCCTAATTTTTTCTTTTACAATTACTGAAATTGTAAAAATGTTTTCATCGGAAATGTTTTAATGAACCTCTTCATTGAAGCACATATTACAATAAAAGTTGTATGAAGTCTGAATGGGCACAGTCTTGTCACTGTTACAAAGCAATATACGTCAGTCGCATTTATTGCTCGGTCGTTCTAGTGTTAATTTATAGAAATGATGCGTATACGACATCTACGGTTACCAACCGACGTATGTAACGCAGTAGAAGTCAGGCGCCCAGGTTTCAAATTCACGCTCCCAATTGATGATGGTTGACAGAGGAACGGAAACCAAGAACGGTCCTTTGCAATGGCCTTCCTTGTACAGCGAGTACAGAAAAGTTATGGTTTGAATGGTTTTACCAAGACCCATCTCGTCCGCCAAAATAGTGTCTATTCCTTGACCCCACGAATATCTCAACCAATTCAAACCCTACGGTACAGAGTAAATAACAAGATTACGAAATCGTCGAGGAACGATATCGAAACGGTTTCGAATACTGCATCGATTACTCGGACGACCATACTTACCTCCAATTGATAAGGATGCAACTGCATTCCCGTCTGATCCAAATATTCTGGCTGCCGCTCGTACTTCTTTTTGAGATCGGTAGTAGGCTTCTCGGGCGGCGGAGTATATCTTTTAGGTGTTCTTTCCTCGTCGTCGATAAGTTCACGAGTCTTCGACTTTTTACCTTTGCCTGGCAAACGTAAAACAACGTACACGATTAGTTCGACAACCGAAGCCGATCCCAATGAAGAAAAAAGAAAGAAAGATAGATCAAACGACTGTTCTCACCCTTTTTGCCTTTGCGGGAGGAACTGCCGTCGCAACAATTCGCTGCCCTAAGATCCAAGTAATACTCGATCGCCTGTTTCAAGCCCGGAATGTCCTCGTGTTCGTCTTCCCAGGTGGCTTGATCGTATCCCAGCTCTCTCCACTTAACTAGATAGGTCGCGCGGCCGTCTCTCGATAGCCGATGATTAATTACTCGATGCACCACGAGCCACTCTGGCCGGACCCCGTAACGATAGAACCGTTCTTCTAAATTATACTCGTCTCTGTTCGTAGCACCGTCCTGTTCCTTCAATCGTTTCACACGAGAATCGCTCTCGTCCAACGGCTCTTCCAGCTTCGGTGGTTCGTCCATATCGTACTTTCGTGAGTAATTTCGAAACATGAGCGGATGGAAAACGTCTAGCTGTAACTCTGTGATCCAGTCACAGTGCCAGTACGACATGTCAGCCCATTTCACGAAGAATTCCCGTATTTTCCGTTGTTTCGGAGCAGCCTTACTCGTCGAAGGCTCCTCCGACGGCGTTTCCGAGCATTCTTTCCACCTCCACGTCAAAATCTTGGCGACTTTGCCGCATAGAGGTGGACAAGAACATCTCGGACATTTCCAGTCACCGTCAGGAATTTCGGAGAGCGGTGGATTTAAACAGTGCGTGTGATACGCGCTGGTGCAACTATCGCAGCACAGCAATTCACCGCCGTCTTTACATATTCTACAGAACTCCATGTGTTCGTCGTCATCCTCTGCTGCGCCTAAAACAGATTTACGCATAAAACCTCGGTCCACCGATCGATTCACGTTAAACGTTAGACGTTAAACGTTAAACGCTAGACGGTTAGACGCTAGACCATCACGTGGGAAAGGATGCTAGGAGTAGGGCTCTCAGGGAGGTACCTGCAATACCTTCTCCTTCGCAATGAGGACAACTCCATTTTCCTTCGGGTGTTTCCTCCAACTCGGGCTCCAAACACACTAGATGGTACGCTCTGGGACATGTGTCGCACAATATAATTTCGCCGCCTTGTTGACATACTTCGCAATAGTCCTGATGATCCGTCTGTATAGAAAAAAAAATCATTACCGTTACGGGAAAATGAAAGGAAATAGAATGCAATAGTGCGAGCGCCTAATAAAAACCGTTTGCGACCGTACCTGGAGGCCCTCTTCCCCATCCGGAAACTTGGAGGTGGTTTTCGTTTTTTTCTTTTTCTTTGTCTTGTTTCCAATTTTAGTTTTTGCCTTCCTGCGGACGGGTGGCTCTGCCGGGGGTTCGACACCGCTCTCTTCGGCAGCCCCTTTACTCACCCCGTCCACTCCAGATGGCTCTTCGGCATCGGCCAACATTTGCTCGAACTCCATATCGGAATCTCTGTCGGTACCGGCTGCGCTGCCTTCTGCTTCCTCGTCCTAAACGACGACGTAACAAATAAGCGATTCCCCGATTAACATATTAACTTTACGAAACATAGCAATAACAAATTCAATTGTCAACATTCAATATTTCGAATCGACAAACTTTTTATCCCGAGCAACGCGACCTAATCACTTTGCTTTGGCGTTATTATTTCAAAGATTTCTCCTTTTTTTAGTACAATGTTAAGAAGAGTGGGAAATTTTCTTTACCGAGCTTCCTCGTTTACGCTTTCCAAGTTTGATTTTCAACGTGGGTACTTTAGAAGCTTTCTTTCCCTTCTTAGCCCTCGATCCTCTCGATTTTCGTTTTCTATCGCTGTCTTCGTCGTCATCCTCTTCGTCTTCACCTTCTTGTACCGTGCCGCCGCGATTCGACCTCGAATTTCTATTATCTTCGTCCACATTAGCGGACGAAACGTCCGCATCGGGTTGAGTGTGAGGATTCAATTCGGAAAAATCTCGCCATTTCGCGGCTACCAACATCATAAGCTTCGACATTGGTACCTATATCGTAGAGCAACAGAGCGGCGATTAAATAATTCTAAGAGTATGTAATCTTACGTCTGATCTTGACGAGACGATATTTACTTTTGGATTTTCCTTAGCTAGAAGAGGTCTGACGTGTTGTTGGAATAATTTATACGTTGTTAAATTCTGGAACTCTGCGTCTGTGTATTCGATCTGTACATCTGTCAATCCAAAAGTGTTACAAACTTCTTCGATAGTTGGCATGCCCGTGGTAGGCTCCTGACTCGGAGGAGCTGGTGTGGTGTGACTAGATGATTTTCTCGACGAAGATTTTCTGCTTTTTCTATTCCCTGCATAGTCACTGTCATCTCCACCCACATCACCTGTCTCACCGCCTCCTCCAAAGTCGCTTTCCTGTAATTTCAATAAGAAAACCCACAAATCACCAGTGTACGTTACCAACATGATTCCTACAATGCCAACAAACTTCTAAGTAAAATAGTTACATCTCCGGAATCAGATTTTTTCTTCTTCTTCTTTTTCTTTCCTTTCTTGTCTTCGCTACGTGCTTTTCGTTTCTTTCCTTTCTTCTTCTTTCTCTCTTCGGGCTCATAATCGTCGTCTTCTTCCTATATTCAAAATTATTGTTACACAATCGCTTAGTCTACTAAAATCGAGTATTAAACTTTCACTGACTAATCTCTGAGATTCTTCCGCATCGGACGATCCATCCACTGGCTGGCCAACATTCGAAACTTGACCCCCAGTTTCATCTAAATCATCTTCACCTGAAAGTAATATATACAAGAATAAATATCGAATACTGGGTACCACGTAATGCTTGAGGGCCTTGCAAAATTTGATATTTTTAGTTTACTACTATGCATTCGTTACAGAGCTGTTAATACTGTTGTTCATACATTGTTATCTAATAATATGTTATCCAATAATATTACAATATATATGTACATAAAAATTTTGTATACATTTTCATTAAAATGCATTACTTAAATTTTGGCACTAACAATTTGGCAAAAAATTGTAGTAAATATCAAATTCATAATAATTTGACCTTGAATTCTATTCTGAAAGCAATATTTGCTTAATAAATATAAATGAAAATAAAGTAAAAATGCTAGTAATGGCAAAGAAAATGAGCCAGTAATCATCGAAACTTTTGTGTCGTCAAAGTGTTGTGCGCCGAACAACGTCATATTAATAATCGCTAAATCAATAGCAAGGTTTGCAAAAAACGAATTCTTTTTTATTCATAAAGATCGATCAACCTGGTAAAAACGGAATAATCGCAAGAGTTTTCGATAAAGACAATAAAGTATGCATGATCGAACATCATTAGGAGGAAATATCGGTAGGGGAATTGAATGAATTCGAAGATATAAATTATTTCGAACTAATTCGCTAGATCGGTGAATGCTTTGTGCGAATGTGCGTCCGCCATTTTCTTCAAAAGGGCTCACACCACATTGGCTGTCTATAATTCATGTTCAACACTATAGCGGAACTCAAAATTAATAAATATTACTTTTTCGTTACAAGAATGAATCGTGAGAGAGCAAAGCGATTCTTTTCGATCACACAACATTTTCGAAATTATTAAAAAGTTTCAGAACACGGAATCTCTTTCTTTCTTTCTTTTTTTCCCTCTCTCTCTCTCTCTCTCTCTACACGCTCGCTCGTGCGATGTACATGTATATAAAAGTGAGCCTGTATATAAAAGCAGACCAAATGTACGGGTGGTCGCGCGCGCGCGCGTGTGTGTATGTATGCGTGCACGACGGTTCGTCTATACGTAAAGGCATATCGAATGATTGAAAAATTAAAGCAATAGGTGCAAGATAACTTTCAAATTTGATTCGGTTAAAAGATCGAAACGTTTCAATATCGAACAGAATTTTTGCGAGCATCGATAATAATTATTTGCGAGCAAAACAACCAAAGTAGATTGTGATCGTACTAGACACGCGCCGCGCGTTCAAAGGGCGCGTGCCTCCCAATTTTTCACCATACGTACACACCGAGAAGATGAGAGATTTGCTTCTAGTCAAAAAATCAAAGCTACTTGTGCGATTCATTGGCCTAACGTAAAATTATTCGTTCCAACGTGAGTCGTACACGATGCACTTTGAAAACGATGCGAAGCATTCGAGATAGTTTCACGAAAATTCTTAGCAAACAATAGGAACGTTATTTGGGCGAACAACATCTACCTATATAGAAATACGTTCTAACGCTGACAACGACTCGAGACTGCCGGGATACGGTAAACCATGCGATTTCCAATATTTCCGTGCAACTGTTGGATGTAAACAATAACCTATAACTGCTGATGATTCCACTCTGTGTTTCTACATATACATACACGAGGTGGGAACGCGTCGCGTTTACCCGATGATCAGAGACCGATAATTATTTGACAATTCGAGGATTAGTTTGATTTTCGTTGAATAGTAGATTGATATTCGTCGAAGGGAGGTCGAGCAATACTTGGAATAATTGATGCGACTGGACACGGAAAGTATGATCGAGAAATAGGAAATAACGAAAGGGTAAAATAGAATGAGGAACTGGTGATAAATGCCATAGAGACGACAAACGTAAGGAAAAGTAACATGGGAACCGATTGACATGGCAGCCATCGTACGAAAAGCGCGCGTCCTGCGTGCTACGAAGACACATAACTTTCCGGTAGTATTCATGAGCGAGCGTGGCCGTGCACTTACCCGCGTAGCTCTCGTCCACCTCCTCGTCGGACGCCATGCTCTAAAGCCACGGATTGATGAAAATTGCCGCTTCGGAAAGGCCGGTCGAGAGTAACGATTCTCACGTGAAAGAAATACACCTTGTAAACGAAAACGACATTAAACGAGGCTCGATTTCGTCGGCGATGATCACTCGACGCTTTCTTTCTCGCCGTTTCTTTCGATTTTCGGCGTGCGGTCGCGCTTCGTCTATCGCGTACGTGCACCGATGTGCACCTACTGCCGTAACGTTTCTTCTCTCGCGCTATTCGTCGGTTCTCCTCGTTCTTTCCCCCACTATTTTCCGATTTCAATTCCCCTCTCTGCTCGTGCGAGAGAGTTCGAGTTCGTTTCTTCTCTTCTCCTCTTCTCCTCTCTACCCCTTGTTTCGTTCTGTCCCGTGCTCATGCTCCTTCTCTCTCCGTTACAACATGTTCTGTAACTGAATCGTTGAATGTACGCGAATGGCTCCACCGTGTTGCATTTATTTCTTTTTCTGAAGCCGCCTACCCTTCCTTAGCCCTCGGCTCGCTCTCTGCTCTACTGCATCTTCAGAAAATGCTTTTTAGTTTTTTCAAAATGATTCGCCTTCTCTCTCTCTCTCTCTGCTTTTCTCTTTCTCTTTCTCTCTGTTTTATCTTTCCTCTCTTTCCTTTCTTTCATCAATCTCAATGGACTTCTGAGCTATGGAGTCGCTCGTTACATTAACTCTATATTGTACTATCTTTCTTGATTTTATTCACGCGTCTCCCCCTTTCCAGTTTCTTTTTGTTGTTCTAAACGCGATCCTCCTTCAAGTATTGTTTGACCAATAGTTCGAAAATGTACGATTTTCAGGAAACTCGACGAACCGTTCGTATCGTATCGTAATTTTTGGAAAGAACTGATCGCGCAGAAAGGTTGAGAATCCCTGGTATATGGAATTAATTTTTCGTAATTTATTTTAAATAATTATCGATTTTATCGTTACGTTATTGGAGAAATAAAAGTTGCTGAATCTGTTTATACATATAGGTAGAAACATTATCGAACGCAGATCGTCTCGCTGTAAAAATAATGTCATTTCAATCATGACGCTGACGATTTATTATTCGGAGAATTCCTCCATTTTAGCTCGATGTAAATCGCGAGAGTTGCAGCTTGCCGCGGTGTGCGTGTACGAATTTGCGATGCAATTAATAGCTGACCATCTATAATATAATCTATACGCACGCACATTTCAAGCTCGTGTGTCAGCCTTTTCGATAACGACAAGATAACCGAACGTAATCGATGCGCATCACTTTTTTCGGAATGCACCGCTTATTCTTCATTTAAGAAATTGCCGTAATATGCATATGTATTATTGATTTTGCGTGTTCGACATTCTCGAGTTGTCGATACACCAGTATTGATAACGCAATACAAGTTCGATGATCAAAAGAAAGCTGGAATTATCATGATTAAATACATGAATTATTACCGCACGTTGTTTATGATATATTAAAACACCTGGTGATATGCGTTTTCGTACGTACATCTCAATATAGGATACGGCTGATAACGTTTAAATCGTTGAAATGTAATTGATAGCTATATGTATACATAGATATATATACTTTCTACCGTTTCTAGCAGAATTTGTACGCGCCGCATAAAGTTGGTCTTTCTTACAGCACGCAAATACAGCTTCTAGAAGGTCCTGGTTTCTACCTACCAAAAATCGTACCGCGAAAACCTTTCAATTGTTCTGACTATCGCCCTAGTCGCCGACTGCCAATTGTCTCGCTTTGTTGAATTTTACTTTGTGCCAGGTGCCAGGTGCGAGATGCCTGGAACCCTAGAATCATGGAACCCTGAACCCTGGAAAAGCATGGAAATCTCTCAAAGAACCTCACGATATCATAGTTTTATTTCTTTATTTATAATTACCAGAAATTACGAATTATCGAGAATGTATTACATGTCTTGTATAGAGATACATACTGGTGTGTAACATAAATGAAAATTTATTTATATGATTTATACGTAACAATCTATTTACAAATATGAGATACACATATTACGAAGATGTTGCATACAAAAGGGAAAAATAATCCTATAGTATTCTTACATACGACCTTCCTCCTTCGTTCTAAAAGAGAGATATACATACATTACATGTCGCTAATTCTAAAAGATAAATGTGTTTGATGTATTACACATAAGTTACAATTTACAGAAGGATGTAAGCAATACATCTTCAGGAATGGACGAAAGCAATAGAATGCTGCTCGGAATGAAGTAGGACCACCGAACGATACATAGAAACACAACTAATCGTCTCGCTAATATATAATTTTTGTATCATTTAGTTATTCACTGGAGAATCTGCAGTGGTTAGCATCAACTGAAGACTGCAGTTTCTTTATAATTGCATTTATAATACTTCTCTTAGTAAACTAGATAAAATAAGCATCATTTTCCTCTATGACCAAAAATTATAATTTTTGATTTCATAGATTTCAGTCAACAAAATTTTGTACTACATTCATTCGTTATTACATATCAATGAAATCCAGCACTTCAATAGATACTTTACTATAACGTATATGCGTTGTCGCACCTCTACGTGTGTAGCTAAATTGATCTGTATTCGAGAGCCAAAGAAATAGATAATCATCAGAAATTTTCTCTCCTTAGCAAACTGCAATTCCACGATTAGAATTATTTGAATAACTTCTGATGAATATCATCTAGGAAATCGATTGGACAAATCGAAATAGATTTGCAAAGATAAAAAATTATATGCGTTATACTTTTTCTCAACTATTACTATTTTAATATTTTAAACTATTACTAAGCGCGATAAGTCCTTTTTTCTTAATAGCTTCTGCCACAGCTCGTTCTAAAAAGTTTTCCTGTTGGTCATTGTCATCAACTTTGTCCAAATCCCAGTCGTTGTATTCTTCCATGTCGCTTGAATTGTTCAACCTTATGGAATCTGTAGATGTAGCGGCGATAGAGTTTCCAAAATTTCCAAAATTTCCACTGTAAAATCCATTAGACTGAGATACAAGCTCCATGGATCGAGCTAAACCGTGACTACGAATTGCCATTAAAACCGCAGTATCTTCCATGTCGTTCCCTCTGATCGTTTGAAATCTGGATTCCTCTAGGGGATAAGAAGAGGGTGCTCCCATAATATAATTCTCCAATACTTTGTTAATAGTATTATCTAGGAATCCCTTGGCCACCTGACACATCTGCCATTGCGTTAATCTTTCTCTTGTGTATCGCTCTGCTTCGTCGTATTCAATGTTTTCCGAGTCTTGTATCGTGCCTTCCTTTGAATCTAAATTTTTATTCTGTAAACATATTTTGACTAATTAGTATCGCATAAAATAATACTGAGAGAAGAGATCGAGAAAAGCAAACGATATACGCGTGGATTAACAATAGTAATTTAATTAATTGTTGTATTAATTACTTCGATCACACCGCGTAATTACCTCTTCCCAGACTGTCTCGTTGACTTTGATAAATCGTGTACATTGTCGTTTCGGTGGAGCAGGTCTTTCGTGATCATCAATGTCAGATTCCTCGATGTCGGTCGCCATTTTTCGAATTTTCTATACAAGAATGCTTCCAACCGAAATTTGCTTTTTCAAATGATCGAAAATATATTAATTGGATCTTACAGAAATATTATTGGACAGGCGTTAATAGATAATTAAGAATTTCGTCGTGAAAATTAGTAGCGCTTTCGGCACCCTTCACCATTTCTCTAGGAGCATTAAACGCCTGTTAAAAATTCGAAATTAGTTGTTAAATTGCATTAACATTGGCAATTATGTAGATTTTTTGTACTTGAACTATTGAAAAATAGAAAAACTAAACAGTAATCGACACCGATTGTCAGAATACGTACAAAGCGTATACCGCACACACAATCAAACAGCAAGAATCACTTTTGACAGCTTCAACATGGCTACTTCGCTTTTGGATGTAACACGGAACAGGAAAATGTGTGCATCTTTCAGAAATTTCGTAAGATGTCGATGCACGATCCTAAAAAAATAAAAAGAGAAGAACAATGTTCAAAACCGTACACGAGTCGTACGAGTTAAAAATTTCTTTAAATTCAAATGTACCGTTCGGACTCGACTGCGGTTGTACTATATTTCAAAATGGCGTAAACATGTGTTCACAGTGTTCAAGAGAACTTTGACGTCCATTCTGTCAACTGCGGTCGTTTTTTCAAGTATTTCAAACGGATTCCCTTCAATATATTCGATCACTAGTTTAACTGGCATGGCAGTCTGTGGCGAATACATTCGCAGTCAATTTCCAACGATAGACGATGATTTGTATCAATATGTGGAAGGTATGTAACGAAAAACCTAACCTGTAAATTATACATCTAGTTCGTGTTGTTCAACTGAAATATGTAATGTTTCGTCGCGTAAAGGTATCCTAGACAGTTCGAAAGACGATTTCGAGGATGCCGATGAAGTGTACGAGGCCATTGGAGAAGTGTTACACGAAGTCGCGCAAAAACCAGAGAATGAGGTTAGGTCTGTAAACGTGTTCACATTTGTCACTTTTCTATGTTTACAATGATTACAACCAAACTGTGCATGTTTATGTATTTGTAGCGAATCTAATTATTTTAAATTCAATACCGAAAGAAACCTGTAAAAATTTACCGAATTTTTATTGCATTTGGAGTCTGATCAAATTTTGGTTTGATCACTTTTTGTATGGAAAAATCTGTATTTACATGAACATCCACAGACCAGTTGAATCACACAGACAGTATTAAATTTGTCATTATTAATGGTCAATTGTATTTGTTCTATTTATTTCGTAATTCTGCTCTATCTTCGTACGATTTTGGCCCATGTAATGTTGAATTCAGAAATTTTTATACGCAGGCAAATATGCGTGAAATTATTGGAAATATTAAAGGGTGGTTCAAACGATGAAATCGTCGAAAAGAGAAAGAATGGGGTAAACAAGGTATTAAATGCACCTGTTCATTTGGGTACAATGGCTGCTACTTTAGAAGCTCAGGTGGAACAAATTAAGAGTATATGGGTTACCACTCGAGACGACGCTATGGTGAGTCATTAGTCATTGATCGTTAAATGAACAATAAGAAATATTATGTTTTTACGTCATCGCGTTTGTGTCTATTCATCAGAAAGTAGATGCAAAGAAGTTGGAGAAGGCAGAAGCAAAATTACAACAGAAACAAGAAAAGCGTGTCAACAACGAGTCAGCTGGACGTATTAACAATGTCATTCAAAGTATAGAATCCGCGAGTGCCAGTCAGATGACAAGTAAAAAGGATAGTCGCATGGAGACCAAGGGTGGTGTAAATAAAACTCAGGACATTAGGATAGAGAATTTCGATGTAGCGTACGGAGACAGAATCTTGTTACAAGGGGCAGATTTAACCCTAGCGTTTGGTAGACGTTACGGTCTTATCGGTAGAAATGGTCTTGGTAAAACTACTTTATTGAGAATGATATCTAGGTATTAAACTCCTCTACTGTAGTATGATTTCTATTGTAGAAAATGAGCCGACTAGATTTAATATCGCTGTCTCGTTTGATTCGTAGCAAACAGTTGAGAATACCGTCTCATATACGAGTGTTACACGTCGAACAAGAAGTTGCTGGTGACGATACATCCGCGCTCAACTCTGTGTTACAATGTGATCATGAACGAAGTACATTGCTCAGCAAAGAAACAGAGTTGCAGGCAGCGATAGAGAGAGATGGTGGAAAGACGGGGGACGTTTTAGGCGAGGAATTAGCTAGAGTATACGAAGCAATGCAAATGGCCGAAGTAGACAAAGCTCCCGCTCGAGCGAGCGCTATTTTATCGGGTCTTGGATTTTCTGTTGAAAGACAATCGTGGCCAACTAAATCTTTCTCCGGTGGCTGGAGGATGAGACTTGCTCTCGCGAGAGCGTTGTTCTCCAGACCAGACCTTTTGTTACTCGACGAGCCGACGAACATGCTTGATATCAAAGCGATTCTTTGGTTGGAAAAGTATTTGCAATCGTGGCCGACCACATTACTGGTTGTTTCACACGACCGAAACTTTTTGGACACGGTATATTAACTTCTTGAACAAATGCTGTTGTTGACTGTGAACAGAACACAACACAATACGACGGAACAGAATCAAATGGAGTAGTATAAAAAATATATTTTGCGTTAGGTACCCACCGATATACTATACTTGCGCGGACAGAAAATAGAAGCATATCGAGGCAATTACGAACAGTTCTCGAAGACCAAAGGAGAACGCGAGAGAAATCAGCAAAGAGAATACGAAGCTCAACAAGCGAAAAGGGCACACGTGCAGGAGTTCATTGATCGGTTTCGATATAATGCCAATCGTGCTTCTAGCGTACAGAGTAAGATAAAGATGCTGGAGAAACTGTAAGTTGAACGCTATTCGATGATACATGGTCTAGAAAGAATTGACGGCAGAATTTTCAAGTAAAAATCTTATTCTACTATTAATAGACCGGAATTGAAGCCAATGGAGAAAGAGGGGGAAGTGACACTTCGATTCCCGGATGTCGAACCACTAAGTCCTCCGATATTACAACTCAACGAAGTATCTTTCAGTTATGTGGCAGGAAGCGAAAATACGATATTCACTGGCGTAAATCTTACAGCTAGTTTGCAATCTCGTATTTGCATTGTAGGAGAGAATGGCGCAGGTAAAACGACACTTTTGAAAATAATAACAGGTTCTTTAAGTCCGACCAAAGGCACGGTGCACGTTCATCGAAACTTAAAGTTCGGATACTTCAGTCAACACCACGTTGATCAACTCGATATGCGAGTTTGTCCAGTCGAATTACTGCAGAATCATTTCCCAGGTATGAATCGCTTTCGGAAACGAATCAGCTATTGTTAGCTATTGTTAGTTATTAGAAATATTACTTTGTTGCTTTGTGTAACAGGGAAGCCTGTCGAGGAATATAGGAGAATGCTGGGAAGTTTTGGCATTAGTGGTAATTTAGCTTTGCAAACTATCAATTCTCTGTCCGGCGGGCAAAAGTCGAGAGTTGCATTCGCATTAATGTGCGCGGCCATGCCAAATTTCTTGGTTCTGGACGAACCCACGAATCATCTTGATATCGAGTCGATCGAAGCTTTGGGCAAAGCTCTGAATACCTGTCAAGTAAAATTTTCTCCTCAATTTGTTTTTATTCTACATTGGAGCTTTTATTATTATTTGGGATTCGAGTATTCGGATACTCGTTCGATATACGCGAATACCCGAATACAGGCTGTCTCAGCCAGATAATATACATATTTAGGTGATCCACTCATTTAACTGAGACATCCTGTACATTTTCAGGGTCAACTTGAAATATCGTATCCGGATACTCGGATAGTAAAGAGCTCTATTCTATGTAAGACATATTTTTAAAAAAGAAAAGTGTTAATTAGATTGCAATAATTTCAGGCTGGTGTGATACTAGTCTCGCACGACGAAAGATTAATTCGCATGGTATGTACTGAACTCTGGGTATGCGGAGAGGGTTCTGTACGATGCATCGAAGGAGGTTTCGACGAGTATCGTAAGATCATCGAAAAAGAACTCGAGATTTGAATATCGTTTCGATTTTGATCGCTTTATCATTCTTTCATTGTCCCGAGTCAAGTTACCGATACAAATATGTTTATTGATTTAAATAAATACAAGGAAGGAAGAACGTTCGTTAAAAGATGTTTCTTCTTATTCCGGAGCAGGGCATACTCTAAGTTGTTCATCGATGTAGATATTTATCGACAACTGTGAAAATATTATACTGCCTATTTTAAGGAAAATTAATTGCATTCGTTGAAGGTATACTTCATATATCATATACGTGTGTATATGTATATATATATATTTCATTGTCAACAATAAAATACTATGAGATAGACTGAGTTTGGATTCACAAGTAGGATTAGTAAAGTATCACATTGTTTCACTGCCAGATACAATAACTACATCTAAAAATTTCTGATATTTAATATTGTACATTAGTAAATAATAAAAGGTCGTTGTTATAAATAAAAGTATATAACATTCTTTGTTTTTCTTGTAAAAACCGTTAGAAATTTACATTGATAAATAGACACGATCGATTAGCGTATTATTATTGCAATTTCTTCATTGCTCTCGGAAATACCATATAATTGTATCATACAGTTTTTATGTAAATGTACATATTTTAAGACACTATTATGATGTTAAATTTTAATGCAGTCTTGTACAACAACAATGATATTTGTGAAAAAAATGAAAAAAAAAACTTTTTTCTTCTTGTAAAACACAAAAGTTTTGTCGTATAACTATACAGTAAAACTATGATTCATATAATTAACATTTTATTTTTGTTTCTTTTTCACTACGTTTTTTGAAGTTTATCGAACATAGAGAAGAACATACAGATGACAAAGAGGGACTGAGGGTTGCTGAGGGTCGAGGCGTCCGGCACAAGTTGAAAAGTCTACGTATCCATTATATTGTAATGATTACAGTGTCAATGCAAATAGAAAAGTTTTTTATTTTTGATTCTTTTTTTTTACAGAACTTTTATCAACATATTTGCGAGATTTTTCTGATTAAAATGAGTCTAAACACGGCATAATTTCGATTATATTTACTTACTTAATAAGTGATCATAACTCGCAATAATAGATATATGTAAATATAATTGAAATTCTTCAATTCTTCAGTTTCATCAGAGAGGATAGGAGAGTGCTCACGCCCGGGGTTTCGGCGTTCCCACTTTCGTGACATCGCCGCTTTAGCATGGCACAGAACCGTGTCGTCTTTCCTGGAACAGAACCGGGCCACCGACGAGATATATATAAAGACTGCCAGCCTTACGGGAGAATGTGTCGCTCGAAAAATACGGTGTTGTCTACCGCCCTCTAGGATAGATTTTGCCTGGAGTAAGAAACAGAAGGCCAACGACGGTATCTCGTGGGTGCAGAGGACCACGAAGGAAATTCTCGTCGGTGAGAAGGTGAATCATCACGGAACCATATCGATTATCAAATGTTACATTCTTCGTCGAACGTATTCTAATTAAACAGATATTTTTTTTTAGTGTTGCTTTTTAAGATTTAAAATATTGAAAGTAAAACTGATATCAAGGACAAAAAATTCGTAGAAATATTTTTCGTAAGAAAGTGTTAAAGCATAATTTTAGGAAAATCAATTTCTACTTCAAATTTCATATGAAATACCTCAATTTGTAATTTAAAAATATTTCATGAACAAGCATTATTTCCTTACACTTTTTTTATAGATAATTGTTCCAAGAATCGATCTGTGGGAACAGAAATATGTTGAAAACCAGAGTAGCGTTTATTTAACGTACTATTCCGAATAGTATAGAGTTTGAGAGAGAATCACGTAGATAAATTAATATAATATAAAATAATATAATTGTAGGAGCAAAGATGGGCAAATTTTTATTGAAATAGACATTTCAAACAGCGAATAAAAGATAAAAAAATGATTTGTTACGCGTCAAATAAAAATAATTATGTTATTTCTATTCCACACGTAATGAATTTATTCGACGAAGAAAGATTTTTTTTTAAAGACCGACCAACAGCCTACAATGTAAGCAGATGGAGAATCCAGCATTATTGGCAATTAATGCTTTTATGTTTTTAATCAGGACAATACTGTTAATACGAATGAGTTGTAGATCTCATCCCGATCAAAATGAATCCAAACACAACATCATTTGGACTGTCTTTAATGAGATTGTAATTTTTATCGTAACATTACGTATCAGTGAAACTTGTTCGATTACACTCGAATTTGACCTCATTTTCACCAGGAAAATCCCCTCCATTCGCTTTGTCCCTATGGGCTGAAGCGATGAACACAGCTGCATACGTCATTAACCGATCGGGACCGTCAAAACAGCCAGGTCAGAATCCCTATGGTTTATGGTACGGCAAAGGGACGAATATAGAAAATTTGAAAATTTTCGGGACAGAATGTTTTGTCCATATACCCCCTCAAAAAAGAAGAAAGCTCGCAAGAAAAGCTGTAAAAGGGTATTTAGTGGGATACATTGAAAATTGCAAAGCCGTGTCTACATGCCGAGTTTACGAGACGTAGTTTTGAGCCGTGATGTACTATTCAAACCAGAGAAACTAACGGCAAATAACGTTGATGTAGATACCTTTAAAAATCCCGACGAAATCGGAGGAAATTTAACTACTCATGAGAATACAGATAGTTTTGAAAATACAACGGTCGATGTCGAAACTAATATCAGTAACGATCAAGTACAGCAGCCTTTGCAATCTTCAATCGAGAATGGCAACGTAAGACAGCTCCGTGATAGACGAACGATCAAACAAACGGAATTTTACGGTTGTCCGATTACTTTTCGTGCAGAAAAGTTACCTTGCGATTATAATGAAGCAATTAACTGTAATGAGAAAGATTTTTGGATGAATGCTATGAATGAAGAGGTGGATGCCTTACGTGAAAATCAAACTTGGACTTTAGTTGAAAAGCTGGTAAATCGCAAAATTATTAATAGTCGCTGGGTTTACACGAAGAAAACGAATCCTGATAATACAGAACGATTTAAAGCGCGATTAGTAATAAAGGGATGTTCGCAAATACAAGGACTCGATTATAAAGAAACGTTCAGCCTGGTAGTTCGATATGATACCGTGAGATTTCTGTTAAGTATCGCTGCGCGTAATGGATTGAGTTTGGGTCAGTTTGACATAAAGACCGCGTTCTTGTATGGAAATTTAAACGAAGACATATATATGAAACAACCTGAAGGGTTTCATGATGGAACAGCGAGTGTCTGCAAGTTATTGAAAAGTTTGTATGGGCTAAAACAAGCTCCGAGATGCTGGACCAAACATTTTAGCAATTTTATTATAAAATTCGGATTTAATAAAAGCTCAGCCGATTCGTGTCTTTATATTTATGATAAAAACGATGGAAAAATGTTTCTAGCGATTTATGTTGATGATGGGCTTCTGGCAGCGTCGCACGAGCACCTAATAGATAAACTGTTTTTTGAATTAGCTAAGGATTTAAAAATAACATGCACGAAAAATGTAACGAATTTCCTTGGAATAGAAATTTGCAGACTGAGAAACGGATCAATTTTCATCAGCCAGAGCAAATATATTGAACATATTGTTCAAAAATTTAATTTAACAGACGCGAATAATGTATCAACTCCAGTAAAGGTTGGTTGGGATGCGAGTGATTTCATTAAAGACAACTGCCGTGATGTACCGTATCGCGAAGCCGTGGGTAATTTAATGTTTTTACAAACAATAACTAGACCGGATATAAGTTTTGCAGAAAATATAGCATCGAGAGTTTTAGATAAACCAACTACTGCACATTGGCTACTCGTGAAACGGATAATAAGATTTTTTAAAGGCACCGCAGACGTAGGATTACTTTATAGTAAAGATGGGGATTTCGAAGCTTACAGTGATGCTGATTTTTGAGGGGATAAGGGGACCCGAAAATCAATATCTGGTTTGGTGTGTAAATTTGGGAATGCATCAATTGTGTGGCAAAGTAAGCGACAACAATGCGTATCGTTATCAACGACTGAAGCCGAATATGTAAGCGCAGCGTCAGCGGAAAAAGAAATCGTATGGTTGAAAAAGTTGTTTAACGAGTGTAAAACGAATATTGTTGATTGTACGTTGTATGTAGATAACATGAGTGCGTTAAAATTGATTAAAAATCCGGAATTCCATCAAAGAAGCAAGCATATAGATATTAAGTATCATTTTGTGGTTGATTTATATTGTGGGAGTGATCGCATCAGCTGTGAAGGCCATCAGCTGACCGGGTTGTTGCCCTCGCATCAAAAACAAGCGTCGCGCGCCCGATCGTCGAATGCCGGACGTCTTTTGGAAAAACGCGACGATACGGTCGGAACCACGGAAACGCGATAAACGACAGTACCACGAAAACGCGATCAACGATAGTACCACGAGAACGCGATTAACGATTAGAACGATTACAACTCACGGCTTACGATAAAGGATTAACGATTACGATTACGATTTACGGCTTACGTTTAAGGACCACGAATACGGATACGTTTTATTGTTCTTCTCTCGCGATATTATTGTAATTTTCGACACTTCTACAAATAAAGGGCAGATACTTTTTATCTATAAAAATCCTGTTCCTACAATTGGGGGCTCGTCCGGGATAAACAGCGACCGGTGAATAAGTGTCGGAAAGTGCAGTAGATCGCGAAACGGTATCGGGATTAGAGTCGCGAGTGTGTGCCAGTTCGAGACGAGATGGACGACCGAACGCTACAAGGCCTCACCACGGTGCAACTGAAGGAGATTCTGAGGAGGCGCGTGCTGTCCACGAGCGGTACGAAGAACGAGCTAGTGGCAAGGCTGCTGGGGCACGGAATTGGAGAGGACGACGTCTTCGGGCCGTACGACCCGCCGGGCACCGGAGACAGCAAATCTACGCCGACGCCCGACGTGCATACGCCAGCCACCGAGATGCAACTCCTGCAGCTTCGGCTCGGGCTGTTGGAAAGGGAGAAGGAGATGGCTGTCAGGGAAGCCGAGCTGGCCAGACGTGAGCTGGAATTTCTACGGCAAACGCAGGGCTGCAGCGAACAGCAGCCCACGACAGCAGGCACGGTAACGGAGCCCCTCCGCATGGGCATCACGGCCATCGCGGATTTTCTCAGCTACTTTGACGCGACGGAAGGCACCTTCGAGACGTGGACGAGGCAACTCCGGCTGCTGCGCGACACCTACGGGTTGCGAGACGACACGTGCCGCATCCTGATAGTCTCCAGGCTCCGGGGAAAGGTACTGGACTGGTTCCACTCCAGACCGGAACACATGGGGATGCCGATCGACACGCTGCTGGAGCAGATGGGCTCCATGTTCTACTCCAGGCCCAACCGGCTGCAGGCAAGGCGACTCTTCGAGGGAAGGACATGGCAACGAGGGGAGTCCTTCGCCGATTACCTCCACCAGAAGGTGATCCTGGCAACCCGCGTGTCCATAGAGGAAGAGGAGCTGATCGACTGCGTCATAGACGGGATACCCGATCCCGTCCTACAAGACCAGGCCCGGCTGCAGCGGTTCCGGACGAAGACGGATCTATCGGAGGCATTCGGGAAGATCGCAATCCGGACGACGGCTACGAACGCGCCGCCCAAGAGGGCAACTGTAACGCCAGCACCCCGGCCCGCCAGTGCAGCGAGCGCCACGCCGAGGCGATGCATCAACTGCGGCGGTCGAGGACATCCCGCAGCGAGCTGTCCAGCCCAAAGCAAAGGTCGTAAGTGTTTCAACTGCAACGACTACGGTCACATCTCGCGCGAATGTCTCAAGAAAACGCCCGCGAGAGACGTCCTCGCCGTCGCGGCGTCCACCGCGAGCAAATACCGCAAGGACGTCCGCGTCAACGGATGCGCCGCGGTCGCCGTGCTCGACACCGGGAGCGACGTGTCGCTGATCCGCGAGGATATATACCGCGAAGTCGGGGCACCCACGTTAACACGCGAAGAACTGTACCTACGCGGGATAGGCGCGGAACGCTGCGGCACGTTGGGGAAATTCGGAGCCAAAATAATCGTCGACGGGGAAATACGTGAGGCAACGCTGCACGTCGTGGAGAACATGGTCCTGGAATACGGCGTGTTGCTCGGTTTCGACTTCATCGACGCCGCGGAATGGACGGTGAAGAGCGGCGTGATGACGTTGGCGACGCGGTCACGAGCAGTAGACAGCATCCCCGAAATCCTGCACATACGGCACGAACCCTCACGCGACGCGGTCGACGTCTCACACGTCGATAATACGGAGTTACGCGACGAAATAGAAACGGCCGTACGCGACTATAAGCCTAACGCGATTCGGGAGGTCGGAGTCACAATGCGGATTATCTTAAAAGATAACGAGCCGGTTTACCAGCGGGAGAGAGCCTTCTCGGAGCCCAGTCGTCCTGGTCAAGAAGAAGGACAACTCCATCCGCCTGTGCGTAGACTATCGGCAACTGAACGCGAAGATAGTTCGAGATCGGTACCCCCTCCCGCTAATCGAGGACCAGCTCGATTTGCTGCAAGGCGCCTCGGTGTATAGTACGATCGACCTGCAGAACGCGTTTTTCCACGTACCGGTAGAACAGGAGAGCCGGAAATACACGTCTTTCATCGTACCCGACGGTCAATACGAGTTCCTGAAGGTCCCGTTCGGCCTCTGCAATTCGCCGGCGGTCTTTCAGCGATTCATAAACGTTGCGTTCAGGGACCTGATCACGAAAAAAACGGTACTAACGTACATAGACGACCTAGTCATACCCGCGACGGACCACGAAAACGGCACACGACGGCTCATAGCGGTTCTCAAGCGCGCGGCAGAATGCGGGCTACGAATTAACTGGGCCAAATGCGAGTTCCTTAGGACACGCGTAGAATATCTCGGGCACATAGTGGAGGGAGGCACCGTGCGCCCCTCGGAAAATAAAACCAAAGCGGTAGCTTGGTTTCCAACACCGACCACGGTTAAGCAGGTACAGAGCTTTCTCGGGTTGTCCGGGTACTTCCGGAAATTCATCCCGAACTACTCTACGATAGCACGACCCTTGACACGCCTCCTGAAGGCAGACGTGCCCTTCCAATTCGAAGCGGAAGAACGGAACGCGCTCGCACTCCTCAAGGAGGCTCTGACCAAGGGACCGGTATTGCAACTGTACCAGCGCGAGCGAGAAACCGAGCTGCACACCGACGCGTCGATGCTCGGATACGGAGCGATGTTGTTACAACGCGATAGCGAGGACGGCGCGTTTCACCCGGTATATTACGCGAGCGGTATGACGACGGCGGCGGAACAACGGTACCCGAGCTACGAGTTAGAAGTCCTGGCGATTATGAGGTCCCTCCGGAAGTTCAGGGTTTACTTGCTCGGCATACCGTTCAAAGTCGTCACGGATTGTAGGGCATTCGCGCTGACGATGCGAAAAAAAGATCTCTGCGTTCGGGTCGCGCCCTGGGCACTGCTGCTGGAGGAATTCCAGTACTCGATCGAGCATCGTCCAGGGAGCACGATGCAACACGTCGACGCGCTCAGTCGTAACCCCGTGTCAACATGCCTTGCGATCGAGAGCGAGGAAAGCGTTACAGCGCGAGTCCGCCGGGCGCAGGAGCGCGACGACGCCCTGCGAAAAATAATAACGGGAATCAAGGAACAAGGGGTCGACGGATACGTGCTACGACGGGGGCTGCTAATGCGAGAAGTAGACGGTGACGTATCGTCGTGCCTCGGGAAATGCAAACGCAGGTCACACGGAAAGCACACGAAAACGGGCATTTTTCGGCCGTAAAAACCGAGGCGTTGCTCAAACGCGACTACTGGTTCCCTTCCATGCGAGCGAAAGTCGACAGGGTAATCGATAATTGCATCGACTGCATCCTCGCGGAACGGAAAAAGGGACGACAAGAAGGGTTCTTACACGCGATCGAGAAGGGAGACCGGCCGCTCGAAACGTACCACGTCGACCACCTCGGTCCTCTTCCGTCGACGCGCAAACAGTATCGCCACATCTTCGTCGTGGTGGACGCGTTCACTAAATTTGTATGGCTGTACGCCACGAAGACCACGAGCACGGAAGAGGTCATGGACCGCCTGCGTAAGCAGGCAGAGGTCTTTGGGAACCCCCGGAGGATAATCTCCGATAGAGGCACGGCCTTCACGTCCTCTCGCCTTCAGGGACTACTGCAGCGATGAAGGAATCGAACATTCCCTCATCACCACTGGCGTACCACGAGGCAACGGGCAGGTGGAACGAGTGAACCGAACCCTAATCCCGTTGCTAACGAAAATATCCGCACCAAACGTCACCGAATGGTACAAGCACCTCAAGAGGGCCCAAATGCTGCTCAACGCCACGCTCCATCGAAGCACAGGGGTATCGCCGTTCACGCTGCTTTTCGGAACGCAGATGCACCTGAAAGATGACCCTCAGGTGCGTGAAATCATCGATTCCGAGCTGACAGTTATGTTTCAGACAGACCGGGACGAAATACGCCAGCAAGCCAAGGAAAAGCTGCAACGTATCCAGCAGGAGAACCAACGGCAGTACGATCGGCGACGGAAAAAGTCCAACGTGTACCAGGAGGGAGACTTGGTCTCCGTACAACGCACCCAGGCCGGACCAGGGCTGAAATTGGCCGGGAAGTTCCTGGGACGGTACGAGGTGACGCGCGTGCTACGAAACGACCGTTACTTGGTGACTAAAATCGGAGAGCACGAAGGACCCCGGCAAACCTCAACCTCGGCGGACCACATGAAGAGGCGGATGAGCGCAGACGACGAAAGCGGAGAAGACGAGGGCGAAGGAGAGGAAGATATCTGAGGGCAGATATCGATGCAGGACGGCCGAGTGTGGGAATGATCGCATCAGCTGTGAAGGCCATCAGCTGACCGGGTTGTTGCCCTCGCGTCAAAAACAAGCGTCGCGCGCCCGATCGTCGAATGCCGGACGTCTTTTGGAAAAACGCGACGATACGGTCGGAACCACGGAAACGCCATAAACGACAGTACCACGAAAACGCGATCAACGATAGTACCACGAGAACGCGATTAACGATTAGAACGATTACAACTCACGGCTTACGATAAAGGATTAACGATTACGATTACGATTTACGGCTTACGTTTAAGGACCACGAATACGGATACGTTTTATTGTTCTTCTCTCGCGATATTATTGTAATTTTCGACACTTCTACAAATAAAGGGCAGATACTTTTTATCTATAAAAATCCTGTTCCTACAATATGAAAAAGGTGAAATTGATGTTACGTATGTTAAAAGTGAGGAACAAATAGCCGACATATTCACGAAAGCATTAGCGAAACCGAGATCTATTTATTTAAGTCAAAAATTAGGCCTTACAAGTAAGAAAGAGATTACTGAGTTAATTTTTTTTATAAAATAAGGATGTAGAGTTTTAGGAGGAGTGTTAAAGTAAAACGTTAGGCCTTTTACCGTACCCTGTGGAAAACCCCACATCCTAAGGTTATTGGGAAATACCTGGTTCATTTTATTGAAGGTCGTCCTACCTTAAGGTATGAAGGTACGCATCGCCACCCTCGCGTTTGGGCATTAGTTCTAACTGTGCGCCCGTCTTGTAGACACCTCCGACAACGGCTTCTTCCGATTAAATATATTTCTTCCACCGTCTTCCTGTATAATTATTTCCACATAACCCCTCAACACATGTTTATATTGGCAGTTTATGTGGCACAATTTTGTACGATCTTTATTAGATTTACATATATGAACGAATTTTGAACACTGTTTACAATAAAAGGAAAAAAAAACGAAATTACATTTTTTCAAGACGTATGCGATGACTACAGTGTTACTTCAAGTTACTACAGTGTTACTACAAGTTATTACAGTGTTACTACAGTGTTGACGACAACTACAGTGTTACTACAACTACGCTACTGTACAACTACAGTGATTTCTCGATATATTTCAGCAAAATTGGTCTCGGTGTCGTTTATCGTTCAAGAACACTACTCTTTAATTCGCGCCGAATGTAGAAAAGGACAGCGATGCTCGCCGCCGAGGCCTTCGTCGCCGAGGATTGTAAACATATTCGTCCTATACCCTACATGTCAAAGACACAGTCTGGCAGCGACAAATGCTGTCTAGAAGATAGACGGCATAGGTAGAAAAGTTTCTTTGCTTCCGAAACTTTCATCGTTCATTACATATGTAAATATCATAGGAATTATATCATATTTTGTATCATTTTCATTCGAAAAATGCCACGTTGGTGAAATTTCCATAAAATAATGAAAAATAAAGAAGTTTTCTTATTGGATTAGTAGTGGTCTCACGCCCATACACCGGACCCATACGCCACTCCGTGGCGACCGAGACCACTCGAACTTCGCTGTCTTTTTCTACGTTTGGCACCTTTTCTACGTGTATCAAAGAATAGTATCTTTTAGCCGATATATGTTCCTCGCCAGACCTGTGTTTTGAACATATATCGAGTAGACACTGTATGTCGAAGATTTCTCAGTCATAGTAACGATTCATCATATCGTCACTAATTGTTTCTCCAGCCCAATCTCCGATCTCTTCACCGGCCCTTTGCGTTGCATATCCGGCAACTACAGCACCAATACCAGCGCCCAAAACTGCACCAGCTGGACCAAAGCAAAGGCCAACTGCAGCGCCTGTTTGTGCTCCAGCCCATACCCCTATGTAGCCTGACGCTGCACCAACAACAACTTTACCCAATACCTTCGAAGATGCTCTAATCGTCTTCGCTGGCACACCCCTTTTTATTCGCTTCACATCTATTATCAGACCTTTCGCAAATTCTATACGCTCTCTTATATCTTGTCTCCTCTTTGAACTCTTGCTCTTTCGAAGTTTCTCTTCGAGCTCTTCAATTTCATCTTGCAACTCTTCAATTATATCGTCAGCATTACTCGGGTATATGTCCATATCCTCTTGCAAAGCTTTTATCATTAGCCAACTATCGGAAATTAGATCGCTTACTTTTGCTCCTGTACGTAAGTACTTAGAAACAGTAGGGTTAAGCAATCTTGCACATAGACCTGAAAAATGATTATTAATTACGTATGTAATATTAAAAGTATATACTTTATTCTTACATACAAAAGTATCCTCGTTTCGCAAGTGTATAAAATATTTTTCCAATATATTCCGATAATCAGAAATATAAACAACATATCCTCGAATGGATATTTTGAAATTCCAGAACACGTCGAAGATGGAACTCGATTTTATGAAACACAGTAGAGCCTATTATTACTATTTTGGCTGGGTTACGAGCCAGGGCCGTGAGCAACGTGGGAAGCCGGAGGAAGGTTTACTACTAGAGGTGTGCGGGTACCCGAAATTTTGCCTCGGGTCGGATCGGGCAGCCAACGGGTCGGGTCGGGGCGGGATCTCAAAATTTGCAAAGTTCGGTTCCCTGCGATTTCGGGTAGGTACCTGAAGTAGTGGTGGAGTCGGGACGAGTCGGGCTCCTGAAAGTTTGTAATGTTCGGGTATCCGAAGCTACAGTTGCAACAAGTCTGAATCCCGAAAGTTTGTATTCACATAAGTATGACATTGATTCATGATTTTTTAGTCGAATTTTGTATTTTAACTGGCAGGTTCAGAATGATTTTCATATCTTTAGTATAATCAGTTACCAAACTCCACAAGAAAAAAATTTTTTAATATCATATATTGTGTGAAATTGTTGTGTTCTATTTTAAATTTGCGTGCAGGAAACATAATTGCTCTACTTTCTCCGATACAAGTCTTGTCCTCGTGGCTATAACAATATTTCCAACGTCGGAAAATAATCGTTCGCTTGGGACCACGACTCGACTCGACCTGACCCGACTACCACTCGAACATTACAAACTTTCGGGATCCCGACCCGATTCCAAGCAAATTTCCCGACCCGATCCGAACCCGAAATTTTGGGTACCGGAACTAGTTATTACCCTGATAATATGGTTCGATTTCATTAGTTTTGTGCGCGGTCAAATGTGATACAAAATCAGGGAGCCGCTAAGACTCTTACAAGCCAGAAGGGAATGTTCTCAAGACTTTTCATATAAATAAGTCATACTGTATCTTCCATTAATAAAAGGGGGCCTGTTCGGACGCTTTTCGTTCTCAGAAAAGAGATTAGAACTTGTAATCGAAATGAACGTGGAGAGAACTTCTCCATACGTAACAAGACTATACAAGACATCTGTAATACAATTTTTTTAATGTAGATAACTCTAATTACACTGTCCAACAAAATCAAACTTTTTTCGAGTTTTGCAATACGTGTTGGGTGATTCTTATACACTTTGTCATCCTAAAACCAAATCTGAAAGCAGAATTGCTCCATCACGCAACGTTTTCGAAAAATATTGATTTTTGTAAAAATGCACGATTTTGATAAAAAAATGACGTGTTACGCAAAAACTAAACACGCAAGAAAGTTCAAATTTGAGTCAAGCGATAGAGGGGACTCTCCTATACATATTCATATAGTCAATTATATTTTTATGTACTTCCTAATAGTTGTAAATGGTTGTTAAAGTTTGAAAATGTGCCGACGCGGGTACTTTGTACGCTCTATTTTTGTATTTATGTGAAAAATCCTTTATCTAGCAGGAATTTACTATACAGGAATGCATTCTACAGACATTTCTGGTAAAGAAACCATTCACGAAAAGTATTTGGTTCCCTTAATATACGAGAAGGTTCAGAAAATATTAATTGACAGCGTGTGCGCGACTTCGTCTGTCAAATATTCCTATTCTTCATGTTTATCGTAACTACAACGTCAATGTGCCACGTCTTCCCCTTAGCCGATCAATTTCATCTTTTGCAGGAATTCTTTTCTTACCCAATGGCACAATTTTGGGGATAGACGTGAAAAAATCACGCAAAAAAATGTCACCAAGTATAGCTAAGGTCAATCTTCAAAGCATTTTCACCTCGCTGGGGCCCCAAATGAGAACCAAGGTAAGAATGTATCTGTAATTTGATACGTGACTGCCGTACGCTTCTATGACGTGTATAACATACACCTCTGTTGGTCGAGTTGCCGCAGTTTAGGCGGATTTTTAATTATTAATAACTAAAAAATGAAGCCGCAATCGCGATTTTTTATTCTTCATTTTCGTCTTATATTGTCATGGAAACCCACTCCTTAAATTTTCTCCCACTTGTAGTCGAACACCTTGTATACATAAAAAAAATTGTATTACAAAAATCGTTAACAGGTATGGAAGGTGCCCGGAGGTATTTCAGCACGTATAGTTTAACCACTTTTTTAAAAGGTGAGGGGGAAGAGGAAGCGGTTTTCAAAAGAATTGCATTTTAAACAATGTTTTGCACAGTTTGGTAGACACAATAATACCATGCAATTTTCGTTTCAACTTTTCTAAATATCATTTGTTGTTCTTCAGATATTTCACCAAATAGAAAATATTGAAATTTTTTTAAGGGCTGAGTTTATCCCTTTAATACCAGAAGTAGCACGAAAAAATAGGTTTGTAGTAGGCGTAACTTACTGTACTTGCGTGCAAAGTTTCATAATTTTTTGAATTCGCGGGTTTGGTAATTTCCCTTGTAAGAATCAGACCGATTCTTCGGCAAGGGATCGATTCTTAAAAAAAAATCCGAGCGGGACAAGTATCGCGACAACGTGTAGTTGATTTGCTACTTATCAAATAAATATTACGTTTATTTTAAAAGTGTTCTTTTCAGTATCTTCCTCCAACGTGAACCGTTATTCTAATCCCACATTATCAAAACATTTTGTTTTCACTGCTGAACGAGGATATCGTATTAAACTTACCAGATGCTCTGCCATTTCGGTCGTGACTCATCCTTTGTAAAGACATATCATGGATTTCCATTTTCTGCTTCTGGAACCATGTAAATAATAAAGACACATCAGCTACTTTAAATATATTTAATACAAATATACGAGGATCAGTCAAATATTAACTGAAATTTGTATTGTACAATTATGTATGCAATTGTCCTTATCCACATGAGATCAAGTGGAAGTTCAACTGAAAAAGTGAGTCAATGTCAACTGAGGACTGAGTCAATGTCAATAATGAATGTTCAAAGCAGATAAAATGAAGAGCTGCACTCTTGAGGCACGAATCATGTGTCCGAGGAATTGACAGTCAACGGCACGCCATTGATGCAAGACAAAGTAACATCCAATTTAAAGTAAATTATAAATTTATATATACAGTCTCTACTCGATAAATGTCCTACATATCTAGCCTATAATTGTCCCAGAACTTTAGCCACTACCGCGGGGTACATATACCCCGTTAGGAGCCTCTCGAGCTTCGCTATTCTTTTCTACGTTCGGCAGTGGATTAAAGAATAATATCTTGTAGCCGATAATTGTCCCTGTAGACACTGTACACTGACATTTCGGATAGTTTCGGGATACCGTAGCGTAGAGACATAGGCAGCCAGTTATTTTCGGGGCAGTATCGACAAACCAGGGGACTTGACTCGAATTGAAGAGAAAAATTTACCCTCTCTCTGCTAGTACCGGATTAGTCACGTTACATTGTGACACATTCATGACAGTGACGAAACGCCTCATGTGATTGGACCGCACGGTGTAGGGGTCCGGAACGGAAAATTTAATGACATTTTTATATAACTTTTGTACCGTAAATAATATTGACACGAAACTTCGAATCAATTTTTATATTAATGTTGGGTTACAAATATGTTAAAGAAAAAATGAAAAGAAATTTATTTAACACTATTATTATAATTATAACATATCTTTTATTATTTAATTATTAACTCCCTAGCTACGAGATCTAAATTTTTAATTTTATTTTGGACATGATTTTATTCTCATGCTATATATATGTATATATATATATATATAAATTTACATATGTATATACACACACACATATATACATATGGTATATTATATACCAAGTTCATCGTTCAAAGTTCCTTTATTCACTAAGCTTTGTTTTATGATTATTATATAAACCTTTTTGTAACCAATCATTATGCTTTCTGCGTAGCTACACTTAATCCATTTTTACTTTAACTTTACAGCAGAGTTCTTTAAACTAATTCTTAATGCTTCTAATTTTTCAGGAGAAATATAAAATCTATCGCATATTTTCTCCTCTAGATATAAGTGGTCACTCATACCTTTTTTAGCATTTCGTAGTATAAAGAATAAATTTTTATTCGTAGAAAAACCTGCCATTTTCATTAAATAAATGAAATCCGAATAGCAGCCAAGGTAATTTTAAATATAGTAAACAACTCACGAAATAAACCTTTAAGTGTTTTCATGCTTACTAAAGAAAAAAGTATAATGGAATTATGTAACAGAAATTCAAAATAGTATATATATATAAAACTATAACTAATAAGAAAATCTATAAAAAAAGTTATGAAACTTACTCTCGATGATTCACTATGCACGTTCAAACGGTTCTGTATCAACTGAATAATGCCGGAATATCAAAGGTCTATTGGAAAGATATCTATATATCATATCAGCAACAATTTCTCCGAAGAGTTTTTTTTCTTCTATCCGCAGAAATGGAGTGATGGATGCGAACCGTAGGTGAAAGTAAAACTATACGGACGGACTAACCGTTGACAACTTTAAACATTAATAATTTAAAGAGTAGAACGCAGGGGTAAATGGTTCTTGTATGATTATGTATAAGATGAACTGAAAATATTCTAATTTTTTGTAAATCGAAACTCGGTGGAACATAAAAGATATAATCTCTTAATATAAAGAATTTCGCAAATTCTTCTTACTACATTCATCATTATTTTTAAAGCAGAGTATTTACATTAATTACTAATAAAAGACATGATTTTTTATCTCGTCTTCAATTTAAAAACCTTCTCTTTAATTTAAGAAAAAAACGAAGCGAAACATTACATGGGATCATCTGGCATCGCATTAAAGTGGAGCAATTTTTTCGTGAATACAGTGAATCCGCTTTATATGTCAGAAGCTCGGGTCTTGTCGTGCTCGGAGCACTATTCTTTGATTAAGTTCCAAATGTAGAAAAAGACAGCGAAGCTCGAAAAATTCGTTATTTTTCATTATTTTTTTATGGGACTATCACCAACATATTCGTGGCATTTATCTGATTAAAATGAAACCAAATATGGTATGATTGCGATGATAGTTACTTGTGTAATGAACGATTAAAGTTTCGAACACAAAGAAGGACAGCGTATGGGAAAGAAATAGACGCGGAGAGTCGAAACGTTCGGGAAAGATGAAAGACTGGCGTGAGCTCAAGTCACTAAATCAAAAATTAAACTTTTTTATTGTTGATTGTTTTTTTTATGGGACTTGTCGACGTCGGCTAACTTAGAAGTCTAAGAAATAAAAATATTTATACGCACAGCTGGGAAAGTACCGGTGTCGCTGTTGAATTACACTTCAATAATACGAATATCGTCAACCAATTGACGCTATCAGTGACGTGAGATGTGAGACGGGCTTTTTGAGCATGCGCGCTCGAAATTGCCATTCGCAGTAGCGTATCTCTGTACAGTAGCTCACGAAACCATTTAAATGCTTGCTATTAAAACTTCGAACAACGAAAATATGCCATATATACATCACATATATATCACATCATTGATAGTGTAGGGGCTCGCGTTGGGCGACGGTTTTATGGTAGGGGCCTTGACATTTGCCAGCAGACCCAGTTCGTGACTTTTCGTAGTTTGGCTACGGCAATGGGCCTGTCATCGCCACTTAGCTGGTAATGTTACCGTCCGTGCCTGGGTCCTGTCAATGCATCCCTTGTCATAAAACACTCGAAACCGTTCGCCCCTTAGGCTCAGCGCATCCGGGTGCTTCAAACTGCAGTTTGAATAGTTTGCAGATGTTTGGAAAAGCCCAAGGTTCGGTCGCCAAGCGTGTGTGGCCTTGGCACACCCTTCTTTTCCGTGGGAAAATGCTTTACGCATACCCCGAATCCCTGGGGAGAGTCGGGGTTATGTGGGACTGCCCTTGGGGGAAATCCCCAAAGGCTACCCACTAAAAACCCACGCCCACCTAAGCTAAAGGGGAGGTGCCTGGATCACGCGAGTACTCAACAGGACACCTCCCAGCTATCATCATACCCCGGGGGAGGGGTTAACCTCCCCCACTGCCTACGCTGTAAGACCCCGGGCTGAGGGACCCGCCCGGTGTCCCCATCCTTGAAGCCTTCGGATTGGGCTTCCCGAGCCCCAGCTCGGTCCACCCACAGCTCCCGGAGTCTTTGTGCCCTGCTCGGAGCCGGTATCCCGAAGGAACCAGCCCCGGCCGAGGCAGGAAGACGCCGCCACCGGAAGGGAGGGCCGTCGGAGGCGCGATCCGGCACGCCCCGACCCTTCCTTTCCCCAAAACACCCCACGGATCCCCCTCCCCAATTGGGGAAGGACGGACCGACACCCCCCCACATCGGGAAACTAACCCGGGGGGTGTCGGCCTATCACGGGTGGAGCTATGCTCCCCCCCGGGGGCCCGGGTCAGCTCACGCCCCGGGCCCCCAAGTTCGCCGCCCCCAATGGTGGGGGCATAACAGGGCGCGGGAAAACTCCCCGCGCCACCCCACTCCGCCCCCCACCACTGGGGGCACACGTTGACGCGGGGAAGACCCCCGCGCCCTCCCGACCCTCGCCACCCCCCTCGTGGGGGGCACACGTCGACGCGGGGGTCGTCTCCGCGCCAACACACTCCTCGCGGAGCCCGGGTCCCTCTCCCGGGCCCGCTCGGCGGCCTCCTTCTGGGTCATTACGACTTCACAGAAGGAGGCCACCGCCTTCCACGACCTCACGCTGTCGACCATGTGGTCGACCACGGTCGACAGTGAGAGGTCCCACCCTTCCACCGCGGCTCTAAGGACACCTTAGGACACCCTAACGACATCTTCGCCGCAGTGGTGGCACTGCGCAGTCGGCTCCCGCCCCATTCTGTGCAGGTACTCTCCGAAGCAACCGTGGCCGGAGAGCACCTGCGTGAGGCGGAAGGTCAACCGGAAGGACAATCGGACGTGTGGAGGGCGTTAACAGCGCCCTCCACTCCGAAAAACTTTCCGTCCGGGCCTGGCGATTCTGGCCCTCGAGCTCCAACTCCTCCCTGCGCGTGAGTTCCACCCCGGCGGGCGGCGGAAGGAGCGGGCGATCTGGTATAACTTCGCCCGCTCCGCCGCCACCACAGTGAAGGTGGAATCACGGCGAGGAGTCCCGCCGCCTCGGTGGAGATGGTGCGGTACCCCCGTATGACCCGCAAGGCCAGCCACCGCCGCACTCTTTCTAAGAGTTTGCGGCTGGGTGTGCTGGCCTCGAGCGAGCGGTGCCATACGGGGGCCCCATACAGGGCTATAGACAGCACCACTTCCAGCCTTGGCACACCCTGGGCCTGCTTCAAGCACCCAGCCCCTAGATCCTCCCACCAAACCCCCGAAGCAGGGTTAAAACTCTAGAGTAGTGGGGAGAACCGAGTTTAGATTATTTGTAACGCGCGTTCTCCCCAGCAGATCGCTCTGGAAGTTCAACTAGCTTAGAATAGTTCCACTAGATACATAGTTTGTAGCCTCGACGTGATTTGGCTCCTTCCAGCAGCTTTCTCACCTTCTAGTTTCGAATTATAGTTATTGACACAATCTTGCATTTCTTTTTATTTCCTTCCGACCATTGGAAGGTGGTCCTTCGAGCTTAGCAATAGTTAATTAGCAGGCACCTCGCAGTGCGAAATCATCATAAGCCTGAAAGATCACCGAAGATCTACCACGGGCATAAACTGATAGCGTCGATTGGTTGACTGTATTCGTATATACAGTGTGTCCCACGAACTCTGTCCACTTGAATATCTTGGTTAATTGAAACAATATGAGAAAATGTTACTTATAGAAGTTGTAGGGTTTCAAAAACTACATAATATGGTATAAATGATATTCTTGCGAGTGGAGGCGTAGAGAAAATATAGAGGTCACCTTTGTTTTTTTAAATGGATGGTCCAATTGTTTATTCTCGATTTCGATAGATTAGCGTATTCTGAGTATAAAAGTACTAAAGTGCATTTGTCCCAAACCCTATCGTTGTTGAGATATTTGACCGTTTTCATTCTATTACTTTCATTATGGAACGTATTTAAGGATATGCTCGCTACGTTAAATGTAAACATTGGTAGGCTTTCGATGTCTCTCTGTGTATCATTTGTGTGTCATTTTAACAATAATCTAAAAAAAAAACAAATCATCGTTCATTCTCATTTCTATAAAAAATTCTTTGATTTTAACACAAACTTCGTCACTTTCACTATATATATACACACACACACACACACACACACGCACGCACACTCACACGCACACGCACACGCACACGCACACGCACACGCACACGCACACGCACACGCACACGCACACGCACACGCGCACGCACACGCGCACGCACACACACACACACACACACACACACACACACACACACACAGACGAGGTATAGGCAGAGAGGATAGGAGAGTGCTCACGCCCGGGGTTTCGGCGTTTCCACTTTCGTGACATCGCCGCTTTAGCATGGCACAAAACCGTGTCGTCTTTTCTGGAACGGAACCGGGTCGTCTTTTAGCATGACACAGAACCGTGTCACCGACGAGATATTTAGAAAGACTGCCAGCCTTACTGGAGAATGTGTCGCTCGAAAAATACGTGTAGGTTTACGGTCTGGGGAATTTCCAGACTGCGGCCTACTACCGCCGGGAAACCGGAAACTGGATGGAAGGCACTGTTGCGTGTTGTAGTACAGAAAACTTTATTACGTCTTATCACGACGAAGGTTGTTACAAGAGAGAGATTGTGTAATCTCGGCGGCGGCAAATCCGCCTTGGGTCGTCGGACACGTAGAGTCGAGAGCGGCGACTCGCTCTTGCCGCTTGCACGCGGCTGATGCCGGCGATGCTAGCGCTGCGGCAAGGTACGGCAGCATACGTAGCCCCTACACACTCCCCCCCAAGGAAAAGCGGCAGCGAACAACAGATACTTTGCTTAAAGGCTACATAGAATTACAAACGACTCTTATAAACTACGACTTACATGCTACGCGTATATTTACAAAACCTTAACCTAATGTACGGAGTCCGCAAAAGTGACTCTTTTACGCGAGTAGGTGCGCACAGGCACGCTCGGCAGCGACGGGGCACCGCTCGATACTGGGACTGCAAGTCCCTCGCAAACGCTATGCGCGGGTTTCAACAGCTCTACGGAGACGTTGCGCGGTAAACCGTTGACCTCGATTGAATACACTTGTTCGGAAATACGCTGAAGCACCCGATGGGGTCCCGTGTAAGGCCGTTCCAACGGTCTACGCACGGATTTAACAAGCATAAATACATGCGAACATGATCCGAGATCTTTGTATACAAAGGTTTTAACGCTACGCTTGTGCGCTACGGGCACAGGCTTGACGGCACGCATATACTGTCGGAATTCCTCGAGGAATGGCTGCGGATCAGGGCTAAAATTATCTAATAGGAAAAATTCGCCCGGCAGACGCAACGAGGTTCCGTAAACGTAATCGGCAGGAGAAGCGTTAGTATCGAGACGGATATGAGTACGCAACCCTAACAGTACAATAGGTAAGACGCGCGACCATTGCTGATTGGCGTGACACATAATTGCTGCCTTCAAGACGCGGTGCCAGCGCTCAACCATGCCGTTAGACGCGGGGTGATACGCGGTGGTTCTCTTTCTCCGGCAGCCAACGAGCGCCAGGAGGGCTGAGAAAAGCTGTGACTCGAATTGCGGACCTTGATCACTCGTCAAAAATGCAGGAGCGCCGAAACGTGACACCCAATGCTCAAAAAAGGCGCGGCCGACCGTCTGAGCGGACGTCTCCTTCAGGGGAACGGCCTCAGCCCAGCGAGAGAATCTGTCGATCATGGTAAGGCAGTATTGAAAGCCTTCGCTGACCGGCAGCGGACCGACAAGGTCGATGTGTACGTGAGTAAAACGTCCGTCGGGCGCGACGAACTGGGATGGAGTCAGCTTGACGTGTCGAGAAATTTTGGATTGCTGGCAATCAACACACGACTTACACTGGCGAGCTATGTCGCGGTGCATGTCGGGCCAGACATATCGCTGTCGTATGAGTCGGTCAGTGACTTTCGCGCTCGGATGTGCGGGAGAATGAAAGAGCTTGAACAACCGCTCGCGCATGGAGGCGGGGATATACGGACGGATGCACTCCTCGGATACGCTGCAATACACAGGAGAGTGATCTGTGCCCCACGTGAGCCTCTTAAGGGCGAGAGAGTGGTCTGGCGATGCAAGAATTTCCCTGAGCTCGGGGTCGTTTTCCTGCTCGCGAGAGAGCTCATTCAAATCGAATTGCGTCGGCAGACGGATTGCCTCGGTACGCGAGAGCGAATCGGCAACGACGTTTTCATTTCCGGGCAAGAAGAGAATCTTCGACGTAAATTGCGCTATATAGCACAACTGCCGAGTCTGCCGAGGAGACGCACGCTCAGAGTTCTGCGCAAAGGCGTAGATGAGCGGTTTGTGGTCGGTGTAGATAATGAATTCGCGACCTTCTAGGAAGTGGCGAAAGTGGCGCACAGCTTCGTAAGCTGCGGTAAGCTCACGGTCGTATGTGCTGTATTTGCACTGAGCCGGGGAAAACTTTCGCGAGAAAAAGGCGAGCGGTCTCCAACTATCGCCACACAGCTGCTCGAGAACTGCACCCATGGCCACGTCGGAAGCGTCTGAGACAAGGCGCACGGTGGCCGATTCGCAGGGGTGCGTTATAAGGGCAGCGTTCGCAAGATCATCCTTGCATTTAACGAAAGCCGCTTCGGCTTCGGGCGTCCATACGATGAGTCGCTTATCACGTTTGCGCGCGTCCTGCATGTACGCGTTCAACGGAGCTTGAGTGGCGGCAGCGTGAGGAATACAGCGCCGGTAAAAATTTACCATTCCTAGAAAACGACGCAGGTCGTCGATCGTGCGCGGTTTGGGGAAACGACTAATAGCCTCAACCTTCTCTGGAGTGGGTTTAAACCCCTCAGAGTTAACTAGGTGTCCCAAAAAAACTAACTCGGATACGCCGAAACGGCATTTATCCAGGTTCACGCGCAGATGAAAGTCACGTAAACGCTCTAGGACGATCGCCAGATGGGTCTCATGCTCTTCCGGAGAGGAAGAGGCGATGAGGATGTCATCGAGAAACGTGAAAACGAAATCGAGATCGCCGAGAGCACGGTTTATATATCTCTGAAAAGTTTGCCCTGCGTTGCGGAGGCCAAAGGTCATTGCACAGTATTCAAAAAGGCCGAAGGGAGTGATGACGGCAGTTTTTTGAATATCTTCGGCAGCTACGGGTATCTGATGATACGCTTTGTACAGGTCTAGCGCCGTGAAAATGGTCTTGCCGTGAAGGTTAGCCGGGAAGTCGTGCAGGTGAGGCACGGGGTAACGATCGGGTATCGTCACGCTATTCAAACGGCGGTAATCTCCGCATACCCGCCATTCACCGGACTTCTTTTTGACTAAGTGGATCGGACTAGCCCAAGGGCTGCTAGAAGGCCTGCAAATTCCTGCCTCGATCAGGTGTTTAAACTCGGCCTTCGCGGCCTTGAGTTTTTCAGGCGATAGACGCCGAGCACGCTCCGCGACGGGGGGGCCGGTGGTGGAAATGTGATGATACACACCGCGCGACTCGAGAGGAGTCGGTTGCTCGAGTCCGATGACTTGCGGGAAACGAGCTAATATACTAGAGTACTTGAACGACGGTCCAAGGACGTTCACGCATGAAGAGGGAGAGCTCGCGATACCGGCCAAAACAAACAAACCGGTAGCAGAATCTATCAGGCGACGCCTCTTCAAATCTACCGTGAGACCATGATGCGTAAGCAGGTCGGCTCCTATGATGGGATACGGGACTGCTGCTACGCAAAAATTCCACTCTATCGGGCGGCGCAATCCGAAATCGAGGGCAACGCGAATATCGCCATACGTATCGATACGGGTGTCGTTCGCGGCAAACAATTTAAACGCGCTGGGACGCGCACGCGACGCAGCTGAAACCGGCAGCAAAGACAAATCCGAACCTGTGTCTACGAGAAAGGTACGGCCTGACTTACGGTCGCGTATGTGGAGACGTTTCGAGGACGCATAACACTCTCCAACAGTCTCCGAGGAGGAGGGTGGCCTCAGTTTTCCGACGCTCCAGGAGGACTGGGCCACGCGCACGGCTTAATGCAACGAAACGCGCGTTCGCCGAACTTCGCATGCAGACGGCAGAGACCGGAAGGGTCACGACTCTGGGACCTATTCCGCGTTCTCGAAGCGACATTTCTCCCGGGGCTACGCTGGCGTGTCCGCGAGACACGCTCGATCGCGGTATTCAATCTAGCTACCTCACGGAAGAGTTTGTCCAACTGCTCTTGCATGGAGCCCGGCCGTGATACGTCGGCAGCTGCTGCGAGGACAGAAGCGCTCGCTGGCTGTATCGTCTCGACGATCTTGTCGGCCAGAAGGGCCATCTCCTGCAGGTCGTCGTGCTTGGACGCGACTAGAATTGCGCGGCACTGCTCGGGCAGCAGGTCGAAAAAAATCGATTTAAGCACATTATCTGCGCAAGCACCATTGTTTAAATTACGCATAAGTGACAAGATATGCGAAGGTTTGCCATGTGACGCTACCTGCCCCTTGAGGAGCTGCCGGAGTTTCGTTTCGGCCGAAGTGGAGAGAGTGGAAATAATGCGCTCTTTGATTCGATTATACGGCGCGACGGGATCCGGCGACAATATGAGATCGGATATAACCGACGCGGTATCCGCATCCAGGCCGGCAATTACGGTGTCGGCCATTGTAGTCTGGCTCGTAATTCGTGCGTTTCGAAACGACGCCTCGACCTGTCCGAACCATAGCGCAGGGTCGTTCTTGAAAAATGCGGGGAGTTTCGGCGCACGATAACTATCTACGCGGTTCGCGAACGCGTCGGCATCCGATGCAGAACGGGCGTTTAAAAGTTCGCGCGCGGCCTCGAGCTCCGCCTCTAACCGTGCGATTCTATCTTCCGGCGTGGGTTGCGACATTTTTCACACGCGAGACTAGAATTAAAACGGAACGAAAACGACTTAAAAAAAAACGCTCACTTCACCACGACGGCAGCTTTTCACGGCTTCGGCAGCGGCGTCGGCAACGGTACCCACGTGGCGGCAGCAACGGCAGCGATAATGGTACCCTCGTAGCGGCAGCAATGGCGGCGACGGTGGTACCCACGTGGCGTCGGTGGCTTCACGCTCGGCGGCTGCAGCGTGCAGCGAGCGGCCTGCTCGCCGCCTGGAAACAGGAACGGCGGATTGCAGCGAGCGGATTGCTCGCCGCCAGGAAACCTCTTCTTCGTCGGATCTCCGAACAACGTGCACGGTTTCCGAGCACGTGCAGCCAGGCTTTTCGGTACGAAAAGCACGTCGGCGGAGGTACAACGGCAGCAACAGGCAATGTCCGTTCCATGAGGCGTCCAATGCCTCGTCACAGTTTCGAAAATTTTCCGAAAACACGACTATCAGTCGGCAGCGATCACGTCGGGGTCACCAGATGTAGGTTTACGGTCTGGGGAATTTCCAGACTGCGGCCTACTACCGCCGGGAAACCGGAAACTGGATGGAAGGCACTGTTGCGTGTTGTAGTACAGAAAACTTTATTACGTCTTATCACGACGAAGGTTGTTACAAGAGAGAGATTGTGTAATCTCGGCGGCGGCAAATCCGCCTTGGGTCGTCGGACACGTAGAGTCGAGAGCGGCGACTCGCTCTTGCCGCTTGCACGCGGCTGATGCCGGCGATGCTAGCGCTGCGGCAAGGTACGGCAGCATACGTAGCCCCTACATACGGTGTTTTCTACCGCCCTCTAGGATAGATTTTGACTGGAGTAAGAAACAGAAGGCCACAACGACGGTATCTCGTCGGTGCAGAAGACCACTAAGGAAATTCTCGTCGGTGAGAAGGTGAATCATCACGGAACCATATCGATTATGAAATGTTACATTCTCCGACGAACGTATTCTAATTAAACAGATATTTTTTTTAGTGTTGCTTTTTAAGATTTAAAATATTGAAAGTAAAACTGATATCAAGGACAAAAAATTCGTAGAAATATTTTTCGTAAGAAAGTGTTAAAGCATAATTTTAGGAAAATCAATTTCTACTTCAAATTTCATATGAGATACCTTAATTTGTAATTTAAAAATGTTTCATGAACAAGCATTATTTCCTTACACTTTTTTTTATAGATAATTGTTCCAAGGATCGATCTGTGGGAACAGAAATACGTTGAAAACCAGAGTAGCGTTTATTTAACGTACTATTCCGAATAATGTAGAGTTTTGAGAGAGAATCGCGTGGATGAATTAATATATATAAAATAATATAATTGTAGGAGCAAAGATGAGCAAATTTTTATTGAAATAGACATTTCAAACAGCGAATAAAAGATAAAAAAATAATTTGTTACTATTGTGTAATACAATAGGTTCTATACAATGGTTCTATACAAGGTCAGATAGAAAGAGTTTCTCCAAAATCCTCTTGAAAGAGTTTCCCCAACTTCATGTAAACTACAAAATCACAAATTCTCAGTCGGGGACCTTTTTGAACACCCTCGGACCGTTCTCTTGTTATTCCTTACTTTTTTGTTTTGGCGGGCTTTTACCTTCACGCGGTAACTTATTCCCACATGCCTCCTCCGTCGTGTGCACGCTACCGAGGCGCCTCCACCACCAATCACCATCAAGCTGCAACCGGTAGAAGGGTCACTCGACGAATCATCCGACAGCTGAAAGGGCCTACTTTTCCTGTTGGCTAAGGGAAGGAATATAGGAACGAAAAAGCTGGAAGCAGATTCAAACTTCTCGACGAAGCAGATTTTATTCTGGAATCGTAGAGTCTGCACTCAGAGTTCAGTTAATAAAGTATACTCCGTCCATTTTCAAGTTATATTTTTGCCAAATTTTATTTTTCACAAGTCTTCCACGGGCAGAACACTTCAGTTTTATACAGAAGTTATTTAGTAAACATTTATTCTCTTTTTCATCTCTCTTTTTCATGATTCTCTTCTGTTCATCTTCACGCACACGCGCCACCTCCATAGTCTTGTATATATTTATCATTGCATTTAAGTATACATATGTATTAGGTATATGTTATTGTATTTATATTGTATTTATTTAGATATATTTTTATGGTATACTAACATTAGTTTGTAAACAAAACTTTCTATGAGATACTTATTTTATTTTTACGATTTTTCTTTAAACCTATAAATATAATCATCAGTTTTACATTTTTTATTTCTCCTATAAAATAAATAATAAAACATCGCAAACTTGATGTTCCGTCTTAAAAATACTATTTGACAAGGTTACACGTAACCTAGGTCTGCCTGTAAAGGCTAGCGACGTATCGTCGATGTTTCGTTACGTGGTACTCGGAAGGAATGCGAAAGAATTCACAAAGAAACCATCTGATTGCACACACAGCGCCGCACACAGTTGAGTCAGACACATCCGTATTCGCTGAGAAGATTACAACACTACTTCAGGTGTATCAAATCACGTGACGATAAAATTCGCTCCCCTTGCCCCCTTTCCGCCCCGGGTCCCACGGTATGGGACAGCGGCAATACCCACAGCCAGCGATGCCACCAGAGGAGCATAGCCGAGGTGCACGTGCATTTTATGAGAACGAACCACCCCTACGTACTGCGCTGGCTATTTACGAGCAAGTCAGTAGCTAAATACCTGGCCAGGAATCTTTTCGTCCGCTCATTGGTCCCTAGCTTGACACAATTTATGTATATGTTACAGTGAAACACCGAAATCTGGAGAATGTCGACTTTCACCGGTGAATGTCAACATTCACATAGTCGCTTGGTGTATGTCCGAAATATTTGCTAAATACCCTTATTTCTGACTTACACCGGTAAATGTTGACATTCACCATGCACTAATGGTGAATGTTGAACATGTTGGAGATTTATATTTTCTTCTCCGTAATTCAGTCGCTATAAAACGTCACGCCAAGTCGTGATTAATTTCGGGTTATGTGCGTTACGTTACATTTCCTCATAAAAAAGGTTTAGGGTTAGGGTTAGGGTTAGGATTAGGGAATCACTTGGGGGTAGAAGGGGGTAAATCGACTTTCGAGTAGAACTACGGGATTAGGTAAGGGTGGTATGCCCCTGGTAAATCCTCCCAAAATTTTGTTATTTTCTTCCTACGACGCTCGGTTTAGGAGATGCAACGATTTTTAGAGGAGGCGAAAATAAATTTGGGGAGGGCAAAGGGGTGGCGAATCGACTTTTGAATAGGAAAGGAATGACCAAGAATTTAAAATACACAGTACATTCTACATGAGAAAAGAAAATAATAAAACGTTGCTCGCGTTATCAAAGCTTGCATAAGACTGACAAAGCTGATTGACTCCGAGCAGAACAAAGGATTTGGCGGGAGAGAGTCAGTCGCTTGTTTTTTTACTCTTCTGTTTTGGGCCTCCACCAGAGCATATCTGTGATTGTCGACATACACCGGACAGGGTCCGAATATACAACAATGTAATAAAATATTCGATCTTTCACCGACGTATTTGGTATCTGTTGACATTCACCGGTGAAAGTCGACATTCTCCAATTTCGGTCATTCACGGTAACATATACAATCCATACATTTTTGTATAAACGGGGAGGAGTCTTAGCATTACTATCGAAAGACGCTGAAATGCTGTCACTGTCAGAGTTGAATAAACGGAGAAATAAGCAGTTCTCTAAGTACTCTCTCCCCTCACTATTGATTCACACCAGCTTATTTGTGCGTGCTATATTGCAACATCCGTCCAGTTCTGCACGAACATGGTACGTAATATTGGTCCTTCAAGCCGGATTCGGGATTTTGGATGTCTTTTTTTTTAACGTGAGGGCAATCTCAATTACGGATTCCCCACCCTCCTCCGACGGGAGGAAAATGGGCTTATGCGCGACTCTTACGGTGGGTGATGCAAGCCGGACATACCAACTAATTCCCTCACGACAATCGACCTTTTTTTGTTTTTACGTGGTGGTAATCGAATTACGGATTCCCTGCTCTCCTTGGGGGGAGACAAGCATTTGTGGGATTCCCCTCCGAAGTGGTATACCCATTAACCCATTTGCATCATAAGGAAATATGAAAAGTGACTACAAGTAAAAGAACTTCATATTTCAGCATTATAAGAAAAAATCAGAATTACTACTTTCATCTCCAACAACACCCTCTATTTCTATTTTTTAGATAACGAATAATGATAGTAACCAACAAAGTTGAGTGTATGCATACGGCTCCGGTGATAGTGACCAGGAAAATTGAGCGTATATATACGCTAATGATGCAAATGGATTAACTCCATTACGGTGACCTTCCTGAGCTAACATGAGACGGCGAGGAACTCGTATCGAAAACAACTTGTCGCCCCCTCCCCAACAATGACACCCCGGAGGAATAGAAACTTCCACCCTCATTCCAAATCACGGATGGACACCGCACGGGTCATCCACCCGGTATCCCCCTTTCCGGAGTGGGGGCCTCCGCCGCCTCCTTCTGTGACACTACTTTCTCGCAGAAGGAGGCCATCGCATTCCACGATTCCTCGCTGCCGACCATGTGGACGACCACAACCGGCAGAGAGAGAGGTCTCAACCGATAATGCCCCTAAGGACACGGCGCGGACCCGATCACGCTGGGCACTCTTCCACCGTATGCTGCACCGTGTCTTGGGCCTCTCCGAAGTGGTGGTACTGCGCCGTCGGTTTCTTCTTGATCCGATACAGGTACTCCCTGAAGCAACCGCGTTCTCCTGCACCATTCTTCCAAAATGGGCAGGACGGCCCGGACAATTAGACCTGTTGCCGCCCGTGGGCCAGCCTGTACATTCGGGTCTGGTGGTTCCTCACTTCAAGCTCCGCCCCGTCCTGGTCAAACTGCCCCTGCCACATGGAGCAGGCGATCCGGTATCTGGTCATCTTCTTCTTCGCCAAAAATTGGAGGGGAGCTATGTCTGCGAGGAGGAACGCCACCTCCGCAGAAATGGTGCGGTACCCCGTATGGTCCGCAGGGCCAGCCACCTTTGTGCACGATTCGCGTGCGCAAGGATGTGCTGGCTGTTCGCTAACTTCTGTCGTCCTCCTCCGTAAGGCTGGAAGGCCCGCGGATTCTCCCTCTGCTTACCGGCCTCTGTGTCTTCACGACGAGGTAGGAAGGATCTTCGAGAAGATTCTCACGGACCGCCTCGTCGAGCACCTGTCCCATGGTGGTCCCGATCTGAGCGACAGCCAGTTCGGATTCAGGGGGGGGGGGGGCGCCTTCGACGATCGATGCGTTCGGTCTTCTCGCCACACTTCGGGCTGAGGCTGTCGCTCGGGGCGGGGTGTTGTTGGTGGTGAGTCTATCTCTGGAATGAGATAGTGGGGACCCTAGAATACTTCCAGGTGTTCCCCTACCGCTCGCTCCCGGCTGTCGTTTCGGCGGCGGCGGGTGGCGAGGGGGCATGGAGGGGGTTCGCTCCTTCTGTGAGCAGGTAATGCTGCAGCAGGAGGCTGCGGAACGGGGCCGTGAACGTAATCACGATCCCGGCCGAAGGGGGGAAGGAGGCGACGCAGGGCACGCCCCGACGGCGTGCCTCCGTTGCGGCGCTTCTAACGGCGGCAGGGGCGCCCTTGGTGATCTCGAGGCGGGGGACCGATGGTCCCCTTATACTCGGTTGCCAACGGCGTCCCCAGGGGCCGTCGGGCATCCTGGGCGGGGGCCCGGATGCCCATCGGGCGGCCCAATAGAGGGGGAAGGCACCGCGTCGTCCGTTGCGGGGTGCCTTCGGATAGAGTAGGAACGGGAGGGGGCCGCGTCACCACCCAGGGAGGAATGTTAAGGCGGGGGCACACCGGATTGTAATGCGCGCGCGGAATACGGGTGCCCCCAGGAGCCAAGGACGGACGGGGAGGAGTTAGTGGGTATACTCGGCCTTGCACCCACCAGCCGAGGAGTCCCACATAACCCGGTCCTCTCCCCCCCCCCAGGAGGGGCCGGGTATCCGTAACGAGATTACCTCCTGGGAAAAAAAAGGTGTTCCCCTACCGCGGGACTGTAATTCGGGATTACCTGAGGGACAGGTGGTTCGGTCCTTGGGCCGCTCCTGTGGAATCTCACATATGATGCGGTACTGCGAACCTCTCTCCACCTTGGCGCCAGCGTCATCAAATGTGCAGATGACACGCTGGAGGTCACCGGGGAGAGACATGGGGTAGGACCGTGGGCCTGGCGCAGGCTGTGGTGGGCTGTGTCGTCGGTGGGATCCGGAGGCTGGGGACCATTTTTTCCGCCGGCAAAACGGAGGCGATGTGACTGCACGCATTGCCTTGGAGCCGGCGGGCGCCCCAGCTCTGAATCCGAGTGGGTGATGCCACTGCCGAGGTGAAGGAGAAGATGGGTTATCTCGGCCTGACCCTCGACAGCCGCTGGCGCTTCGAGAGGCACTTCGACTCCCCCCGAGTCGAGAAGGTGGCGTTCGTCCTTGCGCAACTACTGCCTAATATCGGATGCCCGATGTGCCGATACGTCGCCTTTACGCGGGGATGTTGCACTCCAAGAGCATATCCTATATGGGGTCCCCCTGGGGTGCGAACAATTAATGGCCAGTCGGCGGAGTTTGTTGCACACGAATCATGTGCAACGCCGGCTGGTCTTGCGGACCATATGGGGATATTGCACCATCTCCGCTGAGGCGGCGTGCCTCCTGGGGGGTATGGCTCTCCTCCAGTTCATGGCGGGCAACCTGATATCGGATTGCCTGCTCCATCCGCCGAGGTGAGCTCGGCCTGGCAGGACATGCTGGCCCGCAGTCGCCGCCGACTCGGGCCGGCCTATTGTCCGGGCCCTCCTGCCCATTCTGGGATAATGGTGCGAGAGGCGGGGAAGACTAACCTACCGCTTTATACAGGTGTTCTCCGGAGGCGGATGTCTCTCTCCTCCTCTCCGGCAGGAGAGTGGCGGCCCCCTGTTAGGGCTCGCAGACGTGATGGCGGTGTTGGGATTAGCTAATACTCCCATCGCCGCCATGGGGGGGACTATTACAAGACCTCTCCCCCAGGGGTAGACCGACTGCAGTTTCGTCTCGTCCAGGGGGCATAAGCTGAAATGCAAATAATTTAACCACTAAGTTGCTGGCCCCGAGCACTAGGCGGCGTTGGTGTTCCCCATCACGTGATGGGGGCACATGCGCAGAACGCTTGCTTTGCTCTGACTGACGCTAACGCTAACCGACGCTAACCTAGCGTCCAAGCGTCCTGTACAGTCCTGTAGCATCCATACTGTAATTCACTGGAATTGTTCAAAGCGAGTCGAAGTTGGTCCAAGTGAAAGAGTAGCTATGGTTGCTAAATTGTGCGTTGTACTTAATTGTCCCGGCAATTATAGCCGTTTATACAAATTTCCTTCGGACAGGAAATATGATAAAAGGATTTCTAAGTGGCTCTCTGCGACTGGGAACAAAAAATTATTGCATTTGCCCGAGAAACTACTTTTGCAGCGGGCAGTATGCAATTTACACTTTGAGGCCAAATATATTGGGGGGCGAGGCCTCTCTCTGTCTGCTGTACCAACTTTATGTTTACCAGGTATTTATATATTATTTATTTATAAATAAATATAGTTAAGAAATAATGGTATAAACATGTGCGATAATATATCTTGTCTTTATATTCGCAGATCCTATTGAAGTTCCGCTGGATCATTTTTCATGTATCGAAACGGGAGGTGATCATGATGAATCATATTTGTGAAACTAATATTAAAGAAAAAGCTATAAAATATTTACAAGAAAATGTAAGTTTCAACACAACACATACCGAGCATGCCACTACATTACAATACAATATTTTCCAAAATATATTTAATTACATTTTCAATATGTACATGAAACATGTCAATAATATATTAACCGGAAAGTTGAAAAATATTCAACAAACGGAATCACCTTTGTTTGAGATAGCGCGTACCTATTATAAGAAACATTGTAGAAGAAAATAAATGGATTTATAATAAATATTTATTTTTATATATTTCAAGCTGTATAAATTTCTACCCTTTCCACTTAAAAGATTAATTGTACGCGTGTACATGAAAGTACATATAGCTACAATAGAGTTGTGTGAGTCACGCGAGTATCTGTGTGTGAGTGAGTAGCGTTTGTATCTACATATATATACTGTTATTAGTTCGGGCCCCGAGCACTAGACAGCGCTAAAATACTGGTCACTTTTATAACACGGCAGCTTGCACCCCCTGGTCTCGTCCGCCAATGCGAATGGCCGGTCATCCTCCGTACCGGGCGTCACGGCGGGGGGGTGGGGGGTGGGGGTGGGAGCCGGAACTCTCCTCGGAGACCTCATCCCTCGGCCGGGTGGGGAGATCCTCTGTGTTTCTTCACCCCGTGAGCGAAAGAGGTTTTCTCCGGGGGGCGATGGCGACACGAACGACTCGTGCCGCCCAGTCGAGCGGCTCTAGGGTGGGGGGACTCCGTGTAGGTGGCCCGCGCGTGGTCCTACTAGGGCAGGATCAAGTGGGGGAGCTTCTTTCCCTCGGAATGGGGTCATAGTTGACATGGCTAGGGGGGTTGTCGGTTGCATTCGATTCTGAGATCCTGAACACCTCCCAATTACCTCAGGGAGGCCACCGTGGGGTTTAGTGGGTATACCCGGCACTGCACACACTGCCGGGGAGTCCCACATACCTCCCGTTCCCCTCCCAGGGGGATCGGGGGATGCGTAATGCATTTGACAGGTGACCTCTGCCCAACAATTCGGGGTGGAGATGCTTGCTCATAGGGGGCGCCCAGGGGCGGAGCTTCCTAAGCACCGCCTTATGCGGGCGGTCCCATGAATCCCTATGCACGGTATCCAGGAGCTGATTCCAGGTCTTGAGCTTGGTGGCAGCGATTGCTCGTTGCAGAGTCATACTTGCCGACCTGTACTCGCTGGACAGATCGGCTACTCTTACCTCATCGCCGCCCTTTCTCGAAAGGCGGCGTCAAGCGCGATCTCGGGCCGATCAACCGAGACTGCTTGGGTAAAGGTGAAAGAGTATGTGGAGCAGAGTGGATGTAAGTATGTTCTAGGTATATTTGTAGGTGTAGAGTGATTGATAAATTAACCCATTTGCATCATTAGCGTATATATACGCTCAACTTTGTTGGTCACTATCATTATTTATCAGCTAAAAAATAGAAATGGAGGGTGTTGTTGGAGATGAAAGTAGTAATTCTTATTTTGTCTTATAATACTGAAATATGAAATCCTTTTACTTGTAGTCATTTTTGTACTTAAATATAATAAAAAGAAGTTTGGTGATAAAGGCCTTTTTTTCATATTTCCTTATGATCCAAATGGGTTATTGCGAGGTCAAATGGGCATGGGAGAATCGTCACGGAGCCCCAACGTTCCCCGCCCAAACAAGGTGGTCTGGGACATTGTAGGGCTCCGTGACAACGGCCAGCCCGATCCGCTGCTCAGCCAGGCCCTGCACCAGGAGTTTCTGGGTCCGGCGCGAGTGGTTCAGATTCTCGAGCAGGATTGGGGTCCTTCTAGGCATTATTAGACCTCAAAACCCTCTCCTGCCGCCACCGCCAAAAAGCATGGTCACATCGCGCCGAGGTGTTTACAACTGCCCCCATTGGAACAGGTAACGACCTGGCAGTCATGAGAGCCAAATGTTACTTCAGAATGGGTGAGTCAGGATTCCGGAAGAGCGGACTAACTTTCCGTACAATCGGTTCTGGAATTATACAGACGTCCGGTAGCTTCATAACAGATATTGCTATCGTCGGCTGCTTGTATTTTATCACGGTGCACGTAGTGTCGGGCGAATAGGGGCAAACGAGATGCGTATCCTGTAAGAACGAACAGCCGGTTTACGGGTGCGTACAGCCATCGTGCGTAGCTGTCAGAATACTTGAGTCCGATTGTTTTAGTCAATACGAAAGCTAGTTGAAAACGACTGTGCGTAGACTATCGGAAAGTAAATTAAAAAATCATGAAAGATAGATATTCGCTATTGTAGAAGAGCAACTCGATGCGTTGCAGGATGCAAGAATATTCTGCACTTTCGATTTAAGAAACGGGTTTTTTACAACGCAACGAGTGTTAGTTGTCGACTAATTGTAATCACTATTGGAAATAAAGATGTTAATCGTATACTAGGTTTGTAAATTCTTCCAAAACTGAATGCGTTTTCGGAGGTAATATAATTAATAAATGTGTCATCAAAATTTGTAGCGATTTTAGGAAACGCAAGACATGCGCATTGCTATCTTCATTTAGTATAATGTGTAGGGACTGTTATCCTACTCATTCGCAATAAAACGGATAAACATTATTATAATTCGCAATTTTATAAACTCATATATATTACTTTTAGGTATATGTAAACACAGAGTTTCGTTAATATATTTCAATATTCTAAGAAAAAATAGAACCCTTTATATGGACCACCCTATATACTAAAATTTATAGTACAACACACCCTAATTAGTAAATTCTAATATGAACAAATAAGCATTATAATTACATTTTTCACAATTAAGACTGGTTGAAGTTACTTATGAATAGAAGTCGCCTTGAAAAATAAGTTAATGTTACCATCAAACTATTGTGAAAAATGAACGATAAATGATAATTAGTTTCCATATTAACGTATAAACTAGATAGTTGATAAGAGTTTAAAAATTTGTAATTATACAAGACAGCAATCTCTTTGAAAATTTAAACGGTAACTCATTTTTCATGGCGACTGTAAGTGGTCTGTCCCGGAGATAAAATCTTTTATTTATAAACGAATTATGTGGAAAATATTCAAAATGCTAAATTTTACATTGTCGTGTTACGATTCTCTTTATTGTACTATTGTCCCTATATGTTCTTATTAGCTCTTTTAAATAGTACTTTTCTACGTCATACGAAACATAAATAGTAAATAATACTCTTAGTTATTAAAAATACTTGGACACATTCGCTGCTGTTTCGTAAATAATAATAATTGCAAGGGACGATCCCAAAATACATATCCAGATCATAATAAATCTTCAGTAGGACGTAATTCTTGCAAAAATATTAAACACACTTTTTTAAACAACCATTGTTCATATTCAGGGAGTAACAACAGCCTGCGAAGTTTAGGGTCGAATGTATCGGGATCTGTTAAAGCTAGAGGGACGGTTCAAATGACAAAGTTGTGTATTTTTTAATCAGGAATCCAGCTGCATAACCTGATTTTAGATGTCGGTAATTATTCATTTTAAGAATTAAGCCGCCGTTTGGCCTTTGTTTCACAGAGCGGCGGTCGCATAAGTCTGGGATGGATTTGAGATAGGCCCATCTATTGGTAGGCCCCGGAGGCCATCGACCGTATGGGGGATACGAAGGAAGGGGTGAATGAATTCATAGAGGTGGTCGGGGATTTAGTCGACAAATCAACTACCCCAGTCCGACCCCTGGCGGGACGTAAAGCAAAAGCCTCGTGGTGCTACGAAGAAGTGAAGGTCCTGAGGGGATAAGCCATAAGGCCTCACAGGATCTTATTGCGAGCGAAATTATTGGAATCAAAAAATGAAACCGTACCCTTCCAAAGTGTGTACGAAGACTTTAAAAAAGCATTGAACAAGGGTATAAGAATTGCGAAGGCGAGGGCCTGGCAGGATCTGGTAGACAGGGTAGGCGAAGACCCATGGGGTAAGCCATATAAATGGGTGCTCAACACTATTACAAAGACCCCCCCGGCCCCTACATTCCTAGACCAGGACGACATGGTCAGAGTGGCAAGAGATATCTTCGCCACTCAAAAAACGGTTAAAAGCCGGAAGTTCGTTAACCCATGGGCAAAGTTCTTGGAATAGGGGGACTACCCAGTCACGGCAAAGAAGGTTACTAGGGCAGCAAAATCCGTCAAGGAGAAAGCCTTAGGCCCGGATGAGATACCGACCAAAGTGGTATGAACGCTGGGTAACGGGACCTCATCTCATCTCATTATACAACCACTGCTTCCAACTTCGGTATTTTCCCAAGGACTAGAAAGCGGGGAGACTATTTCTAATCCCAAAAAAGGTGGTTGCGATGATGGTACGTACGAAAGACCTGGATAAACTGACACAAAAAGCCACTGAGGCCCTAAACCGACTAAAATCATGGTTTGAGGGACAAAATCTGACACTGGCCGGGGAAAAGATAAATTTGACAACCTTGACCTTAGTACAACTCAGGTCGTAAAATACTTAGGCCTTAAGATAGCAGGAAACCGCGTATATAGAGAACACATTGAGAGAGGGCAGAGAGGGCTACTAATTTAGCAGGGCTCCTATCGAAGATTCTCCCCAACTCTCCTGGCCGGCGAAAGAAAGAGAATTTACCTCAAACTGCAAAGCATTGGACACCTAGATGGCAGACAGATGGAAGGGCGGGACATCAAGGAGGAAAAGCGAGAATGTACCCTTAAAATGTGGCAGACGGAGTGGATGAAATTGGGACCATCCACTCTGAACTAGTGGCTGCCTCCATTCCTCACTGGTCATGGAATACTGTTCCAAACTTTTGCACAAAATCGCAAAAGAAAAGAGCGACACTTGTAAAATGTGCTGGGAACGAGGGGACAGTGTGTGGAATACACCTCCCTCCAGTGTTTCCACTGGGGACAGGAGAGAAGGGACACAGAAGGGAAACTGGGTCCAATTATTCCGGAGGGGGTCGTAGAAATACTTAAGGACAGGGAGCGGAGGAAGTCTTTTAAAGAATTCGTGAGCCAAGTTTTAAACAGAAGGAACTACTCAAAACGAAAGAAGAGGAGCAACAACGTTATGGAGTGTCCAGACTAGGACGCGGGATGACCGGACATAAACTGGGGTGAGGATAGGGGGGGGGGCATACAGAAGACTAGAGGTAGGAGACTAGAGGTAAAGGAAAGAGGGACAGGAGTTAGACTCGAGGACATAGGAAGGGCAATCACAAAAGACCTGGGAAGGCAGCAGTAACGCTACAGAGAGGGTACTGCCGGAACAGGCCAAAAATGGGCCCAAGAAATGGGGTGGGGTTTTAGCGGGTATTCCACAATCACTGGCGACTAACATCTAACATCTAGCCGGTAGCCAGTGCGTAAAGCATTTCCTCACCTAAAAAAAAAAAAAGAAATGTCCTATCTATTGGACGCAAATATTCACTCAATACGGGTAAAACTATCCAACAAATTTGTTGCTGTTTTATCATACATTAAATGAAAAGTCTACCGCCGGGATTAGAGTAACGTAAGATATACCACGAGGAGGTTTACGGACCGGCCGTCAGACCGCTCAACTACACTTGCTTGTAGTGCCACGATGCTGAGTATACTTAATTTAATTAATAATTTTCTTTATTATTTAGATATATTCTTAAAAAAATTCGGCTAAAACATCAAAAACACCGTAACCTCCGCAAGATTTATTCTTGGAAATTCTGAAAGTTGATGCTTAAACTTAAATTGCAACCAAGAGTGGCCGAAGGTTGCCGAGATTTACACACATTTACTTTAATATTACACCTTGCCAAAACGATCAGTGCCAGACTAAAATTTCTTAACAGATTTTTTATATGCTCGCATTTCCGATTAACCCATACTACTAATGTTTAATAACTTTTTAAAAAATAATTTTTGCCCAATAAGCGTTATACCTATGGCATACTTTCCACAGATTTTCAAACAAACTCGTTGGATAGTATCGTTTTTATGGATTTTTTGCTGCTTTTTGGTCAAATGGTACCACTGTGCGGCACGGTGTCGCCACTGTGGAGACGCGTATGACATGGCGCAGCACAATCTGCAGCATCCTCGGTAATCCTTGCAGCGATCATCGAGGATCGAGGGTCATGAACGGCGTCTGCGTTTCTCTGTGGACTGATGTCACAGAAAGAGGCAGCGGAACGGGATCGGGAACATAGTCTCGATACCAGCCGCAGGGGGAGAGGAGACCCACGGCGCGTGCGGATCGCATACTTCCGATGGGGTTCTTCTAATAGCGTGGGCGGAACCGTCCACTTGGGTTGGAACGGGGAACATGTTCATTTTCTTCTGAGCAGCAAGGGCGGTTCTGGGGGCCATCGGGTGTCTTGGGCGGGGGCCCCAGACATCCAACGGGTGGCCCACGAAATATATTCTGAATATAGACTGAATATAGTCTATATAGTCTGAAATATATTAGGGAAGAGGAGGGGAGGGGGCGCTCCTCCTCCTCGGAGAGATCATGTAGGTGGGGAAGATGTCAGTGTGGAATTACTTGCGGATCCTGCTAATCCTCCGTAGCCTAGGTTTGCTTGTCGTGAGAGAGTTAGTGGTTATGCCTGATTTCCAAATACCATCGGGAGAGTTCCACATAACCCTGTTCTACCTCCCCTGGGGTTGTTAGGGTATCCGTAACTGAGATTTTTACAAAGTTAAAATAGGATAAATACTACGATTGAGGTTTTACAAGATAGAGTGTTTGTAAATAGCCACTGGTAATGTATTTCATAAGTCTGTTCGGTGTTTACAGTGAGATTATGATTATTATTCTGGCACAGTGATTGCTAAGTGCCTTATTACAAGTAATATGAAGTTATATGAATTTTTGGAAATACGTAATGATTATAACAATTTAATCTTATAAGTGTGGAAAAAAATTAAATTTGACAGTGAAACTTAATATTTCTTAATCAAATTAAAATATCTAAAATCGGATTGTGCGGCCAAATTTCTTATTAAAAAATACACAACTTTGTGTAACAAACGGCACGAAATGAAGACAAAGGAAGAAACTTTCCCTCGCCACCCTGGCATTTCAAGTGCCTGAAAACAACGACACTATCCAGATGTGGTGTCCTCAAGTCCCAGCGCCGAAAGCACCGCGGATGGCTTGCAAATGTGGTGGTTGCGATGAAAGACAAGCACTTGAGACGAGGCCGCTTTCTCCGGCAAAACCCAAGAAAATACCCACGTTCCTGCAGGGGTGGGGATCGATGAGGAGCATCTATCCTGCGAGGACAAGAGTCGACTCGGCACTCTTCTCTGAATTTTCGAACCGCTCAGATGTTGCTTTACTCGAGATCGACACCGAGCATTCTATTGCATCACACGTGATTATTTCATCCTAATAGGACATATACGCTGATTGAACTGTACCCTTGCATTGTTATAAATCAACCGGCATGATTTCTTACATTTTCCATTTAAACAACTCCTCTAGTTCAAACAGTTGCCGAGATATGCGACCAAATACGGTTCCGATCCCAAACATTGAGGGCAGTTTTCATCCCTGAGTATGACCGATAGTCGTTAAAAAATATATGTCCAAATTTTTGTAAAAACTGGACTCTTCCAAAAGACCTGTTCAATTAAGACCTGCAGATGTCACTTCGAGAACGTCCCTTGTTAGTGCAGTAGCAAATAAATCGGTCATTTGCTGTAATTGAAGCCGTAATAAGTTATAAACTAAACCGTCTACAGTATCAATACTAAATTGCAAAATACACAGATACGTTACCAGTAGCGTATGCGTTCTCTAGTAAATTTTTTAACCAGCTTAACATAAATGTCTACACTAGAATTAGCGAGGAATTCGTCTGGTGATTGACTAGTTTCAAATATCATCATCGATTGTAATTAAGCGTGATCAAGGCTCCCTGTACTCATCGTGCAAGTTTACAAATCCAATTGTTTTTACTACAGGATCCTCTCGCGTCTTTCATCGTTTATACTACATTAATTATTATTTATCGCTATGCGTTAGTTCCACGGCAAGGAATGACGTTCCACTTTCAGACTATTTCATTATTGTTTACGAATAATTTACAATATCTAACATCATTACACGTTAGGATGTTATTATACAATAAAGTATATGTGGTCAGCGCATTTCATGAAACTTATCCTCGAATGGAGTCCCTGAGCGATGAAGTTCTAAATGGATTTACAAATTTTCAATGGGTTGCGATCGAAAAGAGAATTCGATGATATACTATCACTGCGGTGGCAAATTTTTTAAACCGAATAGAACGTTCTCAACTGTGGCTGATGATGGAGATAGATAGTAAATGAAACTAAAATTAAAATCAGGATAAAAGGGTTGTCCTTTGTCATCACTCCAGAATCATCGTAATCGTCGACATCGTCGCCATCGGTCTCCTTACGACCACGTAATTTCAAGTCTGGAAAAGAAATTTATAAAGTTACTATTATGTCAGTATTTGTCGCTATAAAATTAAGTGGCATTTTAAAAACATGTGATCATTCGATGTATTCATGAACACGTTATATTCCTCTCACAGTGAAAATAAAAATCTCTTTGTCATCTCTCTCCGCCAGTGCCGGATTAGTCACGTGACATCGTGACACATGCACGACAGAGACGCAATGCGTCACATGACCGGGCCGCGGCAGCGTGGGAAATAGTGCAGTAGAAGGGGAAGTTAGAGTGAGGACACTCGTCTTGACATTGCCTCCAAGAGTGATAAAACCTCGGATCTCTGGAGTATCAATGATCGTATCGGTAGGTACTACGTTATTTGAAGTTCACCGAACACAAAAGAGAGCGAGTAGACCACAAAGAGGCATTAAGGGTCGAGGTACGCGGCACAGTTTAAAAGGCTGCGTATCGATTACAATATCAATGCAAATCGAAAAGTTTTTTATTTGTCATTCGTTTTCCACAGAACTTTTACCAACATTTCTGTGAGATTTTTCCATCGTCAATGAATCTGCAATGCAGACATTGCCATCTACCATTGCCAGTAACGTCTTGTGATAAACAAATATTTGTATTTCGATAATTTCAACTACATTTGGTATTTGTTAGTTAGCTGTTTAGTGAAAGCTTGGAATTGAGTCCTAATAACCAGTACATTTTACGTGACTGAGTTCCAAGCTGTTTCCTCTTTTGCCAAATATAGTCCCCCATGTGAGCATCCGATCTAAATGCATACCAAGATAATTAACCGTGTTAGTTTGTGGGAGTGTGGTATTGTTTAGTGTTACCAGAGGAGATTTTCTTTCTCAGTGTGAAGGGTACATGTACTGATTTGTTTTCATTAGCTTTAATCATCTTTCGATGACGGTAAGCTGTTTTGTAATAGATCGGAGGTAACTTAGAGGTCTTCGTGTGTAGTTAAAATTACAGTATCATCTGCAAATGTAGTTGTAAATGTATTTTGCATTACTGGGGATTATATGTGTACACTGAATGGCCCACTTAAAGGTAGCAACATAAATATATCCTTCAGTTGTCATGACATAAAAAACATTTTGTATGCCGGCAAACATTCATAAATACTGGCTCAGACAGAAACAACTAATAATATCATAAATGACACGATAGCCAAGTTGTGTTTGGTTTGCGAATTTTTTCGATCTTAAAAATCAATTCTCTCAAAAGGAAAACCTTGGAGGAAAAAATTGTAATACACAATTTTGTTTTCATTTTTTCAAGTAAAGTAATCCCACTCTCCGATTGTTCTAGATTACTGCCCACCATATATATATATACATCAAATTCACGAGTGATACGCACCTCGTTCCTTGAGCATGTCTTGATTTCCTTCAAAAATGTCATTGCCCGAATTATGTCTTAATTTTCCTGCAATAACAATAGAATAAAATTATTAGTCATCGTTGTTAGTGTGATTAAATTGCACACAGTGTTATACATAATATATCATTACTGATCACGAAAAATTTCACCTTCTACTCATCGAGAAGAGAAAGTTTGAAAGGGACCATATGTCAAGCACACATATGTCAACCAGAAGCTGTTAAAATTTGTACAGAATTCGATTGTGTGGAGTTATACGTTGCGATATGGAAAATTTTCCAACGTCCCTCCGAATCGATAGCTGTAGGCTGAAGAGTCCTGTGGATACATACTGAACTACGATGCAGCCTACTCTGCAGTTAAACACTAGGAGACGTATTATTAATTTCTGAACACGTGAGTGAAACGTAACAACTTTATTCGATAGCGAATCGAGAGAACTATTGCGACACTGATCGATGATCATGCAGCGAGAGAGGATCGATGCGGTGTCGCCAGGTCGAGAAAATCGAGAGGAATACAACGTACCCCCTCCCTGATGAGCAGAGTAATATGTGACACGTTTCGCGTGCGCGACGGAGGTGAGTGGGGCGAATGGGAGACACTTCTAGATGCCACTGTCACCGCCAAGTGTCGCCTCAGTCGTACCACGCGGCACGTCACGTGACCAGTCTACGGTCTTAGTGGGGCATGTTGGAGTGTGCTCATGGTGGTGGAATGGGATTACCGGGCCGTTTGCTAGCTCCGGGCTAAGGGAAAGAAAGCTCCGGCCGAGATGGAGTTCTGAGTGGTATAACGGCCTTGGCTCTAACCGTCCTCGCCCTGGCCTTCAGGAGCGTCCTGGACGCGAGCCTGATCTGGGGAATCTTCCCCAGGATATGGAAAAATGCATGCCTGTTTCTACTCCACAAGGAGGGAAAACCCACAAAGTCTCCTTCTGCATACCGGCCGGTTTGTTTACTCGACGAGGCGGGCAAGCTGTTCGAAGGAATAACACTGTCCAACAAAATTAAACTTTTTTCGAGTTTTGCAATACCTGTTGGGTGATTCTTATACACTTTCTCATCCTAAAACCGAATCTGAAAGTAGAATTGCTCCATCACGCAACGTTTTCGAAAAATTTTGGTTTTTGTAAAAATGCCCGATTTTGATACGAAACGACGTGTTACGCAAAAACTAAACACGCGAGAAAGTTCAAATTTGAGTCAAGAGATAGAGGGGACTCTCCTCTACATATTCATATAGTCAATTATATTTTTATGTACTTCCTAATAGTTGTAAATGGTTGTTAAAGTTTGAAAATGTGCCGCCGCGGGTACTTTGTACGCTCTATTTTTGTATTTATGTGAAAAATCCTTTATCTAGCAGGAATTTACTACACAGGAATGCATTCTACAGACATTTCTGGTAAAGAAACCATTCACGAAAAGTATTTGGTTCCCTTAATGTACGAGAAGGATCAGAAAATGTTAATTGACAGCGTGTGCGCGACGCGTTCGCGCCAGACGGCCATTGCAGCCTTTTCGCGACTCGCCAGGGCCGTCGCTATGCGTAGTCGATGTTGGTACCACTCAAGTATGTCTTTGCTTACTATGCTTAATTAAATACATTTTTTTGTTGTCTTTTTGGGTGCCAATCATTGCAAAAGATTATAAAAATACGAGTTATATTCAGATTTCATTGTGGAAATGCAGAAATAGGTAAGTTTTTGTATTCAATTTTCTTTCTTAAGCATTTCCACAATGAAATGTGAATATAACTCGTATTTTTATAATCTTTTGTAATGATTGGCACCCAAAAAGACAAAAAAAAAATTGAAGTTGAAAGTCCGTCCTGTGGCACCGCTTGCTTGAGGCCAGCCGGCACAGCCAAGTGCTCTTGGAAAGAGTGCGGTGCCGGCTGGACTTGCGGGTTAGACGGGGGTACCGCACCATCTCCGCTGAGGTGGCGCGCCTCCTCGCCGTGGATTCACCGTTCCATTTGATGGCGGCGAAACGGACGAGTCTATACCACGTCGTCTGCTCGTCCCACCGCCCCTGCGGGTGGAACTTACGCGCAGGGAGGATGAAGAGCTAGGGGCTCTGAAATACCAGGCCCGGGTGGACACGTTTGCCAAATGAAGGCGACTGCTCGCCCCCTCGGCACGTACGACCGATCGGGCCCTCCTGCCAATATTTGATATATGGTGCAGGAGGCAGGGAAGGTTGACCTTCCGCCTCACGCAGGTGCTCTCTGGTCATGGGTGCTTCGGGGAGTGCACAGGATGCATAGGATGAGGTGGGAGCTGGCGGTGCAGTACCCCCTGTGCGACGAAGATGTTGACACGGCGCGGCACATGTTAGAGGAGTGCCCGGCCTGGTCCGAGCTCCGCCGTGTCTTGAGAGCCGCAGTGGAAGGGTGGAATCTCTCGCTCGCGGCCGTGGCCACACACATGGCCGCGAGTGAGCGGTCGTGGATGGCGGTGCCTCCTTTTGCGAAATCATAGTGGCGCAGAAGGAGGCCGCCGAGCGGGCCCGGGAGAGAGACCTGGGCTCTAGGAGGGTGTGGGCGCGGGGACACTCCCGCGTCGGTCTGCGCGGCGAGTTCCCCCGCGTCGACGTTTGCTCGAGAGGAGGGCGGTGAATTCGGGGGGCGGGAGGGTCGGGGTGTGAGCTGACCCTGGCCCCCGGGGGGGAGCATAGCTTCTTCCGGGACGGGTCGACGCCGACCGAGTTAATTCTCGGTATGGGGGGGGGGGGGGTTAATCCGTCCACCTTACCAGCGCTGTTTGAGGGGAATGCGTGGGAGGTGGTGTGGGAAGGGTCGGGGCGTACCGGATTGCGCCTCCGACGACCTTTCCTTACCGGTGGCGGCGTCTTCTTGCCTTGGTCGAGCCGGGGACCTTCGGGCTGTCTGCTCCGGCGGGGCACTGAGGCGCCGGGACCTGTGGGTGGACCGAGCTGGGGCTTGGGGAAGCCCAATCCGAAGGCGCCAGGGATGGGGACACCAGGCGGGTCCCTCCGCCCGGGTTCTTATAGACTAGGCAGTGGGGGAGGCTTACCCCTCCCCCGGGTAGTATGATAGCTGGGAGGTGTCCTGTGGAGTACTCGCGTGATCCAGGCACCTCCCCTTTAGCTTAGGTGGGCATGCGTTTTTTAGTGGGTAGACTCCGGAGACTCTTCCCGGGTATAGTCCCACATAACCCCGGCTTCCCCCAGGGAGTCGGGGTATACGCAACGCATTTTTTCACGGAAAAAATATGGTGTTGGAATGTGATAGTGGAAGCGGAAATGAGAAATGGAAAAATCTTCCTGTTTGGGTAGTACTTGGCGACACTGAATCGATGACGATTCTCTGGCCTGCTTTGCCGTAGGTTGGCACTGCAAACTTCGTCGGAGCATATTTTCTATTAGCGTGTCTAGGGGAATCGCGTGGCAGCGCCAATATCCCTACATGACGTGTAGGGGCTACGTGTTTTTCCGCACATTGCCGCAGCGCTAGCGTCGCCGGCACTAGCCGCGTGCGGGCGGCAAGAGTGAGTCGCCCCTCTAGACTCTGCGTGTCCGACGACCCATAGCGGATTTGCCGCCGTTGAGATTCGTAATCTCGCTCTTCTGTATCAGCCTTCGTCGAGTTAAGTCGCAATACAGTTCTCTGTACTACAACACGCAACAGTGCCTTCCATCCAGTTCCGGTTTCCCGGCGGTAGTAGGCCGCAGTCTGGAAATCCCCCAGACCGTAAACCTACATTTGGTGACCCCGACGTGATCGTCGCCGACGTCATAGTCGTGTTTTCGGAAAATTTTCGAAACTGTGACGAGGCAAACGACGCTTCGTGGAACGGACATCGCCTGTTGCTGCCGTTGTACAGCCGCCGACGTGCTTTTCGTACCGAAAAGCCTGGCTGCACGTGCTCGGAACCCGTGCACGTTGTTCGGAGATCCGTCGAGGAAGAGGTTTCCTGGCGGCGAGCAATCCGCTCGCTGCAATCCGCCGTTCCTGTTTCCAGGCGGCGAGCAGGCCGCTCGCTGCACGTTGTAGCCGCCGAGCGTGAAGCCATCGACGCCACGTGGGTACCACCGTCGCCGCCATTGCTGCCGCCAGAAGGGTACCATTATCGCCGCCATTGCTGCCGCCACGTGGGTACCGTTGCTGACGCCGTTGCCGAAGCCGTGGAAAGCTGCCATCGTGGTGAAGTGAGCGTATTTTTTAAGTCGTTTTTAGTTCCGTTTTAGTTCTAGTCTCGCGTGTGAAAAATGTCGCAACCCACGCCCGAAGATAGAATCGCACGGTTAGAGGCGGAGCTCGAGGCCGCGCGCGAACTTTTAAACGCCCGTTCTGCATCGGATGCCGACGCGTTCGCGAACCGCGTAGATAGTTATCGTGCGCCGAAACTCCCCGTATTTTTCAAGAACGACCCTGCGCTATGGTTCGGACAGGTCGAGGCGTCGTTTCGAAACGCACGAATTACGAGCCAGACCACAATGGCCGACACCGTAATCGCCGGCCTGGATGCGGATACCGCGTCGGTTATATCCGATCTCATATTGTCACCGGATCCCGTCGCGCCGTATAATCGGATCAAAGAGCGCATTATTTCCACGCTCTCCACTTCGGCCGAAACGAAACTCCGGCAGCTCCTCAAGGGGCAGGTGGCGTCACATGGCAAACCTTCGCATATCTTGTCGCTCATGCGTAATTTAAACAATGGTGCTTGCGCGGATAATGTGCTTAAATCGATTTTTTTCGACCTGCTGCCCGAGCAGTGTCGCGCGATCCTAGTTGCGTCCAAGCATGACGACCTGCAGGAGATGGCCCTTCTGGCCGATAAGATCGTCGAGACGATACAGCCAGCGAGCGCTTCTGTCCTCGCAGCAGCTGCCGATGTATCGCGGCCGGGCTCCGTGCAGGAGCAGTTGGACAAACTCTTCCGTGAGGTAGCTAGATTGAATACCGCGATCGAGCGTGTCTCGCGGACACACCAGCGCAGCTCCGGGAGAAATGTCGCTTCGAGAACGCGGAATAGGTCCCAGAGTCGTGACCCTTCCGGTCTCTGCCGTCTGCAGTCCTCCTAGAGCGTCGGAAAACTGAGGCCACCCTCCTCCTCGGAGACTGTTGGAGAGTGTTATGCGTCCTCGAAACGTCTCCACATACGCGACCGTAAGTCAGGCCGTACCTTTCTCGTAGACACAGGTTCGGACCTGTCTTTGCTGCCGGTTTCAGCTGCGTCGCGTGCGCGTCCCAGCGCGTTTAAATTGTTTGCCGCGAACGACACCCGTATCGATACGTATGGCGATATTCGCGTTGCCCTCGATTTCGGATTGCGTCGCCCGATCGAGTGGAATTTTTGCGTAGCAACAGTCCCGTATCCCATCATAGGAGCCGACCTGCTGACGCATCATGGTCTCACGGTAGATTTGAAGAGGCGTCGCCTGATAGATTCTGCTACCGGTTTGTTTGTTTTGGCCGGTATCGCGAGCTCTCCCTCTTCATGCGTGAACGTCCTTGGACCGTCGTTCAAGTACTCTGGTATATTAGCTCGTTTTCCGCAAGTCATCGGACTCGAGCAACCGACTCCTCTCGAGTCGCGCGGTGTGTATCATCACATGATATGCAGGCCTTCTAGCAGCCCTTGGGCTAGTCCCATCCACTTAGTCAAAAAGAAGTCCGGTGAATGGCGGGTAGGCGGAGATTACCGCCGTTTGAATAGCGTGACGATACCCGATCGTTACCCCGTGCCTCACCTGCACGATTTCCCGGCTAACCTTCACGGCAAGACCATTTTCACGGCGCTAGACCTGTACAGAGCGTCTCATCAGATACCCGTAGCCGCTGAAGATATTCAAAATACTGTGCGATGACCTTTGGCCTCCGCAACGCGGGGCAAACCTTTCAATGATATATAAACCGTGCTCTCAGCGATCTCGATTTCGTTTTCACGTTTCTCGATGACATCCTCATCGCCTCTTCCTCTCCGGAAGAACATGAGACTCATCTGGCGATCGTCCTGGAGCGTTTACGTGACTTTCATCTGCGCGTGAACCTCGATAAATGTCGTTTCGGCGTATCCGAGTTAGTTTTTTTGGGACACCTAGTTAACTCTGAGGGGTTTAAACCCACTCCAGAGAAGGTCGAGGCTATTAGTCGTTTCCCCAAACCGCGCACGATCGACGACCTGCGTCGTTTTCTAGGAATGGTAAATTTTTATCGGCGCTGTATCCCTCACGCTGCCGCCACTCAAGCTCCGTTGAACGCGTACATGCAGGACGCGCGTAAACGTGATAAGCGACCCATTGTATGGACGCCCGAAGCCGAAGCGGCTTTTGTTAAATGCAAGAATGATCTTGCGAACGCTGCCCTTATAACGCACCCCTGCGAATCGGCCACCGTGCGCCTTGTCTCAGACGCCTCCGACGTGGCCATGGGTGCAGTTCTCGAGCAGCTGTGTGGCGACAGTTGGAGACCGCTCGCCTTTTTCTCGCGTAAGTTTTCCCCGACTCAGTGCAAATACAGCACGTACGACCGTGAGCTTACTGCAGCATACGAAGCTGTGCGCCACTTTCGCCACTTCCTAGAAGGTCGCGAATTCAATATCTACACCGACCACAAACCGCTCATCTACGCCTTCGCGCAGAACTCTGAGCGTGCGTCTCCTCGGCAGAGTCGGCAGTTGTGCTACATAGCACAATTTATGTCGAAAATTCTCTTCTTGCCCGGCAATGAAAACGTCGTTGCCGATTCGCTTTCGCGTACCGAGGCAATTCGTCTGCCGACGCAATTCGATTTGAATGAGCTCTCCCGCGAGCAGGAAAACGACCCCGAGCTTAAGGAAATTCTTGCATCGCCCGACCACTCTCTTGCTCTTAAGAGGCTCACGTGGGGCACAGATTACTCTCCTGTGTATTGCAGCGTATATGAGGAGTGCATCCGTCCGTATATCCCCGCCTCCTTGCGCGAGCGATTGTTCAAGCTCTTTCATTCTCCCGCACATCCGAGCGCAAAAGTCACTGACCGACTCATACGACAGCGATATGTCTGGCCCGACATGCACCGCAACATAGCTCGCCAGTGTAAGTCGTGTGTTGATTGCCAACAATCTAAAATTTCTCGACACGTCAAGCTGACTCCGTCCCAGTTCGTCGCGCCCGACGGACGTTTTACTCACGTACACATCGACCTTGTCGGTCCGCTGCCGGTCAGCGAAGGTTTACAATATTGCCTTACCATGATCGACAGATTCTCTCGCTGGGCTGAGGCCTTTCCCCTGAAGGAGACGCCCGCTCAGACGGTCGGCCGCGCCTTTTTCGAGCATTGGGTGTCACGTTTCGGCGCTCCTGCATTTTTGACGAGTGATCAAGGTCCGCAATTCGAGTCACAGCTTTTTTCAGCCCTTCTGGCGCTCGTTGGCTGCCGGAGAAAAAGAACCACCGCGTATCACCCCGCGTCTAACGGCATGGTTGAGCGCTGGCACCGCGTCTTGAAGGCAGCAATCATGTGTCACGCCAATCAGCAATGGTCGCGCGTCTTACCTATTGTACTGTTAGGGTTGCGTACCCATATCCGTCTCGATACCAACGCTTCTCCTGCCGATTACGTTTACGAAACCTCGTTGCGTCTGCCGGGCGAATTTTTCCTGTTACATAATTTTAGCCCTGATCCGCAGCCATTCCTCGAGGAATTCCGACAGTATATGCGTGCCGTCAAGCCTGTGCCCGTAGCACACAAGCGTAGCGTTAAAGCCTTTGTGTACAAAGATCTCGGATCATGTTCGCATGTATTTATGCTTGTTAAATCCGTGCGTAGACCGTTAGAACGGCCTTACACGGGACCCCATCGGGTGCTCCAGCGTATTTCCGAACAAGTGTATTCAATCGAGGTCAACGGTTTACCGCGCAGCGTCTCTGTAGAGCTGTTGAAACCCACGCATAGCGTTTGTGAGGGACTTGCGGTCCCAGTATCGAGCGGTGCCCCGTCGTTGCCGAGCGTGCCTGTGCGCACCTACTCGCGAAAAAGAGTCACCTTTGCGGACTCCGTACATTAGGTTAAGGTTTTGTAAATATACGCGTAGCATGTAAGTCGTAGGTTATAAGAGTCGTTTGTAATTTTATGTAGCCTCAAAGCGAAATATCTTGTTTGTTTGTTCGCTGCCGTTCTTCCTTGGGGGGAGTGTGTAGGGGCTACGTGTGTTTCCGCACCTTGCCGCAGCGCTAGCGTCGCCGGCACTAGCCGCGTGCGGGCGGCAAGAGTGAGTCGCCCCTCTAGACTCTGCGTGTCCGACGACCCAAAACGGATTTGCCGCCGTTGAGATTCGTAATCTCGCTCTTCTGTATCAGCCTTCGTCGAGTTAAGTCGCAATAAAGTTCTCTGTACTACAACACGCAACACTGCCTTCCATCCAGTTCCGGTTTCCCGGCGGTAGTAGGCCGCAGTTTGGAAATCCCCCAGACCGTAAACCTACAGACGAAAGACCAGGACGCCCTCTGGCAGGACCGATGCGAACGGAGTAGTCGCGGGCGCTCTTCCTGGGACGTCCGACAACCTAGTGAGCAACGAATTAGAGTCGGATTAAACAAGATGGGTCAGACGCCGAATGCATATAGCCGCTAGATTCAAAAACAGGGTACAGAAATTTTGTTGAATGAACAGCGGTCTTTGTTCCAATAGTTTTTTTCGACGTTGTTGGGGCCACTACTATGAATGGACAGCGGTCGATCAGTTGGTGCACTTACAATTAGCTATCTGAATCGCCGGACGCCGCATTTTTTCCCGGTCTTACCTGACCGCAATGTTTGAAGCTCCACAAATTAAAAAACGAAATTTCAAAGAGAAAACATCGAAGTAACACTTTCTAACAATTATGTAAAAAAGACCTATTATATTCACTTTTTCAACCAGGTAAAATCGTTTCAGCCATGAGAAATGATATAGGCACTGTTAAAATTGGGTCATTCCACGCGAACTCGGACACTTTTCTGATTAGTGTTTCGGATTATGTAAAAATTTGAATACGTGTAGTCTTTAGTGATCTATCAATGAATCTCAAAGGATTTCTTGATATCTTAAAAATTTTTGATTTTACAAAACGATGAAAATGAGTTTTTAACAGCTTATAGTTAAAACATAAGAGTATCTAATGAAAATAGTGTCTAGGGCAGGCCTCAGAATTAGTCACCCGTATGGCACCGCTCGCTCGGGGCCAGCCGGCGCAGCCAAGCACTCTTGGAAAGGGTGCGGTGCCGGCTGGTTCTGCGGGCCATACGGGGTCACCGCACCATCTCCGCCGAGGCGGCGGGACTCCTCGCCGTGGTTTCACCCTTCAATGTGGTGGCGGCGGAGCGGGCGAAGCTATACCACATCGCTCGCACCTTCCACCGCCTGTCGGGGGTGGATCTCACGCGCGGGGAGGAGGAGGAGCTCGAGGGCCAGAATCGCCAGGCCCGGACGGAAGTATTTTCGGAGTGGAGGGTGCTCTGTTGGCGTCCTCCAGACGTCCGACTGTCCGGGCCCTCCTGCCCATATTCGATATATGGTGCAGGAGGCGGGGAAGGTTGACCTTGCGCCTTACGCAAGTGCTCTCCGGCCATGGTTGCTTCGGAGAGTACCTGCATAAGATGGGGCGGGTGCCGACTGCGCAGTGCTACCACTGCGGCGAAGATGTGGACACGGCGCGGCATACCTTGGAGGAGTGCCCTGCTTGGGCAGAGCCGCGCCGTGTCCTTAGAGCCGCAGTGGGCGGGTGGGACCTCTCGCTGGCGGCCGTGGTCGACCACATGGTATATAATATATGTCCATATATGTTCACATGGACATATAATGTCGCAGAAGGAGGCCGCCGAGCGGGCTCGGGAGCGTGACCTGGGTTCAGCCAGGAGAGTTTGGGCGCGGGGACGACCCCCGCGCCGACGTGTGCCCCCCACGAGGGAGAGTGGTGAGGGAGGGGAGGGCGCGGGGGACTCCCCGCGCCATGATGTGCCCTCACCATTGGGGGCGGAGGATTTGGGGGTATTCGCGGTGTGGGGGGGGGGGGGGAGTGTCGGTCCGTCCCTCCCCTAGGGGAGGGAGATCCGTGAGCGGTTTTGGGTAAAAAGGGTCGGGGCCTGCCGGATCGCGCTTCCGACGGCCCTTCCTTCCGGTGTCTTCTTGCCTCGGCCGGGACTGGTTCCTTCGGGATACCGGCTCCGAGCGGGGCACGAAGACTCTGGGACCTGTGGGTGGACCGAGCTGGGGCTTGGGGAAGCCCAATCCGAAGGCTCCTGGGATGGGGACACCGGGCGGGTCCCTCCGCCCGGGGTCTTATAGTGTAGGCAATGGGGGAGGCTAACCCCCTCCTTGGGGTATGATGTTAGCTGGGAGGTGTCCTGTTGAGTACTCGTTTGATCCAGGCATCTCCCCTATAACTGAGGTGGGCGTGAGGTTTTAGTGGGTAGTCTCTGGGGGTTCCCCCCAGAGATAGTCCTACATAACCCCGGCTCTCCCCAGGGAGCCGGGGTATGCGAAAAGCATTTCCTCACGAAAAAAAGGCCTCGGAATTAGTGACACACAACGGCCGATTTTCGATGGCTACGCCCCCTCGACCCGGCCACGTGTCTCACTCCCCGTGGAGTTCTCAAACCAGCTCAGGCGCGTACCATAGGCGATATTCGTGGCGCATTAGGGCGATACCCGTATCAATAGCTTTCCACATTACCGTCGATGTACTATTGTCAATGCGTTTTTTTTGTCAGTGGTATCCTCCGTAGGCCTATTCCACTATGTCGCACGATAATTTCGGACAACAGTTGTAGAAAAGAAATTTGGAAAATAAATTCGGAAGATAAATTTTTAAAATAATTTTTAATTGTATTGTCCAAATTTTATTAACATCCGAGATAACTTCATGTTCGCGCACGGTTAGAGGTGCTTGGCAAATTAGTAAAACTTACGGAAAGTTTGGACGTAGTTGTTCGCAACGCCGACGCTTTGTAACCGTATTGTAACCGTTAAAATGGAATCCTTGGTTTTAACACAGGGGTATGGACCAGTGAGTGCAGCGGTCTCTAGCGTACCACTTCTGGGGTACCTGCCCGTACCCCAGAGTATGCAGGGCTTATCCAAGTAAGGACTGGGGTTTCGTACCACACACGTGGGGCTTCTATGGATTTTACGAAGATATTTGAAGATAAAGGGGGGATGGGCGCGACGTCGTGGTAGAAAAGAGAGATGGCTTGGCGAGGTTTACGGAGGTAAGAGCGACGGAGCAGGGGAGGTATCCTCCGCCGGTGGAGTGACCTTGGTGATTGCCAGGTTGGGTGTACGGACCGAAGGTCGTGCGGAGGGGTCCGCGACATCCTCGGGGACGTTGGAAATGCCATTGACCCCAGGCTTAATAATGGTCCCTATTCTTGTTGACGAAGCCACTGACGCCGGTACAGGCGGAGAAGGCAGAGAACGGGGACTTGGACGGGGGTCGGTGGTCTCCATCTCCTCTAGCTTCATGGAGGACGACCAAAGGTCCGTCTCCTCCCCCGAACGTATAAAGTGGGCCGGAATTGGCTCACTTTGCGCGATCATCGCGAGCGGGATTGTCCCTTGCTGAGGAGCTAACATAGCAATGCAGAACATCTGCAACCTATGATCTCCTTGATATCGTTTAGCAGGCCGCGCAGGTGGTGGACACCTGGTCTACCGCCTGCGCGAGGGTGAAGGACACGGAGCGCGCGCGGTATGCCACAGGGAAAAATGCAGACAGGCAGGATGTCGAGGAGGTCCAGGAGCAATTGTGTGATATGGAGGGGCCCTTGCATCGCATGAAAAACGAGGGGGATGACCTTCTCGGGCGATCTTTGAGGGGTTCCCACAAAAAAGTTGGCGAAGATACAGCTGACCCAGAGAAAGGGACAGCCGGGGCTTGCCCCGGAAGAGGTACCGCGCCCACCCCCACGAGCTCCAGCCAGGGCTCGGGGATCGTGGACAACAAGGGGTGGGGGGGGGGGGAGATGTCCTAAACCGTGTTGAGCGCCTGATCAAGGACAAAAGTGCAGCGCTGGAGTGCCGTCTAATGGTGGCGCTCCTCCCGCACGCGCACGAGGAGGTGCTGACCACTGCACGAGAGAAGCTGTTAGGCCTCTCAGTAAAAGGCATGGTCCTCAAAAAGGAGACCAAGAAGAGGGAGCAGAGGCCCCAACGGGTCCGCACAACGAGCTCGGCGGCCAGCCGGACTACCCCAGCAGTGTCCGTCGTCAGAAGCGAGGCGTGGGTGGGGGTGGCCTCCAGGAAGGCAACGCGGGAGCCACATTGGCCGCAGCGCATTCCTCCAAGGGGAACCCCTCCATTAACCCACCCAGAGGGGGTACTGGAGGCACAGTATCGCATGGGAAGACCTCCCCCAAGTAGAGGGAGGGTCCCCACCCCACGAAGGAGACAACGACGGCGCCTAGGCAGCCGAAGACGGCGGTAGTAGTGGTAACAGTGTCAGTAGGAGGTGTGGTGTCCCTATGGTACGCCATGCAAAAGGGGATGTACGCCTTCTCCATAGAGGTCGGCATCACCGACGGGCTGACCATCTCTACTGCCCAAACCGTAGCCATCATGTTGATGGTCCGCGGGAAGTGTAGTAGGGACAAGGCTGCAGCTCTGGCGGCCCGAGTGAAGGAGGACCTCACGGAAAAAGAAGGTCGAGTTCCGTCTCCGAAGTATTGACGCCACGGTCAACCTGGAGGCGGTGCAAGTGGCGCTCGCGGGCACGGGAGCGTGTCTACCTAAGGAGGTGACGATACGGGCAGTTCGGAGACCGCCGCCGGGCAACGCGCCCGGGACCATATGGGCCTGACTCTTTCTTAGCGCGGTGAGCAAGGTGGCCGGAGTCGGCCGTGTAACCGTCAGGTGTTCCTCGACAAGGGTGAAACTCCTGGAGCAGCGACCACTCCAGTGTTTCCGTTGCCAATTGCGGGAATACACATGGTCGAAATGTGGCCACATGAGGCGGTAAACTGGATCGGTCGCTGCTACCGGTGCGGAGAAGAGAATTACCGGGCGGCCACGTGCACGGGTCCTGGGTCAACCCGTGCGAAAGGAGGTGAGGCCCTTAAGGCCACAGCCACGCAGGTCATGTCTCCTCCAATGGAGGTTGGGTAAGAGGCCCACCCCTTAAGGTGGGGTCGACATGGGGAAGATCCTCGTCCCACGAATCGAGTTTGCCCGAATTGCCGAAGAGGACTGTGGGCGTGACAGTGCCGGCACTAACCGCGCTCACCGAGATGGGGAGCTGGTCCCGCGAGGTGTGCGAAATGCACCCCTCCGAGGGACGGACCCTTACCGCGATCAGCGACCCCCTCGGCCGCATCGTCGGAGGGAGTCCCTGGCGTAAGTTTCTCCGGTATGGACGAGCGACGGGGTGACCGGAGCCATCGGGAGGTCGAGCTGAATTCGGCCTTCCATCTAGTGGCCCAGGGATGAGGAAAACATAGTTGACAACGTTATGGCCATAAAGGCGCGGGGGATACCAGACGATATTTGTAAAGAGTTCCTGGGTCCCCCCGCAGTAAAGCTTCGGGCTAATCGATAAGCTTCGGAAATTCATGCTCTTATACTATAATAAAAAAGATTCATAGCATTTTACCTTTGTATCTCGTGTTGCTATTACTCGAATTTGTATTTGACGTTATTCCTGAAACGTATAAAAGAAAATATATTAGAAAGAGTCATCGTCATAAAGTAAAGTATTCGAATTATATTTATGATTTATACGTGATTGATCAAATATAAACCGGAATTATGGCTTTGTAGAGGTGTTGGTTGGTATGTCTATATGGGATTTCCCGCGTAGGTGCTGCATCTTACTGCGGCTTCAATCAGTCGCACGATGTTAGAGCATGCGGCACCCGTGCCCGTTGCGCAACGGATCATTATCAAATTTCCCACGAAAGAAGGCGTAAAACCGTCCGGAATTTTGAAAAGGTTCAAGGCATAGTTCGGTAACAACACCCTTAAAAATCATAAACAATTTTTAGAAGGACGAGATAGTGTTGAAAATTAAAACCACTAATGTCACTCGAGGACCAACGTGACAGAGGAGACAATTCGTTAGTCGCCTTATATAACAGTTGCTGAAATTGCTTCTGATGTCGGAATAAGCTACGACAGAAAAGACGCGCATTTCCAATTCGACACGTTATCCTGGTTTACGACAACGCCCGGCCTCATACAGCTACACTAACACTACAAAATGTTAAAGATTTGTTCTGGACTATACTGGAACACCGCTCCAAATAATTTTGTTAAACCCTATACATATGTATATCCACAGTATTTAAAAAAATGCAACTTGAAACGCTTTGTACGACTCACTATGTATTTTCTATAGTTGATACAACTAACATCGAATGAATAGTATGAATGTATAGTGTATATGTATATTTGTATACATATACATTGGTAGTATAATTTGTATACTGTTAGATCTAATATTTTATTACTTAATACTTAATAGTAATACTTACGGTACACTTTGATGCTGCCATCAGTGTCTCCTAATGAGTTTCTGGAGACACATTTATACGAACCAAAATCCGACGGGCTGACAGAATTTATAGTTAGTTTCATGTCGACTTTGTATGCATTTTCTAGTGATATGGGTTCATATTTCCCTCCTGAAAAACATATAAATTTTGATAAAATTTAAGAAAATTGAAACAAGTAATATATTTTATTCTAGACATCAGGTGTTATTATAGTACAATAGAAATTCATAAAGGAATTTCAAAAATTCATTACACGATTTCTATAAATTTTAAAACTGTTTCTTTCTTAGAGTGTACGAGATACAAGAATACAATGAAACGGCTGTGTATTTATAAGAAATCACTATTTTTAATAGTGACATTTTGGTTTCCACTAGTATCGATTCATATGGTAAACTAATTTCTTCTATCTTATACAGGGTGTTTGGGAAATCGTGATAAAACCGACAAGGGGATGATTCCTCACATAAAATCTAGTCGACAATAAGGAATATAGTTATTTTTCATACGAAGCTTCAATTTCCAGAAAATCCAGTTTGAAAATTCGTTAGGTACGCGTGCACTTAGACAACAGGGTCTACTTTATTCGCCCGATCTAGCCCGAAATTCCCAATGCCGCTTGTGTTTATAAAAAATATAGAGACTCCTTGTTATTAATTAAAGTCATACCTGTAAAGGATTGGGGTACTGTATATTGAATCTCCCCAACGTGTTTGGTCTAGGCAGGATGGTTTTATTTTCTCAGAGTTTACAGCGCTGTGTTATGCTACGACTCGACGCGACTCAGAATCTCCGCTCGACTCACTCTGGTCTAATCGTATCTAAGGCTCTAACGTGAAGCTTACGGGGCTTTTTAACTATTCCCCGAATCATCCTATTGGCCGGGGCTGAATTAGCCTCTTTAGCCAATCAGGTACTTCTTCGAGGACTCCTTGCAACCTTGACGCGGTCTCTCTAAATTTGGGGGCGACCCCGTAATTTCGGTAATGCAGCGGGATTTCCGACGGGCCCGCGGTGCATGACGTGGCCGGCTGTTGCCTACCTGCCTAGCTTCCGGGTCCCTTCGAAAACTCAAGGTTTACGGTATCCGTACGAGCTGTTGAGGCCGATGGTAAAAATCTAATGGGCAATACGTGCCATAACAAAAACTGCTAAGACGACTAACGGCTTTCTCAAAAATGATTTTCGAAGGTTACGGCTCCTCGACTCGACCGCGCTTCTCGCTCCCCGTGGCGGTCCTAGTTCTCGAGCCAGCTCAGGGGCGTACCATAGCCGGTACAGTGATATCTCTATACATGTCGCTAATACTTGCATGATAAATGTCGCGAAATTATCCCCACTAGTGCAGGGTATTCCCCTGAGGGTCCACGAAATGTGAAAAATATTAATAAGAAATGACATGTTTCGGTTCTCCTGCAGATTGGTACACAGAGTCGATGAGTAACTGTTCGAAAGCATCGTCTGTCCTTTTAGAAAGTTTCTTAAGAGAGGTATAGGACAATGGTGTAGGACTCTTAAACGCCACGCGGACCTGACATTTCTACCTCTTATTTGGAAAAATTTATAAGTATACTTTATATTAGTATTTTATAGTGAGGGATTAGTATTCGTATAACAATGAATGTTTTCTCTCATATTTTACAACTTTAAATTTATGATCTGAATGAGACTTGAGGACAATGACTTGATACGGGCCTAGCGACGAATGTCCCTTTAAATTTCGTTTGCTCGAGGCACGCACTTGTCTCATCGTCATGGTCAGGTGGATTGTAGTAGTAGGCTTTTGTTTATACATATAACTCCATCCAATCAAATGTTGCAAAAACTTTAACAGTTTATGTCTGAATAACTATTTGTTTGTCATATATGGTTCCTTTAAAATTTTTTCTCTTATCGACGAATAAAAGGTGTTGATGTAAAAAACTTTAACAAATGTCCATCGATGAAGGATGTAGATTTACCCCTAGGACGGTTGACCATTTTAATTTTTATACATCCTGTACATCGGTAATATAGAGAACGGGGCTCGAAATATAAATACATACATACATTCTTTAAAAAATCACCTATCGATTATTGAACGGCAAAATTTGCGTTGGATGGAGTTATAATGGAGTATTGTGATAAGCAATGCCGACTCAATCGCTATACCAGAGTTTCGGAACCTCAAATGAATAGCCCGGAGTTTGTTTTGCTTATCTCTACTTTATTAAATCTACGGCTATTTACAGGATCTATAATTACGGATTACGGCTAGTACGGCTGTGTATAAAAATGCTGAACGGTGGGTTTTCGGCCCGGCACGGTAGCCCGGCGAACCGGTGGCTACAGCTGGAGGTCCGAGCCCAGGACTAGCGCGCTGTTGCGTATACCGCCTCGCTTGCTTCTAGGCTAGTGATTGGATATTGCGTAGGTTTTTCGCGCATGCGCGACGTTTTTAGTGTCGATAAAGTACAAAAGTTTGGCTACAATAGAATTCCTTGGTGGTGACCAATAATGTAATGTCTCTAAAATATTAATAATAATAATTTACTATATGTAATAGTACCCCACTTACTACCTTTTTCTCCACAATATAGATACGTTAGTGATTTTGGACGAGCAAGCACGATAAAACCACGCGATATCCCATCCCTCTCGACTCACATTGTGGGAAGGCTTATATCTCATCCCCGATGGTCTTTAGTAGCGAGAAACGCGTGCGGCCTGTGGCCGCAGCGTTAATTAGGCTGCGCAATTAGTTTCGCGAGAAGGCTTGTAGGATTAGGAGAATCGTGGATGACGTCGGAGTCACCAATTCTAGGTTTAACACGTCGGTCGCCCAGCGTAATTCGGCTGTTTCCGGTCGATACGCAGAACGTAAACAGAGCGATAAGCGAAAATTTGTTGCTTATCGCCTTCGATCCATTGTAAAGAAAAGATTATTTACTTCCGAAATAGAGAAAGCGATAAGTTTACGAAACGAAAAAAAATTACAACATATTGTTCGAAGTGTCCAAAATCACCCCAAGTGTGTTTGGAATGTTCTAACGAATACCATGCGACATAGCATAATGTAATATTTTATCCAGAATATAAATTAACAAAAAATATGATATAATGTGTTTTTAATATTTTTATGTTGTATATCCTATATATAATATCCTATATTTAATTAACTCGAACAAGAAGAGCGTCACCCATATTTGGGTGACAGGCCCCCACGGAAGCATACTCGTCACCCAGATATGGGTGACGTGGCGACCAACGTGTTAAGGTTTCGACGCGAGAAATAAAAACTACGAATAGCGCGGCAATTAGTACACGACTCGCATATTGCAGCCTACTCTGCAGGAACCCGTGGAAAATGTAAAGAAGGACACACTTTCAAACTTACAAAAACGTATATTTTACCAGCAGCTCAGGGTGAGCTGCAACGGCACCAAATGAGCGTTTGCGCAGCTTGTCGAGAGAACACGACCATACACCGTGATGGTCCGAAATAGAGTGGTAGAAAATGGCGGTAGAGAATAGCGCAGCAGCGCCAATATTCCTACAGGTTTGTAGGGAGTATGGCGCTGGTGTCGCCATTCCCCTAGGTCGCACCTACACTCTGCCCCACGAGAGAATGGTACCGTTTCGCGCAGCTTGACTGGCCGCGGAAGGCGCTGCGAACCTCTCAACTCCCACTCCCCACTGCGAGTTTCATATACGCGGCGTACCGTATTGAAACGAATTAGCATGGAAGTATAGGGTATAGGAAATCGTGACCATTTGCATCCACGCTTTATACTCTTTCACCCCCTTGCACTCTGTTTCTTGCATCCATCGCTTTCATTCTTAGAAACAAACAAACTCTCCTATCGCCTAGTCCTAAACACTTTTCATTCACACCTCTTCAGTCACTCGAGTTTTCCAAACATACCGGCGCCGGACCGTCGCAACATGATCCAGTCGTCCGCACGCACAAGGAACCCATTCATCCCACAATAATGAATGATAAATTTAATTTAATTATTTATTTTGAAAGTTTATTTCATTGGTTCTGTACAGGTTCATTGATTATGTACAGATATTATTATTTATATTCATGTTAGAAAAATCGAAGTAAGCAAACGGTCGAGGCAGGCCATGTGTTTTTTGTCAGCGCGTTGTCCCTCCCTAAGGGAAAGTCATAAACCCATGGGCTTGGGGGTGTCATAAACAAAGAGGCATACTGTCGAAGGCTTTCTCACGGCCGAGGATTTTTGGGACAGCAGGAATTATTCTGACGGTTGTCGTGTACGGTTGTCGCGAATAAAGATTCATAGTATTTTGTAATACGCCCACATTTATTTAATTTAACGATATCACGTTATCTATCTTCTTAGTACTCTCTTACATTCACATATTTATATTTACAAAAAACACAACTATTTACAAAGTGACACAACTATTTACAAAAAACTTACAACTATTTACAAAATGACACAACTATTTACAAAAAACTTACAACTATTTACAAAAAACTTACAACTATTTACAAAAAACTTACAACTATTTACAAAAAACTTACAACTATTTACAAAAAACTTACAACTATTTACAAAAAACTTACAACTATTTACAGACTATTTACAACTATTTACAATAAGCAGCTTATGTATGACTCACATCGATGTCCGAGTCATCAGACGACTTCAACCATTCGGGGCTTCCCTCTGACACTGAATCTGTAACGTGGTCGAGTTCATACAGCCTCCTTTCCTCCTTCAGCGTATGCCGGATAAAATTTTTCCAGTTTTCGGGAGACACATTTTCGACTGCTGCATCTACAAATTGGCGGACATCTGCCAATTTGTACGATGTATTTCGCGCCCTTATGAATAGTTTTACTTGTGCCCATGCCAACTCGATAGGGTTTAACTCGCAGTGGTAAGGGGGAAGGCGTAGCACGGCACGTCCATTTTCTCTGGCGTATTCGTCAATTACGTAATTATTTTCTGGTTGTTTATATTTTGTAACCAACTCCATTAATCGAATCTTGACGAGCCGTGGATTCACCGTTTCCCCCTTACCCTCCAGCCACGTGATGATATCGTCCCTTTTCCACCTCAAGGAAGGATATTTTTCCTTTTTGACGCTGTGGTAAGGGGCGTTATCCATCACGATGACTGACCTATCTGGCAGCATGGGCAAAATTTTCTTGAACCATTCAAAAATTGTATCTCCATTCATTTCTTCGTGATAATCGGCCGTTCTTTTTTTTGCCTCGAAGCAAAGGAGGGCCCCTGGTACAAACCCGTCTGCTGACCCGATGTGAGTAATAATTAGCCGCTTTCCTTTTCCCGTGGGAGCAGGTATCCTCGTTGTCCAGCCCCTTTCTTCGGCGTTCCTCGGGCAGATCACGCTGGTGTCTACCCACTGCCTGGACTTGGTATCGCCGGCGTTGATCCATGTCTCGTCCAGGTAGTAAATAGACCGCCCTTCCGAACGAAAACTTTCGATTTGTTCGAGGTACCTACAAAGTAGTAAAAAATAAATTTTTGTAAGAAACGAGGATAGAAACTGAGTTTTTGGAAAAAAACATTTTTGAATGTAGATTGTCACTTACTTTTGCCGCCAGGAGATGATATGGGGTTGATCGATCAGGGCGCTGTTGCGTTTTCGCTGAATAAATTTAAACTCCATACGTTGCAATAGTCGATGGAGTGTACTTTCACTAAACGACGGCAAATTTTCGTCGTTGTTCACAGCAGCCAGAATTTTTTTTAGGGTTGGAAATTCTCGATTGAGCCAGAAGCTGTGAACTTTTCTTCTTATTGCTAATATATCGGCTTCCGAAGTTTTTTCTAAAATATTGAGGCGCCGCTTTTTTTTATTTGGCGATGTCACTTTTCCTGTAGATTTGTATTCCGCCAGGGTTTTGCTGACGGTGACTCTTCCAATGCCTGTCTTTTGCACAAGCATTAGAATTAGCGACTTATATTTTATTCCCGGGTTTTCCGCTATCACGCTTTTATACGGATTAATAATAATCTGTTTTTGTGCGGATCGGACAAACTAGAAACGGAGAAAAGTTTAGTAAAAAAAAAGTTCAGTAAAAAAAAAGTTTAGTAAAAAAAAAGTTTAGTAAAATAGAAACTATAATTTCTTAAAAAAAGAAATAAGCTTATAGTAGCGAAATGCATGATAAATAATTATGTATAATATAAGCTTACCTTTCCCCTCGGATTTTTCTTCGCTGGAGATGTATGCGACGGCTCAGGAACTTGATCTTCCATTTCAAAAAAACACTGCGAACACTACGAACACGATGGAAGAACACTACGAACTCTGAGCACTATGAATACCGTATGAACACCCGGTATGGCTACGAATGAGGCCACGTGCAGCACTGCAGCGCGTGGCGTCACTACGCACATGCGCTGTGCATTGGGAAGGGACCAATCAGGGCGAAGATGCGCAACGACGGACGAAAATCGGTTCTCTCGCGGTACCATTCTCTCGTAGGGCAGAGTGTAGGGAGATTTCAGTTAGGGAGTTGGCAGTCCTACTCCCAACGGTCTCTCGGAGCAACCGTTACACGAGGCTTCCCTCGTACAGTTCGTGATAATTATTCTCCGCTGTCGGACGTACCCGAACTCCTCCAGTTTGTATTGCGCCTCGAGGCTTACCTCTTTGCACAGAGTCTCCGTCGTACCGATACGACGGACGTTGTTATAGTTTTTCCAATAAACTCAGTAAATGGTTCTCGTTGAACTACAAATAGAGTGAATTTATGAAAGTTCCTAACCACGTGTTCCTGTAACGTAGAGTAGGCTACGTGCTTCGAAACCTTCCCGAAGCTTCGTATATTCTCCCGCGAGAGATATACCGTCCCTAAACCTACAGGTTTGTAGGAATTCGGGTCACCAATGTAGGATATAGTCGATGCCCAATGTGGAAAACAGAAGGAGAATGGAGAGCCTACATCCTCTCCACGTGTTCAATGGTCATAAAAACACCACAAGGAGATTCACCACGATCTTGGTTTATTCACGTCACTTCCCCGCTCAAAGTGCAGCGAGAGATATCGAGCAATACAGAATTGAAAATAACGTATCTAAGCGATGCCCGGAGCTTTCGCGAGTACGATATTACTTAACTGACACGAAACGTGATATATTTGAGCGCCGATAGAAACGTGCGACTCGTTCGAGAGTACAGAACGGAAGGGGCGAGCATTCCGCATGGCTCGCAGAATATGCCTAAATATGGGGAGCGCACAGGCGCGGTACCCCACCATCGGTCGGGGGTAAAGGCGAGCCCACAGGTTCTCGCAGCTCGTGGCCATCTTGCGGACGCATCGCTAAGCGCGGACCCATTAGGGACGGGGGACCCCTATGCAGGCAGACCCGGGAGAGTTTCGCGCACGGAATGTAATCGTTACCAACTATTTCGTTTCTATTTTGTAAACGAAACAAAATTTATAAATTCTATCAATGCCATCTCCAGAATAAAAAGGCGCTCGATTGTGTAGAATCATTTGATTTTCTTCTGCATGTTTATTTTTTTTCATATAAATTGAATAATATTCGCAAATATTAGCACTTTTTTAAGCGCGTTTTTAATTTTGACCATTGCTTAAAGATGTTTGGTACTCACACTGTAGTATTTAACTATATCTCCTTACTCAGGAAATTGAACAGAATATTAGTATTGAAATTATAATTGTATAATCGTGATTGTGAAAGTATGTACAAGACGTCTTCGAAGTTGAAAATTTTAATTTTTCTTTTCAATTTTCGAAATCAGTTCTTGAAAACGATACACGAGAATTAAGAAAAAATCACATGTTTGTCTTCTGTTCTCGTAGATCTATTATAAACATTTAGGAAAATTATAAATAAATAATATTTAAAATATAATAAAAGAAATTTGAAAAAGTTATAATCTGCTGGAAATTGTAATTACAACAGAGTATTATATCGCCCCTTGAATACTTTTATGTTCCGATATTCATATATATAATTCTACTTTATTTAATTAATTAATTGTTTTAATCTACCTTGTGGTACTATTTCGTCTTTATCTCTTGTCCAATAATTGATTGATTTAGGATAAGCTTCTGAATGACACTCCAAAGTCAATTGTTGTCCTTCTCGAGCGCCTACCAATTGATTTGGTATCCAAATCATGGGTGGAACTGGAAGAAACAGTAAAAATGTCCGTCTTTCATTACATTAAAACATGCGGTTCGCCAGAAGATTTGCCAAAAAATAATAAAGTGGTATCTAATGCAATATGTATATGCCTGTCTATTGTTATCCAAAATATTTCAATTAATATTGAAGCATGTTAGAATGATAGTAAAATAAATGCTGAAATTATCTATTATCACTACGTATATAAAGAATCGATTAAAGTTGCGACAGTATATAAAGAAGCGACAAAAATATTCATAATGAACATTAAATAATACTTACAATGTACAATCAGCATAATTCTTTTACTAACCGATGGTGGAACATGGTTAGATGCGATGCAAAGGTACGATCCCATGTGTAATCGATTTACTTTAGTAATATTGAAACTTGGTCCTTCAACGCTGACAACTGTAATTATAATTAGCATACAGTCGAGAGCAATAAAATCAGAAACGTAAATTTAAAAAGTCTTAAAGTTTTATTTGGACTACGACATTAATACAGAATGTACATATATGAATTCCTATAAGAGTTCCGACTTACCTTCATCTCCATTTGGCAAAAGTATTAATTGACTATCTTCGCGTCGCCAGGTAATGGTAGGTTCCGGTGATCCTGTTGCTGCACAATGCAATGTTACATTGCTACCTTCTTGTACTACCATGTCTGTACTTGTTTGGTAATCCAAAATATCCGGCGGAACTGTTAAAGATAAACAGAAGTACAGAAATATGTTATAAATCGTTAATAAAATCTTTAATTATATTAATTTATGAATTATATTAATTTTTTCTATTAATTAAAATTAAAGTATTATTAATGTATAATGAAGTGTGAAATGTATTGTAAGGCGCAGAGAAATTAACCTGCGCCGAGTAGACGAGCTTGATCTGGAAGTTAAACTCCCAATCATAAGAATGTAATAAACATAATGTAAATGTTTACACCCCTCCCTCGCATTATAGTCCCAAGGTTAAAAAATGATCTTGGACTTGTGGCTGTCGATGATCTTTCCTGAATCACTACGCATTGAATATTTATACTGTGCGTATTGGTAAATAGAATATACATATTCCTCGAACGACTTCGCAAAGCTAACATTTTTTTATCTGGTTCAGCTTTTTGTACTTGTCTTACGATTTCGTTTAGTATAACGCGATTATTATAATGAAAATGTTACTTTCACAAACATTACGTACGTACTTATCATGCGTAGCAGCATAAAAATTTTCGTATCCAATGATACTAAAGCTTCAATATTCATGACATCAAGGAACAAATTGAACCAAATCCAGCAGGTCATCAAGCACTTACCAACTTGATCCGGACTGACTGTGCGGTGACCAAACTAGCACGCTATCAAGCCGCTTGACAACTTAATGCGGACCAAATTAAATCAAGCTGCTTATAAGTAAGACTTTTTCTATCCCACGTTTTCCACAAGGAAGCTGGTCAACTTGCTTAAGGGCCCGGAATAGTCACGTGACTTTTTAATTAATAATTTCTATTCACAGCCTTCAGACATAGTCTTAAGCTCCGTCTTGGTCTTAATCCGACGGGTCTTAAGTCTGTGACTAAACTTGTCACATTTTTTGGTCTGTATTATCGATATTATGAATTCTAACGCCAGAAACGTGCTTCAAGTTTTTGGCTTTATTTCGCAGAGAATCAAGACAAAATATAGCTCAATTTGTAGCTGGAGATATTTTCTAGTGTGCGCTGCTCTCGATTTCATCCAGAAAACACATCCAATGTCACATAAAAATGCTTGGATTTCACGGCATGCGCATAGTCAATTTTTGGCCTACTTCTAACGCTTACATTACCGAATATCTGCATAATCTGGTCAGTTCCTAACCAGCGCGCACTAGATTGAACCGTCCTCTTTCGAATGAGCCCTTTACCAGCGACAAAATATTCTTATATAAGGACGAAAACTTGAGGCATGTAAAACCATTTTTTGATCGTAATGCAGTCACTCTACCTTATTCGCGATAAGGTAGAGTGACCATGTTACCGACAAAAATAGGCGAAAAATGGTTTCACGTGCCTCAACTTTTCGTCCTGAGAATATTTTTCACTAAGAAAGGGCTCATTCGAAAGGGAAAGGTTCAATGGAGCGTGCACTGGTCATGAGCTGACGAGATATTTATTATGCAGATATTTTTTAAAATAAGTGTTAGAAGTCAAAAATTGATGATGTGCATGCTACGGAATCCAAGTATTCCCCCCCCCCCCCCGAGAGACCGAAGACCTTTAGTGAAAGGCGTGAAAGGTGGCGGTGGTAGGAAGGGCTAATGCCCGAACCACCGCCGCTGGGGGTGACTCCTGTATTGGGCCTACCCCGGAGCGGTTTTGCCGCACCAGCAGGGCTGGTTTACTAATTTGGCCCGCCCCGTCTAGGGCGTCATTAAGGAAGGGTGGAGGATTTCCGGGCGTGCCGGAACACGCCACCAATGACCCCCTCGCGGCGACCTCATTCCATGGCCAGGGACGGGACATCGCCCCCCGTTCCCACCTCTCCCAGAGGCGAAAACCGTGGTCCAAACAAGCGGCTAAGGGGGGGACACCGTGTCCCTTGACATGAGTCTTCAAAAGTTGTCAGAGTCGCGCAGATCGTCAAACAGGCTTCCTCTTTTCTTGTTCTAAAGCACCATCAAATTCAAATATATGAACAATTTCCTCCCATTCTGCTTTTTTAATGTCTCATTTGCTTAATTATTAACAGATAAAGTTTTTAAGATTTCTCGCATCGCACTTCGGGATGCAATTTCTAAAATTGAAATTGAACTTTTCTGTATCGACACTCATTTCATGCACGTCGTTGCCTGGCCGCCAAGAAAGTTGTTTATCGTGCGGAACCGTCAATTGAATTCAATGCATTTCAACTTCAACTGTATCGCCGCGACCGACTCTCCCGTACGTCACTAGCGGTGAGAGGTTTAAAAAGAATAGAAAAAAGAAATTCTTTAAAATAATTCTAGTTCAGGCTATAGTGATACATGTATTTTTAGATGTATATACAATTTTAAGCCAATTGTTTAAAGCTTTATAAGCTGATAACAATATGGTCCATTTACCATATGTACATGTACAATAAAAATATATTTATGACGGCCCAAAACCATAAAGCGGGCATTCCTCTTCCTAAGAAAAGTCCTGCATTTTTAAAATTTCTGTCAAACAACGTCGTGAAAAAATAAACGTACATCAGGAGTCTGTTAATTTTAGAAATTCTGATATAGGATTTTACACATACATTTCTAAAAATTTTATTCTTTAAGAAAATACAAAACGAAATAGATCGACTGTTTCAAATGTTCACACTCGAATACCTCCTTAACGAAAAAATATATAACTCGATATCACAAATATTAGTAGAAAGTAAACAGCATCTTTTACGTGACATTTTAAGATTTACTGTAAAAAATGGTAAAATTTCGAACGCAGCTTCCAAATTGTTATAAATAATATTTTTGTTTTGAGTAATATGACATCGAATTGTGAAAGATGAAATTTATAATAGCACACTTATATTTATAATACTTTCTACTTTCTTCTATATTTATAATACTTTTAATAATGGATCGCAGGAAGAAACTGAATAATGGGAAAATTTAAATAATTAAGAAAATGAAACTTATCAATTTAAGAAATTGCAAAGTTCATGAAACGAAGCCGGAAATTTATTTGCATATAATGGTTGAAAGATGTGGATAATTCTGGTAAGAAAACAATAGCAATGCACAATCTCCTAGAGTTTCTGTTTGTAAAATGCGTTTCTCTGTCTGTGACCTTGAATGACCTTGGAATAATTATTGCCACTGAATTCCTAATGAAAGGGACTATCATTGTAGGTGTTTAAAAAAGGGTGGTTCCATTTAAAAAAGTGAAGGTCACCTTGATATCTCTAAAAAAATGACATAAAAACAAAATTTTTTTTGGCATCGTGTCAGCCCCATTGTATCATTCAACTTTGTCCTTACCTTATTTTACGTATCTTTAGAAACAACAAAGATATTTGAGGTGCAAACGTTAGGTGACTCACCCTGTATATATACCCGCCGATGCCCGTGGGCGAAGTTAGGACCAGGTGACTTAACGAAGTGGGGGTAGGTCGTAGCACAACCGTAGCTGGTCTCGTAGCTATGATGATGCGTGTGACAAATACATGGAGCCTTGCCCACAGGGGCGCGGCTTTGTGCCCGCCGTTCTGTGTATACAGGGTGAGTCACTTAACAGGGTGAGTCATCTCTGATGTAAAGTATGATCATTTGGCGTGAAATGGCTTATGTAAGTACATATGTATATTCGTCAAGTATTTTTAATATCTCACGATTAGATTTTTCCAGTTGACCATGTTCATTACAGCCAACTAGATTTTCTCTGCCAAGTGACTCCTCTAGCATTCCCTCCCATCTTGAACTTTTAAGAAACGCGTCGCTCCCGAGTAATGTCTTACCGCGTTCGCTTACATGTGAATCGGTCGGCAGCCAGCAGCTAGTATGACCAATAAGAAAGGGGGTGGCAGCAGGGAACAGGGGAAGGGTTAGATGAGGTCTATTTTATTCTGCCCTACGGCTGGAACTCGATTTGCGGTTGAGTACCCGCATGGGTGATGCTGAATTGGCAGGTCAAAGCCACCCGGTTAGTCTATCGATATCCTCCTACTTGTAGCCCATCGACGCTTATCATACGCCTTATGCTCGTCTCAGTTGGCACTCGGCACACAGTTTTTTTACTTACTTTATTATTGAGAATCAGTGTACTTCAGTTTATACATTTATTCTTTGATTTCAACTGTGACGTACAGTCGGTCTCATAATTGATGCAACAAACTTTAAATCAGAATAACTTTTTTTGTAAATGGACCAACCGACCGCAGTAACTCTGTCTATTTAAGTGGATTAGTTTGCTAGATGACACATGATAAATATTTTGGAAAAATTGCGTTTAGCCTAAGTCATTAAATAATGGTAAAAGTTTCTTTTCATAACTTTTTTATTTGGGCTTATAATGAAAATTTTTTAAATGTGTTTTATAGATATATATAAATTATATGATTTACGAGTTATAAACGATTAAAAGTGGTGAAAATCGTGAGAATTTGTAATTTTCATCATGTTTAATCGTTTATAGCTCATAAACCAATTAATAAATTTCGATGAAATTTACAACATGTAGATAATTTATACGAATCTATTGGGAAATGAAATAATCAATATCTCTGTGAATGTAGATATCTACATCACAATCATTGGTTAATATTTTTTTTTATAGAGAATACAAAGCTGCACGATTGTGCCGATTGGTGCATAAGAAAATATACGGTTCCATTTAAAAAACCAAAGTTGACCTTCAAATCACCTCCACTGTATAAAAAAGTCATGTGCACCATACCATGTCCCCTTGATACCATGCAATATCTGTAGAAATAGTTTTTTTGTACAACGCAAAACTTAGACTTTATTCGAGGTGATAAAGTTTTGACAAAATCGAGGAACACAGCACGAAACTACGAATGGTGGAGGCGATTAATATTGAAACAGACGAATCTTGCAAAAGATTGGAAATCGTTCCTTATGATGTAGAAATCTACATTCACAGAGATATTGATTATTTGATTCTTCAATATACATAACTGTACGTGGTGTCAGACTATGCACGAATATATTTAAATATTAACTAAAAATACGGAGGAAAAGCAACATATACTACAAATTGTCGCCGAAAATACAAAACAGTTTTCACATACAAAAAAAAACAAACATTATCAAAAGATATACAAAATATTTTAACGCACCTTTTAAAAGGATATATTTGATTCATAAGGATGTTTTCATTTTTCTTCTCTAAATATTTCTTTTCGATTGTAAAACAGAGTTTTTTGTACATAAATATATAGTACATTGTATACGTAAATAATTGTCAATATCTTTGTAAATATATGCCGCGATAAAAACAGTCGCGTCGCGAAACAGTTTTTGCCGGTTGCATCGAGCCCGAATATGCAAACAGCCTCACACCTTGCAGTGACCGGGCCGCAGCAGAAGTGTGGAGAATAGCGCGGTAGAAGGGAAAGTTAGAACGGGGACACAAGTCTTGATCTGGCGACACTGCGCATGCGGGAAGTATTATGTATTTGTCACAGGAGCCATCGTTTCCAATCTTCCAAATGCCAAATCCATTATCTAATTTCCATTGTCTCCCTCGAGCAGTCTCCCTAGAGCACTGCCCTCGCCTTGCCAATAGAGCTAGTACCTTTACCCGAGTACGTGAGATACCCGAGTTCCTGAGTATCTCATGAGATAACCGAGTACTCGGGTAGCCGACTATCTCATGAGATACCCGGGCACTCGGGTAATTTTCGTTTACCCGAGTGTCTCATGGCTTACCCGAGTACCCGGGTATTTCATAAGTTACAGCTCTACTTGCCAACAAACGCACGATGCTGCCGCGCCCTTGCAATTTCAAATTCCCCACTCCCTTTGCTAGCCTAACCGATGGCTCCCGACCAGTTAAATAGCGCAGCGCAAACACCGAACGCTCACTGCTCGCAGAAATTCCGCTTCGTGCACTACACGGATCGCACTTCGAGTTTTTGCCTTCGCTTGTATTTTCTTTCTGTATAGTTATCGACCAGGGTAAGACAATTCAGCGACGTATAAAGATGTATATTTACGATATACTTCAATGGAGAAGACCAAGTTTCAAAAATAAAAAATTTTCAAGTTGTTTGAAACACGGGTTCCCGTTATTCGAATGATCTAAAATTTTGCATAGATTGTTGTTTTAGCCACTATCACAATCCTACGGGGTGTCCCGAAAAATTCGATGTTCAGGAAGTAAGGTCCAACCTAATAAGTATACTATAGTATATAAGTGGTTCCTTGGCAACGGCTAGATGACTGCGTTGGTCAAGCGTGGCCTTTTCCTTGTGCCAAGACAATTGAAGAACGCTTGGAGCACAATTTGAAAAATTACGCGCAAGGAAAAGGGCGCAAGTCTGAGACCCCATATAATACATAATATGATAAAAGTATTCGTTGCACCTGCAAGTGCTTATTATTACGAATTTCCTTCCTTGTGCCGAAATTACTTTCTTATTTATTTTACCTTAATTAATGGTCAACACCTCGTGCCAGAGATACCAAGAATATATAACTTAACGGAGTACAGCTCCAAAAAAGATTACAATAATGACACATATACTTATTAAAGTATTCCGAAATATCGACACAAGTATTGTGAAGAAACCCTTTTGTGGCTACTTGAACATGAAGTGCTATTATCATTTTACCAAATGTAACATAATTTACAGCACACCGTTATGGAAACGTCGTAGAAGTTGTCAGTTGAGTGAACGAAGGACCTGCCGCGGATGAACTCCTCAAAGCCAAGGTGAGAGCTATCATGCTGAGGGCTGTATGGCACCGGGGTTACAGGTGCCTTGAACGTTGCCCACGGCGAACCGGGCGATTCCCAGTGGTATACTAGTCTTGCCCCTACAAGTCAGGCTCTGCGTGGCGGACCACCCTTTCCTGTCTGCTCCTGGGATTTCTTATGGATAATCTCAAAAATATTTTGGAAGTTGTGGAGAAGGAGACCGGGCAGACCTTGCCACCCGCAAGGGAAGTCTAGAAATAAAAAATCAAAGGTGCGGCCAGGAAAAATGTCTAAAGAGCAAGGATTGCTCTCGAAGGCCCAGCCCCTGGCCAGGCGCAGGCCATAGTCACAGCCAAGGGAGGGATGTTGTAAAGGGCCGGGGCCTCAATAGGAACTGGCACCCACTGGGGCCCCACGCATCAGTTTCCAGGCTGAGGTGTTTGCCATTCTGGTGTGTGTCAAGTTAAACCTGAACAAAGGATACAGGAACAAATACATTTATGTTTGTAGCGACAGCCGGGTGGTGAAAGGGTCACTATATAAGGTAGTGAGCAAATCTAGCACCGTTAGAATACATTCAGTCGGCACACCATGTGTAAACGCAACAAAGCCTGACCGATCTTTAAGGGATCAGCCGCAGGCGCTAATACTGGCAAAACAATGCCTACAACAACATCCAATTCAACTTTATTTCTATACCATTTATCAACAATTCACGCAAAGTTTTACTGCGTATAACGGACTGTGGAAACTTGTCAATTACGACCAGAACACGGTAGCAGCACTGTATTACCTTAATTCTCACTTGCAGCTTTACACACTAATTTGTAAACATTTCAGTCACTTTTCATTTTCTTCGGACAAACAAAAGTTATGTGGTCAGGTGAATTGAAAATTAACAGATTTGGACGAAATTGATGTTAGATTTGACGAGGAAAAAATTACAAAACTGGCAGATAAGAGAGACTGTAAAATTTGATGCCAATGCACCCATGATATGGGGGTGTTTTATGCAATGCATCGTTAGATTACTGTATTGTGTTAAAAGACGAATTAACCAGTGGCCATACAAAGAATTAACAGAAACAATTGGAAATGTGCCAGACGAAGACAATGATATTAGTTGTCAACAGATTAAAATGATTAAATTCTCAGGTATTTAACACTAAACCTACTACGGCCAGTCAAATTGATCTTTTCAAACTTCTGCGTACAATTTCATACGTACAACATGATCACGTCGCTATTTATCTTTACGACTTTTCTTAAAGTATGTATAAAATGTATTTTCCAGCATTTATTTCTCGTTTTATTTTTTTTTCAAGAAATATTTGTAGCCTGTTCTACCTACCGCGGCCGGTCAATTTGACCGCACGAGATAATATGGTAATTAAATAGCTCTTCTAAACCTAAACAATCAGTATAAAAGAAAGGCGATTCACAATGTGACATGGCCAACTCAAAATAAATGAGCCGCCTTATTGAATGAGACGCTATCAAGTTACATACGTTTCATGGCAAATACATCCAAACCGCAAAGGTGGACGATACAGTACAATTTTGTAAATTGAGTAGAGAGCATCGCAGTATTTTGTATATAATTGAAATTATATAAAAATAAATTTGTATTGTCATTTTATGGAAATTGTTAATCTACGAATTCATTCAGCAACAAATTGAGTATTATCTACGTTTAATTATAGTAACAATAACTTTTTCTAAGGACCGGTCATTTTGATCGCGCAAGTATAAAAAATATTGCTCTTTAAAAAAGATTATCATGATAGTAAGCCCATCTGGGCTAATTATAATACACAAACGAACCGAGGTACGCCGACATTATAACATAAGGTAATGTGATGTTTGGAAGTTGAACAGAATTTTTTGTAACTGTCAAAGTCTTCTTTATAACGCTATAAGTGTGTTAAAAAGCAATGTAGCTGAAAATTTTTAACGATATCGATACAACAATTTTTGCCGGAGTTCTGGTCACTTTACATTGACCCAATTTCTCGAGTTCGTAGAGGTGATCCTTTAATTTTTTTAAGAAGTATAGTAAATCTTTTGTTATCCGTAAAAATGTTTCTTCTACAGGTCTCCTTTGAGTGTTCACAAATAAGTCACGATCTATTTTATGTGTTGGTTATAATAATGATTTCGTTATAATTTTGTGCTGGTATTCGCTCCAATATTGCGAGCGATTTCTTTTGCTGTATTTCATCTTGAAAGAGTTGCGTCATATCGTGCTATGCTTGCTTGAAGCATGTGTCGGTACTATACAACTGATCTACTACTTTCCTTTTTTAAAAATTATACTACTAAAATTCTGCTCCTTCAAAACAAGAATTACTGTAATCTTATTAGTTATTTTTTAAGGGGACCCATTGAAGTTATGATATATTAACCACAAGGTATGTTTATGTTTATCCGAAATAATATTCATGTAGCATTTGAACTATTCGCGTTATATTATTTACAGCATGAGGAATGAAGTATAACAGACGTGTGTTGCCTTTTTTTGGAGTGTAGGTAACAAATTCGCTATTTTCTTCGGATTCCATATATTTATTGTCATGTTTAATAATGTGTTTTTAAATCTTCTCGCGTAAATATTCTCATTTCGTGTGCAGTCTTTGAGTTCAATAATTTATCTATAAAGCATTTCTTATATAATTTTTACGGACTTATAAATACAATGTGAAAGACAAAAGCTACATTTCTATGTCGTCGTACAGAGAAATGCAATCAACGTATCCTGCAGTGGTGTGCAGCTAATCTGATTCGTTGTTCGATCATGCAGATGTGCGTCATGGACAGATGAATCGTATTTTCATGATACATCAATTGAACGGTATTTCACTGAACGAATCATTGCCTATAATGTTGAAAATTTTCAGTCACTGGTACGAATACGATACAAAGTGATATTAAACGATTGAATAATTAAATTATCTGATTGTTACTGTAAATGTACGCGGTTAAATGGAAATATTCATTCGTTAAATTGAAAAAAGTGATAATTGTAACTACCGGGGTTTAATAAAATAATGGAGACATTCCTCACACACCATGCATTGCGTTTCTTGGATTAGAGGATACGGAACTATACAAGCAATCTCCATTAATAATAAGTATTACTTGAGATTTAAATGATTCCACTCTTAGGAAGATTTATTAGGTCGTGTAATGTAAAAATTTGGATTTCAAACAATTAAATATTTGATGGCTCTGATCGTTATTTGATTGAATGTTAGGAAGTTGTATGTTACTCTTGTATTACTTAAAAGTTTACAGAATTTTTCATCGATCACTTTTCTATATGCATCAATTCTTAACATTCAAGTCAAAATTTTTTGAATGATCACATTGCAAATAATTTGAAATCCCTCAAATGGATCCTGGGTTAAACTTCACCTTGGCAACCTAGAAATTTTTAACTTCTTTTAATATAATCTTGTAGATTTTGACGAGAAAATTCCAAAAATCCAAGTTTTAATTTTAGGAATTCACTGGTTCAAAAGTTATGTGTCGCGCGTCGTCTAACGAGCGGAGTCGCTAGGTGGCACCAGAAGCAGGCGGTAATGTCGATAACGCAGATTTCCAAGTGTAGTGTAACCCTGACCAACCTCCTCGTGGTTCCGCTCATTGGACGATGTGTGAGTACTGAGTACATAACAATATGGCGACGCCATTATCTGTCATAAACGCTTACTATCGCTCAACTTTAAACCCGCATAAAAACTTGGATTTTTGGCACTTTCTCGTTAAAATCTACAGGACTATATAGAAAAAAGTAAAAAATTCCTGTGTTGCCAAGATGAAGTTAAGCCCTAGAAAAGGCATATTCTAAATTGTCATTATAGGCACAGATAAAATCGTAAACATCACTTTTGTCTTCGAAATTCTGAGTGATAGCAATATCAAAAAATTTTTTATACTTTATCTAAGAAACTAATCTTTCTGACATCTCAAAAAATATCAAGTCGTTTTGTGCAATTTTTAAAAAGTTATTAGTTTTTAAAGGTTTTCCACTCAAGTTTGTCCACCGACTATAGGACCTTCAAGTATACTACTCATGCTCACACGCGTAAACAATCTTCTGAAATATACAGGGTGGGCCGGAAATCGTAGTATAAGCGGATAGGGGGTGATTTTACATGTGAAAATAAATTGATAAAAAGGAATAAAATTTTTTTGTTTGACTCCTTGTATCCGAGAAAATCGAATTCGTAGATCCGTCAGATTTGCACGTTTTAGTCATTTAATATATCCAGGAAGTAGAATTGATTGGCCATGATCAGACGCGTCAAACGATTTCCATCTAATAGCACGCGTGTTCGCGGCATTTGCAAACTCGATTTTCTCGCAAATAAAGCTCCGGATGAAAAAATGTTATACTGGAACTTTTTCTTATTTTTTATGTAGAATCACTCCCTATCTACGTGTACTACGATTTCCGACGCTCTCTGCATAATACTATCTCTCCAATAATTTCTACCATGTACTCGGCTTCTATCATTGACACCATTGGTGTCATTATTAAATTTCTAAAACATAACTTCTTATCCTCTATATTACCTTTCCAGTCTTATGTGGACGTTTTATCTGGTTTCTTATACCTAATTTAATAAGCACTGGTTCTGTTTAATCCTCTACATGTAGTTCTGAGTAATTTTGAAATCACATACGGAAATACCAATATTTTTTAGCCTAATTTTATTTTTGACCAGAATGTCACAACAGTGTCTTGCCCTTTTCTATCTTCTTTTTAACCAAGGAGTATGGATCAATGTTATGCATCGCTATTGTAAATACTTATTTCACACATCAGAGTAAATTTTTTTGTAGTTACACAAATTTCTTACATTCATAACAGAAATTGTACCATCACTTGACCATTTGCAGTAAACCTACTTAAAGTACTGGCAGTATAGACTGATAGAACGTGTTCTAGTCGCTAGATATATTCATCCACCTATCAATTTTCTTTGTCACCATTTCTTGTATTTCTTCTTGTGACCGAGATTTCATGCTTTTATTAAGTTTTGAATTTGGCTCAAGAGGAGTACGCGCCGGTTTCACTTTTCATACCTTTTTCAATTATGGTATTAATATATTGTTTTTTTGGGTTAAACTAACATTTCTCCTATTGATTGTTTCCTCTCGACTGTTTTTCCAAGTGCGTGATTACTTGCATTTAAATCTTTTATTTTTAATTCATTATTTAACATTCCTTTCACATTATTTAACATTTCGAAAATTGTGAAAGCTATTAATTAATCATCAACATATATAATTTGCGTTTTTATTCACGTACAGGGTGTATAAAAAGTAATGGCCATCCGTCCTAGGGGTGAATTTACACCTCTGGATCGGTGGACATTTGTAAAAGAAACTTGCCGCAAAATTGTTTATAACAAAAAAATTGTTGTTAAAGCTTTTTTACATCAACACCTTCTGCTCATCGAGAAGAGAAAAAGCTTGAAAGGAAACATATGTCGCAAATAGTGTTCCTTCTCGAGAATTCTTTCTCGAGAATTTATCGAGAAATTTAAATCTAGGAAAATTCTTATGAATCTCATTTATTTTATAACATATTTTCGGAAATGAATTTTTAGTTAAATCAAATTGCATATTACTAATCAATCGCGTACGTACAAGCATATCTACAGGCAGCATATCAATGTCTACGTATGCATGTTTGCAATGTGAAAATTTATAATAATTGTTGCGAATGCATGTCGATGTGAGGTAATGCACTTGGTGCTTTAATGTTCGCTGCACGACACAATGTGATACAATGTTTAGGCGGCACCGATGAAACTTCGGAAAAGTGGCGATTGCGTTACTCGTGATTCTCTGTTTTGCGTGAACAAACAGGAAGTCTACGATTGAATTCCAAAGACGAAGGTTTAGTTCTTGTGTATGTTTGTGCATAGTTGGTGTCAAGTTAGTTATTGTTACTATAATTTATTTGTTGTAATTTTTATCTATTTATTATTTGTATAATCTGGTTAATCATAATATTTTAGCCTGTCAGTATGAATAAGACATACAAAGATTGCTAGGAATATTTTCGAAAAAATAAAAACAAAGAGTCTGCTACCTGCGAAATTTGTGAAAAACAGCTTTCATGCAAAGGATTGGCAACCATAGATCTTCGTAGGCATCTTGAAGGTGTTCACAGTTTTAAAAGAGTGAAAAACAAAGAAGTAGATTGTCTGATTCTACATTAGACGCAGAAGTCATTTCAAAACGAAAGCGTAATGTTTCACTTTATAAAAGTTTGGTTTTAAATAAATAAATTTATCGGTTATATTTAGCGTCTATTTTTTTCTTGTTTTTAAAGTTATGTACATATTGGACAGGAATAAACACTGAGTTAAAGTTTTTTCGCCCTTTCGATAAATATTATTAACGATATTCTAAATATTATAAGTTTTCGAATATTTTTTTATTTTATTAAAAATTCTCGAGAATGCTCGAGAATTATCGAGAAACATAGTCTTATTTCTCATTTCTCGAGAAATGAAAAATGTTGAGAAATCAGGAACACTAGTCACAAACAAATAGTTATTGAGATATAAGCTGTTAAAGTTTTCGCAAAATTTGATTGTGTGGAGTTATACGTATAGACAAAAGCCTACTACTACAGTCCACCTGGCCGTGTCGATGAGACAGAACAGAATCGTGTGCATGCCCAGAGACAAACGACATTTAACCCTTTACACTCCTATGTCGAGTTAGACTCGACATTAGTTTTTATCTCAGGAGCTCCATTGTCGAGTCACACTCGACATTATTTCATGTCCAAATAAATAGATGTCGCGCACACGTTACCGACGCTCTTACCGACCCGGTTTATTGTTATTATTATTATTAAGCGAGAGAAAACTTGCGTAACTTACATCAACCTGCTCAGAGTTTGAAAACTGTATAACTGTCACCCTCTAAATATTTACGATGAGTGAAAGGCGCGAAATAAATAAGGACATTGATAGTAGTGATAGTGATGACTATGTGCAAGGAGTAGATTTTGAGTACAATATATTCGAGGAAGAGGATAATACGAATGATCTTGCTAGAGGTATCTCAGAGGTCAATATAAGTCAAGATTTCGATACAGACTCGGAACCATGTTTGTGTCGTAGGCGTAAACGAGTGAGGAAATTTTCTAGCAGTAGTGAGAAGCGTTGGGAACTGCTGGTAACGAAATTGAAATAAAATTCGGAGTGCAAAGGGTTAAAGGGACATTCGTCGCCAGGCTTTTTGGATCATACAGTGTGTCCCATGAACTCTGTTCACTTGAATAGCTTGGTGATTTCAAACAATACGAGAAAATGTTACTTGCAGAAGTTGTAGGCTTTAAGAATCTACATAATATGGCATAAATCATATTCTTGCAAGTGGAGGCGTAGAGAAGATATGGAGGTCACCTACGTTTTTTTAAGTGGAATGTCGAATTTTTCTGGTCGATTTCGATAGATTGGCGTATTCTGAGTATAAAAGTAGTAAAGTGTATTTGTACTAAAACTTACTGTTGCTGAGATATTTGACTGTTATTTTTTTCGGAAAAATATTTTTGGTGTACTTTCGGCCTCTAATCATTTATGGGCTGTATTATTGCTCTACTTAACATTTTTCTACATGGAATAAATTCATCGACTTAACTATCATGTCGTTGTTGGGTAGTGCTGCAAAGTGCGTTTCTCAGAGGCGAGTTTTTTTTCGACGCTCGCGTATATGTATACAAGGTGAGTCACCTAACGTTTGCAACTTAAATATCTTTGTTGTTTTTAGAAGATACGTCAAATGTCTCAAGGACAAAGTTAAATGGTTATTTCTTTTAGAGATCTCAAGGTCAGCATTATCTTTTCTAAACGGGACCACTCCTTTTTATACGCATACGATTCCTTTCCATTAGGAATTCAGTGTATATAATTACACAAGGTTTTTCAAAGTCACAGACACAGGAAACGTATAAGACCTGAAAAGATAGCGCGTTTATTCTTAAGAAATTATAACAAAAACATATTATTATAGAGCCATACTTTATATTGCATAATATATAAAATCACATACATAACAGCTTAAATAGTAAATAGCAAATAACAATCAGTAAATGAAATTATGAAAAAAGAAAATTGTCACCATTTTTTTAATGGGATACTTGGGCCTGGAAACTTTTACAAATATTTTCAATATCTGGTCTTGTGCGTGAAATAGCTACTCTTATTCTTTGTCTTAGTATTCGTTAATGTTGAAAAACGAAGCTCGCCTAAGTACGATGTTGAGAATCGTAATAAAATTTTAATCTCCTTTTCAGAAATAGTTTTAAATTCGGTTTGATCAGAAATCCAAAATTCTCCAACTGTTAATTCTTCCTCTTCTTGTAACGAAAACTCATAGCTTAATGTGTTCCTGCAGAAAATGAATTTCGTATCGAATCATAATATTTGATATTCAACGCGAGAAAGTATTTCGCAATGTTTCCTTCTAATAATGCTGTGTAATTTTTTATCTTTGTAGCATGTGAGCTGTGTTTAGGAAATCAATTTGTTAGTGGGCGCACGAACGAACCTCATGCGAAATCATAAACCATCTAAGGATGGAATCAATTACTTACGATTATTATGATATTATGATGTATAAATGACTCCGATACGAGATCAGGTAGTTATACGACAATGTTTGTAACACTCTGGTAACTTTAATTACATTACATTAGTGTGATTAATCTTGTAAAAATAGCAAAACAAGAATTGTTGCTTTTAATTTTTGATGAAAATGAAACGTTACTCAATGTACTGTTGACTAAATTGTGTAGTACGAGACATAATATCTATTGTTACGTGTTAACGCACCATTAAAACGGGGACTTCTAATAGTTGAAGAAAATACCAACATAGAATAATTACCGAAACCACAGAATCTAAGGGAACCTTAGCTCAATCTCACTGAATACGACTACTTCAAAACGTGATTCAGCGTAACGATGTCTACTGTCCGTTTGTACTTTCCATACTGTCCAACAAGGATTTAATTTCGAAGACTTGTATGCTATAGAAAATGAGCGAGGATGCTCTGAATATTTCCATACGAGGGAATATCTTGAAATCTTCAATAGCCTCTTTACTGAATTACGCTTTTGTGCTGGCTACATTAAGTTGGAATTTAGTTATTCTCTCTGTGTAAGTAGACCGTTCTTTCTTTCTTTACAGAAGCGAGATTAGAAGCATTTTAATCTAAATGAACGAGAAGAAATTTATTTTTCGTATGTATTGCGGATAAAGTTCGTCGCAATCGAAAAGAAAATTAAAATTCAATCGTTTCAATGTTTTAAGCGTGAAAGTATAATGTAGTACATATATGCCACCTTGTATCTCCTTTATTCAGTAAGTATAGTAAAATATTTCAAATATTTCTATGGAAAGGAAAACAGTATTCCCACAAAAGAAGTACGTTCCAAAGAATTTGGTTGCTTTAGACACCTTATTAGAGAAATAGCTAATATAATTTTGTTGGGTATGAAATATTGAATGGAAAAACTTTAAAAAATTTTGTACTCCATAAATTAAGACCTTCTTAATACAGACGTGCGTGGTTAGGATTGTTCTTTACTGATGCGCGTTTTGAATTGTTCCTGACGATTACGCTTCCAAAATTGTTCTGCTCTTCTTCTCGTAAATAGAAGGATGTAACAGTAGAAAAGTTCAAATAAAATAATAAGTTCTCGATCGAAAAATATTAAAAACAAAAACGTTCTATTGAAAATAAAACGAGAAATTTTGAAGATTTTTATCTAATTCTGAAAAAGTTACAACGACTTTATAATTTTCTAACTTATCAATATATGTATCGTATACAGTATGTAGTATGTTTGTTGGTTGGAGTAGAGTTTTGACACTTCTTTGAAGAAGAAAAGAGAAGAAAAGACTATCGTAGATCTCTTTATTATGTATTTGGCGGTATATTATGTTCAGGCGATGTTGGTAGATAACAAGGGAAATTCTCTGTCTCTCCGCTCCTTGTGCTTTCTGTTTCTCCTCCGGTATTTGCTCTCAAGTATTCCTTGTGTTTTCCGTGACGAGTTCTGGACAATTTTCTCCGTTGGAAGATATTTTCTGTCACGGTTCGTTGCTATCCTGTTATCCGCTGCGGATCACGGGAAGGGAGAAAAGAAACGAAAATAAGGAAACTGAAAAAAGGGGAGAAGGGAAGAGACTGCAAATGTCTCTTTGTATCGGGGTACAGAAGAAACATGGAAAGTTCGACACCTGAATCGAACATCGAATTGAGAGAGCAATAGATCACTTCACGAGACACACGATCTACAGAACAATTCGGTACACTGCTGGAAACTGCTGGGATCGTTGCAACGTGTGTTCGACATGCGTAAATGTAAGCATTTACTCTTGTCTAAAATTGTCTCCACGCGTGTTTGGTTTTACACTACGGACGAGAGATATAGCGCCATTTTTGGGATATTTATTCATACATTTGATATTAAAATTGTCCACGAGCTCAGAAATTTTAGCAAAATCCTACCGCAATTGTTTTCATGGTAACTGACGCGTCCGTGTGTTGTAGGTCTGCATACAATAGAAGAGTTGTTAAATAAGTAACTTTTATGCAATATCCTACGTATCCCATACTGTCCGACACAACTTGTCGATTGTACAAAATAATTTAAAGAATAAATATCCATGGAAAGGTATTCTTAATATTCTTAAAAAGAATTTAAGATGATGATGAGATCTATAAATCAATTCAAATAGTATAGTAGAGCTCTGTTTATGTAACCTTGTCGGGAGTACAGAAGTTCATATCACTGAGATGTTTACATAGTAGCAGTCTACTGAATATCTCCACTACCTACTTACGACTTCTCGTTCAAATAATCGGAGTTTACGTTTACGTTTACCTAAACGAATTCAAACGTATGCTCATAGAAAGAGGAATGCAGATTTTCCAAGAGTGAATCGTACGGAAGTTACGATTATTTGATGTTCCAGGTGAAATTTTTCAGGAAAATTTCTAAATAATAAAGAAAAATGTGAAGTGCATATGATTTATCAATTTTTTATGTATAAAAAAATATTTAATAACAATTTTTTTTATCTTACATAAATTATTTTTATAGCGTTCATTGGAGCACTACCAAAAAATACCTGTTGCATTTTTGTGACAGTGGTCCAGTGAACGAAAACTTTGTTTATTTAACATAAAGAATGCCACATTTTTTTTTATTATCTGATATGTATCCCTTAAAAATTTCACCTGAAACATCAAATAATCGTGACTTCCGCGCGATTCATTCTTGGAAATTCCGAAAGTTGATATCTAAACTTGAATTGCGGCGAAAGCATCTCGAAGTATCTCATGCAATTTTGCACAAGGCTAGGTCAATATTATAACTTGGCAAAACCATTAGTTCTAGATCGAAGCTATTCAAAGGACTTTTTGTATTCCTCCATAAATAAAAAATGACCGTAACGTAAAGGAGCTTCAGGTTAGTTCATATTACTTAATGTTAAACAACCTTTTTTGGAAAAATTTTTTTTGCCAGTTAATAGTTGAAGCCATTTGAGTAACCCATATGATTTGTAGACCCCTAAGTATTCAATTATAGGCGGAGTAATTACACAACTATCGCACTGAAAACTGATGAATTCCCAGAAGCGAAGAAATGGTTATTTACCATGCGTATATATCCGTAAAAAATTTTTTTTTCAAAAATCTGACTTTGGCACATCATGCACGCACTATTAGACTGTACAAAAATAATTTTTTTTTATAAAAATCGAAAATTTATAAAATGGATTTCTTGCCGCCTTGGTACCACTGTACGCCGCCTCGCCAAGACGTAGAAAAGGACTATTTAAAAGGCCCTACGCTGTCTTGCAGCCAGAACCGTCCGGCTGTCCGAGGGTAATAAGAAATATAAACATAAACATAAAGACAGGTCTGGTATAGATTAGGATAAGATTATGTTTAATTTTTATTGTATTAGAAGAGAGCAAATATACATACAATACTTGGAAATAAAGTTACACAACAATTTTCTCATATTTTATAATAAACTTATATGATCTTTATTTTACAATGAACTAAACATTTTTATTATTCAGTAGAAGTAAAGATTACTATGCGGTTCATAATCACAGAAATTAAAAAATTCAGGAAAACAAAATATTAAACATTAGCAATTAAAATGAAATGCTACAAGTAAAAGTAATTATTTTCATTTGGAGATTTTGTAGACGCAAGTTTGTTTAAATTGTTTAAACACTCTAAATTAATCGTGTTTGGTTCCAAAAAACTTATAAACAGATTAAGGTGGAAGGAAGAAAAACTAAAAGATTAAATCTTTGTAAGAATGATGATAGCGATATGCAGACAAAATGTGCGGTGTACCGCTTTTGAACTTTGGACCCACACGGAATATCTCGGGTGGGATGAATAATATTATATTCATATTATTTCCTGCAAAATTGCCTGCAAAATTATCACTATTGCCCAGAGGCATGAGCAGTGGTAGTTTGACTACTAAGATGAATATGAAACTATTTTTTTTTATTATACGAATAAATGAATAATGTAAGTTTATATAACATATCTCTAAATAAATATTTCACCCGATACTTTCATTTTATTCATGTTTACTTTTCCATTACTCTATTCTCCCCTACATCCGAATTTCTAATCATACAGAGGACACTAGAAATTTGTATATTTATTCAACCTCGTATGTATATTTTTATACGCTCAATTACATAAGGGTTACATGTATAAAGATTTACAGTAAAATTAAACATATTGTGTTACCGAAATAAATAGAATGGAAAGATGAAACTTTTAAATTGATTCCCGCAAATGTCAACCAGATATTTTATAATGTCGATAAGTATTTCAGACGCAGGTTAAACAATTTCGAAAGAACATAATATGATATTGGTTATCTAGTAGGTAAGTTGCATATGAGAGACATATAGTGATTAAATTAATTTTTTCTATGTTATCAGATACATATTTGCTAGTACATATCTAAAAAAATTTTAATCAATCTCATATTTAAAACATTTTAATTAATTCAACTGTAATTATTGGCACTTTCATTTATTTATATTTTTATTTACAGGTATACGACTAGCTGTAAATTACCAAATGCTTGAGAGTAATAATATTACATATCGATATATATGTTTTTAGAAATTATATTATTATGAAACATTTTTTAAACAGAATGATGCAGACTCTATAGAGTAATAAGATAGATTCAAGTACGTATACATATAATTCCGAGTGGTTTCCATGACTTCTATCGAATTTGTAAAATAAGATTCAGTTCTCTTCAATATCAGCATAATATGATACATGAAATGTACAATTAAATTTTTCCCATTTCCCTGTAATCATTTTGTAGAAACATACGTCAAGTGTAATTTCTACAGACGGAGGTGTACATATATTGTATGGCGATAGCTTATTTTTGAAACAAATCGAGGACAGTTTGCCTTTGCTACTTCACGTAACTTATAAGAGAACAGGGGGCACAATGAACAAACTCCAAATGATGACTGGCAACTTAAATTGTTGTTATGCAGTTATCGCATGTCGGCTATTTCTGGTATAGACTTTAGAAAGTTGGTAATCTTTAAGTGTGGCACGGAAAGTCGAAGGTATCTCGTATGTATATTATTCAGGGTCTCTTAGCTGGAAAAAGCGATTTAAATTTAAATACTTCCTTTGCTTTTAGTGATGTAGAAAATGTTTATGGCACAATTTAAATCATATTGAAAGAGAAATACCATGAAAGACAAACTTTTGACTGTACTCTACCGTCTTTACATTTCAATTGAAATAAAATAACAAATAATCATTTGAAGTAATGAATTATTTTAAATACTTTACTATTTACATTTTACAAACAACATAAACAATTAATTTTCATTTGACATCTAAATCAAATAAATTAGTTTCAACTACTGTTTTATTTAAATAATTTTTTATTCCAATTATATTGTTCAAATAAAATAATAAATAATTTCATCTCAATAGGAGGTTATTGAAGTAACTAAATTAACTATTAAATTTACATATGCTAAATTTTGTAGTTTAATGATTAAAGTTTAGCTGCATTCGATTTAAAAATAATACTTTAGTACATGAAATAAATAAAATTTTGGGGAGTATGAAATATTTGATGAAATATAAGATGCAATGAAAAATTATTTGGATTTCATTTGAAGTTCAAATAGTAAAATGATTTTTAAAAAATTATTTGACTGTTCAAATAATCTAACGTATGATTATTTCAAATGGCATGTAGCCAAATAAGATAACATACTATTTGAACGATTATTTTTCAAATAATCTATTTCGATAATGCCCAAGCCTACTTTGAAGTACAGGTAACCCTCCTATAACACGATAGATAGGTTCCTAGAAAATGCCGTGTTGTATGAGACCCAGAGCCAGTACAAAAAGGTTACGATCCGAAAACTTATTAAAAACAAATATTTTTTTAATTCTACATAATCAACTTAATTTTTATTAAAAATATAAATGTATCTACAATACAAAACAAAAAATATTACATACAGTGTTGTACAAAGGTTTTTTTGAAAGGAAACCGTGTTATAGGATGCCGTGTTGTAGGAGGGTTCCCGCAATTTATGAATCGTGTTATAGTGAAAACGTGTTATAAGATGCCGTATTGAAGGAGGGCTACCTGTACGAAGAAGTTTTGAAAATAGTATTTCTGGTGAATTAACGACATGACGGTTGCAGTCGAAGCGTGACGTTTGCACCTTTAAAACGACTAATTCAGAGATTCTTCTCGGCCCTGATTACTTTACCGTGGAGCAGAAAATCGGGGGAGTTTCCTGGTTGCTTGAGTGGTGTTCCATATTGCTAGCATTTCGCAAAATTAGAGGGAAAGTAATAGCACTGAGTAGCACAGCGTAAGAAAGTAGCCTGAGGTGAAGGTAACGTCTGAAGAGGCCGGATCAACAACACGAAGGATGAGACGAAGTGGTTAACGTGCAGCTTAACCTTCCACAAGTTATGTAATGAATAACAACGGTATGAAGTGTTTGCTACCAACTAGGGGAAGAACTTCCGACTAAATACTCTCTTCCCCATTTACAATGTTTAATTAGCATGTCTTGGCTGAAACCGGTACAATACGGACTATACGCGAGTACGGAAAGTAATCAGTTTATAAGTTTTCAATGTATAATAACATTTAATGATCTTACAAAATTCCTTGCAACCATGTTAACGCCCACAAAAATTACAGCAATAAGGTCGAATTTTGTAAAGACACATCAGTCGACAAATGGAAGTTTAATTTACCAGACCTTTAATTTACTGTACAACTCTACAAAATTTTATTTTATCAATTACAGAAACTAAATGCATCGCTGTCGTGTGTGCAGGCGTGCCTGTCTAATTACAGATGCCTAAACTCTCGGTAACGTGTTTTGATTTTTCAAGTATTCGAAAGTGTAAATAATACTGTCTATTAATGGGTCTTGTCTTTTTATGGCTAACATATTGCAAGTGGGGATCAATTAGTAAATTAGTATAAAGTATTAATCACGTGTTGGAAGACTTGAGAAATCAAAACACATTACCGACACAGCTGCGTCCCTGTGTTCTAGTGTAGGTGTAGATGAACGATGGCAGAGACGGCGTTTGTCTCCTGGGAGACAACTTTGGACAGCACTGTGTTATGATTATGATAGAGCGAAAGTTTAGAATAGTACATAAATATTACCTTGTACGAACATAATACACGCTTAATATATCCAAAAACTAGTTGAAATCAAATGTATTATACATTTCATAGGTTGTTGAATTTGTATTAAAATGAACTATGAAATAATGTAACAAAAAGTATATAATTTCATTTAAAAAAATGAGACTTCGCTTCTGTTTTAAATAGTAATAATAATATATTTATTTTTCAGCCTCTCGGTCATGAACAGGGACTCGGTTTACAATCATTTTTCCCTAACATCAAACATTCATACCATGTCCTTCCACACTCACCCCCGCTTTAATCTTAATTTCTATATATATAGCTTATATTTTATGATTGGGAAAAATGTCAAATGAAAACATTATTTTGTTCGAAGGGATAAATACTCCGATGGGATAAAGATTGTAATATTTTTCGAGATTTCAAGGTAATCGGAGTTTTTTTAACGGAACAACATATTTTCACAATCACGATTCGATAGCTGGGGTCAAAACGTATCTAACCACCTACAGTACTATGACCTTCCCGTGACCTTGAATACAAAAAGTTCATAAACAATAGGCAATTAATGAAAATAGTGAAAGAACTCTGGTAGAAAGATTAATGAATGAAATTTTATTTTAACAAGTACTGAAAATGTTGTCCAGCAGCTTTAATACATTTTTCTAAACGATTAATGAACGAGTCTCTGGCGTTCCCTACAACTTGCTCACTGACATTAGCACATGCAATTCTAATAATTAAACTAATTTAATTAGTTAATAATAATTTACTTTATTATCAACTAATATTGGACGGAATATTGGCACAGTTCATACATATTCTTGTAACAGTTTAGAACTCATTAATTAAAAAAGTTGCATAACAGATATGTCCTTTCGTACCATGTAACTACAACTTAAGAATTTATTTGTATCTTTAATAGTGTGTAAGATGCAATTTGACTGATACACTTTTAAAAAAATTATAAAATCATCTCTATGAACCTGAGAAATTGGGTCAATGTCAAGTGATCATAACTCCGGCAACAATTGTTGTATCGATATCGTTAAAAAATAATTTGAAAGCTTGAAGTCTCTACTTTCAGACACTTTCTACAAATTTTCAGCTACATTACTTTTTAACATAGTTATAGCGTTATAAAGAAGACTTTGACAGTTACAAAAAATTTTGTTCAACTTCCAGACATCACATGGGGAGAGATACATTTTTTGATTAATGAAAAAGTGTGCAAAATACCTGGTTGTCGAACATATGAAGTGCGATTTTTTTTTTGTTCGAGTTATGCAACATTACAGCAAAAATGGTCTTTTTAACTTTAACTGGCTCTAGAAAGCGAAAAAATCTTCGTAGAGTCCTGTGAAAAAGCAATAGACTGAGCATTTCTTTCTCTTGAAGGCGCTTCTTTTGTTTTTCCAATTTAATTAACATTTCGATATACCGGGTATTTCTGAAAATATGCTTAAAATTTGCATAATTTACATTTTTCATTCAACTCGCTATATCTCGGCGAGAAATGACCGCAATACCCACATCTTAAGGTCAGATTGAAGTTGAGATTCTGCTGATTCGATTGAGCACCTCATGAACCCGCTGCGACAATTTTTCACGTAAGGAAAATGTGTTTAAATTTACCGATTCGCATAACACGAGGCTAATAGCGCTAGTTCGTCACGTTGGCGTTCGGCTCAAGCGTGCTCTCTTATTTGCATCCGCACCTACTAACGCAAGTGACGGAAACACCAGAAGACGAACCGAGGGTATGCCGACATTATGACATACGGTAATTGGGGGACTGCGCGGTTAAATTTTTATAATTAACTACAGTTCTCGTTCTGTATGATAGTAACATATTTACTCCTCAACTGCTTAACATATGTAAGCTTTATCTTCTGCTTTTTTACTAGTAGAATATTGTAATTATGAGTAGACTACGGAGAGAGACTTAGAATATTGTATTTTATGCATTTATAGCAAAGATGAATAGGTAAGATATAAAACCATGAACACATTAAACAGTAAAATGTTATTGTATTGTTTTCCACTTATTAAGATTATTAAAAGAGGGAATACATTTTAATTGAACTTCTGTTCGCTGCAATTGACTTGGAAAGTTTTTATTTCGCATAAAGATCCGCTGTCTAGTTATGAGTTACACAGGGTGTCAAAAAAAATGTAAACTCGTTTTAAACGATTATAGTATTTATGAAGATATATTTAAGATTCAAATTATCGAAGAAGGTATAGAATGTGGTCCTACTAGTTCAGAAATTTCTGAGGACATGAAACAATAAAATCGTAATCATAACAAATGATTTGATTGAGCATGATTTGAACACAGTTTCTTTCAATGGATGCTCTCAATTCATGATCTGCTGCAGGTTTCGTACTATCACGTATCAACTGTGGAGTGCGGGGGTTATTCAATGCTATCTCTATGTCCATCTCTGTATTCATCTGTTTGGAAAATTTTCATGAAAATTGGTTTTTACATTGGAATTGCAGTGAGGAGGCGCATAATATTGTTGGAAATGAAAGTTCTCTTCATCCCTGAACAATTCACGCGTGCTTGTGGCACTAAAAATTTCTACAGGTAAACATTTCTACACAAGTAAACAGTAAATAAACAGTACGAGTCACAGTATTGTAAAAAAGACAGGTCAAAATGCTGACAATTAATACCAGACTACAGTTCCTAGTAAATTAGTTTGATGTTTCTCCATAACATGTGGATTCTCAAATGTCCAGTAGCTGCAATTGCGATGATTAATTGACCCGTCAAACCAAATCATTCGTTATGTTTGAGAATCCATTGCGTCACGTTATCAGCAATGTCTGGACCAGAACAATCATCGATTTGAACAAATACTCCAATATACTACATTTTTAATGATCCAAAGATTACATACATTTTTGGGGGGCACTTTGTAGTAGGGAAAAAAAAATATATAACACGTACATATGCGAAATATCTTTGATATTTATAAGGTAAGTATATGAATTCGTAGACAATGTAGCGTGATATTTTGAAACTTTTACTAAGCGAATATAGTGTCTCGGAAATATTGAGTTCTTTCATTTTTGCTTCATAAATGTTTAACATATTATGGCTTAAGATCGCATTGTACTTATAAGTTGTATAGTTTCCTGTGTTAACACAGCTTTGTTAAATTTTAAATTGTGTCCGTAACATCAGCTCAAATAATTCTGTTCCGTATCACGTAGAATTGGAAAACAAATAATTTTACGGATATAAGGATTTTTCGACATAATGCCTGAAATTTTTCTAGTTTCTGTTAATAATAATTGAGAATAATATTTAATAAAAAGTGCAATTATACTTTTTATGCTAAACTAATCCAGAACTAACTCAAACTTAAAAAATATTCTGATCTCGCCTTTTTAGTTTTTACATACTATAATACGTGCGTTATAACAAAATGATTAAGAGAACTTCCGTTTCGAATCATGGGAAGTTTTGCAAAGTTTTTTGCGAATATCTCGTAAACTAAAGTCGACTGCCAAAAACATTAAACGAAAATGTTGTTCAGAATGGTGATCTCTACAACGTATTTCGAGGTCATTGAAATCGGAGAGAAGATAACACATAGACTTTACGCTTATTGATAGTTTTGAACTCAAAAGTAAGACAATACGATTTATAATTTCTAAGGTTTTTTAATTATCACAAAAGTACATCTACTGTCCTTATATCACGTTTATATAACAGAGGAATAACCCAATTAGTGAAACATGTATAATAGTATCAGGAAAGTTTTTCATTGATTTCAAATTACCCTAATTTCCATTGTTTACCGTGAATCTGTTCCTCCCAATCTTTGCTATGTTATGTTTACTGAAGCGAATATAGAAAGGGATGAAATTTATGCAGATGAAATATCCATCATATTACGCTTGATTTACTGAATCTATTTACTTTTCCTTCTATTTATCTTCTGCTAACGTCAGGAATATAAGTATCCAATGTCCGATAGTTTATCAGCTTCAATCAAAGTTCTAGATGGAACAAATATTTTATTGACCATTTTTAATACTACTTTTTACTATTTTTTCCTGTTATTAACAGGCTTTTCAGTGAAATTACCATAGAATATGATGTAATAACGCATGGTATTCCGTATATCGATAATGAAAATGTTCGCAGTTGTTTAACTCCAGAAAAACTGCGTGTCGAGTTAAGTATTATAAAAGTCAAGAGGAAAACATGAAGCTTATTATATTCTTGATCGAAATATACTTTTTAAATTGTTTTAAAGTTACCTATTAGTATTTTAATATACAATGAAAGAAATTACAGAAATAAAAAATTGTCTATTAAATGTTCATATTTATATTCATATTTCATATTAATATATTCCTACATAGTTTTATTTGTTCAGTATTTTGATCGTCTATACTAGAATGCTTGTATTCTGTCATGTTCTTTTACTAACTGTTTCTATATTTTCTTTTTGGTAATTATACAGAAAAGGACACATCCCACCGATTTTAATGACTTTGAAATATGTTGTCAGGGTCATCATTCTGAACAATTTTTTCCTATACATGCTACCGCCGCTCGGTATTAGTTTTTTAGATATTCGCAAAAAAACTACGGACACCCACTACAGCGATACAAATACTAAAATGTAGTCAGGGACAGATTGATAGAAATTAAAAATAACACTTACCAAGCAATGCGATTACAAATTCAATACAATTAAAATATCTTGTGAATTATAAATTTTCCAACAATTATGTCACTTTATCGACCGGTCGTGGTTGAGGCTGCCACTCAGTAAGGACCAGCTCCCAGTACCGGCTAAATTTTCGCTATTCATTGTGTTGTTCTTATTGCTTTTGTTTCAAAGGAATGTAATTCTATTGATATTTATACTTTATTTTGCATTTATTTTATATAATAAAGGGCCTTACAAACTAATATACATAGAATATATTCAAGGTAATAGTAATTCAATTTTTAATAATTCTTTAGAATGTAAAGCCGATTAATAGGTTAGCGGTCGATAAAGTGTTAATACTTGATTCATTATAAATAGAATGTTCGGAGGAATTAATATAATAAAAATAGTACCATTGAAAAAGTCTCGTACTTTCTCTGATTGGAGATTTACGAGTAAAACGCGATAGGACGTTTAAATGTGTGACTAATACGTGTAGTAGAGGAAAGTTGCAAGATCTTAAGAAGAACTGTCATTTAACGAGCGGCCACTGTTACATACAGTGCCTCGCACAAGTATTCGTACAGTATTTAAAAGGGAATATGTGCCCTTCTAGAACTGGACCCAACGACTTGGACTTTTTCGAGAAGTTAAAATAATTAATTTATTGGATGACGTGAAAAAGAGATTTCGAAAATAATTGCAATCGGTCGGAGTTGCGGAGAAAATACTAAAAGTTGCTTTCCAAAATCTTTTTATCTATACCTGTATTGAAAGTTTAAAAAATGTGTTTTGTAAACATATGTCAATTATACACGTTTTGAAAATTTCATCGAAATCGGTCTTTCTAGGAGAAAATGATAGGCATTCGAAAAACGCCGAATATCGTGAAAAACGGCGATTTTTATCATCTTTACCTGTTTGGAGCTTATATCAAAATTAACGTTGACATATTCTCTTTTAAAGATTGAACGAATACTTAAATGCGTCGCTGCATGTATGTAGATTGGACATCAAACTAAATATTAATATCTATAAAATTTAATACTTATAAGCATTTTAAATGATATTTTAATTTTATCGATTCTACAGTATGCGTATGCCCGAATTTTAAAGATATTCATTCTGATTTATACAAATTCATTGTTTTCATACAAATATATTCATTAATTTTTTAAATTAAGTTTCGATATTGTTTGTGGTAAATTCTATGAAGTTTACTATGGTACAGAAATGATGAAACGTGTTATAATTTTTTGTAACTGTGTCGGAAATTGTAGAAAAATGAAAATCTAATGTAGTTTACGTGGATTTAGAAAAATTCAAACCACAAAAATTCGAAACACTTTAATACAATTAAAGAATAAAATACAGTTTGTATGCTTGTATATTTTAAAATAAAAATAAAAATTTATTCATTTGAGTATAGACATATTTCAAAGCAGCGTTATATTAGAATTTTTAAGTAATATATCTACCAGACCAATACTGCTCGATCAAGGGTTTTGTTTTTGTTTCGCTCATTTTTTAAGTAGATTAAAATATATAGACTGATTGTGGATATTTTATGTATGTATTTATTTAAATACGAGAATTATGTTTATCAATGTTACTAACAATGTCGTAGATAACGTTACAGAGAAAAATATTCGCGGCATAATATTTCAACTCCTTTATGCAAACGTGTGCCAATCGAAAAACCGTGAGAGGTCACAATTCCACAAATTTTTACATTAAAAGAATACGAGAGTCGAGTGAGTGGAGGACGAAGTTGACTGTTTGGAACTCGAAAGGAGGTTTCTTTAATGACGGAACGACTGAAACGACTCTGTTAGCTTCATAATCTACTTTTGAGTGCATTCTAGCGGCAATACACAACCAAATCTTTTAGTATCTACGAGTGCTTGGTAACTGCTTTTCAACAACAGTCAAAAGCCACTTTTCAGTTTGCGAATACAGGAATTGGACTGCAAAGGAATAGCGTATTTCTTTGATGGGCTGGGTCAACCTTAATTCTTATAATAAAGTAAATGGACCCTCAAAGGAATTTATAGTATAAGAATCAGTCAAGTATAAAACAGGCTTTTTCTCTCATTTTCTAGTTAAATGGATTTAAAAAAAAATACAAATAAGTTATTTTTCTATGCGTATTTCGCTATAATCATACATACATACTTTTGCTACCGTATTAGTAATTTTGTAACTTCAGTTTCATAGAAATTAAAAGGTTTGGTTCAAAGCCAATTCCAATTGCTACAAGAGTTCAAGAGTAGTCCGATGAAGTTTTCCAATTTTTCCTTGTGTTCAACCGACTGTTCGATTTGCTTCCCAACGACTTGAATTGTTCTTTGACGTCGCCAGAGGTGGGCAATATTTGACGAAATAAATATTTGAAGTACTATTTAATATTTTACAGTAAAATATTTTAGCAAAATATTTATATTTTGACAATCTAAACCACGAAATATAATATTTTATTTCAATAATCTGGCATAAAATAAAATACTTATATTGAATACGCACCATTATTTTCAGCAAGAATATTTAAAATAAAAGGAATAAAGTATTTCGAGATGAAATCCAAATATTTTTAATATTCTTCAAATAAGATACTAGTTTGAAATACTATTTTAAAGACTTATTGCATCAAATAAAATATTTTATTTTCAAAGTTGTACGCATACATTAAAATAAATAGGATTATTTACTATTTACTATTAAAAATTCTATTTTACCTAGCTGTCTATGCAACGATGCAGTTCATTCCTAAATTGTTGACATAACCTATGTAGGATTTCAATGGACTTTGTGCTTTCAATATTCAGTAACGTAGTTTCAGTTACATATTGAGAAAACGGTTGAGCAAAATAGTATGTGGTGCAAATCGAGTGTGACATACCTACTTACGATTTCGTTCGTATCCGTCAAAAATTATGAAAAACGCTTAATTCAAATTTATCTTATCAATCCCAATCAGTCAAATTCCGTCAACATTGTACAAGATTTGCAAAACACGACCGTCGTCTACCGGTCAGCTGTTTCCGCAACTATGCGCGATATTGGCAGCATAGCCTGCTAGCAGCAGATTTTAGTGACACGTTAGTCAATCTGCAATTTCTATACTTTCAATTTCTACGATAGAGGGTGCTCATATAGAATTATACATTTAAGTGAGCTCTAGGATTAAAGAAGACTAAAGACGACTATTTTAATTATAATACATACATTGTTGTAAACACTGCTACAAATCAGTATAAATACATTTCTATTCACTCTAAGGGAACTCACTTAACCATACTGAATGCTCTTAGATATTTCAAATGGTTTTAATCCAATAACTGATTTCTTTCCAAGAAAGAGCTATAAAATATTAGTCTTGCAATCCTTCATTAATATTTTATTGTTCTGTGAACATTTGTGAAACGGTTTGGAAAGTTAGTGCAATGAATTAACTTTAGGTCGTGGCTGAAATATTATTAAAGAAACATGGGTAGAAAACGGAAATAGAAACAGTAGAATGTCTCACGAAGATTTGGATTTATCAAAGAATATTCTTAATGCAACAGTTACTGTACAATGTACGGTTGTTACCAAGCATCTATCTGATGAATGTTAAACAGTTTGTAAGAGGAATAACATCGATTGTATATCTCCTTTAATAATAATAAATTATATTTTATAAAATCCTACATTAAAATTTTATTTGGTATATCTGTGGTTGTAATGAAGAACGCCGCATGTCACATACTTTCATCTTCGAGATATTGCCGTTTACAGTTGTGATCACTAATTCTTTGTACTAGTAATGTTTCCTTGTTTTCTTTTCATAATATAAGTGTATATTTCTGTCGCTTCGCTATTATATTGTTACGATGGAAGCTATCGATTGCGGCGATCGAGAGAAGTTGGCCGTCGTATCGATATTGTGGTATCCGGCCAACGGGGTTGTTGTTAAGAAGAAGACAGACGACAGAATCTCTCGAGTCGTCGAAGCGAGAGCACGCACCTGTATCGCATCTTGTAACATTGTCCGTTGACAGCCAATAAATAGTTATTTAGTTGTTGGTAGTGTTCGGTGTTGTTGTTTGGTTGAGGGATGTGTTCGCCGGCGATGCGGAGGCGAAGCCTCCGCAACAATATAATATTATTATACAATTATATAGTAAAATGCAATAAAATATGTGAAAATGGATCTCATTGTCCACTATTCTTCAGATACGGATCTATCTTCTGAAGGTATGTTTTAACCATAATATTACAGCTTCACATTATACACATCCTAAAGTCTAATAAGTATAAGAACTTATCTGCAAATAAAACATAAAATGTTTTTATCATTATGTAGAGTTATAGTGTAATTGCATACATAAAGTAATATACATATTGTTTTTTTCAAGATATTGTTCAAGAAACGTGTGATGCTAACAATAATTTACATTAAGAAAGCAATAGTCTTTTATATTTAACGAAACATGAGCTTTTTAAAAAAAAATGAAATGATTTTCTGTCATTTCTTTATTTTCTTGTTTTTACATACATACATACATACATACATGCATACATACATACTACATACCTACATACCTACTCATATAAGTCTAACATACAGTCCATGAATCACTTTTATGAAATACTGTGCTATTTTTGGTATAATAAAAATTTAGTATAAGCAGATTAATAAGAATAGAAAAAAAACAGCAATTGCAACGGAAAGATACGAGTAATTGCCGTAATCTCAAAATATTGAAGACTTCCGTTATTTTGCTCTAGCGTATGAATTGAACATAAGACTTCGGTTAAATTGCATTATTCTTTTGTGCCTATCGAATTTGTTTTCGTGATTGTTTTCTGGTAAATACGTAAATCCTATATTATAAAGCTCAATTAATGCATAAACTTAAACTTTTTGAAATTGTGACATGCGCCGTTTTCCTTACGAGCCACAGATATAGGGGATGTTAACAGTGTTCATATGCTTTTCCTGTAAATACTTGTTGTAATGAGGGAAATATCGAAATCAAATTAATATTTTTAAATGGAACGCTTTATTGTTTTGCAGTACTTTTGCATGACTTTTTCTTGTGGAGATCTTAAAAGCAGAATCTTCGGAATACCAGTGGAAAAACTCGATTATTTACGAAGAAGTATTAAGAGAAGAAAATAATAAAACTTATTAATCGAACGATATATTTGAAATCTCACGACTCACACTAATATTCTCTGGAGTATCATCAATTTTAACAATTATTATCCACACTAAAATTTAATTGAATCACTGTAAATAAGCGATATATTATAATTTAATTAAATCGCATTGTAAGCTTTACTATTCTGTGAAAAATACATCTATATGAAATATTTAACTGATCTTGTAGTCGCTTCAACGTACTTATATTATGCGTGTCTCTGTGCACAGAATGGATACAATTCTTTCACATGTGTATAATTTTCGAATTACATACATACTTTGAAGGTATTATCGCAAACGTACTGTTTAATTTGGCCCTAAATCGATCTGTATTTCCAAACAAGTTGCATAACTAATTCAACTTGCTTCTATCATTCAACTGAACCACTTAAGATACCTGAAACTAAGCTTTAGGAATAGCTTCAAATCGATTGGTCAGGTTTCGCAAGAAACTCGATTTCGTGGACTGGTTATCTCATCCCTGTCATCAGGATGCTGTATCGAAACTAGTTTTTGAAATGGATAGTTTGCGTCGTTCTTCATCGTGCAAACTTTCTGCGTCTAAGGTCATATGTATTCGATATGATTTTCGGTACGCGGCGAATACTGATCGTCTTACCTGTTTCAACGCGTTTTTAATGCATTTGAACCTGAACCGTACGCGTTTGATCAACTGCTAAATAAACTCGTACAGTGAAAAATAAAAAATTGTATCCATTATGAATTAAATAATCATGTAAAATTATTTAATCATAATAATACAATAATTAATATTAATACACTAATTAATTAATATAATCATAATACAACGAAACATTAAGTCTTTAATCTACTTCCATCACAATTCTCTATCCTATCATTCCCCAATGGAACGTATTACAGCACTTTCGTATTTCATCACTTTCTCGTGATGTTCATTGAGCAGTAATAGTAAATGTTTCCAACAATCAATATCACTGATAAAGAGCTGATAAGAGCTATTTTCTCAACAGTTTGCAACGGTATTAAATCCTGTGGTGTTGCTCGTAATTTTCATGTTGCCAATTTTAAAATGGTCCATTTTTAAAAACGGACTTCGAAAGGGAACACTTGCGGCAATATCTTGACTTTCTTCAAATTTTTCAATTTTGCCCTGCTATGGTAGCATTGCATTTGTTTAAAACAATCTCAGAATAAATGGTGAAAACAATTTTTATCAAATACCTTTATTGTTTCGACATAAGTACCCAAAAACTCATTTTTATCGTTTTATCATTTTAACTCGTTTGTAACATCAACAATTTTTAAGATTTCAAAAATTGCTTTGAGATACGTTTAAATATCACTGAAGACTGAAACGTATCCAAATTTGAACAAAATCTGAAATAGTAATTCAAAAAGTGCCCGATTTTGCGTAGAATGACCTAAAAATGGTTTCATTAGTAGATCTAAATGTATCTCATGAGCGTTGTGCATTAAAAAGAATGGTGTTTCGGTTTGATGAAGGGCCGTCATACGAAACCAAAACAGAGTGGGCGAATTTACGTGAATAAATTTGACGGGATCATATACATAGCTGCAGATGGGACGCAACTGCTCCACGTATCTCGAGAATGCCAATTTGATTTCGCTATGAACGCCGGAAACGGAGTCGGAAGCTCGTAAAGTATACAATAAACGTCCCCAACGATCCTTACTTGTTGGTACGGAAACCGGACTGCCGGAACTACTATCCTCCATTGCAGAGGGAGCAGAAGATGAATCTACTTAAGGAACCAGCAATGAATTATCTTGCATTGTTGTGTAACATGACGAGAACTGTTCTACCAATTTCCTATTGCACGTTACGTCTTCGTGCGATATCTTTACGAATTCATTGTTATGGATTTGAACATAGTTATGTTGTGTATCTTTGTTTCTGCTACCGCATGTTTTATTCAGTGACCGCAGTATTTCTTTATATTTAAATTATATGCTTTGATAATACTTAATGACATAATTAGATGCACAAAATTCATTTTCACATTAACAAAAACTAGCTGTGTCAATGTGATCTATAATAAGTTATTATTAATAACCATACATCAAAACTTTTACTCTAAAAGACGTTAAATCTTAATTGTTAATGTTCATGGATTAGGTGAACTTCGACTTAATGGCGAAGTAATAATGTAAACAGTATTTCCATACCAGTATATACAGTGCATTCCAGCAAACAATCCATTCGAACGACTGGATCGACAGTCTACTTTTCAATCCTGTGTTTACCTCGACCATGAAGAAAACAGTGTTCAAGCGTTACTGGAATCGTCCAGACCAGTGCTGTTCAGCAAGCCTTGTGGTGGGCAATGAGCACACGCCCGCCGATGCTCGCGGGCATAGGCGAGGGCAAAGTTACGGGCAAATGACCTTGAATTAAAATGGAGTAGGAAAAAAGACTGTCATTTGTCTGACTTTTTTTAGCAATTAGAAGCATGGGTTTTCTAAATGACGTGTAGAAAAAATTTTCAAAAAATTGCAATTAGTATGTTGGTACATGAAAAGATAAGAAACGCATTTTTTAAAACTTTTTTAATAATGCGTTTTCTAGATCTATGTTGGTTATACACATGTTGAAAATTTCATCGTAATCGGTTGACATAGAAAAAAAAAAAACGATACCCACCGAAAAATCTGTGAATTTTAAGCAGGAACTGGCCAAAAGATGTAAAAAAAACTACGATTTTCACTACTTTTTAACCACTTGTTAAGAAATACTTTGAATACCTCGTGCCAATGTGTTACAAGTACTCTTTATTGACGAGGCTATAGTAAATGTTGAATATGATTTCCTTGTGTATGAATGCACATTTCGGCTCTGCTAGTTACAGTTTCAGTAGCTTTTGCTTGTGTTTTCCGTGATACTCAAGCTTGCGTTATTTTGCTTCTCAAGTCGTTTTTACATCTCTGGGCGGAGCGCGGTGTATCGTAAACGATATTTGTAAGAAATATTACGTGCGAAATGTTCAAAACATTTCGTTCATTTCTGAGCTTGTGTGATCTTAAAGGTCATAATGTCGTATACGAATGAATTCGTTTTGGCATACGCTTCCATATGGTCTAAAAAAATACATAGCATTACAGTTAAAAAATTGAAAGTCACCTTCATTTCTAAAAGAATAATGCAGATAAAAAAATCACAGATTCCATTACATTGCTAGCAAAAAACAGTATAACTGTTTCCTTTTTCAATTCTTTCTAATGTTTCCTATTTGCAAGAAAAACGCTGACTAGAGTTAGCGTGAACACCCTGTATATATATTTTTTCAGATATTTATATGGATTTGAGTTCACTTCTGTTCAATAGACATGTTTAACTCTGTACTAATGTTAAACTACCTTTCATTTTAATATATCTACACTTCGAGATCGAGAGATCTCGATCGCCAATCCAAAACAACTATTTTTTTCATTAACGCAAACTGAAATATGAAACTCTCACCAGCGATTGTTGTTGCGAATTTATTTATTCGATTAAGCATATCGCTCATTACAGTTTTACAACGCGAACGTCGAGGAGATTTTATTGATTGTCGATCTGACTTTAGAAAATGAAAAAAGGTGCACGCACACAATTATTTTTAGAAATTTTCAGAATATAAATAGTTTGTTCGAAAGAGAAGTTATTAAAACAAAAAAAAAAGAAGGGGGCTGTGAACCAAAAAAGGATGGAAACTGTCATATCAGAAATAAAGCAATATCTCCATCGTAATATCAATTTATGGCGGATTCATTATCGAAGAATTTTTATCGTCACAAGCTCATATATGGTACTTACAATACATATAAGATATTATAGGTATGGCATAGTTTTTTATTTTAATGTGGTAAATGTACTATTGAAATTACACTCATATATTCTGTTGCAACCAATATAATATACAAATAGATGTCGATCATGGCAAGTTTCATTGTTTTAAGCTCAACTTTCAGAAAAAAGTACTATTGAATTATCAAACATAATCTTGTCCCAATCTTTGCAGATGTATGGTACAATATGAATAAATTACTATTGTTGGCATAAACAAATAATATTATCATTTAATCTTAAGTATTGTATGTACCTATGTTTGTATTAAGATTTATATACATAAGTGTTTATGTCATATAGGAAGTATTAATGATATTTATAAAAGAGTTTGTTTATAAAGAATTAATATATTATTAATGAAATTCTATTTCATTACCAAGACAGATCTAAACGTATTCGATTTTCTAGTAGATATTTAAAACTGCAGAAAATAAATCAACAATAAATCGCACTAAAGAATAAACAATACTAATATTGCTTCATTTAATATTCTTACACGACTGAACGTGGATTTTTTGAATTTCCTGCTAGTCATTGTTTGATAAAGTTTTAAATTTATTAATTGTATTATGACCAACTTATAGAGAAGGTATGTAGATATTTTATGAATATTCTATAATACCAATGTAAAATGAATCTTATTAAATCGCAAAAAACAGTGTTTTTTAGAAAAACCTAGAATTGTGGTCTCTCTCAGGTTAATTTGCATAGGACGTTCCGGACAAACCGTTTTCCTCTTCATAAACAAACGTTGATTCAACGTATTTGTTGAAGAAAAAATCACTCCATTTCTCCAATTCCGTAACATGTGCGTTTTTAACTCTTGAAATGTTTGGCATACAAATATTCTGAATTAAATTTATTGAATTCAGTTACATAACTTAGTTACCCCCATTTGGTCTTCTGAGATTGATTAATATAAAGCCAATATGCATATGCATATTTTAAATTCAAGATATTAATTATTCTTTAATATTTGTATTGAGTGTTTCGGCTTTGATTTAATGATGTGTAAAAGAAATAAACTCTGCTTAGAATCTCTCTAGAATTTTTTAAATTGTATGTGAAGATGCAAAGTCGTCCCAAAATTAATTTGTTTATCATTCATTGTCTTCTTTCGGTAAACGAAAGGAACTTTAAAACATGTGATTGGAAAACGAAATATTTGAATTTTCCAGATTTATCGATTATTGTTAATACAAGTATATGCGATGTAATTTTGCATGAAGAGTTCTGATATTTAAAATTTTAAATAGAGTAGAGTTCTCATATTCGAATAGTCTTTTACTCGAACATAATATTTAGCAACAAGAGTATCTTCATCTGTTTCATATATTATAATATTATTACCGTGAAGTGTAAATTTGATTATTTGATAGAGGAAATTCAAATCATATCAATGTATGTAGTGTGAAACCGAAAGTGTTGAGAGTAGCAATTGCAACTAAGCGAAAACGTACAAATTTAACTACGGAATCAAAATATGAAATAATTAAAAGGGTTGAAAGTGCAGCAAACTCAGTAAAAATGATGTTTAAAAGCTAAAACCACAAATATTATGTTACTGATGAAGGAAGTGATAGATCATCTGAAAATAAAAAATTAAAAATATTGCATAATGACGAATGCTTGGTTCAACATTAAAAATTGAATATTTGAAGGAGCGTGATCAACATTTTTATGGAATGAAATTGAAGATATTTAAGGAATAAAGAAGATCATTGGAAGTTCAATAATGTGGAAAATTCTGTTGTTACGATAAATAGAATATTAGAATGTAATAATTGTAATGAGACTGTAATTGAACGACTTCTTAGCAACAAAGAATTCGCTAGTATACATATATTGGAGTAGCAAACAAAAGTAACAATGAAGTTTTGTATCTTCTCATGCTAAATTAACTAGAGATATCTGACAAACAGATTCGATGATTTAGAGCAGGCCTGGGCAACTTGCGGCTCGTGAGCCACAGACGACTCCTCTTCTTACTCCTGCCCCCCCCCCACTAAACTCCTGTGGAGTAAAAATGCACACGCATATATTCGCAGTCACGCGGTCACGCGGTCACGCGGTCACGCGAGGCAAAGCGTGAAATAGTTGATAGAAATCAAAGTAGCGAAAACTATCTTTGTGTCTTAATTTATAATAGTTATGTGCATGTTCTATCATTCGTTAGTAGACTAAAGACACGCACAACACAGTATTAAAGTTTTAACAATTATAATTTACAGAACATTTGTGAAAACTTTTCATCTTAACGAAGCAAAAAATAACAAGGAGAAAAAGTATTTGATACTTGTAGTAAAGTTTTCGGCAAATCTGCAAAGTTTAAAAGAATAGGAATCTTGTGGTTACTTATAATGATAATAATTATATAATTTGGTCCATCCTACATGATTTCTTAAATGCACCAAATAAAAAATTCATTTATCGTACGATCCTCTGGTGGATAAGATATCGATTCAATAAATATCATATGTTATTCAATTGATCGAAGTATCGATTATGAATTATTTGATTCACATAATTCCTCATGATTTGATAGTGGACTTCGATCGTTGCACGTTTACGCTGCCAGATTTAACTTAATCGCATTTAATTAAAGTGCGTCCCGCGGCATCGCCGATAATTCGATGAGTCGACAGAAAATGTTTTCACGTTCCAATTATTGGATCCTATCGAAGTTCTGCTTACGAACACATATCCACACACACACACATATATGGCACTGTGTGCTCGGAATAATCTACAAATTTACAGAAGAATCTAATCTCTGCCAAGTAGGTAATTTCTCGCAGGTTCCTTCAAAGTATTGAATTCATGCCATTTCATTCCTTGATATGATATTAAGCTTGTACTAGATTAACATTCTAAATAACTTGCATATAGGATTTGACTGCAGCAGAAATTACCGAAATGTATTTATGCATCATTCCACAAACATTAATATGATAAACCGTATTGTTGATAAACCAAATGAATTAAGAAAATACGATAAGTATTTAACCTATTCGATATTATTGGTTCAAGGTTACAGAAAAAATGCTAACAGTATAATTTAAGACCTTAAACAAGTTAAGGACTGTATAAATTACATTTGTTGATATGCATAAAAAAGGCACTACACTATACTATACTTATGTATTGAAAGGCACTTCATAGCCAACAAATTAAATAACTGGAAAAGTTGTTCAGAATTCAAGTTGTTCACAAGGTCATTGAAATCGATGAGGAATCCCCTATTGTAAATAATTGCCTAAAATACTATTTTAAGTAACTACTATTTAAAAAACTTTTTCTAACAATTATGACATTTCAGATTTAAAAGTGCACGTATGATTTCAAATAAAATAGACTATTTACTATTGTTGAGCACCGTCTCGATTGTCGGATCCTTGTTACGTTGTCCTCGAGGTAGCTTTGTTATCAGGATACTGACTTAAAGCCAAGTTGAGGTAATGTTTGTATGGAATAATTCGATAGACCGAGTTGCGTTGTTTGAAGTGTTTTACAGTATATAATTCTAATGTACAGAAATTCGGTTTGTTTTTCATTCTGACTGGCTACGTTGGAATGGTTTGATCTACTCATGTATTAATTGTCGGACTAAGTTTCTCGCCAATCAGCGATCGTTGTATTGACTACGGTAGCTATTTATTACGGTCCTATTGGGTTTTTCCCAGTAATGGTGCCTTGATAATTGCTGCGTCGCGTCGGGTAGTTAATTATGCACGCTGTTTCAGATAGTTTGTTGACAAGTATTTTAAGGCTACGGGCTTCAACCACTATTTACTATTTACTATTGGAAATAGTATTTTACCCAGCTTTGCCTACAATGCCGAATCATTGGAGCCGTATACACAGGAGAAATATATCGTCCTATACTATTATCGAAACGATAGCCTAATTCAGGCCTGTCCAACAATTCTTCGTCGCGGGCCACACGTCCAATCTGTCGTTCCCCCAAAAGTTCTTTCTTATGTTATACGATATACGATAGGAATAGGTCCGCGATAGAAACAAATGCCATGCGCTTATGGCGATACGACCGTGTCAAATAGTAGGGCAACGTCACTACCCACCTTACCGGAATTAAGAAGTGGGAGAACGGGACAAATGTGGCCCGCGGGCCGCAGCCAAAGTGGTCGGAAAATGCTACAATGTGGCCAAAATGCCAAAAATAAATTTTCCCGTAGGCGTATGGCTCTTGCCTTACTGGGTACTCAGGTAATGACTATATGGGAAAACCACGGTAAAAACGTTTTACTGTTTACGTTTCACTGTTTTTGTGCAGTGAACTACGGTGTCAAAAAGAAAGGGTGAAGCTTATAATTTCAAGAAAATTGAATTTTTTCTGTGTACAATGGATGCTGTTCCTGGAAGTAAGTACTATGCATAATAATAATATTAAACTTATATCAATTAGTGTTTATAATGTATAAAGACCAAGATAAAGTTTGATTCACAGATTTTAAAGGTATATACTAAAAGTTGTACATTCCACAATATTCTCCACAAATTTTTGGTTAGACTTGTAGTTAATACTTTTGTCTTATATTATTTTGAAAAAGTAGCTGCCACTACGTACCACTTTGGTCGTGCGATCAATTTTTCTGACGCAGGGGTAGCATGGTACTAGTTACAAGCATGTTTTCTTGAGAAATTTAGAAGAAATAATAAAATTTGTTCAATAAGCATTGTATGATTTTGTTAATAAACTTATTATTAGTTTCAACATATTTTTCTATTCTTTATCCTTCATTTAATATAATTTTTTAACCATTATTTTAAGATTCATTTTGTTAGTTATAATAGCATCCCTTAGTTTTAATTTAACAAAAACATTTTCATGTATAACCTCCATTGCATATAAACCACACAAAACTAACTTTACGAAACATTTAATCAAATTTCGGTAAATCATTTTATTACCAAAATTTTAACTTGAAAATTTAAAAAGAATTAATTAAAAATTGAAATCGTTTTGTTTTTTGAAATTTTCAGTTCAGATTCGTAATCATAGTTATCGAAAACATTCTATTACCAAATATTTATGGAAATCAAATCATTTTTTCACATACCCGTCGGCCATATTGAATCCGCCATTTTGTTTTTTGTAAATCATTTTGCTGTTTCAAAGGTGTTCAAAATGACGTCTTTGACAACATGTCAAGGTCAAATTCATTGCAGCTGGATCAACTAAACGTAATATTTACCATTTCTGAATAGGAGGGAATGCATGGAGACAATAACAAAGTATGCACATTATCGAGCTATCATTGTAAAAGCAGACAACAATAAGAATTTGATTTCTAAGTAATATTTGTCGCACATCTTTACACGTTCATTTTGTACTTATTGTATATATGTCTGCCAACAATAGAAGTTGTAAAATTAATTTGGCTTGTTAAATCTTTTTTAATTTCTTGTTTTAGATGTGACTTTTATAAACACAGAGGAAAGAAACACTGCAGGATTCCACTATCCATACAACAAGAAGGGTAGGTATACCGGGACTAGAAGAATTAAAGGAATAAAGCAAAGGGGGAGCGTGCAGTTGTGAAAGGGCATACACGAGGTTTCATTTCCGAGAAGGGCTGTAAAGATTGCTCGCGTGCAACCCTCTATACGGCGTTCTCGCAAACTCGCGACCATATTGCTCCATAATAATAAGGTTAATGCCTTGCAAATTAAGTAGAAGCGAAAGGTCTTTTGCGTGGCTTTACGTTCGTTTAACTACTGAAGCTTGATCTTTCCTGACGATGCACGATTATTACAATAAGGAATTATGACGATACTCGTTTAACCAAACTAGATTCAGACCTGCGACAGTATGGATAAATAACTTCATTAAAGAAACATGCGAGGCACATTTCTTTAATTGTTACCAATGTTTACTACGAGTAGTCTTCTTTGTAGTCACACATAAGTCGTCATAGCAAACGAATTCTATTACCCATATACAGTGTATCCCACGAACTATGTCCATTTGAATATCTTGGTTATTGCAAACAATACGAGAAAATGTTACTTACAGAAGTTGTAGGGTTTAAGAAACTACATAATATAGGATAAATGATATTCTTGCAAGTGGAGGCGTAGAGAAGATATAGAGGTCATCTTTGTTTTTTTTTTTTTATAATGGAATGTCCAATTTTTTATGCTTGCTATTTATACCATATTATGTAGTTTCTTAAACTCTACGACTTCTGTAAGTAACATTTTCTCGTATTGTTTGAAATAACCAAGATATTCAAGTGGACAGAGTTCGTGGGACAAAATACCTTCGTTATTGTAAACAATACTCGAAAATGTTTCAAATAAAAGTTATAGAATTTGTACCAATTAATAATATGATTGATAATAGTGAATTTAATATCATTAAAATCAAGCAAACTATACAGATTTTATATTAACCCTTAGCACTCGTATGGCGACTGTACGGCGCCACTAAAAATTCCTGTAATTATCCAAAATATTTTTTAATAAATTACTAAACATTTCAGTACTATAGGAGTAAATTGCACCATTTTCGTATGTATAGCATGAAAAAATATATATAGAAGGGAAATATTGTAGGACGGGAGAAATGTTTCGTTTTAGAGTTAAAATGGCTTCGAGTGCAAAGGGTTAATATAGTATATAAGTATAATATATAAATTATAAAATGATATATTGAATAATAAATCTTGTTAAATTCATAATTAACGCTTTCAAAAACAAATTTAATGTTATAACTTTTATATGTCTCGAATCAGGTCAACTCTGATTATTAATTCGAATTCTGCACGTCAAAATCTATAAAATCACATGTTTGTACTAATTTCAGCTCAACAATGACTTCAAAAATAGTTGTCCGCGTTTTTCGCGTTTCAACCCACTGTGTGTCGGTGCCTCGATGGTAAATGACGGTTGACTGTCGGTCAACTGTCGGTGATTGGACGAATAATATTTATACTACTATCTGTGTCGAAACGGTGCTGTTACGGATATGTTACGTGTCTGCGATGGTAGTATAAATCGGTCTTAATTCGCGTTCGGTGACAGTAAATTTGACTTTCGCACACAGCAAGTAAAAGGTCAATGAAATTAATGTAAAGTCTTTAAGTGTACCCACGTAAAAACACGTAAAAAATGTTACACTAAGAACGTTTTAAGAAAATGTGTTTGTACAAGAATAATCATCCACACATGCTCGCGTCTGTATGCAACACTGATTCAAAACAGGTGATGCGGTCAATGTCTGATCGATAAAACAAATGTCGATTTACGGCAAACTCTCGTCCAATCATCGCGTGCTGCTAATACATTGTGTGCCTTATTTTAACGAACTTCTCGTTTCTTTCTCATTCTGACTGTCGCCGCCAAATATCTCATGTGCCAGATAGAGCGAATAAAATTTTTCAGTTACATATTATTTTTGTTTTACTTTAATTATCAATAGTTTTATTAGTTTTAGCTAAAAGTAACATTCCTTCTCATTTTTTGTAACATTTTATTTTCTGTGTGCAAAAGTCAAAACGTGCATCAAACGCGAACTGGTAGTGCACGATCGATTTGTGACGTACATACGCAACGTACACCTCTGTTGATCGGGTTGCCGCATTTTAGGCGGATTTTTAATTGTTAATAAATAAAAAATGAAGCTGAAATCGTAATTCTTTTATTCTTCATTTTGGTCTTATTTTGTCATGGAGAACCACCCCCTAAATTTTCTTCCACCTGTAATCGAACACCCTATATATATAAATGTTATCCAAAAAATGTTATTCTTTTTTTCGACTTACTTTTGCGTACAGAATTACTTCGCAATCGATTGTCCACGGTATGCAGGACACCCGTATACATATACCCTATTGAATATTGAATAATTCTTTATACTTTAGTATTTTTTCAGGAATGTACTAACAAATTACGACATAAATATCTGCCAATTTCTATGAAAACAACAGTTTGAATAAGGTAAAACTATAAATTTCAATAGCGGGAACAGTGTTGCTTGAATGATACGTAAAAGTATGTGTATCTGTATTTTGTGTCATCAGTTTTTACTAATATAAGCCAGTTTAATTAATACAATTTATTTATGAGTACATAAACTATTTTTATGAAGAGATTAATGTTTTATCGGCTTAAGAAATTGGGTAACATTCTTGGATATCGTTGAGTGCAATATTTTCAACATTTTTCAACATTTTTCAATAGTGTCAGACAGTAGTGACCCAATACAGTAAGATCCCGCTTAATGCTGCTCCGCTTAACGCTGTTTCAGTATTACGCGGTAGTATTTGGATTCCCCGAAATCGAACATGGTATTGGTACTTGTCATATATGTGTGCAAATGAAGCTGACTGCTTGCAGAACGAAACAGGAAAACGACTTTAGATGACTTCGTCACAAAAAAACAAAAAATATCAAATCAGGAAGAACCTTTCTCGTCACAATCATGACATCTTTACTCGAACCTTTTTTGATTTTCATGAATGTTTTATAAAAATGAATATTAGCAGGGGTATTACTGTACTTGATCGTTTACAATGGATTCTGCATAAGATGTAGCATTTATTTAACCTCATTTGTCAGCACAATCCAAAAGACGCGAATTTTAATTACATTTTAGCAAATTTACAAAATGTAATAAACAGAAAAGTTTTAAAAATGATTGCTATCGATATGAATCAGGAAATATTAACGATAAAATTACGGGATTGGTGTTTCTTCTGTACAACTTCTAATACAGCTCTTAGAAGAAAGTAAATGAGGGAATTAATGGAAAAAGTACAGCTAATATATACATTGTTATAAATTAATTGAACACCAAAGTAACTATTATTTATCGTATCTGAAAAGTAAATGTACTTAATTCGTTGGATTATACATATATTGGGTTGTCCGGAAAGTTCGTGCCGATTTTTAAGGGTAACTCAAACGTAGTACATTTAAATTTCGATATACATTTATTGAATTATTATAAGTGCCATTTTGTTCCATAATTTTTCTCCATCTTTCATGCAACTTGCGCTTTTCGGCGAAAACTTTTAAATATGATATTTTATGTCGATCAAAGAGTTAAAGTTTTTGTCATTATAGGAATTTTGTATTGACCTAAAGGGATGAAAATCTGAGGGTGTAATGTCTGTTTAATAGGATAAATGGGGTAGCACATCCCAACCAAGCTCCAACAGCTTTTGGAAGAAAAAAGCATCAAATGCCTATAATTCACTCTGTTTCCTTCTATATTTAAGAGCGTATAAAACTAACAAAAATTTATGTATCCTAATCAAACTTTTTTCTAAAAATACCTAAAAGATCACTTTTTTAGACTATGTACACATAACATTTGTTTTCAATCATTCTGACACATTCAGACCTATCCTAATGCCACCTACAGAAAAACGGCACGACTTTCCGGACGACCCAATACATTTTAGAAACTATGAACAACATTTTTTACAATACCTGGTTTTCATAATTGAAAGCTGTTCATCTATATATTTTAGATTAAAAGTAACGTGTATCACTAAAACTTTCAATATAATTTTTTGTGTATTTTTACAATAAACCAAATTTTTTTACATAACATAAACAATTCCTACATAACAGTGAACGATCATCTTTTAATTCACAATTTATTAGATTTATACAAATATTCATAGTCTGCTTTCTACTGATATAATACATACATATGTACATATATGTATATTTCCGTTTGTGTTTCGTTTTACAATTTTTTAAATAATTTTAATTTCCATAATATGTTTTAGTAAGATTTCAAAGATGTTGCTATTGTATTTTATTTTAATAAAATTTGTATTTTTCAGCAAAATCTACTTAAATTTTATATTAAATAAATTATTATTTTATGAGAAAAAATAAACTGTTCACCAGCTTCGTGTTTAAGTTCATCATTATTATGAATACATATATAAACTAACTATAGGCGCTTTGTTCAATTGACTCATATCATTTGCCTAAGACTAAAATGGGAGTTGAATCAGGATCAGATTCTCACAGGTTGTCATGGTTGATTAAAATACTGCGAATTACATCCGCATATCAGTATCCAACGCTAACACGACGTAATCGATGTTACAAGAGCTATTACGAATGTTATCGATAACTGTATAGTATGGTATTCTCCCCTTCCCGTTCAACCATTGATCTAATCCTAATTCTACGAATGATCAGACAGACAATTGTTAGTTTTGCCAGTGTAATCTGTTATGAATTCACGATAAAAACTCATTAAAATATGTTTATGATAGTGCTACTGATTAGTTGTGTATCTACACCTATTAAACAATATTTTACTATAAATGTTAACTGAGGGATAATTGACCGCGCAATTGATGTGTGCGAATAGTTCGTGGTTATGTGTGTGTATGAGTTATTGGCGCACTTTATGACAGTTTTATATAATAAAGTTTTAAAAGTAAACGAAGTACGTGATTATTTACATTGACAACAATAAAAACAATCCATTTAAAAGCATATTTACTGAAATCTTTAATATATGTTATCACTTAGAATTAATAGCCAAATTTATTTATATTTTTATTATTGATTGGTGTCATGAACTCATCATAATCCGTTTCTATGATAATCAAATATTAAATTGAGTAGGTTGAAGGGAGGATAGAAAAGTAGGAAAGATTGCTTTTGTTATTCTAACACATAGACACAATTAAACACAAGTTTCAACAAAAATTTGAATAATGTCTATAATATTTTAAAAACAATAACTGTAACAAAATTTTATGAAATACAATATTAAGTTCAAATAGTATTCTGCGCCCTTATAACCCCCAGGGGTTCTGATATATCTTTTACAATATCAGCTAAATGGACGGTCAGCTAATTCGAAAAGATCCGGTTCTACTCACCGACAACTTCCAGGTAACCAGTTTGACTCTTCATTGGATCCGTATTAATCTGACACATATACCATCCCCTGTCAGATTCCCTTACTTCTCGTATGTGAAGAAACCAGGTACGATGATCGCTGTGAGAGACGGATATTCGATGGTTCTTCGTAATAACATGAGTAGATATTGTCAGTATTGTTTGTGTGTCTACGCGCAGCCATGCCACCTAGAACATATTTAATGTATCCTATTACACACATATAACAGTATTGTGGAAAAGTAATTATGCTGTAATGGCGAGCTATGAGCTTGCAGTAGTATAAAAAAGTAGTAAGAAATGCTCTAATTCTGAAGTAATAATTTTTCCAAAACAACTTATTAGTTTTTGAAACGGGGACTTGATTGTTAGAAGCGACTACGTCAAAAATATATGTATCAAATTATGTACTTGATGTTCCGCAAGTTTAAAAATTTTATTTCATTCAAAATGACTGTTTGTTCCATATCTTTTGGGGTTCTGTTTTATTTCTCACTCGGAAAAGTCGATTTTTCGCCGTATAAACTTGTTAATATTTTTATTTTCAGTGTCGAATAAAAATTGATTAAAAATAAAATAAATTGATAAAAATTGTTACAATTTAAACATACGTCATAGATTGTAAACATTCTTAGAATACAGTAATTCTGAAAGTAGATTTTCATTATAATAATTTTCATAATAATTATGTTCAACGATTGTTACACAAACGAAAGTATTTAAATAATGAAAATGTTTCTTACTCTGGAATTATCAGAGCAGCCTTGCTCTTCTAGAAAGAGCCTCGGTTACGTCGGTAAATCGGTCTAACCACGTGGAAAAAGGGGAAAATGGGGAAAAAGGAGAAACGGTGGAAAGGAAGTAAGAGTAAACTTTCTCTTTCCTAGCTACACTTTGGCACTGGTCGACGAAGAAAAGAGAAAGGAATGAGGGTGGGGACGGGGTAGAAATCTAAAAGGCCCACGTATGTTGGCATAAAAGCGTAGCTGTTGGCTTGAAGTAAATCAAGCTGTTAAGAAAATGTGATCCGTTTGCAAAAAGAAACCTGAAAGTAGCAAGAACTATTCACACGGGGACCGCATTGAGGTTGTTCCGTCTGCCGATGCTGAATCGTCCGCGTACGTCTGTATTTCCGGCTCGCTTTTGTGTCGCGGATACTATGTAGCATGCGATCGCGTATTTTCCACGCTCATATGCACAAACGCTTCGGTATTGGTGGTAGCAATATTTTCGTTCGCGGCCCGTATATTTACGTTCAAAGGCGAAGGATAATGGAATTGCCATTTCGGTAGGCAAACATTTGTTCCAGTTATCTGTTAACCTATAATTTCTAGAATGCCGTGTCTGTGACTGCAGCTTGTACAACGCGAACCAATCTTTAGTGGCGTAACGAAAGATAATTTCTTACATTAAAATTTTTTTTTCCAAGAACCAAACGTATTCAAATTTATTAATAGTATGAATTTCATTGGTAATTATATACATTAGCGATTCCATAACGAATTTGATGTCTTTGAATTATGTTGTCAAGGTCATCACTCTGAATAATCTTTTCCTATACATGTTAACGCCACTCGATCTCAGTTTTTTAGATATTCGCAAACAAGTACGGACAACCACTACAGCTGATTCTGCCTTCTTTAATTGACCAAACAGGTGTCTCAGGGCGAAGTCTCTCCCCCTGCACCCCCAACCCAACAAACCTAACTCAGATTTAACCTTAAAATGACGGAGTTGGCATGTAGTAAAGTAATGTAGTGGAAACCCCGTTTATAGATTGTTACCCCACGGAGGGTTAGGTGTGTACAGCTTTTAAATGAATTTTGGTTATGTGTGAGTTTAATTTCTTGGGAGGAAGAGGAAGTAGAGAGTGATGGAGCCTCTCCCCCACCCTGAAAGACAAATTTGGTCAATGGAAAAAAACGGAATTCACTGAATATCTAAATAACTAAGGCTGAGCGTCGATAACATGTATAAGGAAAAGTTTTTCAGAATGATGACCTTAACAACACATTTCAAGGTCATTGAAATCCACGAGGAATCGCTGAAGTAAATAATTGCCGATTTAACTTAATTCGAATAGGAAACTCGGTCATTCCCCATAACAAAAAACGTCACTATATATACCAATTTATATACCTAGGACACAGTTTGCTAAAAAATATTTGACACATTTTTTTATCTGCAATGATCCCAGTCTTGGGGCTGAAAACACTCCTCATAGTTAGGGATAAAAAAATATATGATATTTAACAATGTATAATATTTGTCAACTTTATGTGAAGAAAAGTGTTCAAACTTGTAATATTAACCTTTGCAATGTTTCGAACTATAATAGTGTGTTATATGCTGTAATATGTATAATATGTGCCTATTATCTAATATGTGTATCTACGATGTTTCCCAAATTCTTGATCGAGTGCATCCACGGCTTACCTGCGATGCCGGTGCGTACCAAATATGGAAAAAACGTACAACTTGTTGGTTATCATTCTCTTGGCTTGCATATCTTATAGAAGATAGCGAAAATATTCATAGATTGTCAGAACTGAGGCATCTTCAGACGACAGTATGTGAATTTAAGTAAAACGGGCACAACGAATAAACCAACTAACGCACAAAGTTTACAATCATGAACAGAATATGGTTCACAGCTACGAATGAACCGCCGCACCGTACAGGACTTTATGGCTAATAATGTCGGTAACGTTCCGTAGCCGTAAAACATAATTATATGTTTCAATCAAGATGTTTATGATGTTGATTGAAATGATTTGCATATTTATTGAAATGAACACAAGTGTATAGAAGTAGAAACAGTAATAATTGTTACGGCAGCACATTAACACATTTGTGGGGGACGTGTGAAGGGGGTGATTTTACATAAGAAAATAAGTCGAAATTATAGATTAAAACTTTTTCATCCGAAGCTCTGTTTTCGAGAAAATCGAGTTTGAAAATGCAGCGAATACGCATGTTATTCTGACGCGTCTGATCATGACCAACCAATTCTACTTCCTGCATACACTAAAGCACGCTAACCCGACAATTCTTTAAAAGCCAAGGGTGGTCACGTGACTTTTTCAGAGTCAGCAGGTCGGTAACTGCTGTATAATTTCCGTTCACAGCCTTCAGACACAGACTTAAGTCTTAAATCTGTGACTAAACTTGTCATATTTTTTGCTCTGTATTATGGATATTATAAATTCTGATGCCAGAAACGTACTTCAAGTTTTTGGCTTTATTTCGCAAAGAATCAAGTTAAAATATAGCTCAATTTGTAGCTGGAGATATTTTCTAGCGCGCGCTACTCTCGATTTAATCCAGAAAACTCATCCAATGGCACAAAAATGCTTGGATTCTACGGCATGCACTTCGTCAATTTTTAGCCTACTTTTAACGCTTATATTACCAAATATCTGCATAATCTCGTCAGCTCATAACCAGCGCGCGCTAGATTGAACCTTCCTCTTTCGAATGAGCCCTTTCCCAGCGAAAAATATTCTCATATAAGAACGAAAAGTTGAGGTACGTGAAACCATTTTTCGCCTATTTTTGTCGGTAACGTGGTCACTCTACCTTGTCGTGAATTTACGGAGTCTTGGCCCTTAAACTCGATTTTCTCGAAAACAAAGCCTCAAACGAAAAAAATTTATTCCGTATTTTCTACTTATTTTCTCGTATAGAATCGCCCCCTCCATGGTTGTACCAGAATACTGGAACACCCTTTATAGAACCTCATTAAATTCGTCTTGGCAGCCGCTCGAACGAGTGAAATAATATGAGTGATATTTAGAAATACTCCAATACTTTGGCTTCCAAATCGCTTCCATTACCTCACCACTATTTGCACTGTAAAATATTGTGCATTTATATAAAATAATTTTTGTAAGAACACTTTTCTGTAGCACCCTACATATGTGATCACGCTGTTTATTTTTGCGGGCCTCGGATGGAAGGACGGAACATTAGGCGACTCCGGGATTTTACAGGCGTTGTGGCCAGCCTACGCGCGGCCGCGCGGGGCATAGTTCACCCAGGATAAAACGTGGGCTCGGAGGCTTCGACTTCGTAAAGAAATTGAGACCGATTTCTGAAGCTCGAAGATGTTCATTAGCAAATTCGTCGGACTGCCGGCTAACAGGCAGACAGCTAACAAGTCGAGCGAAACGCGTTGTTACAAAATATGTAAAAATACTTTTTCCATCTTTTCGGTGCACGTACTCCACAATCGCCACGATTTTTTCAAGGGTTTCCGATAATTGAGGAAAAAAAGGTTCGAACAAAAGATTAACAGTATTCAGATGTTTACAAATTTCAATACATAAAACTTCGGAAAAAAATTTTTTTTTATAAAAAGTGAGGATCAATTTAATTTCTTAACTGTTAAGATATATTTTTGATTTCATAATGTTATAGCTGATGTTAAGACGAATTGAATGACCTACTACATTATGGCATTGAGCCTGTACATAACGCTTAAATAATTTTTTCCGGCTTATCGGGCCAAATACCCCACTGTGCGACGGGAGGGCCCCTGACCGTACTTGTCTCCCAATTTCCCTAACGATCGCGTTCCCACGACCGGGAATGTCCGGAGGCATTCCAGAACTTTTCGTTTCTCGCCGGGGAGATTTCCGGTGGTCAGGCGATGGAGGTGTCCCCAAGTTGCGGCAGGAGAGGATGTTATATTCGTAGGGTTATGAATGTGACACTGTGTTAGAATGATTGTGTAGAATAACTGTGGACGCGACATCGTGGCGCCAACGTGTTTGGGTCCGGCGTGAAAGGGAGTCTGTTTGGGCCAAAGTGTGAAAGAAGAGTGTTTGGATCTCGGTGATAGGAGTGAAGTGTTCAGGGGCGCCAAGCGCAGGGCGTATGTGACTGATTGGGTTTTCCGAATGGATGTGAGACTGATAGAGAGAGAATGAGAGTGCGAGAGAGGAAGAATGAAAGTGGGTCTTAGATAAAAGGGACGAATGCGAGGAATGGTGTGTCAGAAGAGCGACAGTCAGAAGAGCAAGAGTTATGAGCGAGTGCGTTGACGAAGTATCGAGTATCGAGTTGTTAAGAGGGAATAAAGTTCCTTTAAAATATTCCTACATAATGGAGAAAAGGCATCTGGGCCCCCTTTTTTTTCGTGAGGGTAATGCATTACGTTTACCCCTCCCAAGAGGACCGGGGGTATGTGGGACTCCCAGGCGGTGTACGCAGTGCCGGGTATACCTACTAAACCCCACGGTGGCCTCCCTGAGCTAATTGGGAGGTGGTCGGGATCTCGGAATCCTGACGACCCCATCCCGGGGTGAGAGAAGCTCCCCCCATGACATCTGGGTCCCCTGGGCTAGAGCTACGGTCCTGAAACTTTTCGTCGCGCGATTGAGCGCGACGCACGAAATGCGTTATTACCTCGCTTCTTATTTTCTTCTAACGTCGTGCGGTCTGGTCCTTCGTAATTAAATGCTAGAGATTCCTCTTTAGCTATGGAGGAACCGTGGTAATTTTGCCACGTCACAGTGTGTTGTATATTTAATTCCACCATGATAACATTTATATATCGTTTTGATTTGACCGTATGATAACCGTTTGATTTCATCATGGACTAAATACCGTTTACCAGGTACACTGTATTTAATCACACTATAGTCGGGATCAAATAAACTATGTCGTTTCGTCGGGTCTGCCGAGCGACAGTTCTAGTAGACGTGCTATATTCTTTGTTTTAGTGTGCCGACCACAGAAAAGGATAGCGATTGAAAAAGACAGAGGGACTGAGGTTGACCCTCTGCTTCTCTTTCTTTTCGTATGTATGTCGTGTTTGGTATCCTTTTAATTAGAAAAAAGAGACGAATATAATGGTAAAAGTTTCATAAAAAAAGATAAAAAATTAGAATAGTTTCAATCTTTTGCTTTGCTTGCACTAGTGCAAGTCTCACCGATATTCGACCCCTCGCTGGCTCGGTTGTCAAGCGTGTTTACCTTTACCGCTTGACTGGTTCCAAGGGGACCAGACACCTTTGCGACAGTTACAGAGATAATACTATACTATAGATTTGAAGTTAGTAGTTGTAACCTACTCATCGAATAGAAAGTATGCGCGTGACTCAATTGTGCCAGCATGTGTGCTTGATTCGCATTTCTTCCGAGTCTCTTCTCGTGAGACGCTGAAAATATGTACATATTTACATGCACGTCTCAGAAGTTGCTCCTGATTCGAGTATTTAGAAACGCAGAGAATACCTATCAATTTAACATCACATTTTAATTACACGTTCCAAATCAATTTATTGGATCACATTATTAGAAGATTATCTTGCGCTTAACCGTTTCGTTCAAAACAATTATACAATATCGAGTGTAAATATTTGTAAATATATCGTAAACAAACTAAATTAGCTGTATCTTATTAATTTAATCACAGAGTTCAATAGATTTTCAGAATTTTAATATTGGAATACCAGTGGTGTCTTTAAGAGTGTAAAAACGCACGGTATCTTGAATATCATACAAAAACATGTATACAGGGTGTCCCAAAAATGTTGTACTTCTTTGAGAAGAGAGAGAGAGAAAGAGAGAGAGAGAGAGAGGGGGGGGGTCTGGTTTATTTCAACCGTACCTTTGGCTTCCATGATTCTTTAAATACCTATGAATAATTGTATACTTTCACAGGAATATATGTTTATATTCAATAATGATAGCATAATTTACTGACTCGGATCGTGGCCACTGATGGACTTTCTAATTGTCAGATAATGTAATGGTTTTTAAGAATTCCTCTTCTTCTGTTATTTTTCTAGGGGTTGTTTATTGCATTGACTTTGCATTGAATGTGTTAACAGAATATGTATACATGCTATACAGGGTGGGTCGTCACATTTTGCCATCTAGATTTACGTCATTATTATTATGCATAGCAAACAATGTTTCAGATAAAGTTGAATGGTTTTGAGAGGGGCACATTCTGATGGTACATTTTTTTTTGTAGGTGGACGTATAAGGACATATGAAGGTCATTAATGTTTTTTAAAATGGAATCATATATTTTTTATTGTATCAGCTGATGTTCCTTTATATTTTTTACAAAAAAGTATTAATCTATGTGTAAAAAAATCATTAGTTTAGGAGATATTTTAATTGTAATGTCTCTTTACAGAAAAGGTTCAATGTGGCGACCATTTGCATCAGAACGCTTTCTGAATCGAGAAGTTAATGACTCACTAACATTGCGTAGTGTATCTGATGTTATTTTGTTACACTCATTGATGATACGATCCCTCATATTGGCCATTGTAGTCGGAGACTCAGCGTACACTTTATTTTTTAAGTAGCCCCACAAGAAAAAGTCGAGGGGCGTTAGATCTGGTGATCTTGCCGGAAAATGAATGGGGCCACCTCGCCCTATCCAACGATTTGGGAACATTCGATTTAATGTATCCCTTGCTATTCTTGAATAATGAGCAGGGAAACCATCCTGTTGAATCCACATTATTTGTCGTGTATGTAATGGTAAATCATCTAAAAATGTCCATAGAGTCAGAAGTCTAAATTTCACAATAAGTAGGAGAGTAAGAATTATCAACACAGAAAATGTAAATATTTACATTGATAATTCTTGCTCTCCTACTACATTATCACATTGAATTCATAATATTGACCAGAAAGTCGAGATTTCCTAACAAATTAGAATTAAAATATCTCCTAAACTAATAATTTTTTTACACAAATAGATTAATACTTTTTTGTAAAAAATATGAAGGAGCATCAACTGATGCAATAAAAAATATATGATTCCATTTAAAAAAACATTAATGACCTTCATATGTCCTTTATACGTCCACCTACAAAAAAAATGTACCATCAGAATGTGCCACTCTCAAAACCATTCAACTTCATCTGAAACATTGTTTGCTATGCATAATAATAATGACATAAATCTAGATGGCAAAATGTGGCGACCCACCCTGTATATATTGGAACAAATATCTTTGTTGATTTTAAAAATACATTAAATATCTTAAGGACAAAGTTGAATGGTTCAATAGGGCTCACACGATGCCATAAAAATATTTGGTTTTGTGTTACTTTGTTGAGGGATCTCAAGGACTCCTTCATTCTTTTAAACGGGGCCGCCTCTTTTTAAACATCCACGATGATAATTCCTTTCAACAGAAATACAGTGACTATAACTACTCAAGGTCATTCAAGGTTACAGACAGAAGAACATCCGTATCATTTTGTTGAAATTCGTATTGTGGACAATATTGAGCATACTACAGGAACAGGCATGCTAAAAATGAGTAATAACATGAAAAATGAATTTTTACCAGTTTTTAATACAAAACTTTTAAGATGTGCTGTCTTTTTGTCCCAAAGTGTATATAGTATATACTATAAATTTTTCTCAATAAGATGATAATTTATTACGAACGTTTAAATACGTTCAAACAATTAGTAAAACGAGAAGATACTATAAATAAATCAATCGCTTCGGACATTTTCCATATTATTTTAAAAACTAAATCTATACAAGAAAATCTAATTACACCGTGCGATGAAGCGAGCCTTTGAGCTGCAGAAGCCGTGAACACAAGTTGGAAATCATGTTTCGTTTTCAATATAAAAACGAAATAGTTTGACAAATTGAATGACGCCGGCCTGGATACGAAACGTTTACAGTTTACACGGTGCGGAGGTCGTTTCTTGTTCTGTTCACTATAGCTCAATAGAACTTCCGAATGTCAAGAATCATTGCCGGTGCCGCTCATTTTTTCAAACTATTTCGTTTCATTATTGAGAACGGAATATAATATTTAATTTTTCTTGACGACTTTTGTAAATCGTGAAGTCGACTTCATCGTGTGGCATAATTACATTCCTTCTACATTTTTCATACTTGAAATTAATTTGAAAATATTCTCAGAAATTTACACATTTAAGGTGTCTGAATATATCGATGTGTTCATAATGTATTACTAGATTACATTATCTTATTAAAAAAACTTTACTGACTAATATTATATAAGACTCGCCAGCATAAATATTACTGTTAAAGAGATATTTTCAAAATTGAAAATAATCTATGTATTATTTAAAACAGATTTTTTTTTGAACAAACGAACTACAAACCAAAAATAGGATACTTTACAGATACAGTGGCGAACAAAAGGAAGTTTAGAACTGAAATTTTTGTGTATGAGGATTAATAACTTTAGTACTAGACAATTTCTCAAATGTTGATACCATTAATCTAATTTAGGGTATCCTTACCACACTATACCACATCAAACTTCTTTTGTTTATTCGTCTGCTTTCACATGTAGCGTTAACAATCAATGTTGTTCGACACGTGCAGCGTACAAAAGTAAAGTTAAAGTCTTTTGCAGTGTAATAATATTAACAACTCGGTACATATGATACACACTTGTTGATATTTCGCTTCTTGTATGTGAGTATACCGATTTTAACTAACATCTGTATCCTTAACAACACATACGAAATTCGGGTCGTTTATTTTTCAGCAAAATATCGATCCCTAGCACGCTCCAAAGGTGGCACCGAATTTAAACAAAAAATTTAAAACCAGATCTCAATCCCATTCGAAATCTCTGGACAATTTTAGATGAGCATATTCTTTTAAGTGCTCGTACTAATAATGAAAGCATCGTTTTGGAAACACTTAAAAAAACTTCAAACAAAATCTATTCGATATCAATGTTATGTTTTTCTTTTAAAATGAAATAGAATTGTATTCTATTCTAAGCAATTTTGGAGCATTAAAGTAAATGTAGATATACAATAAATATAAATTTTCTTCTTTCTTCCGTGAAATTATTACAGAAAAGGAAGTTCTAATTATGGTTGTCATAAGTATAATCGTACGGCAAGAGGTTAATTGCAATTCCACCAAACAGGCTATAAGTTGTATTCCGTACCTAATACATAGATAACAACGGAGGTCCAACGATGTAATAAAGCTAACAAAATGTTTGAATACCAAAATTATAATCACAAAATTGTAGAATTAAACTTACTTTTGTCCACCCAGTTTCTTTACTACTTTGTGATTATTTAGAAAAGGATCCTCCTTACCGATTTTGATAACCTTAAAATATGTTGTCAGGGTCATGATTCTGAACAACTTTTCCCTATACATACATGTTACCGACGCTCGGTCCTAGTTTTTTGGACATTTGCATAAAACTGTTAATACCATTACAGCGAATTCCACAATTTTAAACGAATTTTGGTTAGCTCTGGGCTAGGCTTGAGGTAGGGCGGGTGTAGGTAGAGGGGCTTCGTCACACCTCACCGTAAAACACGTGTTCCGTCAATTAACACTAAACCTACCAACAATTCTTCTATACCTATTCCTACCGTGCGCGGTTAAAATGACCGGTCCTTAAAAAAGTTATTGTTAATATAATTAAACGTAGATAATACTCAATTTGTTGCTGAATGAATTAGTAGATGAACAACTTCCATAAAATGAAGATACAAATTTATTTTTATATAATTTCAATTATATAAAAAATACTGAGATGTTCCCTCCTCGATTTACAAAATTGTACTGTGTCATCCACCTTTGCGGTTTGGATGTATTTGCCATGACATGTGCGTAACTTGATAGCGTCTCTGTTCAAGGTTGTAAATCTTGGGCCCGGTTGGATCGCGGACGCGTCACTCCCGATACCGCCGATATTTACTGTCCGCCAAATTAATATTGAACAGCCGTTTCAATATTCGAATGATTGGATTGATTAGGAAGCGGGTTACATCCCAGACCTGCTAGAGGATTCGTCAATAAGGCTGATCTAGCAGACCCTGCCTTATATGCGTCAGTTCTCCTCTCGTGTGATTCGTTGTGTGTGTACGATTGTGAGAGCGTTTCGCGTCGGATCTTGACTGACTGAGATCCGTTTGCGAGTAGACTCAGAACTGAATGTATCACGGTTTGAGTAAAACTCGAGAGTGATGTCGATTTTCAGTTCTTCCGTCTCGTGAGGCTCCTCTATGTATTGAGAGGGCGGTCCTCATGAAAGAGGAAGTGCATTGATTGGTTCTACTGAATGCTGCATTACCCAATCAGCGCATCCTTGAATGATTGTCAGCCTGTCTAGGTGAGCTAAGTGGGTCTTACCCTGGAGAGCGTAAGCTGATACCGGTCTCTCAACAAGGCTGACTCTCGACACTTCAGAACAGTGCCTTTTGGTTGGGTGATCCTTCGTAAGGACTTAATTTATGACGTCTCGTAACCATAGGAAGTGAAAACAAACGAAAGGCAGGCTGTGACTTGAATGGTCGCCACATGTTGCACCGTGCCTAATCGTTGAAGGTGATCACTTAGTCACGAGCGTATCATAAATAATCGTCCGAAGGCAAACCCCACTTGAACCGTTCCTTGCGACGGAACAGTCTCATTCAATAAGGCGGCTCATTTATTTTGAGTTGGCCATGCTACATTGAGAATAGGCTTTCTTTTATACTGATTCTTTAGGTTTAGAAGAGCTATTAAAATAGAAGAGCTATTTAAGTACCATATTATCTCGTGCGGTCAAATTGACCGGTCGCGGTTGGTAGGACAGGTTACAAATATTTCTTGGAAAAAAAAAATAAAACGAGATATACAGTGGCTCACGAAAGTATTCGAACGCTTACGTTTACAAATTTTAATGGATAAAATAAGATGTACTAAACTAATCTGTGTAGTGTGTACGCTCTGAACGTTGCCGCGGGACCCGCGGCAATGGGTGTCCTAGCGGGGTCGGAGTTGTATACAAGTCAGTCGAGACGAAACGTTCAGACAGTAAACACAGAACCCGAAAGTATAAGGATACGAGAGTGTTTAATATTTCACCCAATTTCCCATTATACAAGTATAGGGAATATTACAATCTGTATAGAACAATTTGGTATCTGTAGTAAGGGGGAAGTCTCAAGATTATGTCAGTAAAATTTGAAAAGGATTCATCAGCGTAGGCAGAAGTTATGATATATTTATTAGAAACGCGCGTAATAAGTGACTCACAAAAGTATTCGAACGCTGTAACGCTGTTGATATGTTTTCATCTTTCTTAGAAAGGAATGTACACATTACTACTAAATGAAAACATTGGTAGGTTCAGTTGATGTTAAGGCATCGTTTCCGTAACAGCAACGTACAACTATGCATAGTAGTAGTTATAAAATGAAGACTAAAAAGTCAGAAACACAAAAGTGTGAACGAGAAATGATACTTCGATTGCATAAGGATGGAAAAGCATATAACGAGATTGCAGAAATTATAAACAGAAGTAAGTCTACAATGCAATACATTATTAAAAAATCAAAAAATGAAGTAATAATTGCAAACAACGCTCGATCAGGTCGACGAAAGAAATTAACTGAAAGAGAACAGAAAATTATCATACGCGAAATAAAAAAAGATCCTACTATATCCGCTCCTAAACTCATAAATATTGGTAGCTGATATGTTTCATAAAGAAGTTCATCCCGAACTGTGTCGACGAATCTTACGAAATAATGATTTTCATGGCAGTGTACCACGAAAGAAGCCATATATTAATGCGGTAACTCGAAAAAAGCCTGGCTTTTGCAAAAGCATATCTCAATAAACATCATTTTTTTTGGGATAAAGTCATCTTTTCGGATGAATCTAAATTTAACATCGATGCCTCAGATGGTCAAAATTATGTTTGGAGAAAACCAAATACAGAATTGGAAATTAAAAATTTACACCAAACAGTGAAACACGGAGGTGGATTGGTTATGGTGTGGGGGTGCATGGCAGCAAGTGGCACCGGAAGTTTGGTATTCATTGATGGAATACACGATAAATATAAGTATTTAAATATTTTAAGGAACAACCTTAAAGAAAAGTGCCCGTAAGTTAGGATTATTGGAAGACTTCCATTTCCAACAAGATAACAATCCCAAGCATACTGCAGGAATTGTGAAAGAATGGATCATATATAACACACTACATATGTTAACTACTCCACCGCAAAGTCCAGACATAAATCCAATTGAAAATTTATGAGCTTAAATCGGAAAAAGATTAAATAAATTCAAATAACTTCAAAGGAGGTATTGAAACAAAAAATCATAGAAGTATGGAATTCCATTGAGTGTACTCATACAAAATCATTGGTTTATAGTATGGAACGTCGATTGAGACACATCGTTACTGCTAAAGGTGGTCCAACAAAATATTAACATTAAATAATGTAATAATATATGTAGCGTTCGAATACTTTTGTTAGTCTCTTATTATGCGTGTTTCTAATAAATATATCATAACTTCTGCCTACGTTGTTGAATCCTTCTCAAATTTTACTGACATAATCTTGAGACTTCCCCCTTACTATAGATACCAAATTGTTCTATACAGATTAGTTTAGTACATCTTATTTTATCCATTAAAATTTGTAAACGTAAGCGTTCGAATACTTTCGTGAGCCACTGTAAATAATGAAAAAGACATTGTATACATACTTTAAGATAAGAGAAATTGTACGCAGAAGTTTGAAAAGCCAATTTGACCGGCCGTGGTAGGTTTAGTGTTAAACAGGGCAGAATTCGCTGTAGCGAATGTCCGTAGTTTTTCGTAAATATCTCGAAAACGAAAGCCAATACGACTTTAATACAAGAATAGTTGGATTTTTGGACATAATGGCAGAAATTTTTCCTATTTCTATTAATACTAATTGCGAGTAATATTTAATAAAAAGTGTAGTTATATTATTTATACAAAACTTAACCCAGACCAAGTCGCAGAACACCTTCGTATGGAATTTTTCTACCCCGCAAAGGGGCGACACACAGTGATGCCGAGAAGGCAAAAAACAATTTTATAAATTTTCGATTTTTATGAAAAAAGTTATCTTTGTATTGCCTAATAGTAAGTACACAATGTGCTAAAGTCAGTTTAAAAAAAAATTTTATACTGAGATATACGCATGATATATTTCTTCCTTTCTGGAAATTCATCGATTTTCAGTGCGATAGTTCTGTAATTTTTCTGCTTATAATTGAATAAGTACGGGTCTACAAATTATATGGGTTGTTACACATAGCTTAAACTATTAACTGGCAAAAATAATTTTTCAAAAAAGTTGTTTAACATTAAGTAATATGGACTAATCGGATGCCTCTTTGCGTTGCGCTAATTTCTTATTTATGGAAGTACCTAAATCTTAAATCTGTTAAGAGACTTCGGTCTGGCAGTGATCGTTCTGGCAAGGTGTATTATTGAACTAACTTTCTGTAAAAAATTTCGGCCGCCTTCGGCCACTCTTGGTTGCAATTTAAGTTTAAATATCACCTTTCAGAACTTCCAAGAATGAATCGCGCGCAGGTTGCGGTGTATTTGATGTTTTGCGTGAAATTTTGTGAGGATATATCATAAATAAGAAAGAAAAATGTGAAATGCACATAATTTATTAATTTTTTCAGTAAAAAAATTGAATAACAATAACTTTATGTTAAATGAACAAAGTTTTTACTCTTTAGGCTACGGTTTTTGACCAAATGTTAGCGAAAAATCCGTAAAAGTGAAATTAAAAAAATTTGTTGCCGTTTCATTGTACAATTCTGTAAAACGGATGATGTTCCTGGAGATAGCTGGAATGATTAATATTGACAAATATTGATAATGACAAATATTTTAGGGTAAAAGTTGTATATCACCATTATCACGCTTGTTAGAACTTGTAGTTGATACTGTCATCTTTCAGTATTTGCAAAATTTGGGTGTCATTAAGAGTCACAGTTATTTGTAAGATCATTTTGTATGATGCAGAATAACATAGCTATTAAACAACGTCAAGTGTATTTTCTCGGAAAGTCTAGAAAATATGAAAAATTCTTCAAATAAATATTTTACAGTTTTACATCATTTTATCATTAAAAAATTTTTTTATTCGTAATAGTTTTGCATTTTCTAAATGTTTAAATTTACAAAACTTTTAAATTACGAAAGTAGATTTTAATTCATAACTAGTGACCTAAAAACAATACTGTACAAATTTTGCCATTTTGTTAAAAAATCTTTTATGTTCAGATTTGTAATCAGTCACCCCAAAAACACTGCCATATCAATTTTCGAGCAGAATCAATAATTTATTAAATACAAATCCGTCATACTGGATTTGCCATTTTGTTTTAAAAATTTTAAGTTCAGATTCGCAATCAGAGGTCCCAAAATCTCCAATATATCCATTTTTGTCCACATTGAAGCGTGTTGATGTTTTCAGGTTTTGCCTATGATTTCGCGATTTGGAAACACTGTGCGGCGGGAAAGGTTTTCGCAGGATAAGCGAATCAGCAAATACGTGGCTTAGAGTCGTCGTTTGATATAAAAATTTTTGCAGTCGAGCACGACTACAGTATAATGAAGCCAAAGCGCTAAATTCATAATACGCGACGAGGTGATTGAGTCTGGCAGCCGTTCCTTCCGCTGAATTGTTACTCGAGCCATCGCAAAAATACGGGAATTAAGTTGGCTTATCAAAATTGAGTCCCTGTGCCTCCATGGGGCTTGGCAGGAAGAACTCTCAAATTTAGGAACTCACTTTACATTTTGCCCACTCGCGACTACGGCTAACGCAACAGTGATTCTCTAATAGCTGTGGCTCGGTAACCCGAAAGCGCAGCGGCCTCCACTTTCCTCATCTTTTCCTCCTACTATCTACCGCCCCCAGCAATTGGATCGCTACGCAGAAACTGACCCTACGGTAGGGCCCCTGAGATAGGCGGGTCGCAAAAATCCCTAACAGCCGTTATTCGCGACCGAGAATGTCTTAAAACAGGCCAGGTCAATTAGTCTTATCCGTGGGCGCAATGGCTTCGATAGTAATGCGGATAACGGGTCACTGGAGTCACTTTATGCTCGGACAGAAGGTGCGAGTAAGGGTTAGTGACAGCACTGGGGGTGGGGGTTTAGTGGGTATTGCCCGGCCCTTTCTTCAGGCTGCGTGAACCCCCACACTACCTGTCCCGTACCTACAGTGGCGGCCATATACTTACGTATACTTCATATTTTAACTTTAAAACCTGACTTATTTCTACGGAACTCAGATAGTAGTATCAACAATTTATTTCTAAGAGTGTTAGACCCTGGTGTACATATCTGCAGTAGAACTTTGACTTATTTCGAGAAAATAAGTATTTTGTAAATATTTTGTTGAGATCTGTCGGTTTTGTAGCGGACAACTACTTACGTACGCTGGTGTATCGCACAGCTAAGTCAAATGTAAACAATATTTACTAGTATCTGTTGAGCAGTGTTTACAGTTAGATGTATTACAATTGTGCTGTGATGAGTAAAGGAAGAAATATCACGCCAGAACAGCGGCGATTAGTGCGACAGCTTCGGAAGGATGGAATGTCCTACCGAAAGATTTCCGCAAAATTAGAAATATTCGTTATGGCTTGCCATCATTCTATACAACATATTAAACTTCATGGAACACCAGACAACGTCCCTCGTAAAACGAGATCTCGAAAAACTGATCAAAGAACTGATCGCAAGATTCACCGATTGTTTGAAGCGGACAGATTCAAAACTGCAGTTGCCATCCACAATGAAATATCAATAGATCTCCATGAAAAAATAAGTGTTAGAACTGTCCAGCGAAGACTTAATGAGTTTCAACTATACGGACGCGTTGCCAGAAAGAAACCGCTCATTTCAGAAAAAAATCGTCGGGCTAGGATTGCTTTCGCGAAAGAACATTTAAACTGGACGCCCCAGAAATGGTGCAGAGTAATTTTTACAGACGAATCGAAATTTATTCGATTTGCATCTGATGGTAAAGTATACGTGAGACGTCGCAAAGGAGAAGAATTTCATAAAAATTGAATTAAACCGACTGTAAAAGGTGGTGGTAGCTCGGTACTCGTTTGTGGGGCTATGGCAGTGAAAGGTACAGGTCCTATTCATCGGATAATTGAAATCATGGACAGATACGTGTATTTGGATATTGTAAAAAATATATTGCTACCATTCGCCAAAGAATACATACCAAAAGAATGGATATATCAAGCGGATAATGATTCGAAACATTCCGCAAAAGTCGTCAAGACTTTCTTGAGTGACAATAATATTCACGTAACGAAGTGGCCAGCACAATTTCCGGATCTGAATCCAATCGAGATGCTGTGGATTGATGTCGACAAACATATAAATAAACAAAAACCGAAAAATATTGATGAATTGTACACTATTGTACAGGAAGCATGAAATTCGATACCTGCTAGCAGATGTGATAGACTTATCGAATCCATGCCGCGAAGATGTGTCGCAGTTATCAAAAATAAGGGTCTACATACGAAATATTGATGTATTATAATTATGAGTTAAAGAAACATGTGAAAATATAGGTGTTTCGATGTGTACTTAACTATGTGTCCGCAGAAAATTTTACACTTCAGAAAATTTTATTTTCATATCTTATTACATATATTGTAAACTTATAAAAAATACAATCGATTTTCGTATACTTGTTTAACGTATAAGTATACAGGAAATAATATTTAATTTTATTAACTGTACGTAAGTATATGGCCGCCTGTCGCTCCGAAAGTCGATGACGTAGAATCGGCTACTCCACTATCGCGCTCCTATCCCTAAGGCAGTTAAAGCGAACTCGTATTCCCCTCTCGCGCTCATGCGAGTCGGCGAATCGGCCTGCCGCGATAGGCCGGGCGGGCGACTGGAGCGCGACAGCGGGGGTAGCCGATTCTACGTCATTGACTCTCGAAGTACTAGTTGCTTAGGCCTCTTCTAAAACATTCCATAATAATGGATAATTCGAGCCGCACCGGCATGCGGCAAAAGGACCAATTTTCGCTGAAAAAAAGGACCAATTTTGGATGAGACGTCGCGCGTCGCGTCGACGGGACGGAGATAATTGTTCTTCTAACAATAAGGGCCACATGATTTCTCGCCGGCGCCTCCAGAATGTACATCCTGGGGTCGATTGTCTCTTTATTTCCTCGTGAAGGATTTGGCGTCAGATTTACTGGGCGCCCCTGGATGAAGGCGGTAACAGATCTTCGATGTAAGGGAAAAGGCCTGACATTCCTCGCATGTAAAAGTTGAAATTGAAAATACCATCTATATAGTGCATACAGAAAATATTTTAACACTGAATATCGAATTCTGGAGAAGTCTTCGATATTGAAACTACGATCATTTCGTTGAACACAATAGTACAAGAATAAACGTAATATCATTTAAAAAAGAAGAAAGATGACCTTCATGTGTCCTTCACGCGTACACTTACAAAGAAAATAGCGGCACTGGATTACATCTCCTTCGAAACAGAAAAAGTTTCGTATGGAACATTTTTTCAAATAGAGAATAGTTCTGAAGATAATCGCATTTATTGATTAAAATGGGACACCCTGTATATGTAAGATGTTTGCCTTCGTTGGTTAAAAGTACAGTGTGACAACATATGATTTGATAGATATTAGTACTGTATATTAGTACATATTTGTGGATACACTGACAAAGAAAATATGTACGTTAGCATTCACTAATGATGCACAGAAACGCAAATAAACCGTTTGAAACGAAATCTGAAGGTTCTCTGATTAGGGCAATAGTTTATTTGGTTGATTTATCTTAGAGATGTCCTCGCGAAATCGCAACTTGACGGAAAGTATACAGAGATCCGGGACAGGTGGAACTAGTCCAGGACTCTCGGATGCAGATATCAAACCTCGCGCCTGTAAATCTGCCAGAGACCGGTGTGAAACGGTGGGTGGTTGGATTAGGAGGTAGAGGTCGAGGACTGGTCGACCACCTAGTCGGAAGCGCACCATGAACTATTGCATTTGATATCCACTCCGATGAATGGAAACGTTGAAGCCATATCCATGGTTAGCGCCATCTCTGGCCACGATGTACGCGAATGTAGGTATAATGCCCCCCCATGCTTCCGTCAAGTATGATAACCAAGTATTTACGGCTTCTCCTACGAATTTCAGTAATTTACGGAGACACCGGCATACCAACTACGCGTCCGCAACTATGTGTCATTTGTTGTTTTTAATGTCGAGTTTACCTACTCCTTGGTTACAGGTTACAGTCTTTCTTCCTCGCACAGTTTTCATTCACATTCGCAGTTTTCAGGTGCGTACTTTTGCATTTCATATAGAATATTTTTTATATATTCACTTGAACCGGTAATGCATAATATTACTCTAAATTGAACATCTGAAAATACTATACAAAATGTGACTGATTTTCCACCAGTTTTTATCTATCACCTATTTATCAATGCGCAGCTATAAAAAATAGAGGATATGGAAGAAGCATGCCTTTAATTATTGTAATCCGGTAGTACCATTTTCGACATTAGTATCGATGTAATTTTCAATCACAACAATAAATTCCATCTCATATGAATCATGAAATAAGTGTATTTCTGTGAACCTTAAATTGATGAAGGTATACTACATATAAAGTTGAGTTATAGGAAAACCCTATAAGCAACATATTTATTTTGGCTTAGTAAAATAAAGGAAAGAATTCCTGATACCATGTATACAGGGTGTCCTATTTTAATCAATAAATGCGATTATCTTCAGAAGTGTTCCTTATTGGAAAATATCTTCTATACAAAACTTTTTCTGTTTCGAGGGGGATGTAATCCGGTGTCGCTATTTTGTTTGTAAGGGGCGCATGAAATGTTTACCTAAGTAATAGTTTTTTTGACATAAATATGTTAATAAATTTTTATTTAAAATATTGAGATGCATCGCATAGTGTATTAAAACTATATGGTTCCATTAAAAAAGACACATGAAGGTCATCTGTATCTCTTTTAGTGGAACCATATAATTTTTATGCACTATTTTTGATGCATCTCGGTATTCTGAATAAAAATGTATTAACCTATTTATGTCAAAAAGCTATTACTTGGGTAGAGATTTCATGCGCACCGTTGCAAACAAAATAGCGGCACTAGATTACATCCTCCTCGAAACAGAAAAAGTTTCGTATGAAACATTTTTTCTAATAACGCACACTTTTGGAGATAATCGCATTCATTGAATAAAATGGGACACCCTGTATATGTATGTATATTGTAACAGCTTAACAAATTCTTATTATATAAAGTGAATACAAATGAATAAATAAATTTAATTAATTTGCATCGTACACATATTATATTATTATGCTATGTAGTTTAGCATGAGATTATGCACGTTTGGGTATAAATAGATCTTTGCGTCTTAAAGTATTGAATCTTTATGCAAAATAAAAGTTGTCACGTCAATTGTAGGAAGCTGAATGTAAATAAAGATGTATTTCCACTTCTAATAATTTTAAGAAATTGAGAATAATTGTCCTTACAGTTTTGAATTTGACCGATCCATTTTTATTATAAATGCATGCAATTCACAGTCTAGTAAATTACCGTAACTCGCCTTAGTATTTGAACACGCATCATTGAAAGCAACATAACTTTTTACAAATTGGACCAAATGTCTATCATTTTTTTTTTAGTAATTAAAAAGATGGCTTTACTGGATGAAAACGAATTTTGTAAAAATTGCGATTGCTCGGAATTACGAAGAAAATACTGAAGACTACGTTCTACAACTTTTATATCTTTGCTCGTATTAAAAATTTTCAAAACGTGCTTTGTAGATTTGTAGTCACGTACATTTTGAGAATTGTATCAAAATTGGTTCATGCAGGAATAGATAATAGGAATCGATAATAGAGTAGAATAGATAATAGTAATATTCATTACAGTTAAAGACCAAAAATCGCAAGAAATTGCAATTTTTAACATTTGAAACTATTAACCACTTTAACCCACTTCTATGGCGTCTCCCAGCCGAAGTAGGTCACCTAAATGTTTCCTTCCTTTTAATGACAAAAAATATTGTTGACATGGCACTAGATTAGTGGGTTGAGGCAAATAATCTGAAAAAAAGAATTTCTTGGTTTTTTTAAGGTCACTATTATTTTTTATGTGGGAAACACGTTTTTTTTCATTACATATTGTATCCGACGAAAAATACAAATGAGGATATTTCACTTATGACCTTGAAATAACCTTTTTTAAGTGACTTTACATGTAAATAGTGTCATTTTGCTTGAATAATATTCGAACATACTGAAAAAGGTGATCCGAACAAAAAATTCTTTTTCCATGTTACTCCCCGTTTCGAACCACTAACGTTGTCACAAATATTTTTTATGTTATAAAAAGAGGAAGGAAATATATAGGTGGTCTGCTTTAACTAGGACATCAAGCATAACTGACACAATTCTACACAACATTCTTTTCAATTTATCAATACAGGCCCAGGATAAAAAAAGTTGTAAAAACGATCATGAATATTTTCACTTCAATACCAAACGATTGCAATTTTTTCAAAATTTCTTTTCATACAGACACTAGTAAATTAATCCTTCTAACTCAATCACTATATAAAAGTTACATTGTTAAAAGGGGTGCTTCAACATATGTTGGTGAAATCGAATTGTTTTGAGTACTATCAACTTATGAAATCCAACAGCCACGTTATAAAAAAAAAAAGAGAGAAGCATGAATAATAGTTTGGGGCGGATCCTCAAGTGTAGCGCGTCAAATGTCACTGTTGGAAACTCTTGTTTCCAGTCAGCTATCTGTCAGCGTGTCGGCTGCACTTTCCATTTGGGAGAGGTTAATTTCGTTTTCTTTGTAAATATGTATTCGCAATATTCTAAAAATCACTCAGTATCTGATGATAACTATGTGATATCTAACTAACCCTTTCCACTCGGAACCATCGATTCTAGTCTCATAATGTCCTGTTAGAGGGGACATCCGACTACAAGGGGTTAAGCATCTAATGATTTATCGAAACATATAATTCATATAAAGATTGTTGTATCCATCAGGTTAAGACAGTGAAAAATAAAATATTTTGCTTCAAAATATTGATTTTTCATTAATCGACGAATATTCCACGGAATTCACAAACTGCATTGAGTTAATTAAAAACATATAATCACTAAACCAATCGCCTACAACATTTTTGAATTTATTAAAAATGTATTAATTTGTACAAGATCGAGAAGAACTTCCAATAAAAAGTTTTTTCTTTTGGAGAACCTATCAAAAATTTAATAGTTCTACAAAAACAGATTGTTATGTTGTGTATGCACTTACTTATAATAAAATATTATTCCTGATTTATGCTTCCTTGATTTATGGAGAATTAAACTTTGCCCTATACGAATTCGTCTTATATATGTACATATTTATTAGTTTCTCTTTTAGTAAAATTACAACAAAGACAATGTTCCTCGCCAAGTTCAATACCTCTTGGAATTTCAATTTGGTTCCACAAAGTTTCACAAGTATAAGAATTGTCAGATTCGATTATCAGAAAATCGTGGAATTTTATATTATCGTAGTACTTATGTGAATGCTTGAAAAAACAAGGCGATAATAATATAGAAACGGCTTATCATCTTGATATTTTAGATGAACGAATTTAATGTTTTACATTTTAAAGTCTATCGGAATGACATTTTAAACATTTCATAAAATACTGCAGTGAAAGAGAATCGTGTTCGAAACACAGACATCATGTCGTATGTGGCGTAAGTTGCCGAAGTTAGGCATGTATGTATATTCGAGTATTATGAATGCATCGTCGAATGCACTGCACTTGCCATTGATGAAAGTAGTATCATGTTACTGGACTCGATGCCACTTTCATGGAGTACTCTTGCGAACCGTGCAGCTTCTGGCCAGTATAGTATAGAATCGATATACATTTGATATTGTCGGAGTAATACGCGGATGTATTAATTACATGCATACTCAACATAACTCGTTTATGATCTATGGCATCGTAATGCAATGAATATGTACATACATACATGTTATGTATGAATATAATACGTATGTATGTATGTATGTATGTATGTATGTATGCATGTATGCATGACGGTATGTATGTATATATGTACGTATTTAGAAGAAAGGGGTCGATAGCAAGTCGCAGTATGACCTTCAAAAAATGTATAATAGTGTCTTAGTGTGCGTATGGTGTTGATTAAAAATATAGATTCAGGTAAAAATATATAATCAGCCCTAGCATTCCATAACCGTTGCGAGACGGCAAGTGAAGAAAATGGGCGGTGATGAGACCCACGTGTCATTAAAATGTCCACCTCTAAAGCCCCTAACTTGTTTACTTATCGAGCAACAACTGTAACTCCTTCCCATTTCTCGGCGTGTCTTCTCGTTCTGGCCATACATAGAGGTTGCCCCTCACCTACAGGGCCCCGCACTTATTGTTAGTTACTTCCACATATGATAAAAAGTAAATAAGTGAAATTGGAATGGCCGAGGCATCCAATTTTTTAACGTACTTATTTTACTTTTAACGTAGTTACGTGGTTTCATTATTTTTGTGGTAAATGTAAGTTGGAAATTATATCAATAGAACTGGGACGTGCTGTAAAATGCAATTTGAAAAATATAAGTTTTTAAACTATATTCTACAGAATCAAGAGATTAAAATATTTTATGACATATGTATGCTGAGAAAATTCATCGAGTGCAACACCAATGCAATTATTAAATGTGATACATAAAATTAAAGATTCATTTCTTTTCTATGCTGCTTTAAGAATATTACTAACTATGTATTCCAATCACTACTGCCTCTGTAGAGCACAGATTCTCTAAATTAAAATTAACAAAAATTGTCTACGTACTACTATATCTTAGGAAAGATTATTTAATACGGCGTTATTGTAAAATTTACATTACGAAATAATTGTACTTCACTAAATTTTGAAATAATAAATGTAAGATACGAGTCTTTGTTTTGTTAATATACTTAATTATCGACTCATTATTGTTATTATCAACAACTGAAAAACTTTGTAACTATTATTAGCATAGGGATAAATTTCCGCCAAGCTTAACTGAAAAGTCATGACTAAACTGTGGATTTTATACGTTCATAACAAAAAAATGAATAGATCAAATTCAAAACTGAAAAGACATTAGATGAGTTTAAGGGTATTGTTATATTATTTACGACCTTTTAAGACGATTAAAAGAGAAAACATATTTTCATTTAATTTTAGTTTCTTATAATTAACTTGGACAAATTTTATTTTACATAACAATTTGCAGTCTAGTCATGAGCTGCAAAGGTACAGTTACCTGTTCTTAATTAGATATTTTTAATACTGTTAGGTTGTTGGATATGAAAAGTTCGATTTCAGAATGCAAATGTTATGAAGTGTTTTAATTAAGAAATAACATTATAATCTACAGGTTTATTACACATCATTTCAAGGTAAATACAAAGCTAATCTTTCAAGTCCTATATTCAGTTTCAGGTTCTATTTGGTTCTATCCAACTTGTCAATTTATGTCAAACAAGTAGGCACACTTTTTTGATAGGTTTAATCCGTCGCGAGATGTTGTCCTATTCATATTTAAATGTAACACCCTGTATGCCCTGTCTTTTTATTTTCAATCTCCATTTTCGGAGAAGATGATATAGACAATTTATTTATTTTCAGTGAGAGTGAGAAATAAAGTATGAAATCACACGATGAATTATTTATAGATTACCATTTTCAGGGATACCGGTGATTCAAAGTCGAAAAGCAACAAATTCAAATTAATTTTTTTTTAGACTCCATAAAGAAATTTATAATCTTACGAGTTTTTTAGGTTGACACAGTTTCACGATCTATACATATATATGTATTCATATATACATGTTTAAATGTTGGTTCTTGAGAATTAGATCGGACGTAGTTTCATAACATAATATATTATACATAATTATACATGACGATGTAATATTGCATAACTCCTTTGAGGAGAATTTTTCTGTTTGGAAAAATTACAATAAATATTATGGAAATGTAGATTTTAACGGAATTGAACTCAGCACAAAATATTGAATATTGATTCCCTACTCCACGCTTACAGTACCATTTTCCACTATAAAAGTTGTTGAGAAGTCCTTTAACACAGAAATATACCTGACTATGCAGTTTGACTAAACTTTTCACGTATTTTTCTCAAACGCGAGATATATGTAGATATATGTAGGTTTATTATCGAACAATTTCATTGAAACTGGCGAGAAGTTGGTATTACAGTTAAAAAATTCTTTCTGCATTCTAGTGTACGTACAATACTCCAAAGTGTTTTCATTTATTGTTGCATATTAAATGAAATTAATTTTTGCAATATTTTTGGTAAGTAGTAAGATGCATTTTGGGAGAATTTTGTGATGATATTAAAATAAATATTTCTTTAGCTACTTATCACTGTGTGATGAAATCGAAATAATAATTACCCTTCTTTCATCAGTTCTGGGAGGGGATTACTTTACATATTATCATTTTAATACGTAAAACTTATTGTAGAACGTATATATTCTTGCACAATTATTTTCTTGCAAAAAAAGTTTTTCACTTCTGGGAGACAGGCTTACCTACGTAAATTGAAACCAGCATCTTTCCTTTCGCGAGTTGCTAACTTTTTTGATATCCGGAATATAATTTCAGTTCCTTTAATTTCTACTTCTGAGAATCCATTTTCTGTTCGACAGTTTTGAAGCATCACGTAAATATCGATGCAAAGAGTAAAATTGGAAAATAAGACTGCACACAAAGTGTCAAATTTAACATTATCATTCTGATTTATGTCATTAATAATATTTGCAACGTGAAATGTGGTAAATAAAATGGTTTTGAGGTGGGTATATTCTGATGTTACTAACTTTTTTTTAAATGAATGCATAAATGACATGTTAAGAACAAGTCGTTTTTAAGTGGAATCACACGTTTTTTAGTACGAAAATCGATGTAGCTCAATATCCTCTCTTAAAAAGTATTAAGTGGTAACTATGAGCGTGATAAACAGTGATAGACAAAGAAGTGATAAACAGTTTGATTTTTAACTTTAGCTTTGACATTTACAAGGCATTGTCGCTAACTATTAGTAATTATTGCTGTAACCTATGTGGCGCTACAATTCTATTAAAAAAAAACCAAGTTGACTATGTAATGACATGAATACCAATTGACAAGTATACCTCATTATGGATAATGATGGTTACATAAATCAAGATAGTAACATTAGATGAGATATATTATTATATTTTAAGAGGTGCACTCCTTTTCTATTAGGACTACGCATGATTTACAATATCTGCTTCATGTAGAAGCTGTTGCAGAAGCGAACGTTATCAGCGTTGCGAGGTATCAGAAAAGTAAAGACGAATTTTATAGTTGTACACGAGAAGTCCATCTTAGATCGTATATTTCGAACAGTATTGAATATTTTACAATAGCGACATTATTGCTGTGCTACACACAAGACGAGCCTTTAACATGTAGTGTTCTAGATAAGAATTCACGAAGCACAAGGCGTATAAAAAATAAATATCGTGACAGTAGAGGTCAGTTAAAACTATATGCCGAAAGAGTGACCTCGAAATTCAAGCTCACATGTTTCTTATTTCATTCTTTAGAACTCGGCGCGAGGAACAAAGATCTCCATATGCGTCCGTATTAGGGGTGTGCGGGTACCCGAGATTTCGGGTTCGGGTCGGACGGAAAAAATCGGTCGGGCTCGGGCGGGTACCCGACATTTTCGGGTAATAATTTTTAACATTTTTATATGATCCTGTAGATTTTTACGACAAAATGCCAAAAATCTAAGTTATAATGTTAGAAATTAGGTTCAAAAGTTATGCGTGATTAAAGTTGAGCGGTATTAAGCGTGTTTGACAGGTAAGGCCGCCGCCATGTTGGTGTACAGATTGTGTTCGTTCACAAACATCGAGAGATAGAGAGAGGACCGATTGTGAAGTTCGCTTGTCAAAAACGCACAAAATCGCTCAAATTTAAACACGCATAACTTTTGAACTAGTGAATTCCTAATATTAAAACTTGGATTTCAGCATTTTCTCGTCAAAATTTTCAGGATTATATAAGAAAGTTAAACATTTCTGGGCACAGAATCGGGATTCCCGAAAATGTCGGGTTGTCCGAAAGTATCGGGTTACCCGAAAATGTCGGGTATCCGCCCATGCCTGCCCGACTTCTCAAAAACCCGACCCGAGGACTCGGGTATGCGCACACCCCTAGTTCGTATTATAGTGAAGTGTAGGGTAAATAATCGCATCGTACTTCTGACACGATAATACCGTGCATAAACATTTCAGTAGTTATAAATAAGTTTGTTGTTAATATCAGCACCATCAACCGTTGAGTGTTTCTCTAATGTTCCGTCGTAAAAACCCTCTGCAAAGGGACGTCAGTACAACCGTGAAGGTCAGTTAAACTAACCACCCGCGACATAATGACCATGACCGCCATAAAAAACCTACCGTAGTTTGGCGTAGTCAAAAATCCGAACAACCTCAGCTGACGATCACATGTTGGCCTGCGAACCGTTAGCGTACCGAAATTTATAGTTTTATAGCCGTAGCCGCCTGTAACCAAATGTATCTTCCACTCCCACTCTTCCTAATTTTCCACCACTTCCAAACACATCCTTCAACCAATCATAGACAACTTCCTAAGACCACACCCACATCCGAGCCTACCTTATTCCAAAATATTGTAACAACAACAGAACTGTCTGATACACCGAACTGACTAGTACACCGAGCTGTCTAGAACTATCGAGAACCGAATTCCTTCAAGCACCGAGCTGTTTAGAAGTTACCGAAGGCAAGCCGAGTCTTGCATTTTAGAAATAAAGACTAGTTCTCCGGAGTTTGAATTTACACTCATTCGCCGTTAAACCATTACCCAGTCGCGAGCCGATTCTCCCCAATTCCGGGATCGACGCGACACCACATCTAATATACAATAGCCCGCGAAAGTATTAGAACGCCCTTTAAATCAGAATAACTTTTTTAAAATTGGACTATTAAGAAAATTTAACTATTTCTGATCAGTTAGAAGCATTGATTTAAGGTAAAATTCTCGAAGTGCTACGTTCTCTCCGACTTCAAGGACCTTGAAATATGTTGTCAAAATCACCATTCTGAGCAACATTTCTGTTGGGATTCAACGATAGCATAGCGTCTTAGGTATAAAGGTTTAGTATTAAGGGGCAGTTTTTCCCAAGAACAAAAATTCTCAGGAGGGGAAACGATGTCAGTACCTTCGCGATGTCGGTCCAGTGAAAGCAGCTAGCTTGAGCAGATCGCAACATTGTACATTATTTGCACGTTATTTGCACATTCAATACGGGAGACGCGAAAACACTATGTCGTTTAATAGAATAGCATACGCATATAAAGCCATTTCCAACAATTTCCCTTTAAAGTTTTTGGCGGTCCTTGTTAATGTGCTCTACCTCTTCTCCGATTTCAATAAACATATACAATCATTCGATAGAGTACACCTCCAGTAGTTTTTTGACAGTAGGTTTAGGTTGTTCTTATAGCGTTTTCGCCATAAAAATCATTATTAAGCATGAGCGTAAGTCACATGAATTTTCGTCATGTGATGTACGAGTTTCGAAAATGTTGTATTGTTCCGTCTGCCGCATGCTAAGCCGTGGAAAACGTGCAACAAGTGTACGGAGATTTTACATCTTACGCCATTCTAGTGTTCCTGATTTCTCAACATTTTTCATTTCTCGAGAAATGAGAAATAAGACTATATTTCTCGATAATTCTCGAGATATATGTATATTGGGAATTATTATGTATTGGGAAACTTTTACCAAACTTTTATGAAGTAAAACATTATGCTTTTCTTTTGAAATGACTTCTTAATAAGCATAATGCGTCTAATGTAGAATCAGACAATCTACTTCTTTTTTTTTTTAACAAAATTTGTAGCCGTAGAAAAAGTTTTTTCATTTTGTGTGGATGTTGGCTTCATCGTATACAGAACATCCCAAAGTTGCTGAAGATTGGGTGTCTTTTTTTCAGTGGACTCAAAAATTTGGAATTCCTTTGTTAGAGTCCGGAATTTATATTCTTCTGCCGCTAAACTCTTGACACTAAATTCTTGAAGGCTATCTGCAATTTCTAATTCTAACTGTTTTTCCAGTGATAGTTTCTCGTTCTGAGAATCTGAAAGTTTTTCACTATTTTCATAAGAATCATTGTAATATTTTCCAAAAAGTCTGCTTAGAATTTTTTTTGCCATTTTATACATATCTGCCTTGGATGTTAAATAAAAAAATGTATCTTCTGAATCTTTTTGCAGAGATTCTGGATTATGCAGATATTTTATTCTTCTTTTAGATATTTCTTCTTTAATAACAACAAGAAACTCATTACTCAATTCAGTATTCAGTTTTTCTAAAGTTTTAAATAAGAATTTATATGTTATAAAATAAATGAGATTCATAAGAATTTTCCTAGATTTAAATTTCTCGAAAAATACTGAAATTTTTCGAGAAATGAGAAATAATCAATTATAAAATATCTTCTACTATAATTAAAAATATGATTTAATAAAGTACTATTATAATACCTTTCACGTTATTTGAATTATTTGTTCGCATTACACAAATTAAGATTCGCAGCTCTTTCACATTTAAACATTAATTTGAGTGGCAGAAACGAATTTTGAATCGAAGCTTTCATCAGGTTGGGTAGACGTTTTACTTCGTTCCGTCTGCATTGAAATAAAGTTAGCAAAACCACTAACCACTACCAAGTCATCCTAACCGTCGCGCCCTCAACTTTCCAGGGTCGATTCTCGTTTACGGGAACCACTCTTAAGTTGCTCGATAACTGTACTGAGCTACTTTGAAACTTGCCTCAGCTATAACTTCATTAACGACAGGTAAATGCTTTACATTGGTAGATTACACTTTGCAATAGCATAAAAATCGATATTTTCAATTAGTTAGTTTTACTTTAGTTTCCTTTTAGTGCAAATTAACATTTGTCTTTTTAATTTCCAGCCTAATTTTAGTTTTTCTCAGCCTCATTATTGTAATTTCGCAACTACGAAAATATAGAATTGAAGACAAACACAGGAAATAAAATAATACAAATAATAAAATTATAATGAAGACAAAAATATGTTTCAAGCATAAATAACATCAAATTTATTCAGAAGAAGAGAATAGTGGAATAAAATGGTGGTGGAACGGCTTTGTTCACATTGCTGTCAATGCTTTCTTTCCTTTTAGCTTTGCATTTGATTAATTTTAAGATACTGTTTAGTGATACCATAAGTATCACTTAGTAACATATTATCACGTCGTTTATTTTTCCTGGCCTCGGACGGAAGGGCGGAACCATAGGAGACTTCGGGGTTTTACAGGCGTTCTAAAAAAAAAAGCGGGATAAAACGTGGGCTCGGAGGCTTCGACAGCACGGTGAAGGATCGTTTCTGTTTCTCGGGCGCCAGACACCAACTGGTGTTACACGAAAATTCAGAATTTAACACGAAGCCTCCGAGGGCATGGCCGCGAAGGCTGGATTAGGTCGGTACGAGCGCAGGATTCTACGCTGGATCGGACGGGACGTTTCCCGCGGCGGGAAGGGACCTCGAGAAAAAATTGAGACCATTGAAAATTGATTTCTTCTGAAGCTCGAAGACGTTTATTCGCAAATTCGTGCGGCTACCGGCTAACAGACCGACATTGAACAAGTCGAGGGAAGCGCGTCATTACAAAATATTTCGAACGCGGCAGATGACCTTGAACGACGATGACCTTGAAACATCGGAAAATATGACCCAGAGAAAAAAACTTCTCCGTCACAATAATTGCCCCACTCAACCAAACATTTCCTTCCTGAAATCTTTTTCGTATTACTAAAAACAACAGAGATATTTTCGGTGAAAGTCTTGGGTGCCTCACCTTATATGTTAACGAGGGTTATACCAAAAGTGGATTCATCAATTTGGCTAATTCTGTTTAATCTTTTGAACTGTCGAAGATGCATAACATTAGCTACAAGAAGCAATTGGCAAATTTAGTTGCATCGTTTGGTTAAGGAAAGTGAACTGAAAATACTCCTGCTTTGCAGACCATTACAGTATTATACGTCCTTAATTTGTCTATATGTCTGTATATGTACGTACTAATTAGAATGCACATGATAATATCGAAGTTACGTCCTCAAAGTATGTATTAATGAATTAATGTGTCATAAAATCTGTGACTCGATTAGAATAAGAGATTACTACACGAGACACGAGACACGATAACTTGATATGTTAACAAGGATATTAAGTTCGTTACGATCTTCAAAGTGATCTACGGGTGGCAGAGCATTAGTTACAATCCCAAAGGAATCTTCCGAAATATCAGTACAAAATGTCATAGAGAAGTCGGGCAGGTGGTCCTGGTAATCCTCTTCACCACTCTCCCTTTTCCTCTTCAGCAAACCCTGAGTCAAAGCAGCCTGTATCTAGAGTCTATCTATGTCTTCTCGTTCCAGTTACGCACAAAAGGGCAAAGATCAAACAGCACTGATGTGCTGTTTCGTAATACGAATGCGCATATGTATTTCATTCGCTAACAACGAAATCGGGAAGTAACAACGAAATCTGTAGTAGAACTATTTTTATGGTGATAGCGCGTATTTTTTCATAGGACTGCGTCATGCAGTATTCATTCTCCCAAAAGAGTAATAAGTGAAGATATTGTTCTAAAATAGTGTTCTACATTACATGATACTGTGTAAATTATACCTATACCTACTCTTCACCAAATAATTAATAATTGAAATATTTATTTAAGTATTATCATTAATTTAATTTCGATAAGTAATTCAAATATTATTCAATTATAGTCGATTATAGTCAATTATGGTGTTAAATAGCGTTTTTATAAAAAGGTTCAAAGACATAGTTCAAAGTAAGTATAAATACGTAAACCGTGATACACATATTAATACATTTAAAATTTTTATAATTTTCGTAAATATAAGCGATTAAATTTTAGTCTTCTAATTTTGTAAAATATAATAAATTTTGAAATTTGCCAAAACTTATCTTTTTAGTATATGGTTTTGTGAGAATATATTCACTAATGCTGTCAAGAATGTTGTTAAAAGCTGATAAAAATTACAAACAAGATAATACTAATGTATAATGGTTCGCGTGAGACCGTTTGCTTGAAACTGACATCTTTTACACACAGAGTCGCCAGATCAAGACTTGTTACCCCACTTTAATTTCCCCTTCTACTGCGCTATTCCCTCATGCTTCCATGTGTCACAATGTCACGTGCACACTCCGGTACTGGCAGAGAGAGGATAACTTCTTCCCCTTAATTCATGCTCCCTCCCCTCGTCTGGTGACACTGTTTGCACATGTGATCGACGTCTAGCGAAAAGTCCTTCATTTATTAGTTTATGAAAGCATATAACACATAGATCACCTTTTATGGGGAAAAGACATGTTTTTAATACGTTAATCTTATCATTAATTTTCATCAGAAAACACATCTAATGGTGCTTCTTCACTGCTAATACAAATCGTTGTAGGTAGCTCAATAGCAGCTAACTGTTTTTTATGTTAAAGTTAAAGCTTTGTTCTTTCTAATAATATCAGAATGAATACTGAACTCTAAACATGTATTAAAATGAATAATAAAAATGGAAAACACCAAACTACTGTAAAATCTGGTACAATTCAAACATACGGGGTGTTCGTGGTGAATTGGACCAGCGTTGTTCTCGAAAACAGTAAAAATTTTAAAAACTAGAAGAGGAAGAACTTACAGTGTATCTTACTGGCAAAACAATAACATATCAATTTTTTATATTTACCTATGTGTTTTTTAATGCCATATGAAGGCGTGGATCGAGACGAATTAATTGATATATACAATGACTTCCAAGGTCATACAAGGTCAAGAATAAGAGAAATATGTAGATTTAACGTTTTGTAACATTATATTTATTAGTGTGTCGCAACTGCAACATAATTAGACTACACATCATGTTCAATATGACTTCCATATTTATCTTAAAAAATTCGTTTGTTTTGAGTCTGAGGAACAGACGCTTTTCTTGTTTCCTCTATTCTCTGCATAGTTAAGCTCACAAGAAACGGCATATTTCTTCGTTTTAGCTATTCAAAAATGATCGTGTAATGCATAAATATTGCATAAGATTAGTTGAATGCAAATGTCTTTATTCGTTTATGAATAACAATAGTAGGTATATAAATGAAATCCTAAGAAACGGACAAACACGCAAGAACCGTATAAATTGTTTATAACTGTAAGTGTCATATGAAGTTTACATTGGTGTAGCATTGTAAAATAAATTTTGCCTCATCTTCATATACACAATTTGAAAACCTTCTCATCTAGGCACAACCCTTTCAACGGGATTTTCAAACAGTTTATAGTTTTAGATTTCAATACATTGTGGTCAATGAAAATTATTATGAACTTCTGCTTGTGCCTACGACGTGAAAGTTTCTTTACGCAAATTGAAAAAACAAACCGATGAGAACGAACCTAAAATTGTTTTTCGCGTGCTCTTCGATGCAACGTAAGACCATCACGTGAGTTGGAAAAAGTCAATCATAAAATTTTCAGATGTCTTGAAAAAATGGAATCCTAACACTGACTATATCGCCAACCCAAACGCATGAATTCAACAGACTCTCATTTTCAAGTTTTCACTCGGAAACCGGTAACGGCGAGAGCAGTGTATTCCATACACTGCGCTGCTTCCACTTTTAGTAGTCTGGAAGTTTTCATTTAAAACGGGGTTTCAGCAAAATGTCTAAACAGTGACTTTTCCAACGGGAGGTGGATCTAGTTGAAAGGGGCAAACGGTCACCGAATCTGGATGCTGAAGGAATTAGGTCAACGGTACGATTTTAGTTTTTAGCAATGCAGCAGAAATGAGTAACCGAATCTACTTCTTTGACCATTAGTTGAAGAAGTTAAAGTTTTATTATCTGGAAAGTAATTTTTTTGCTAGGCAACGATTTCTTTATATATGAAAATACCTTCCACTAATTCATTAACAAGATGCCTTACTGTACTTTTACTTGTAAGGTACAATAAAAATTTGTAGAATATACTAACGAATTGTCTAAATGAAATTTATAAAATAAATGAGATTAACATAAACATATGAAATTATGACAATTTTGATTCAAACTGCTTCAAACTTCCATTACGAGTACCTATAGGTATATATACATATGTATATGCAATATACCGTTACCTATTTTCTGTATCTCTCGGACAGTGGCGTATTTCCGCTTGAGGATAATTTCAAGAGGATAAAGATCAGTTAATTTCTCCAGTAATGTTGGATCTAAATGCATAATAGTCTCATGAGTATAAGAAACGAAGTTCCATTAACCATACAGTAACCATAATTATTGGAGGTTCAAAATTTCTATTCTTTTTACGTCTTCATGTTAATTATAACTTGGTCAGCGGCTTGGTAAACGATTCTTCCTATTAGTAAATGGACTTCGTTCCAAGAATTTGGAACATTTCTCTAAATTGACATACAATATAAATGAACCACATAAGACTATAAGATTAATTAGCTGATTATCTATTACTATGAAGAATATTAATTTGAAAATATGCATTTGGGACTATCAATTTCTGATTTTCATAGCATGAAAATGCGAATAATATGCAATTTCACATTCTGTTACACTACGCACAATTGTATACTATTAAAAATTGTCTTAGCATAGACTTTAGATTTACTAGATTCACAAAAGTAGGATTTCTGAGGGGGCAAATGCGCTAGAATGATCTTTTATCGATATTTCATAGTATAATCATGTGAGTGTGACAGTGGCTAATACCGGACGGGTCCACGAAATCACGTATACGTGATAGCGGCTGGTAACCGTAATGGTTTGTGAAATCATGTATACGTGGCAGCGGCCGTCCAAGAGTTAAATTCGACTTCTGTTCCATTCTAGAAAGAAAACCATATAGAAGAAGATGCCGTAATAAGATGTCCATATTAATTTTTCAAAAGATAATTTTACATACAACAAATTTTGTTGAATTTCTCTTATTTTTCAAATGTTTAAAAATATATACCCCTTAAGGTACACTGTGTAAGTTAAAGTAAATTATGATGAACAACTTTTCTCTTTTACTCCACAGTGATATGATCATATGATAAAAAAATATAGATCATAAACTACAATACTAATATATTTTTTACTACATTAATATAGTAGAAGTATAAATATGTTATTTTGTTTGCCAGTTACCAAATTATTCAGATACAGTAAAATTATATGATGATATCCAAGAATGGTCGATTAAATACGAAACTAGTTGGAATGAAATGATAAAAGTTATTAACCAGCACCGGATTTTTCTAGGCGTTAAGACTCTGTCATACGCGGACGTCGGTACGTAGTCCATCCGAGATAAAGAGGATTGTCTAGGTCTAGAAGGTTCTTGACACCAATAGAAACTAATCAGAATTCTGTTTCGGGCGACAGACACTCACAATCGGATAATGTCAGAAATCATCTAGAATTCCGAAATAACTGGATAATCCGAACTTGGGCGAAAGATTTTACGTAGAAGAGCGATGAATATTACTCGCGGCGGGAATGGTTCTGACAGAATAATTTAATCAGCAAAATCTATGGATTAGAGACTCACAAATTAACCTCCTGTACTATAACATCGAGTTAGGCTCGAGACGAAGATTTCGAGGTATTAGGTAAGGTTACTCCACGTCGCATGAAATATTTCTATGAAAAAGAAACACCCAGTCAGCCAAATTTTACCACCATGGTGCAAGATTAGCGCAACACGACCGCGGTTGGTCTACCAATCTGTTTCCGCAACCTAGCGCAATATTGGCAGCAGAACCTGCTAGCAGCAGATTTTTATCAGATGCCACCATCTAGCGACATTTTAGTGGCTAGTCATCTGCAATTTCTATACTTTCAATTTCTATGATAGAGAACGCGCATATAGAATTAGGTTTAAAGAAGACTAAAGACGACTATTTTAATTATAATACATACATTGTAGTAAACATTGCTAAAAATCAGTATAAATACATTTCTGTCTTTTTTATGAAGTAATGAAAAATTGTAACTTTTGGTGCTCTTTAAACATTTAAATGTATAATTGTATATGCGTGCCCTCTGTCGTTGTAACTGAAATGGCAGGAATTGCAGGTACTAAAATCGAGCCGCCCGCTGCAAATCTGCCGCCTGCGTCTCCTCGCAGACTCTGCTGATTTTCTGCCATTGCCAGTTCATTGCATTATTAACATTAAGATCCGAGCTCCTTAAAGGGAGCATAATTCGATAATGCATTATGGGATTGCGTTATTTCATAATCCCATTTTATAATGTAGCATTTAATGTATAATGTAGTATTTATATGCTACAGTATTCCACTGAAATTTTTGTTGGCTCTATTGCACTTCGGTAACTTAAAAATTACTATGGTTAATTACCCGATCGCGAGGCTACTATGTGGGTATCTGCTGCATGGAACGTGTTTCGTCCCCAACAAGCTTGCTTATTCTATAGAAACTTATACAAGAAAACTTCTAACTTTGTTACTTATTCGAACATGATTATACTAATGCACCAGGTTTTCCCGACACCATGAATATTCCATACCATCAATAAATAAAAATACTATTGAAGTTTTCTATAAACTGCATCTAACCGTGGAGTTTACATCTCCAAAAACAAAAAATAATAATACATGCAAAACAGAACATATAAATACTACTTTATCCCGCATTTTTCGAAAAAGTTTACCTTGTAAATTCAATATTTGATCACATTAATAATTATGACTGCAGAGATTATTTTACACTTCAAAATCAGTAAAAATCTGTAGAAAAAATTAAAAAATGTTCATTTATTTAAAAATCTCTCATGTATCTAACGCTCTTATACGCCATGGGCTGTAGAAATAGCAAAACGATTATCACTTCTAACAGCAAACACTAAGCAGTAAACCATAATCCCATGTACCCGTTCATTTCACAGTGTCACGAGCATATGGACGTTCGGGACAAAATTGTAACTTCTAAACTAATCCATTTTCGACCTAACAAGATTGTAAGATCTCTAATACTTTTTTAAAGAGGATACAAAGATGTTTCGATTGATATAGATACACAATACAATTTCATTACGAAACAATTCAGGTGACCTTAATTTTTTATTGTTTAAAAAGTTTCTGGCAATTTCTTCAATTGTAATTTGTTGTCAAATGATTACGGACTAATTTTTGTTTGAAAATTTTTTTATCAGTTTATCAGAAATGCGTAGAAAATTATAATAACCATAAAAGGATATAGACTTTGGAAACAAAGGTTAAAAAATGAAAAGGTATTTGAAATGTTTTCAAATATATTTTCTAAATCAATTATATATATTGTGACATTGCAAAAATTGCGGCGTCACTTCTTTGTCCATAACGATCTGCCATAGGGACCGGACCGCCCTCTTTCGAGTCGAACGATCGCTCACAGATTTAAGGAGCGGTCGCCGAGGAACTTCCGTATCGATTATCGATCGATTCCTGACGAATTTTGCGCGCACCAAGCACGGCCAAGTTTCAGAGACGTGCTGCGCGCACCACCGACCCTTACATCAACGCCAAAGGGCGCCTCGCTTCGTGGGACCGCCCGACGACAAAACCATGGCCATTTTGTGGAAACATCCAGTGCGCACGGGTAATTTGGAAATGGGACCACTGCACATGGGCCAGACAACCTGGAGGCGTCGCACAGTGGTGCCAAGGCGGCAAAAAATCCATTTTATAAATTTTCGAATTTTATAAAAAAAAATTATTTTTGAATAGCCTAATAGTGCGTGCATGATGTGCCAAAGTCAGATTTTAGAAAAAAAAATTTTTTACGGAGATATACGCATGGTAAATAACCATTTCCTCGCTCCTGGGAACTCATCAGTTTTCAGTGCGATAGTTATGTAATTACTCCGTCTATAATTGAATACTTAGGGGTCTACAAATCATATAGGTTATTGCAAATGGTTTCAACTATTAACTGGCAAAAAAAATTTTTCAAAAAAAGTTGTTTAACATTAAGTAATATGGACTAACCTGAAGCCCCTTTGCGTTACGCTCATTTTTTATTTATGGAGGAATACAAAAAATCCTTTGAATAGCTTCGATCTGGAACTAATCGTTTTGGCAAGTTATAATATTGATCTAGCTTTGTGCAAAATTTCATGAGATACTTCGAGATGCTTTCGCCACAATTTAAGTTTAAATATCAACTTTCGGAATTTTCAGGAATGAATCGCGCTGAAGTCACGATTATTTGATGTTTCAGGTGAAATTTTTAAGGGATACATATCAGATAATAAAAAAAATGTGACATTTGTACATATAAAAAAATATTTAATACCAATTATTTATGTTAAATAAACAAAGTTTTCGTTCACTGGACCACTGTCGCAAAAATGCAACAGGTATTTTTTGGTAGTGCTCCATTGAACGCTATAAAAATAATTTATGTAAGATAAAAAAAATTGTTATTAAATATTTTTTTATACATAAAAAATTAATAAATCATATGCACTTCACATTTTTCTTTACTATTTAGAAATATTCCTAAAAAATTTCTCCTGGAACATCAAATAATCGTAACTTCCGCACGATTCACTTTTGGAAATTCTGAAAGTTGATATTTAAACTTAAATTGTGGCGAAAGGGTCTCGAAGGGTCTCATGATTTTTTGCACAAAGTTAGATCAATATTACACCTTGCCAAAACGATTAGTTCCAGACCAAAATCTATTAAAGGATTTGTTGTATGCTTCCATAAATAAAAAATGGGCAGAAAACAGAGATTTTCGATTAGCCCATATTACTTAATGTTAACAAATTTTACAAAATTTTTTTTTGCCAAATAAGCGTTGTACCTGTGGCAATCTCTCCACAAATTTTCACACAAATTCGTTGGATAGTTTCGTTTTTACAGATTTTTTGCCGCTTTTTGGCCATTTGGCACCACTGTGCGTCGCGCCGTCGCGGGACGAAAACCTCCTTTCGAACATCCGACACTTTTGCGGTCCTGCCACCGCCTCATCCCGTGGGTGGTGCGGTCGTACACTGGGGAGGTTTTGAACCTCCCCCGGTCGCGAGGCGCGGCCGTTATGGTATTTCACAATATGGTCCCGGACCCGAGGACTACTCGAGGGTACGGTCCTGCGATTTAGGATTTCGCGTGCGAAGCGCGTCCCATTAGGCAAGTAGCGGATAAGGCGTAGGGTGGGTCAAAATAAGGATCGACACGTCGCGTTACCGAAAATCCGAGTATCACTGTTGTGTGAGCTCCCGTATCGAGTAGTCGAGTTTCCTATTTATATCTGTAACGAGTCCGATTACCGCGAATCTCGTACAACGGGTCCTCACGGCCGGATTTGGCTCGCCGTGCCAAGGTTCGCGGCGGGATAACGCGAGGTTTGCAGCGGGGAACGGGCGGTCGGGAACGGGCGGTCAACAACACGTGTTTTGCATGCGGCTCACTGTTCGTTCATGGTCATTCGCGGTTCGCGGCAGTCGCGGTTCGCGGGTCACGGCTCGCGGAGCGGTGGATCGCGGATTTTCGGCCCGGGTCCCACGCGGGGGAACGTATCACGGCGGGGTCCATGGCCTCAGTAGTGTTCTCGGCGGCGGACGCGGATTTCGCGGATCGCGACGGCGTGGAAACTGCGCGGCAGTGGCACCCGAAAACGCACGCGTACTTCCCGAGGCTCGTTCGGCGGGCGGTAGTAAAGAAAACTTTTCGGCTGCGTACTCTGGCGCGTTCGGCACATCCGCGTACCGTGAGGTCAGAAAACGAAGAGAGCCGACGGCCTGCTCGTCCTTACCTGTTCGCTGGGCGAGGGGGTGCGGCGCGGGGTGGTTCGCGGCGGATTTTCCGGCGGCGTCGCGCATCCGGCGGGGTGGTTTTGCATCATGGCGGTTTCCGTTTACCGCCAAGATCGGTTCGGCAACGCGGGGGTCGCGGGGGACGTTCGCGGGTACCGGCGGATCTCGGTATCCGTCGGTCGTGGTCGGGGGAGTTCGGGTTCGGCGGCGATCACGGCTAGTAACAGGCCTGGCTGCCCCCCCCCTTACGTCGCGGCGGCGGACGCGAGACAGTGAGCCGGTTTATTACAACAGTATCACACGTTACACGTAGTCCTGTACAGGCGCTAATTAGGTACAGAGTTGATACCGGTTCGGTGTTTCCGGTTTACGCATTGCGGGACGGCTTTCGGCGTGCCGTCATTTACTCGGCTAAACTTAAACTAGCTTAACCCTATCTTACTCTACTCGCACGCGTGCTTATTCCTAGTTTAAAGTAACTTAACCTACGGGGACTTAACCTACGCTTAACTTTACACTTAACACTACACTTAACACTACACTTAACGCTACTTAACCTATCCTAACCTACGTTACGGCGTCCGTTCACCCCCGCCGGGGTGAAGTCGCGGGTGCCCCGTGGGGCCACGTCCTCGCGCACTTCACTCATCACTCGCACGGTTGTGTCCACCTTGAAGGCGCGGGCGTGCTGGGGGATCGGGTCGTCGGACGCGGACGAGTCCCAGTCAGCGAGTCCCAATTCCGAAGGAGTGGGCCGCCTCGCGGCGCAGGTTCTCCGGCGATCGGGTTGTCGGGCGGGGACGGCTGATTGCTGCGGCGGCAGCTTCCTTCCGGTGTGGCGTCCGGTGTCGACGATCCGTGGCTCGGCTCGGAGTCGTCAAACAGGGCCGCAAGGCCCCAGCTGGTATCCATTTCGGCCGGCTTCCGGGTTGCTGGATTTTTCCCTGTTGCAAAAGTGAACGGGGGAAATTAGTCTTCGGGGACGGCCTCTTCGCCTGGGAGCTGGGCTAGCAGCGGGGGCGGGTGCGGGCGGCTGGGGGCTTCCCGCGGGAGAAAGTCGGCGCTCGCGCTCGGTGCTTTCCCCCGGAGGGTGCTCTGGGTCGTCGGCGGAGCCGGCGGCGGGTTTGAGGTCCCGGACATGGGTGTGGCGAAGCCATCGCCTGGTCTGGTCGCGAAGGTCCACGATGACCGGCGACACGATGCGCCCGACGGTGTACGGGCCGCTAAACTTCGGCGCGAGTTTGGCGGCGACGCCTTCTTCCTTGTTGGACAGCGTGTGCTCCCTCTTCCAGACGGTGTCCCCCAGGGCAGGCCTCCAATCTCGACGGCGCAGGTTGTAGTACTTGGCCTGTCGGTCGAACGCCCGTGCCAAGTGTACTCGGGCCAGTTGCTGGGCCTCCCGGAGATTCTTCCACCGCTGCTGCGGCGGTGCGGCGGCTTCTTCAGGGGTTGTCGGTCCCGGTGGCCGGAGTTCTCGTCCCTGGTTAAGGTACGCCGGACTGTACCCGGTTGCTTCGTGCCACGCGGTGTTGATAGCGAATCTGGCCTCGTCCAGTTTCTCGTCCCAGCGGTTGTGTCGGCTGCCGGTGTATTGGGCGAGCATGGTCTTCACGACCTTGTTGGCTCGTTCCACCGGATTGCACTGGTGCGCGTACGGCGGGGTCCGGCGGTGCTCGATCCCGGCGGCCTTCAGCAGGGCGGTCACAGGCTCCCCGATGAACTGGCGGCCGTTATCTGAAATCAAAATTCGCGGAGCTCCGTGTCGCAGGATTACCTCCCTCTGGATCGCAGCTGCGACGGCGGTACTGGTGGCTTTCCGGAGCGGGGTGAGCTCGACCCACTTCGTGAAACGGTCCATGGCCAACAGTAACCAAATGTGACCCTGCCGAGATCGCGGCAGCGGTCCGATCAGGTCGGCGGAGACAGTGTGCTATGGTTCGGTCCCCGGGTTAGCGTGCAGCTGTCCTGGTAACGGGTGCGGCGGGACCTTGTACTGCAGGCAGTTCTTGCAACTGCGGACGTATCGGGCGGCGTCTCGGAACATGCCCGGCCAGTAAAATCGTTGTGCCAGGCGTACTATTGTTTTGGCGACCCCCAGGTGGCCTGCCGTGGGGTCGTCGTGGTACTTGGCCAGGGTAGCCGGGCGGTCTTCTCTCGGTACGCACAGCTTCCACGCTGTGCTCGGCTCGGGCTCGTTGTAATGGAGCTGGTGCGGGATGCGTTTGTAGAGGCGTCCCTCTCGCATCTGAAATTCTGGTTGGGCGGCTGGATCGGTCTGGACGGCGGCTAGTTTTTTCTGGTACCACGTGTCGGTGCGCTGTTTCGGTCGGAGCAAGTTCACGCCGGGCGGCGGCGGGATTCGGGACAGCGTGTCCGCCACGTGGTTATGTTTTCCGGGGCGGTAACGGACTTCAAAGTCATACTGCTGCAGCTCTAAGGCCCATCTCGCCAGACGACCGGTCGGGCTGTCGAGTTGGCGGAACCATTTGAGAGCTTGATGGTCAGTAATGACTGTGAAATGATACCCTTCCAGGTACGGTCGCATTTTCCTGATGCCCCAGACCACGGCGAAACACTCCTTTTCGGTGGCGCTGTATTTGCGCTCGGTCTCGCTCATCGTGTGGCTGACGTAGGCGATCACCCTCTCGTCGTCCTCAGGGCCCTGCGTGAGGACGTCTCCCAGCCCGTAGTCGCTGGCATCGGTCTGGAGGGTGAACGGCCGTTCGAAATCCGGGCATGCCAGCACCGGGGCGGCTACGAGGCGCTCCTTCATCGTCTGGAACGCCGTGTCCTCGGCGGAGGTCCATTGCCATTTGGCGTTTTTACGGGTCAGGCGGGTCAACGGCTCGATGACTTCTGCGAAGTTCGGGACGAATCGCCGGTACCACGAGGCCATCCCATGGAATCTGCGGATGTCCTTGATCGTCTTCGGCGTCGGGATCTGGGCAATGGCCGCGGTTTTCTGCGGGTCGGTCCGGATGCCCTGCTGGTCGACGATATGGCCTAAATACCGGAGGCTGTCGACACAGAATCGGCATTTTTCCGAGTTCAGCTTCAGTCCGGCCGCACGCAGGCGCCGGAAAACGTCGTGGAGATGACGTCGGTGGTCGGCTACGGTCCGGCTGACGACAATAATGTCGTCAAGGTAGGCGAACGCGTGCGGTTCGAGCTCCGGGCCGATCACGCGGTCCAGGAGGCGCTGGAAGGTCGTCGGAGCGGAGTGCAGGCCAAAGGGCATGACCGTGAACTGGAATAGGCCGAGCCCCGGGACGGCAAAGGCGGTGAGCGGTCGGCTAGCGGTTTCCAGAGGCACCTGCCAGTATCCGTTCTTCAGGTCCAACGTCGTGAGAAATCTGGCCCCTCGCAATTTGTCCAGCGTGGCCTGGATATGCGGCAACGGATATGCATCCTTCTCCGATCGCTCGTTCAGTTTGCGAAAGTCCACGCAGAATCGTGGTCGGCCGTCTTTCTTTTTCACCACGACGACGGGCGAGCTCCACGGGCTACTGGATGGCTCGATAACTCCGTCGTTCAGCATCTGCGCGACCTTCTTGTTAATAATGGTCAGCATGGCCGGATTCCTGGGGCGGTACCGCTGTTTGACCGGCGTCTCGTCGACGAGTTTTATCCGGTGACGTATGAGCGTCGTACGGCCAGTCACGGCGTTGAATCGCTCCAGCTCGGTTTCGAGAAACTGGTCGAACGCTTCTCGCTCGTCTTCCGGCAACGGTCGTAATCCGAGTTGGAGGCACGGCTCGGCGTGGTATTCCTTGGTCCGGGCGGCGATTTCGGGGGGCGGTTTAATTTCCAGGCGCAGGGCGGCGATGGCGTGTATGCCCAGGAGCACCGGCGTGCCCATCCTCGGCAGCACGGTGAATTCCACGGTTTTTTCCCATTTCCCGGCTCGGAATGGCAGGTAAATGCGGCCCGTCGGGCGCATGTCGGTTCCGTCGGCTAGATTGACGAGGTCGGTGCTCGTCGAGGGGAGTCTACCCTGCTCGTGCGCCCACGCAAGTACTTCCTCGTTGACGCAGGAGAGCTGCGAGCCCGTATCGAGGAGGGCTTCGAGTTTCCGACCGAGTATTCGGATCGGTATCACGGGACGCGGCGTGTAACGGATTTTATTCGTTAGGTTATTTAACGGGCCCGGCGTTCGTTCTTCGGTGGCGGGGCCCGTGCTCCGTTTCCCGGCGGGTGACACTCCCGTGTCAACACTCCGTCGCGACCGCAGCGCGAGCAGAATTTCCGGTACGCGTTCCGGCACTCGAACCGGGTGTGCCCACGCTGTTTGCATCTCCAGCAGTGCGTGTCGGCATCGTATGTTTCCGTCGGCGGAGCGCGGTCCGCGGTCGTTATGGCCGGTTCGGCGGCATAGGTCGGGGTTCGGCGCGGTCGTTCCTCCTGCTCCTCGACGCGCTCCAGCTCCTGGACTCTCTCGCGGAGGGTCTTCACATCGGGCACGAATCCTCGGGGGATGAGGTACCGGAATTTCGTCCTCATGTTCTCATGGAGCAGATCGAGCCGTTCGGTCGGAGGGATCTGCGCTCGCCGCATGAGCGTAGTGATATCGGTCACGAACTCCGCGAATTTCTCGTCGCGTCGTTGCCGTCGGTCGCGGGCGGCGCGCTCGTGCTGGTATCGGGACTGCGACGACGTATGTGCTCCGAGGAAGGCCCGCTTAAATTCGTCCCAGGTCGAGATCTCCTCCCGCTCGTTACGGTACCAGGCGTGTGCTCTTCCACGAAGCATCTTAGGCGCGGCTCGGAGCACGTCCTCGTCCGGAATTGCATAGGACGCTTGGATCTCCGCCACGCGTTCCAGGAACGCGTGCGGATCCTTCCCGTCGGTGGTACATCCCGTTTTCCGGATCCGGTCAACGTTACGAATCGGGTCCGGTCTCTCAGCCGTCGCGGCGGCGGACAACATCTTTCTCGTCTGTACGCCGGGCTCCGTCATCGCGTACAGATCATTCGTCAGGCGGCTAATGCATTCGGCCCACCGTCGTCTCCGCTTGTCCGGTGTCTCGGGGGATGGTGGTCCGTCGGCGGTTCTTCTGGTGCGGCTCTTCGTGAGTGTCCCTCGGGGCATCCACGTGGGTTTCCTCCGGGCGGCGATTCAAACTTTCGCGCCCGCCCGACGTTCGGTCAGCGGTCCTGCTTCGTCGCGGCGGCGGCAGGCGGCGCGCGTGTATCGGCACTGGGTGGCGCACGCGCGTCTCACTTCACTTCACGGCACACTTAACCTCGAAAATTCCACGTGGGCGAAATCCTGCCGGTCCCACGTGGTTAAACAGGTCCTTGTTCGGGCGCCATGTAACGAGTCCGATTACCGCGGATCTCGTACAACGGGTCCTCGCGGCGGGATAACGCGAGGTTCGCGGCGGGGAACGGGCGGTCAACAACACGTGTTTTGCATGCGGCTCACTGTTTGTTCATGGTCATTCGCGGATCGCGGTTTTTCGGCCCAGGTCCCACGCGGGGGAACGTATCACGGCGGGGTCCATGGCCTCAGCAGTGTTCTCGGCGGCGGACGCGGATTTCGCGGATCGCGACGGCGTGGAAACTGCGCGGCAGTGGCACCCGAAAACGCACGCGTACTTCCCGGGGCTCGTTCGGCGGGCGGTAGTAAAGAAAACTATTCGGCTGCGTACTCTGGCGCGTTCGGCACATCCGCGTACCGTGAGGTCGGAAAACGAAGAGAGCCGACGGCCTGCTCGTCCTTACCTCTTCGCTGGGCGAGGGGGTGCGGCGCGAGGTGGTTCGCGGCGGATTTTCCGGCGGCGTCGCGCATCCGGCGGGGCGGTTTTGCATCATGGCGGTTTCCGTTTACCGCCAAGATCGGTTCGGCAACGCGGGGGTCGCGGAGGACGTTCGCGGGTACCGGCGGATCTCGGTATCCGTCGGTCGTGGTCGGGGGAGTTCGGGTTCGGCGGCGATCACGGATAGTAACAGGCCTGGCGCAGCCATGAGTTGCAAATGCGATCAAGTAATAGCGTACTGCCGAGAGGAAGCTTCCATCTGTGTTCCGCGAAATCTCGTCTCGATGAGAGCTTTGTAACGTACCGAACTACCGTACGAGTGCGGAGTTTTACTTCCCGATAACCACGCGCTGCGAAATTCCACCTATTCGCCAATCTTGTATGAAGAGCGTGAGCTCTCGGGTGCGGTCACGTGGCCGCGCGCTTTGTAAACCCTTTGACTCACAGATTAAAGAACTAGAGCCAATATCGTGAATCTTAGTTTGACCTGCGATATCCGCCCTGCCGTGAGGGCTGTCCCCGTCATTCCCGTGTCCGAACCTTGGGTCCGTTCGCGTCTCCGTTACCGTGTCGCGATTCTCGAAGGGCTCGAAGATCTCAAGGTCACCTTGATTTTTTAAACGGGACCACCACTTTTTAAACACCTACGGTGATAGTCCCTTTCATTAGGAATCCAGTGATTGTAATTACTCAAGGTCATTTAAGGTCACAGACAGAGAAAATGTATTCTGCTTGGATTGAAGCGTCGCTCCACTATGAAAATAATGCTCTTGTCTTTAATTAATTAATGCAAATGCTATAAAAGAAAAGATAATTATAGAACAACATTTTCAACGCACATGCTTTGAAAGAATTCGTTTCTGGTCTACTTTCCCTATTTAGTCAGATGCAAAATTCTGAAAAAATCGAACAGATGCCAAATACCCAGATACATGCAGTTATTTAAGATTTTTAAGTTCAAAATCTTGGTTGTAAAAAATGAAAAATCTTAAAACAATCGGAAAAATGCAGATTTCACCTTGAAATTTAAAAACATCATTTATACTTTCGTAGTATAACTATTGTTAGTGAATTTTTCCACATTTTTTGGTGAGATACGCCGTGGTAAATAGGAAATGAAACACGTTTTTTTCGATGATTATCCCGCGAAAAACTTATGTAAAATTAAAATCTTTAGAATGTTAAACACTACTAATATACTTATAAAATACATGAAATGTAAAAATACCCCGTAACAGGAATGTAGTAAGAGTACTTCGTAACTAGCCTTCGGTCGAGATATATGGTAAGGTTTAAATTTTACACAATCTGTTTTCCGAAGACATCTTTGACTACCTTATCCGGCTATACCCTTTAATTGCAAACGAGACTAAACCAAGAATGAGGTGCTACTTATTATTCGTAATATTTCAAAGAAAAACCATTTGTAAATAAACAAAAGGTACCAGTGCTATTAGAAACAGAATAAAAGCAAAGTCCGTGATTGAGCCGCCAATAATGCGCGTGTTCAGAACAAAATAAGGTTTAGTAAAGAGTATTTGTTATCCTCTTCCTATAATACACATATTGATTCTATATGGTATTCTAAAAATGTGTGCCAAAAAAGAAATACATACTACACGCATATTACAGATTCGACCTATTACAGTAAGGCTGCCCAAAGAAAAGTCTTAATAGTATTTTTCTTTTAATTTACAAAATGGCAAAATGTGTTTCAAATATTCGTAATTTAAAAAAGAATCCCAATCTTTAAGTACCTTTGTTGCTAATTATAGGCAGGTCACTTTCCCGAGTCACCGTATATCGTTTCCCTTTCGCAAGCTCAGGTAGCAGCAACCTTCCTGAGTCGTCTGGGGTACATATGGTTTCCCATATGTTAACCGTACTCCTTTCATGATCCAAGGTGATCACTGAGTGACGGTCCGACTCAGGTATCGCCAACTATTGTGAGCCGCCTACCGCACATACAGTTTCCCATATGGCAACCGTACTCCTTTTGTGACCCAAGGTGGTCACTGAGTGACGGTCCGGCTCACTATTGTTGACGGTGTATTATTCTACCTGTTCGGGCTCAGGTAATAGTTCCCCATCATGGGTCGCTCACTACACATTTAGTTTCCCAAATGTCGACCATACTCCTTTTATGACCCAAGGTGATCACTGAGTGATGGTCCGACCCACGATCTCTTGGAACTCTTTCATACCTGACGATATTGACGGAAGTCGGTGACTACTCACAGAAAGCGACCATTCCATTTGCCTTCTACTAGCACGACTCTCCCGTTTTCTCGTGGTTTCTTCTATTTAATCTACCCCTACCCCTGCATATTTGTCGCGGGGTTCCACACTAACAGAGTATACTTTCCATCTTCCAATTAACTCTCAACTCGAACATAGAAATTAACTTATATAAGAATTAACACAGAACATAATAATTAACTCAGTCCTTAACAACCTTTATACATTTTATTAATTAGTCTCATATAGAAATGGAAACTTTTTACTTTTTGTTTAGTTCACACCCTCAAAACTAGCCATCACAAAACTGTTGCATCACAACACAACGTTTTTTAAAACATTACACAAAAGGATTTCATACAACCTTTCTATTTAGTTTACAATTGTTACCTAAAAATTATTCAAATTAGCTTTAATTGTTTAAGTCTGACATGATGTACTAATAACGATAGTCGAAAAGTTTAACGTAAAATGAGCTAGGTATAGAAAAGTTAATATTCTGTAGTGTTGTTATGACAGTATATACAATCTGTTTGCGGGCTATTCTATTCCGACAATTATCATATAGTGAATTTCATCTCCTTGGCCAAATTTATTTTTTTTATTTATTTTATTTTATGAATTTATTTTGTGTGTAATACATGCGTGTGTAATAATCAAAGTTCATATTAAGGGATTAAATTCTTCCTCCAATTCGATGTGGTAGACACTACGTTCATGTCTATATGCAGTTGTGTCCTCATTTTGTGAAACGTTCGATATAACAGTTGGTGGGCAAACGATAACCAAGAAACTAACTTCTAAGTCATGTATAACGTATTGCCGAATTAAGCGAAACCATAGTCAACACTCTCTATTCACTGAAAGCTTGGGCCCAAAGGTACTCCTGAACTTTGTAATTAAAATTCAAAACACGATGATACCTCTCAGACGCAGCCGTAAACCTCGAGAAAAGCTATGACCAGCAGAGTGACCATTATAGTTTGTAACAGCGACAGTCTCCGTCTTTTCCTAATTCCAATATTCATCTCTATTATAAATCATATAGAAATCCATAGTCCCCTCTTAAAACAAATTATTGTCAAATGAAAGATTAATTTTAATAATCATCCGATCTAAAATTTATTTGAATATCTTACACATTGATTCATGTATGTATTCACCTCGTTGTCCATTCAAATAAATTAAACGACGTAAATAAGAGCCTCAAGTATGTGAAATTTTTGACATTTAAAATGTAGCATTTTTTTTATCCCGTTATCAAGTTACTTTCGAACTTTCTGCCAACTTAATTACTACTTCAATTTTCCAATTACATTGATCACGTTAGATCATGTTTCGTTAGATGATATGAGAAATAATTTTAATATGAGAACATCTATCATATACTGAAATCGTTTACGTATCTCCATTTCCTTAGAAATTAATTTATAAGTAGGTTCATAGAAATAATTGAAGCCTAATTAGCCCTTTAAGTACAGGATTGAATATTATATATTTCACGCTTAGTTAGTTTGCTTAGAAATAGAACAAAATCGCGGTTAATTGAAGCTATGTAGAACTAAAAAAAGTAGAAGCAAAGAGCAATAATTGTTTTACTTTAAACCATAGCAATGCGTTATGAAACGTAGCTACCTTTTTGGAGGATTTTTGTTAATTAATATTACGTTAAAAAAATAACTAGTAAACACGTTAAAAAATAAATAGTAATTAATATTACGTTAATATTTTGTTAATTAATATTACTATGTTTTTAATACGAAATTAAAGGAAATTGAATCTGTCGTTGATTGTGTACCACGTTATGAAAGTACATTTTTTTGTATGTATAATAAACGCGCTCTTAACACGTTCATTATGTAGCGCGTTTAACCCGATGAAACAGGGTTAAAGAGGCATTGTTTTATCTCTGGATTGTGATGCTGGCAGTTTTCCGGCATAGTAGCAGCCGTTGTTCGTCATCTTAATGCATAACCGGAAGACTGAGCGACGCACCAGCAGCTTATAAACGGCGCGATTATTCTAACCTGACCTATCTGCCCCTTTCCAATGTCTCCTCCCTTAGCTATGCTACGGTATCTCCTTCGTTCAGAAGAGGGTAATGTTGGCTGCTGGTTAGCCTACTGGCCTCTGTAAATACGTCTATTTGAATTTCATACGACGCGCGACGCGACTCGACTCGATTCGACTGCTAGAATATTTTCCAATTCCTTTCTTTTTCTTAACCCTTCTAACCTTTTTGGAATGCGCTGATTTTAAACAGATGCATAGAAGCCTCGTAGCTGACAAGTGAACTGAGTCCACTTTCGTAATATAGGCACTTTTATGTAATAACATTACCAAAAATTAGGAGCAGAATGTAGCTGTATTGTAAGAAAATAAATTGAAAATGTAGTATTTATGATAGTGTAATTTGAAATAAAAATCGCACAAGTCCAAAACATTGGATTTAAGCCACTATTTCTAAAATTGAACTTTACTTTTTATGAACAAAAACACGAAATATAAGTAAGTTGAGTTAATAAATAAATTAAGCATTCACAAGGCTTTCTATTCAATAGCAAATAACATTTTCGAATTTTGGACTTATGCTGTCAACCAAGGGTCATATATATTAGCTCGCGCTAAAAATCAACGTACAAAAACAACGTACACGTGCTACATTCATAACAAACGCAGAAACACTCCTCCAAAATATTACGGTGATGAAATATCGTATATTTAGTGACATTCATGAACAGCAGATTAGGCCAAAAATTGTCCATCTTTAATGTTTGACTGTCTATTAAACTAAGAAATGTGTTTTTAATCATTCCAATATAACAACAAAAGAGCATTTAAATAAAAAATGAAACAAGCATTTTAGACAAACCAAGGAAAGTAACAACTATATTCTGCATCAAAGAAAATTTTAAGAAAACTGTTAAATGTCAAAAATAATTCAAACAAGATTTTTGTCACATAGAAAATTAGCGTGAAAAACAAGATCACAAGGGTAGAATTTGTATAAAATAAGTATTCTTGTTTTTTTTTTGGAAACGGACTATTTGGAATTCGGAATAACGGAATATTTGCAGATCAAGTGAATGAATTACAGGTTAGAAGAAGTGCCAAGTTGCATACAGAAAATATCGTTTTTACAATGAAATTGCTTATGGTGTGCGAAACATATCGGTGCCAGGACGCGATAATTTGCATTTTATTAAAAGGATATGTACATATATATGAATGTATACAGATATCTTAAAATGTCTGAAAAAGAATGCTAACAAGTTGTACAAGGTATGTCAAAACATGTGGGAAGTACAGCAGGTGCTGAATCAGTAAATTCAAACAAAGAGAGAAGTTCCTATAAACGTAATTCCGATATGACCCCGTTTTCGAATTACAGGTTATTTTTGTGTTCAACAATCTCTCGCGTAGATACGACAGAATTGGACGTTAATAGACTGTTTTTCAGCATGGTTCGGGTGTCATGCAAATATAATGAAGTACCTGCTTACTATGAAATGATAGGAGCTAGCAGTTCTCTAGCTCCTACAGAATTACATTCTGCAAGTCGATAGGTAAGATGCATGCCAGCTAATTCGCAGCTGGAGTGACTCATTTTCAAGACACAGCATACTATCAGAAATATGGAATAATCTTTCCTCACTGAACGTAGTTTTCAAACAATTACTCCAATCACTTCAGAATATTTCATAACATTTACATGACACTAAAACCATGCAAAATTGTAGTAACACGAAGTAAATGAAATCAAATGAAGTCTAATGAAAAAAATTGATTCTATATTTTCGACCTTTTTTTATGTAAAATCATCCCCTCCACGTTCATACCATTTTGGGACACCCTATAGACATATGGAACAAAATAGTTTACAAAACTTTTAAGTTGTTTTTTAAGAGAACAGTTGACTCAAACCAGGAGACATTCAGCTGCCAAAAATTGGTCCACGAGCCTTGTGACAATACCCCAAAATGTTTTCACCATTATATTTGCGATCGTTGCAAATTATTATTAGTAACTTTTACTGTATCTAGTATTAGGAGAGACTTCATGATTTCTTGAAATCATATAACCAAAATACAATGTTAATTAAAGTTAATTATTACGGAAATGTTGATTATTTTTCACTTTAATTTGGTTTCAGATATTGTTAATTTATAAATAACTCAGAATAAAACATAGATGGCGCAAAGCAAAGTATTGCATATCTTTTTTCTCACTTATTTAAGAAAAAACCTTAGGTGTCCGGTGCTAGGAGAACTCTCCTTATCCGTTATTTTGATTCGTAGAACATACTTACGAGTTTCCATGAAAATAGATTACTTAGTAACAAAAACTGCAAAAAGATAAATTCTTAAGTACATTTTTTGAACAGATGACATTAAAAAACTTTTTTTACATAGCTGGATTTGAGATTTGATACCACGTAATATAAAAAGAAATTCGTTTTGTACCATCCAGTTCTGGAGTTATTTCACAAAATGTACTTGTTACTCTTTGTTACTCTTTAAAGGCTGTTTTTATCGATAAAAGAAAATGTGTTAAATATTTCCCCGAGAAAACAAAAAAATTATCAAAATCAATGTGTCTTAATAGGTTTGGTATGTTTCCGTGTAAGTAGAATGACTGCAAGATTTTCTCCGAAATATTTGTATATTTCAAACATTTTAAACATTTAGATATTTTTAAACAATGGTTGAACCAAGTGGTGCACCGTGAACGCAAAAATTCTTTCCAAACACTTTTTAATCTGTATTTTAAAAGTAAAAGTCTGAGCCATAATTTAACTACACCACACCGACAACGCGTGGTGTGCACTATACACCTCTTTCGTATCGGCTAATAACAGTTTTTTCAATAAAAAATGAAAAAAATGAGTTTCTTTGACAAAAAATTATATACAATCATTACATAAACTCTGGTGTTAGTGGCTTATTAGCATTATATACATTACTTTTTAAAATATTCGAACACGTACCTTGTAAAGAGAAGCTTACAAAGTAAGATTTGGTTATTACAAGAGATATTTTTACAATAGACCAAGTCTCTTCATTAAAACATTTATGGACAATAAGCTATAATAATTCAATTAAATTGAAATTCTTCATTAAAACTTGTAATTCAGATGAAGTATTAATATGTTACATGATCATACATATGAAAAATGTATTGTAAAACAATATTCATATGTGTTTCTTTCAATATTCATATCAATATTCATATATTCATATGAAACGTACAATAATCATTATATTTATACGTATGGAATAAATACGAAAATCAAAGTAAGTCTTTTATAAAATTCTGGGATATATAATTTGTAAAATAGAAGTTCTGCATTCTACTCGCTACATGTACAATTCAACCGTATTCTTTTTACGTATTAAATATGTTTAATCCACTATAACAAAAATATAGAAGTGTATCTTATTTTATTCCAATAACCTTTACCGAAACAGAATTCTTGACATTTGTACAGACGGTTTAAGTAGAAAACCGTATTATTAAAAGAAATAAAAATATTTGTGTAATGCACAGATCACTTTTGACATGCTTGCATCCAATTTTAATAAAAATCCATGATTATAAATTCGTTCGATTGCTTTCATTGTGTTACATTTAACGCTTCTGATTTGAAATCTGTAAAATTGTTATCTAATATTCGTATGTCAGTTGATATGTTTTCAGCTCACCACACCCTCGTTATTCATTTACCACGAATTTAACGGTCTTACGTATGAATGTGGAATGAGGAGGTGGAGATTCCGTAGGATATGTGAAATTAGCTGAAACAGCTGGAGATCATATTAGTCAGCTTCAAAGCATCTGGTGCAAAAGGTACGTCTGTTATAATAAAAGGCTACATTTGTCGAAAAGTAATTCGCTCGAACATTTTGGAAACTGTTCGTTTCGAGTTGAATATAATAAGGTTTTCCGTTTATTAAAAATTTTAAATCTTAAATAGCATTATTTACAAAGCGTTGATTTAATTTCTTAAGAGAAGCGGCGTAACATTGTAATAAACATTTGTTAATAAAACTTCGTTATTTGTATCTCAGTAATCGCTTTATAAAATACAAGTTTATTAGGTTTATAGTATTTTGATGAGCTTGGAATTAAGCTGTATAAAGCAAACACGAATAGGAATCGTGTAATTTCGTCGTGGTGCATTAAAACCGGATTTTTATAATAACAAAATTCTGCGATCAGAACTCATTAGAAGCGCAATTTTCTGATAAGATACATAATTGAGATCGTATTTCACAGGAGAATATTTCCTTTAAATTCATTTAATTTCTCTTACAACGTTTTCATTGTTCTGTTTAACGTCTTCCAAGGAGGTCAAGCTTTCATAATCTTTCGTTGCAGTTTTTCTTCTGCGACGAGGTTTTCTTAAAAGAAATTGCCCCTGTTTTAAAATAAAGGCAATTAACGTTTTACACTAAAAAGCGCTGTCATTTTTTAACGAGAACGGCTTACGGTGAGTAATTTTTCCCGTCGGTCTAGTGTTCTCCATCAGGTAAAAGAATCTTATTGTTCGGGGGCAAGAAATGAGTCTCTTTGATAGATTTCCACGGTTTCTTGACATTTTATCTCGCTTTAATTGAAGTCCATTACTTAAAACCAGCTACTGATATTTTAAAACGTAACTGAAGCTTCCTCAGCGCAGATAGATATTACTGAAAGTACTGAGGAGCAAAAAGAAATCTAGAGCATGGACATCCAGTAAGGTTGTTTAACCCGTTGACCTCGTTAACCGCTCACGAAAAAGTTAAGTGAATTTCTCTCTGTTTCATCCCATTTCTACCCCCTCCCCTCTCACTACACTGGTCTCTCTCTCTCTCTCTCTCTCTCTCTCTCTCTCTCTCTCTCTCTCTCTCTCTCTCTGTCTCTTATATCCTAGTATCTCGAGTTTCAAGAGTCTCCTGCGTCCGTGACCGAATCAGTTAATTAATTAGCAAAATTACACGAACACAGAAGAAACGTATATTTGTCTGAAGTGGACTGGTCAATTTTATTGTGTCTATATATGTAGTACTGTGAACCTGACGAATCAGACGGAGTGACTTTAACGAAAATGTTCCGTTGCAGTGTTTCCTTAGAAGCCGCTAATTAGGGAATGAGATAGGGAGAGTAAGAATGCGGTCTCAATGGAATCCGATAAGCTTCAAGTGTTTGCCCTTTTGAAAACAAGGCGCGTCGATCTTCCTAACTCCAATCGGATGATCTTGCCAATCCGGATTTATGGCGATCTATAAATTGCAGATCTTTGAATATCTTCATCGTTAACGCAAATGGCCAGAGTGTTCACTTCAATGGAATTGCAGTTCCCGTAAATTTCTATGTGCGTTTCAATCTCGATTCCTCCTTATCGAAAGTGTGTTTCCGATCGAATTCTACCCGCAGAATCTAACAGGATTTTAGAAAAACTTTAAAATATCTGCCCGACACACGTAAAAATGAAAGGAAACGTATCATTATACATGAGGACATTTCCTCGCAGGATAGCATTCATTTCTTTTTACTGTACATTAAAACGAATATTAAAACGTGTTCAAGAGTGTGTAAGAGGTTAATTTTACTGTGGATATAAAAAGAATAGTTAAATTTCAAAACTATGCTTGTGTAAAAAAAGGAAAAGAAATGCCTGCAAGTATGCAGGAAAATATCATGTGTAAGCATTTTGCATCATATCATAGACAGTATTTAGGTATTGCTTAGATACTAACAAATCACTATCCTACAGTGTCAATCGACACGATCCAACCCGACGTACAAAGAACTGAAAACAATTAGCCATAACAGTTATTAATTGAACATTCTAACATCAAATTAAAAGGTCTTCATCTGTTCTAAAATAATCAGTGTTGCAGTCCGTGACAGAATTTTTAATCCTTCAGATTTTGGCCGTCTTTATGTCGTGCGTCGTGTGCCGAATAAATTTATGATTACCAATTACTACTGAACTAAAAGGACCACCTTCCTTTGCGCAGGATGGTCAAAAAATATAACATAGGCGATTAAACTTTACTTCAAGAAACCACAAATTTTGTACCTTTTTTTTTTAGGTAATACTGTAAATTTTGGAAATAAAATGTCGAAAATCGAAGTTTTAATTTTAGGAGATCAGTAGTTGTTCGCGTGTAAAAATGGGCGATTTTCAGAGTTTTTGATAGGTAAGGGCGCCGCCATATTGGTATGTACTCAAATCATTTGGGATCTTATCAGGTCTTGGCCTGGAGTTTTTAATGATTACGAAATTATCAAGCAATTAGAAAGTAAGGCTAAAAACATCAACAAAAGCAGCTGTCGCAAAGCGAATCATACAGCCAAGTAGTAGGTAATGGTGTTAACACCAGCAAAACAATAAACTATATTCCAACGAGCCGAATTAGTAAGGTTGAACAAGCACACGTGGTAACCACTTGAGTACGACAGAGTAAGAATCATATTTTGCACATAGTTAACCAAAGAAGTACGTCGATGTTTATCTATCTACTCTAACTGCTCTCCTTAGACCGACTATGCAGGGTGTCCCAGAAATAGTGTCGGAAAAAGAAAGAGGTGATTCCAGGGGTGATTCTAAGCATCCTTTGTCTTAATTCCCGCTGAAACGCTTTATTTTCGAATTATTAACGAAAATCATGGACCAATTAGAGCGCGGCTACAGTGAACGTAGGAAGTCATCCACCTACGAGTCCTCCTACGCATTTCGCTCGTGAGCCAGTTCGACACCCCTGCCATAGAATATGGATGAACATGGACATTTCGAAGCAAGTGTTATAAACGGCAAGTTCTTACGGTAACGGTTTGGGCCGATTGGTCGGTCTGTTGATGTGTGATGATGTCTGCTATTGTTCACAGTCGCGCAAAGAATTTGAATGGATTTTTATTGTTTGACACTACTGGTATTGAGGTGTCGGCAAGGCGACCATCGGTACACGCGTTAAGACTATTGAAGGTAAGAAAGAATGACAAAGATGGGTTTCAATGGTTTTTGTTTCAAGGCTATCAATGCATTCAGTACAGATCAAAAAAATTCTCGGAAGGTCATATTGAAGGTCTTTTCAAGGTCATCCACATTTTTTTTGCAGATTCAAACCATCAAACCCACCTTTGTCATTTTCTTTCTTACTTTTCATATTAACAGCGTTCGGTTTAAAAGGAACACCCCGTATTTAACCGTACAGTAATATACAAATTAGATGTTTGTTTCACACGGTTACCCATATATAAAATAAGGAACATTTAATAAGTTCACTACTACTATGTTGCCAAAGCACAATCCAAAATTAGTTTAACCACTTAACTGTGAAGTTTAATTTGAAAAATCCCTCACGGCGCGGAATTAAAATCAAGCAATGAGGAATGTATATACGTCGAACGCAAGCCAAATGCCTCTATTATATATTTTACACTATTATATATTTTACAAAACAGTAAAACAAAATGAGAAAGAATTACGTTTTTATTTGAGAAGAAATTAACAATTCATTAACGTTAACTGCACCGCAATAGAGTTTCGGATTGACGTGTATACACGTCGAACGCGCTTAACTGGTTAAAAGCAGTCTGGAATGTTTTAGACAATGCTGATGGATCAGACGGGCTGGTTCATTTCGAAATTGAGAACAGCAAGTGAAATTATTAGTTTCATCGTACCAGTAAATGCCGACGTGGCGAAAATATTGATTGGAACTCGTCTAAAAGGCAAGATACTTGCCTAGCATAATTTTCGCTCTGAACATTTTGAAATGATCTTAAATCAAACTGTGCTTCAAATGTGCTAATTATTGGACTATTGACAAAGTAAACTGATACTTCGAAAGCAATTTAGAAAAAATGTGACAGCCTGATAAAGAATCGAGTATACTATTTCTACAAAAACATCATTTTTGGAAACATTGAATCATTTAATGAAGACGGAATAATAGAATAAGTAAGTACGTATGTATGTTATCGATACAACCAATCAGGATCGCAATGATTTGAAATTGTAATTAAGTATGGTATTAACTGCATACGTATACATCACAAGTGAACTATGTATGCACTACAAATGTAGAAAAAGGACACATGCATAGGACCTGTATGATGTCTAGACGTGAAAATGGTACCTCATTTAGGTGTAGTGAAAAAAGCCATAAAGGAAGCAAGAATCAATATTAAAACTCAGTAATAACACTAAGGCGAGGCGAGGTACGCCCATTGCTGTTTGCTATAAGCCTCGGTTCGTCTTCGGGTGTTTTCGTCACTTCCGTCGGTAGGTGCGAATGCGAATGAGAGAGCACGCTTGAGCCGAACGTTAACGTGACAAACTAGTGCTATTAGCAGCATATTATACGAACCGTGAAAATTGTCGTAGCGGGTTCATCAGGTGCTCAATCGAATCGGCAGAATTTCAGCTTCAATTTGACCTTAAGATGTGGGTATTGCAATCATTTCTTGCTGAGATATTTTCAGAAAGATCTGATATATCGAAATGTTAATTAAATTGCAAAAACAAAAGAAATACCTTCAAGAGAAAGAAATGCTCTTTCTAGTGCTTTTTTGCACAAGATTCTACGATGATTTTTTCGCTTTCTAGAGCCAGTTAAAGTTAAAAAGACCATTTCAGCTTCAATGTTGTACAACTCGAACAAAAAAAAATCGCTCTATATTCGACAACCAGGTTTTTTGCATAGGAATACAGGCGCTTTCAAATGACGGTAACGCAATTTATAAAAAAAATGTATCTCTCCCCATGTGATGTCTGGAAGTTGAACACAATTTTTTGTAACTGTCAAAGTCTTGTTTATAACGCTATAACTGTGTTAAAAAGCAATGTAGCTGAAAATTTAAAAAAGCATGTGAAAGTAGAGACGTCAAACTTTCGAATGATTTATTAACGATATCGATACAACAATTTTTGTCGGAGTTATGATCACTTGAAATTGACCCAATTTCTCGGGTTTGTAGAGGTGATCCATTAATTTTTTTGAGGAGTGTATTTGAGAATAAATTTCTAAATTTGAATATATTTTTCATTACAAAAATTACAATTTTAAAATTGCTTAAAGATAGAATTAAATTGTTATACAAAAATTAAAAAGTTATGAGAAATCAGAACTATTCCGTTATTTATTAAATATCTCATAATTGTAATAGAATTTTTAATTAAATGTATATACAGAAAATTGAAATTATAATAATTTTGGGATCTTTCCCCTTTCTTTTGACCTTTCCCTGCTCAAGTTTAACTCTTTCGTCATCTTTTTTTTGTAAAATGTTCTATCCATTCATCAGAAGTGGCCACGAAAGGAACTTTCTCTGTTCTCTTTTTTCTTAAATTTGATTTGTTAGTAGTTTTTTAGTACTTTTTTTCCAAAATGGCAATTTGTAAAAGCTGAAGATATTCTCTCTTCGACTAGAAGATATACTTTCTCATTATTATTTTGATCTGTAGATTTTTCAATAAACTAAGGTACTTACCTGGAGGATCATTATTAATTATATTATTAATTTCTATTCTATTGCTGTTTTAAGGACCTTACAACTATCTTCATTACATACAAGATGGAAGATATTATTTTGTATCTCTGTAACTTGTATAAAATCTTGTATCTCAACTATTTGTAATCTTCTTCTGTTATGATTGGCATATTATCTATTATTTCACTGTTGATTAAGGTTGATTAAGGTAAAGTACATATTATTACATTAATGCATTCTCGTAACATAAAATAACAGACATAGTGAAATATTCCCTTACATAAATTAGCGAGATTTCTTAGTAAGAGCTTAAGAAATTCTTCAAGATCTGTTACAGATATGACACATGTTTCAAAATAATAATTTTTAACTAATAAGTTTTATTATTGTATAATGTATTATTTTACTTTATATTAATGACTGTTTCTACTTTATGCTACTAATTTTTGTTTTCAATTATATTGAGAAGTAAGGTAAAAAATTAATTAAATTTGTATTACTGTCCGGATTCTCGAACATGGTCAGCCACTGGGACGTTTACCTTACAATTTCGACGTACGCTATTTCGGAAGCGAGCAGAACTGTAGGGGCTACATGTGCTTCCGCGCCTTACCGTGGCGCTAGTGCTGCCGGCATTAGCCGCATTCGAGCGGCAAGAGAGTGTCGCCTCTCTAGACTCTGCGTAGTCGAAGAGTCCAGGCGGATTTCCCGCCTTTTAGCAATTCTGTAGAAGCCTTGGTTAAAGCAACACGTTAAATAAAATTTGTATCTGGTATGTACACTTAGTGGTGATTTCCACACTGTTTCTGGTTTCCCAACGGTAGTAGGCCGCAGCCTAGTGATTTCCTAGCCATAAATCCTACAGCACCTGGTGGCTTTCGCGCTGGCCGGAAGAAGACGGGCTCCTTGAGCAGCCGAAGGAGCCCTGGTATAAGCGCTTCCGAACTGCCATCGAGATATACACCAAGAAGTACCCCGTGTACCAATTTCACCAAGGCCAGCTCTACCGACACATTCCCGACGACGTCGGATTCTAGCCCCAGTGGAAATCGAAGCGCTATATCTCGACCGCCGCGCCGTACGTGCCGATATCTTACAACAGATGCACGACAACTCCACCGCTGGCCACCTCGGCCAATGATACTTTTGGCCCAGGATGCACCGCGACGTCTCCCACTACATGTAGCACTGCCTCAGCTCCCTGTAGTACAAGCAACCATGCAGCATCGGCCGGGCAGATGTTTTTCTTCCCCGAACCAGCCAGGGATATCGCGCTTGCGGTACAAATTCACGAACTGCGCTGAGGTACGAGGTGCGACAAGAGCATGATAAAAGGCGACGAACCCGCTAGAGAAGGCACTTCTGATCACGGTGCCGAGGAGCGAAGATCGATCTCCGTCTGCCAGCAGTGCCGCAACGATTACCCTACGAGGAAACCCGACTCGCCGGCCGCTGGAAGCACAGGCACGGAATCGTCTAGCCGATGGAAGCATAATCTCACCAATTTCGGGCCGCCGCCCCCCGCCAACAACCGTACCGCCCATCCGACGCGGACCACCGAATCGACTCCGGCCACCGTCGAGAGGAAAGGACCCGACCGATGCCAATTCCACCGAGAAGCCATATCTCCCACAGACGTCCAAGGAGCCACACGGACCCTGATCGCGTATTGCTCGGATCACCCGGATCTGCAACAAAGGAGCAAATCCTCTGGCCCGACCACCAGCGCAAAAGACCGCGCCTCCACCAACCTCCCACGACGTCCCAGGAAGGACGACGTCCGCCACACCCACCGCCCCCGCCAGCCAAGAAAGACCCCCAGTACCTCGACGTCGAGGAAGGCCTCTGAACCATCGACGAGGTGGCAGCTGACTACAAGCCAATCTCTCCCGGAGCCCGTAGCAAATGCAATATCTGGCCAGATATTGCCCTTCAATATCTAGCATTCGCAATGTTCCGTCGCAAGGAACGATTCAAGTGGTGCTTGCCTTCAGACAATTATTTATGATACGCCCGTGAGTAAGTGATCACTTTCAACGATTAGGCATGGCGCAACATGTGACGACCATTCAAGTCACAGCCTGCCTTTCGTTTGTTTTCACTTCCTACGGTTAAGGGACGTCATAAATTAACCAAACAAAAAGGCACTGTTCAAAAGTGTCGAGGGACAGCCTTGTTGAGCGACCGGCATCAGCTTACGATCTCCAGGGCAAGGCCCATTCAGCTCACCTAAACAGGGTGACAATCAGTCAAGGATGCGCTGATTGGGTAACGCAACATTCAGCAGAACCAATCAGTGCACTTCCTCTTCCATGAGGACCGCCCTCTCAATACATAGAGGAGCCTCACGAGACGGAAGAACTAAAAATCAAACTCACTCTCGAGTTTTACTCAGACGTGAAACATTCAGTTCCAAGTCTTTTCAAAGCCGGATCACCAACAACCGCAGATCCGACGCGAAAAGCTCTCGCGATCGAAAACAACAATCACACGATACAATCATGCTTTCTTGCGTCTCATTCACTCTGCCTCGCTTCTTCTTCCTTCTTTTTGTTTTAAGGTATTCGAGTGTCAGTACGTACATCATCTCGAGATTCGATCGCAACGCTGAAATTTTCATATTCCGATGGCAATGAAGCTAATAACATGATTGACAATAAATTATCCGGTAGTTTGATGCCAACCGCCTCTAATAGTTCTGCTTTACGTTCAAATTCTATCTTGTGGTCTTTCTACAGAACCATCAACCAGTGACCATAAATCCTAACCATTTTTCCTAACAAAATTTCTTTTCGTTTCCATATATTTAATTATTCAATTACAAATCACGATTTATAATGTGACCTGGGCCCATAATCTGACAGAATTGACGCAGTTTATTAACACAATATTGCCGCTTCTGGCCATGTCCCCCATCTTGTTAGAATAGGTTCCGATGGCAATGGAACATTTGGTAGCTTTTCAACAATACTTGTTTTATGGAAGCTATTAATTGGTTAACTATTGGAAAGTGCAATCGTATTTCCTCTGCTACCCTGTGCAAGCCATGTGCTAAACATGTTACATGTAACATGTTCGGATAAAATAATCGTAAATGCCTACCAGCTTTCAGCATATAAGGGGCAGCATCTGTTACAAGTAACAATACCCTGTCATCACCACCATTCGGCCATAATTTTCTTATTCCTGTATTCCAGAATCGTGCAATTGTGGCGTGATTAGTTTTCTCTAATTGTTGACATGAAAGTAAACGCGGTTTCATTGTTCCTCTTTCACACATTTTACCGATAACCATGTTGGCTATACAACGACCAACTTTATCTGTGGTTTCATCTACTGACACCCAAATATTATTTTCACCAATGTCAATGCGGATATCTCGTATGACTTCATTGTAACAGACTGGTAAATAATTTTTCCTAAGCGTAGATTCATCGGGAATAGTTTCACCAGTATATTTTTTAATAAAACTTTTAAATACGAAATTATCTAAACATTTCCATGGTATATTTGCAGCCACCATTGCTTTACACATGTCAGCATAAAAATTACTCTTCTTCGAAACAGTATTACATCGTACATCATCAGATGCGACTGTCAAATTTTCTTCACTATTTCTCATATTTATTTATGCATAAATATATTTCTTATATTTATTTATGGTTTATGCGAAGCAGTATTTTTATGCTGCGTTAACTGCGATTTTCGTTCACAAATAATCTAAAGTACAGTATAATCAGAGAATATAATAAATTATCATTGGTAATTGATATAACTAATGCATAAATAAAAAAGATTATAAAAAATGAGGTAAGAAACTAATCTACATTTCTAGAACATACCTGCTTATGACATACGTTGCAAATAACTTTATCCCCACTGATAATAAAATGCTTATCTGCAACTTCAGATATCCATTTCTCCACCATAGAGTTTTGCTTAGCTAATTTCGGCATCTTTCCGCGATTTCAACTTTCCAGCAGAAACGTTAGAACGAAACTGTCTGAGTTGTGATATTGATACATCAAGTCGGTGTTTACACACCTCAAGGCAACTGCTGTTTCGTCCGAGAATCAAATGATACGATATAATTCATATCGCGTAACGGTTCTTTACCATTATATATACACGCACACATATATGTAGCATTAAATACAAAATATGTAAAAAATATGCAATATATGCGAAAAATATGCAATATATGCGAAAAATATGCAATGTGTAAAATATATGCAATATGCAGAATGTGCAAAATAAAAACTATATTTCTAAAATCCTCTATAAACAACGTAAATTTCTGTCCGGGTCCAATAACTTTACTTACTTTCTATCGAAATATGCATTTGCATAAACATCCGATGTCTACTTATAACAAATATATTTATAGAACAAATATAAATGCGAACAAGGTTTCATGAAGACGAAGAAAGGAATAAAATAAGAGAAAATAACGATATTTCAATTATACATACATTACTACATTCATTGCGCTGCACACATTGATCATACATCATACTTAGCGTACGTCATTGCTTATATTGATCACACACTTCACCTCAGCCAACGAAATTAATAAATAGTAAATAAGTATTTTAACATAAAGAAAATTTCTTTGCTGTGCACTTTACAATCACTAATTTCAAACTCGAAACGAAAAAATGTTATTAGTATTTTTTCCATTTTTTGCATGTAGACTCGCCCCACGTATGTTTATATCATTTGTCCCGAGAAATCCTGTATAATATTGTTTGCCAATTTTCGTTTCATGTTTCAATGAACACTTTGTTCACTTATTCGGTTATTTATTTACATTCATTTACAATTGTTCCGTAGTATATGTACGTGTACCGGGTTCTTCCCTAACAACACTCAGGGATCGATTGTCAGTTAGTATAATTTAGTTTCTCGGCAATTTCTTTCTGTTACTATTCCATAGGGACTGTTCATCACAAAGCAGTTTTTCATTGCGATATACTTTTTACGCTATACTATAAAACAGGTTTCGCGATAATATTTATTAGATCCCATTCATTAAAACATGTTTAGATTATATGACTAGAACACTTATTGGAAATTATTTACAATAGGGGATTCCTCACCGAGTTAACGACCTTGAGATATGTTATTAAGGTCATCATTGTGAACAACTTTTTCTTATACATGTTACCGTCGGACGACCTTGGTTTGTGAGATGTTTGCGAAAAACCGCTGGGATGACTATAGAAAACAATCTTTTCCAATGACTAATTCTCTTCTTTAGGGCAAGGTAGGGGCGGACCCCCTCCCCCCGAACCCCAAACCTATCCAGACCTTACCAAAATTCCTTCAATATGATTATCCAAACTTTGGTTACGTTAAGTATTTTAATTTTTGTTGGTCTTGCCAAAGACCACAGAGAGTTAGATTTTAGTTAGGTATGGAATCTTAGAATCTTAGGTGTGGGTTAGGTTTGGCTTTGGCCTTTCTGTTTTACCAATACAGTATGTTGCTCGATACTGAACTTTTTGTTTTATTTTATTGATACTGAACTGTGGAAAACATTCCTAGCTCCCCTACTGGACAGAAATGTTACTATTTAGCTTCTTCTAGCGGCCGTTCTTTCATAGCGTGACAATCATTATTTTTCGGAGTCAGGTTCGGTCGGTCCGCCCCCCTTAAAAGGCACTTGGGCATACATTCGACTAATTTCCTTGCAATGATCGGGATAGTATGAACTACGGTGCGCCAGCTATTAGATCGTTCTAGTTAAATGTAGGTAATTATTTAAACTAATATATTGTCCTTCTTGTCCTCCCATCCCAATTCAGCCATATCATCGCGTAGAAACCACAATTAGTATAAGACCATAACTCGCGATGACAGGAAAGAGAGTAATATAACGTATACGAGAGATGTGTACATATGTCGTGTTGTAGGTTAGAAAACAGACTCTATGTAGTAGCAAGTGTTTTGCAAATATCTCGGAAACGAGAAACGGAAAAAGTTATTTAGATTTATGCACCTAACAACATATTTAAAGGCCATTGAAATCGGTGAGGTGTCCCCTATTGTAAATAATTACCCATATATTACATCTCATTGGATACTTATTATCGAGTATTTTTTTACGGACTGTCTCATGTTAATCTCCTAAGGCTGGCATCTCGAAATATAGAAAAAAGGTTTGGCTAAACTTTCACTTAGGGACAACAAATTTCAGATTTTTTTATATAATCCGGTAGATTTTGGCGAGAAAATGCCAAAAATTCAAGTTTTAACGTTAGGAATTCACTAGTTCAAAAGTTATGCGTGTTTAAAGTCGAGCGATTTGAAGTTTTTTTGACAGTTAAGGCACCGCCATATTGGTATGTGCTCAGACATCGTTCAATGAGCGGTGCCGCGAGAAAGTCGGTTGGAGTTTGGTTCGCATAAGGGGATGGAGAAGGCCAGACTACGTTTGCAAATCTACGTTATCGACATCACAGCGCGCTTGTGGTTGTAGGTTAATGTGTAGGAACACCCGCGGAGGATATCCCAAGCCTCGGGAGGGATCGCGAGGCACGTAGCCTACTCTATGTATAATGTTTAAGGTTAGGGAACCACGTGGTTAGGTACCGAAGAGAAAACTCCCAATTTCGGTTCTATGAGAACCCGTTAGCACAGTTTATTGAATACGTCCGAGGATAACTCGAAATACACAGACTAGAAATACCGGTTACTGAGGATACGTCCGATCGCAGCGGAAAACAAACCGAAAAGAGAACGAGTTGTGTCTTGCCCGTACAATGATCGCATGGCGGGAGCAAGACTGCCATCTCGGGCAATCGGAACGGCCTAGGCAAAACAGGGGAATGGTGATGGTGGCGCCATACACCCTACATGGTACCATATAACGACTCCGCTCACTAGACCATGCGCGACGTTGAGTACATATCAACATGGCGGCGCCCTTACCTGTCAAAAATGCTTGAAACCAATCAGGTTTAAACACGCATAACTTGTGAACCAGTGAATTCCTAACGTTACAACTGGGATTTTTGGCATTTTTTGTTAAAATCTACAGGATTACAAAAAAAAGGTCCAAAATTTGTGGTCCTCTAAGTTAAAGTTGAACCCTCAAATTACCATTGACTAAATTGTGTGTACAAGACATTGTTACGATTGTAGTGTCGTGGTCAGAATTTGTGTACGGAGTATTTTGTAATTATCTATGTAACTATTGATCGTCCATCAGGAGATGGCAGTGATTTCGACAGTGGGGCGCAGGAGGATTTGCGAGACCCCATTCTCGACGTCAGGTGACGAACCCGTCTCTTACTCTTAGGCTTCGACGGGAGCGGTCGATATAGATTTTCAGCGTCACTACATCGCTCTGTTCCAGACACAATCCAATCAAAAGCGTGCTTTGCTGCCTTCGTCAAGCGATTCGGTCAATAGCGGAAGATGTGTAGCGCAAAGTAGGGATATTACGTGGTACCTACAAGTTTCTCATTACCATCTTCTGATGGACGCAGTGTACTACTGCCTGTTCGGTGATGCACTGATAATGCGGGACTCAAAGCGATTCATGAGTTTATGAAAAAGAATAATAACTGAACTTGCGAAACTTATAAACTTATCAGCATACTTGATTCGAAAGGGAAACTTGGCCCGATCTCAATCTCACTAAATACAACCGCCCTAACACGAACCTTAACATTGTCACGACGTATGTAGTTGTTACGAGCCAGGGCCGCGAGCACCGCGAGAGACCGGCGGAGGGTTATTACCCCAGGAATATAGTTTCAATTTGTTAGTTAGGTACGCGGACGAATCCAGTGCGAAACCGGGGAGCTTCTAAGAGATTGCATAACAGTGCGGACGAACTCAATGCGACATTGGGTAGCCTCTGGGAGGTTGGATGACTCACAGACGAATCTGATGCAAAATCAAGGAGCTGTAGGGTGCGGACGAACCTGATGCGACATCAGGGAGCCGCTAGGATGGTATAGTTTTCGTGGACAAACCCAATGAGAAATTGGGGAGCCACTAGGTTGGAGAAATCTCTGTTTGGACTGTGGTATGTATGTCGCGAACAAACCTGATGCGAAATCAGGGAGTCGCTAGGATAGTTAATAGGCCTTGTAAATTTTATAATTTAATTGATACAATCCGAGTGGTGAGATTGAATCGTAAGTTCAATTACTAGATTAGGATATTGGACAATAATTGAGGGTTTTATAGAATGCACGATCTACCAAACAACACAGATATATTCTGATTTGAATGTGTATTACAAGTGTTGATGTCGCGATTGAATTGAGCGTAAGTGTACAGTAAAAATATTGTTACCTAAGGTTCACGATGTTGGCGCACTAAAATATAATTATTAGCGAAAAAGGGAATCTATAAGGTTAACTTGATTCGAAGGGGACTTTAGGGAAACTTTAGGGACTTTGGAGAAGGGCTATCTGTTTTTAATCTAGGGTCGCGTACTCGTATTTGTTATTTCCAATGAGTTGAAGGTTTGGAACTGGATCTCTGTTTATAGGGTTAGACGAAGGGTTAGCCAGGATGCTTCCTGTCAAAGATAATCGTGACAGATTCCTGAAGGGAATGTGTTCAAGATTTCCATATTAGGAAATCGTACGGTATTGTTACTGAATCATGCCTCGTGCCGGCTGCGCCCAGCCGAAGCGTAGTCATCGTTTCTAAAAACAAAGGGGTCGGTTGGGACGTTTTTCGTTCTCAGAAAAGAGATTAGAAAAATTCTAATCGAAATAAACGCGGAGAAACTTATCCATACGTAACACAGTATATTGTCCGCTTGTACTTCTCGTGCTGTCCAAAGGCAGTTTGAATTCAAGGGTTTATATATCTATACTATAAAAAGTGAGTAGGAATGCTTTTTTAAAATTTCCATATAAGGGAATCTTACGGAATTAGTCTCTGAATCTGAAAATTTACTGAATCATGCTTTGCATCGACTGCATTCAGCTGGAGCATAGTCAGCTTTTCTACAAGCAATGGAATCGGTATAAGACGTTTTCCGTTGTAAGGAAAAAGATTAGGAAATTATAGAATAGTATTACGTTAGTGACAATTGCAATAAAAACGAATGGAGAAAATGTTTCTTTCAATCATGGTCTAATAGACAGTGACTTTAGAGCTGATCTATATACATAGTGCTATTTTATTGTGATTCTTATCTAATAAAAACATATACGTATTATTGTAATTTATGTACTTGCAAGCTTTTACTTGTGGTGTGCCGCGGAACTGTCGAAAAAATGTTGGTGTGCCGTGGAAGATAAAAGGTTGCGGAGCACTGCTTTAGAGCATCCACATGTTTGCGCAAAGATTTTTGAAAGGGGCTTGCGACTATACAAACAGTGAAACGCTCATACCTGACATTTCAGACAGGTAGAAACATATCGCAGTCTAGACATTTTTTCGAGAAAATAACATGCACATAGTTGAAATCACACATTCGTACACGTTTCGCTCCACGTAGGACCCTGATCAGGGTATTTTCAAATGACGAAAAAACGTAGATATTTCCTAATTCATAGATAGTTTTTAATTAAAGTAAATTAAAGAGGGGCTCATATTAAATTAATTATTAAAATCATCACATATTTTTCGTACAATATATTGCATGTGAATATCAATATAATGCAAACATATACATGCTATACTTTTTGGAAGCAATCCACACGATATTACAAACAGCTGGACAGTAGAGCCAGATTACAGCCGAAAGTAAACACGTTGTGTGTAATCAGTTCAAACAAAAATAAATAAATTTAAATGATAAATGATAAATTTAAATGATAAAATACGCCTGTCTATTCGCTTTTACGAAATTTTAACGATATTATTGATATATCAAAGTATTGGTAACATATCGATAACTGCATCGATAGTCGCACGTCTAGCTTGATTGCATTCGAATGCATGCGTCCAAACATATACACACACATTCATTGTTTGCAACTGAACACAGCTTTCACATGCAGATGAACGTTTATACAAGCCCAAAATTCAGGGCACAAATGCAGCTGGGAGATAGTGTGAATCAAAATAGGACAAAAATCAAGAGTAACGAAATCACGTTGACTATTTCGCTTTCGAGAAATATGTAATTAAAAATCAATATGTTATGTGTATACTAGGGTGTGCTTTATTTTTCAACTATGAACTTTTGAACACGTCGCGCCCTAAACTTGTTCCGTTTTATGAAAAAATGATATGTACAAAGTTTGAGATCAATTGGACGTCGAGAAGACGTGGCATGTTGAGTGTGAAGTTTTGAAATAGAAATAACAGCACGCTAAATGTAAAGAGTACACTGAAAATTTACTTTGTACGAATAAAGATTATTTCACATTAATTGACTTGTCTAATTTCTGTGCGCTACCTTCCCGCTAACAAGTCCGTTTTCGCGGAGCGTAATACTAGTGAGAACGACGCACAGGGGGCCAGATTGTATAATTAGGAGGAAAAAAGTCCGAAATTGAAGGTAAACAAATGTAAATATTGGTGAATGTTTTATGTACTATAAATGAGACGTAAAATGACCTCTGGTATTAGCATTATCAACAATGATACAAATGATGAAGGCAAATGCTGCGTCGCGTTATTGTTTTACGTTTCTCGAACGTTTGCTGCGAAGTATTAAGTGTCAGAACGTGTGTTGTGATTATCTGGCTGTTATAAAAGATGTTTATATTCATAATAACATGAATTCAGCAGTTGAAAGTGAGTACTGCAGATTTATTTGATTTTGGTTGTTCAGATTATTGTTTATATTTCGGGAAATCTTGACATTCATAGTGTTCGTTTCTTGTAAGCTATTTCAGGTTTTGTAGAGTACGAAGCCCAAGTTACCAAATGTTACTAATTGAAACTATTTTTAGGCGATAGTAACATTCTTATACTTGATATAAATTCGAAAATTTTTTGTCTTTAGTTGCCATTTTATGGGAAATAATTTTTTTGGTAGATCGTGAAACTGCCATAACACGATGCGATATGGTACTTCTCCTGCAAAAATTAGGAATAATACAGTCAACTACGACAAAAAATCGGCAAATTCTTGTAACTTATTTACAAAATGAATTACAAAATACTGAAAATCAACATTTGTCTCAAATTTTACAATAGTTCTAAGACGCTACTGGATTAAATGTCACAGGGCATTCAAATTGCGCTCTTAAGTTCATTTTTCTTAATAATTCCTTTATATTAACAGTCGAGTGGTAAGTTGATGTTACTTTATTTTTAAAAAATTACATGTAATACAAATATCTTTTTCAGAAATTTTTTCAGACATTATATTCGCGATCAAAAATACCATAAACTTAAAGATTGTGACCTCCCATTTACAACTACACCACATGTTTAAATCTTCTGGACCTAACATTTCTATATTTAAATGGTTTCAAGGATTCTGGACTCAAATAAATAAACTTAATTTTAAATCGGAAGTTGAAAATTAAGTAGTTAAAGGTTACTCGAAATAATACAGTTTGCATCGTACAGTTTGGAAGTGAAACAACCACACGAAGACTATCGAGAGTTTCTTGAAGTAGTAATCATTGTTTAAAAAAAAAACGTTCCATAATTTTCTTTTCGAGCACAAGGAGCATTTCATCATGCTCGATGGATGGCTAAGGCTATTGCATATTTTTACAAATATTCTTTGAAGAAAATAGAATACGTCAGATTTGTATTTTTGTCAGTATCAAGCTCTAATTTCCGCAGAAGCTCCAATACCATGAGTTTTTATAAAATCAATACGCGTATAGTGCCATCAATGACCATGTACCTAAGTCGTGTAGCACTACGGAAATTTTGTAATCATTTGTTCTAATGATTTTGTATCACTCGAAACAGTAACGCTAGCCTTTTTTGACCTCAATATTCCTCATCATATAAAAAACAAATGGTTGTAGCTTTAGATACCTTTAATGATAATGATGTAAAAAGATTAGTAGTTAATTCCAATAATGTAAATGAGTACGTTGCAAGCAACATTGCAGCTTTTATTTATAAAAAAATTTTAAATTTTTTAAAAAGATTTTCAATTTCCCTAGATTTGATAAATAAGGAACCTTCAGAATGGCAAAATGATCCCAGTTATAACGTAGGCTTAAATGTAGTACATCATTTAGCTGTAGTTCATGATTCGTTGATTTTAAAGTTTACGAGGTATGGTCAAAGTCGTTAATTGATTAGGAGATTTGATATGAGATAAAGGAATGACAAATGTTGCAGCAGAAGATGATAGTCACAACATTTAAAAAATGTTAAGACGTACTTAAAAAAAGTAGGTGTAGCATTGGTTCCGCGCATATGTACCTATCTGTTTTTAGGTTCCCTTAACTTTGTACCAAACTTATTGGCGACGTTACTGTATACATCTATCTAGTAGAATGGATTTGTTACACCACTTTACACGCATCGGACTACAGAGAAACGTAAATAGTAAGTATAAAAATTTATTAGGGGTACCGTTATGTTATTCAAATTTTAACGTTATTATAGGTTCTTTACTCTTAATTACTTACCCTGTATCCAGCCAAATCTTGAACAACACAGGTTAAAATTGCTTCCCTTCCTACTGATGCTGTTACATTGGCAATGGGCTCCTTGAAATTAGGATCTGAAAAGAATACAAATGCGATTGTATAATTTTCTCGGAACTGATAATTCACATCAAGTTTACTTTAAATAACTTCAATTACTGATTACATTTTATCCATGCTGTCGCGTTAACACACCCTTCGAAACATCTTGATTAGTGCAAACCCATCATGTAGATTCCTAAGATTAGCTAATTATAAATGTGACGGCTAATAAAGCAATAGTTCAAACCCATATAATAGATAGAAAAATATAAACGTAAATAAATGTAAATAAACATAGACATCGTATCGGATACGACGACAGTCACAGCAGCAATCTGCAGTGCAATTAGTATCGGTAATTATTATTAGTTCGATTATTAGTATGCGACTGATTTTGAAATGTATTTTTCTCGAAAACGAAGCCTCCAACTCAATTCCATCAACTTTGATTTTCATTGGTAATTTACGATCATTAGAGGATGCTCCACTGCCTTTTACCTTGAACGGAACATTTTACAATACAATATACATTATTAAGAATATATTTCTATATATTTAGTACACTACATCTAAGCAACGATTCTTCAAGATAATAAGACAAAAGTAAAAAATTAAAAAATCGCGATTGCAGTTACATTTTGATTTTTTAATTATTAAAAGCATTTTTTACGTGTCTGCTTTAAAATAATTTTCCAGGGACACATCAAATAGCAAGAAAAATAAATGATACAATTTCTACTTACTACTATTGGTTCTAAGGAACTTCAGACTAACTGGGGTAGAAACTAACAAAATTACGCGTTACGCGAAACCGCACGAAACTGATCAGAATTGTACCCAGTCGAAAGAGTCCGGTCACCTTCTTTCGGAACATTTAAGTACTGCTGCCATGATTCAGGGACCATCTTGTCGCGTTTGCTGCTCGCCAAAATTCCCTGTAGGGAAATAAAAAGGAGCTGACTACACACGGGCCAAACAACCCAGAGACGCCGACGAGGGGCCGATATAGAACCCATTTACATCGACTTTTGATTTGCATAACTAATATAATTTGTATAACTAACAAAGAAAGCGCAAGAGTCAGCACGTATTAACCCTTTGTAGTCGAAGCCATTTTAACTCTAAAACGAAACATTTCTTCCGACCTAGAATATTTCGCTTCTATATATATTTTTTCATACTATACATACGAAAATGGTCGAGAATTCTCGAGAATTTTTTAATGAAATAAAAAAATATTGGGAAACTTTTACCAAATTTTTATAAAGTGAAACATTACGGTTTTGTTTTGAAATGACTTCGCTTAAGAAGCATAATGCGTCTAATGTAGAATCAGACAATCTACTTCCTTCTTTTTTTTAACAAAATTTGTAGCCGTAGAAAAAGTTTTTTCATTTTGTGTGGATGTTGGCTTCATCGTATACAGAACATCCCAAAGTTGCTGAAGATTGGGTGTCTTTTTTTCAGTGGACTCAAAAATTTGGAATTCCTTTGTTAGAGTCCGGAATTTATTTTCTTCTGCCGCTAAACTCTTGACACTAAATTCTTGAAGGCTATCTGCAATTTCTAATTCTAACTGTTTTTCCAGTGATAGTTTCTCGTTCTGAGAATCTGAAAGTTTTTCACTATTTTCATAAGAATCATTGTAATATTTTCCAAAAAGTCTGCTTAGAATTTTTTTTGCCATTTTATACATATCTGCCTTGGATGTTAAATAAAAAAATGTATCTTCTGAATCTTTTTGCAGAGATTCTGGATTATGCAGATACTTTATAAGGGATACAACAATCTTGTCTCTTCTTTTAGATATTTCTTCTGTAATAACAACAAGAAACTCATTACTCAATTCAGTATTCAGTTTTTCTAAAGTTTTAAATAAGAATTTAAGAGAATTTAAGAATTTATATGTTATAAAATAAATGAGATTCATAAGAATTTTCCTAGATTTAAATTTCTCGAGAAATAATCAATTATAAAATTTCTCGAGGAATTCTCGAGAAGGAACACTAGACAGTGTCTAGTAGACACCAGCCAAGATGACGAAGGTGCGCGCTGCATGAAAGAGAGGTTGGTGGGAGAAGCAGGGGTTTGAGGGGCCCCTACCGTGCCTATCACTGGTGTAGAGTATTCATCTTGATAAAGTCGCCGCTTTTGTCGGATAAAAGAAGAAGAAAGCAAATGGAGGCGACAAAAAGTCGTTCGATGTTGCTTTAGTTTGAACATAGCTTGAGATACGAACAACATCTTTTTCCGAATATGTGATAGTAGGTCATCAATATTAACATTAACTACTCATTTTTTTGGCGGTTCGAGTAGAGTTTGTAATTCTTCTATCAAAATTTCACGTTCACCGTTTCACATTTGATGTTTCTAGCCCCATTTGTGGAAAAGAATGCGTTTCTCTACACTCTACACCATGGTGGACGTACAAATTGCCTTGATAGGGTGGCGGGGGAGGGGGGTGTCGACGTAGGATACGATCGTACCGTAATAAGGCGAAATTCGATTGTAACGTAGATCGTAATAGTCGTATCTTCGAACACCCGTGTTCAATTATACATCTCCAGGATTACTAAAATTAAGGAGTTATTTGAAACGACGGTGTATCTGCCAAAATCGTGTTTCGAGATATTCAGAATTGAAGCCTTACTTCGTTTATGAAAAGTCTGTAAAGTCAATAGAACATAACTTCTATAGTTTATATAGAATTAAATGGTATCAATAAAGACTGTTTCAATAGAGTTTGTTTTAATACCATTACAAAATAATAATGCTATGGAAAATGATTTTGGACACCCTTTTCCCAAATACTGGGTTTCCTAATTTCATTACACATTGAAAATAATTGTATATGTGCAATATCTCATTAATTATACATATCAATCGATAGAAATCAATTAAAGCAGATATAAGAAATTTGTAAAAAATATCGAAATTTAATTTTGAATCATTTTTAGTAATTTTGTACCATTATTTTTATTCAGAAACAATCGTAACCTTTGAAGTCCTGAATTTCGAAATTTTTAATGTTACTGCGGGAGCAAGTTCCAATGAAACTTCTACAGATATAACATTTCTTCACTTTTTATTCTATGCAAATGTTAGAATCGGAGCGGAAACGAATAAAGTACCTATCACTACAGATATGTTTTATTTGTCATCTTTCGTAAATTTTCGGTTTAAATTTTATGAACATTTAATAACTAGTGACTTGAATTTAGAAATGATGATGTCCCGATGATTGAAACTTCAATCTCTTTTTTACTTTTTTCGGGAAAACTTATATATGCTGTAGAAAATACAATGGGGACAGGGATGATTTTCTGTAGTGACTAACTAGGCTACCAAGGTTCGCAATTGGATCTGCAGATAACGACTTGATTCGGTTAAAAACATACTACTAACTATAAATAAATGGTCGTGCAATACGAAAAATATTCATTAAAATTCTTATATTTCCATGAAGTGCAGAAAAAACGATTAGGTCTACACTGCATCATTTTATACGATTGAATCCTTTTGAAACTTTTCGATTGTAGGGTTCATGATCTAAAACCCTCCGATGCAGTTTGTCAATTATATATGGAATGTGCTTGATAAAAATTGTCTGTTGACATGTCATGGTGATTAGAATATCATTAAACGAGTGTTTCTTGTGATTTGGGGAATATATCGAAAATCACAATTAACCCGAAGAGCACTTCGTTACAAAGATCGAGCACGATCGTTACAAAGCACGCACGAAGGAAATACATTGCGCTTTGCATCCGACAATGACGTTCGCGTGTCGCGCAAAAGAATGCGTTTTCGTCGTTCACGCACTAACGTTCGCGCGATTTGAAGTAATGAAATTGTAGCGCGCCAGCAGCGACTCCGTCCTCTCGTTGCCAATCGTTAAGACGTTTAGACCGTTGCGCTTTGGCTAGAGTGCTACCATCTGCGGTAGCTCACTTGATTTTATATCATTGATTAAACACCTTGAAGCCAATCGAAGTTCGATACCTTCATTCGATCTAACTCAGACCTCTTCCGCCGTGGGGAACGTCCTCCGCCCTCTTACGTAACTACAGTGTATAGTTCGAGTTATTCAATCCATCTTGTGCTTATCGAAGGTTCATTTCATTGAACATTGCTTTCGCAAATTGTTATAATTTCTCATGTGAAACATGAGTCGTGAGCCCGGCTAAACTGGGTACCTTTTCGCCTGTCTTCCAAGAGGCTTGGAAAAATACTTCGTTTCAAACTGAATGAAATTTGTTAACAAAATACAGTATTATCGTCGTAACTGTCGCAGAGATGTCTATTTCAACTGTCAAAATGTTATTCCCACCACTGTGAGACGATTCTCTTGGAACCAAACAAACGGTAAGTACGCTCACACTAATGTAGGCGAAGCAAAAGATTGGAACCTTTCTAATTATGTTGATTTTTTTAATACTACATAAGCAACAAAACACTCTACAACATGGCTGACGTCCCCCGCATTGACAACCACCTAATTAAATTAACTCGTGACTATTTTGCCAATATCCCGAATACTGAAAACAGCTTAATGATAGACCTAGTAGACGCGAGCACAAACAGCATAGAACTTAACCTAATAGCAGGATACACAGCGCCACAAGCATTTCTATATCTTGATAAACTAGAACTAATACAAGACAACACAAACCAACCAATAATCTAAAACGTAGCCAGACACAGAGCAGATAAAACGATCAAGTACAACTATTCCACAAACCTCCCGACATTAACCGATTTCCACCGACTAGACGAGAAATACTGGTAGCTAACAGATGATGCTAAATTCATAGACGAGTTAAGGAGACGCAAAAGAGTGCAATAACCTGTGCAATATACATATAATATAGAATAAGTGCGCCGTACCATTGTTCCATTAAGTATAAGTTTGTATAACACCAGTCGTTAAAAATAGTGCAATAAGATTAATCTACAATAATAGTCCCATATTATTAATAATAATTACAGGAGCAGTCCCCCCTCCTCATCCGCATACATACATACATACACACACACGCGCGCGCGCACGCACACAGGCACACACACATACTTCCCCCCGTACACAATAAATATTCAACCGGTTCTTTTTTCTTTTCTTTACCTGTTACCAAACATAATCGAACGACAAGACTGACATTAAAACAATCATCGAATAACTCTTAATGCAATACAATCAAGAATAGTGATATGAAGCGACGAACCCAACACAGCTCTAACTTCATATAACCCCGATAGCATAAGGTAGTTTTTAGTATTTTTATTTACGCCTTCTGTAAATACTGTAAACATTAAGAAAATAAAAACTTAAGCTATGCTACAATATTTCAAACATGTTACTCAACTTTGCAAATTTGATTTCTATAATAGAAATGCTTCAAATGTAATAAAATACATTTCCCCAAAAGTTATTTATTTTGTTCACTTACATTTGGAGATGTAGGAGTGTACAAAGTTTGATGACAATTTAATAACAACGAAAACTGAACAGGTGTTAAAAAATGTTTTACCGAATTCAATTTAACACGAAGTATGAATTCAATGATTATATAATAGATATAATTGGAAAGGAAAACGCTGAATACAGATAGATTCCGAGATATATTTCTGAGAATTGCAACTTAAAATGACACTGGAGTCGGCAACCATTTCGAAGCAGCCGCTCCATCAAATCCGCCTAGATCGAGACTCTTAATACGTTCGCATTTCCCGCGAGAGCTACCCCTTACCCGTACGCGCTCTCGATGGATAGGCACGTACGATGGAATTATGGTTCCCCTATGCTCCCATTACTAAGCCATCTATGTTCTGTGTTATATCTGCCGCACCTTTCCTTCTTTCCGCGCCCTTAACGACACCCTTCGCCATTTTATGTTCTCCGCAAATTATTTCTGTGCAACTAACCGTACATTCGTGAGGGACACCAATGGCCTTTGACCGATGAGGTTTTTCGATCTACTTACTCGATCTCAACGGATCTTAATGGTTTGCATCCTACGACCCTATCGATGTATTCACGCTAAGTTTATTGTATGTATACAATACATATACAGTGTTGCACAAAATAATAGGACACTTTACATATCTATATTTCTCGTATATTCACAAGTAAGAAAGGTGTACTTTATACACTCTGTATGTATATCGCATATCATCTCCAAAGAAAATACAAAAAGTCTTGGGTTTTTATATGTAACAAAACAATTACATAAAGAACTGTAAAAATGAACGAATATCGGTTGGACAAAAGTATAAGACAGTAGCACAAAAATTTCATTTATTTAATGGAAACACAATATAAAATATTGTATCAGTATTTTGTTATATTTCGTTTTAATTGTATTACATATAGTAAATATTTTCAGATCGATTTAAATAATTTGTTTGTTCGATGTTTGGCTAAAATGTCTCCAATTTTAATTCTTACTGTTCTTTAAATCGTTCACATTATTCTATTGTCTTTTATTTGTGTAAACTTGTCTGGACTTTTTCCAAACATTCTCAATATAGTTTAGGTCGGATCTATTCTAAAACTTCGATATTTTTTAAATAAAATAATTGCTGCAAAGGTTTTGCTTCTCAGTTTGTAGTATTATCGCGTTGAAAAAAAAAAATAGTCCCCGTCTGTAACACGATCTGCATACTTATATGTATTACCCCCATACCATAATGTTATCGCCATCCATTTGACGACGGCTTATTGTTAGATGCAATTCTTGTTTACTCAAATCATGCAAAAAGGGAAAGGGAATTCCATCCATCAGGACCATCCAAATTGAATTTTCTTCATCACAAAAAATGACGTTTCTCTATTTTGTTCCCTGTAAACCTGTTCCCCGGCGAACTTCAATCGTGCTGCTTTAGGGTTCTCAGTTATGGAAAGCCTTTGCTTTCATCTTTTACGTTTAGTGTGTTTCCTTTCTTATAAAGTTCTTTCTATCCTTTCTATAACTTTTCTGTTACACGTCATAAAAATCCGAGATATTGTGTATTTACTCTGGAAATACTGAGCAAAATGCAGTGTGTACAAAATGCACATTTCTTACCCTTAAATGTACAAAATATATAAATATATAAAGTGTTCCATTCGTTTATCCAGCACTGTGCATATAGAACAAATAGAGGCGTTACTATGCACTTCCTTTGTAACTCATGCGTAAATAAAAGAGGTAAGGACTGAATTAGGAGTTTGTTAACTTTGAAATTGTTTAACTAATCTTCACAACTGACAAACTCTAAACATTTTTGCCTTCACATCTAGAATTTTTATCTACAGAAATTTTGTACTTGTAAATATAAATTCTTTTTTGTTGCAATCATACATTGTTAGAATCCATTTTTCTTTTTATTTAGGTTGTCGAAAAAATATGGAACCAGTCGAAACATACATATTTATGATGCACATTGAAAACGAACAATTTTTTACTGTTTTTCAAATTGAAACCTCATTCCCAAAATATTAATGCTCGAAAATTGCAGATTGGTTTCCTGCCCTACATTTATAAACCTCAGTCAATTGTACAATAAACTACATGTACACGTACATACAATAAAAAAAGATATAGGGAATTTGTTAAGAAGCATTAAACTGCAACGTCATCGTTCGTATACAAATTGCGAAGAACTGCGAAACTTATTTCAATATTTATCGAATGTAAATGTATTCTTTGATGAACATTTTTTGGAAAACATTTCAATACTCGCACGTTGTTGAGCAGTATCGTTGCGACTGAACAATGTCGAACCGTGACAGTGATAGTAGACCACTCAGTGCAGCATAAAGTCACGCTATGTATTAGGTTATTGCAAATGAAATGGCCGTTTTTGAATCTTTAACATAAACTTTTATTTTACGAACTTTATTCATATTCCATTAATTGAAATAATTTCCATCGACATCAATGCACTTCTTCCATCGTGATACAAGTGCCACAATGCCTTTCTCGTAGAAATCTAATAAACGTGAGGCAATAAATTCATCAAACGCGGTTTTTACAGCACATTCTTCTTTGAATATTTTTCCATTCAAAAAACCATCTAGAAAAATGGTAATCAGTAAGTGACAGGTCACGCGAATAAGGAGCGTGACGGAGAACTTCACACTTCAACTCTACTAATTTCTTTACAGTTTGTTTTGCAATATGTGGCCTAGCATTATTGTGAAGCAATAATACACCACGTCTATTATCTAATGCCGGCTGTGGAACACGCAGTTTTTCGTATATTACAGGGTGAGGCACTATTGCCACCTACAATAACTCCGAGGTATGATAGTAGCAGAAAAGTTTTCGGAACAAAAGATGTATGGGACAACAGGGGCTGTAATATGGCGTTAATCTTTTTTTCCTAGGTGGAGTCGCTTCAGAAATGTGAAGGTCACCTTTGTTTTTTTAAATGGAATGCTACGTTTTGTTTCCTGTCTTCTGATAGCGGCTATTGAGACGAATCCAACGAGGTGCAACATTGCTGATCTTCAAAGACCTTAAAGGTCATTTATGACAAAAAAGTCGAAATAAACTTGCATTTACAGAAGGTGTTCAAAGCGATTGTCATTGGTATCAAAGCAATGCTGCAATCTTCTTATCACGGATTGAGTAGTATTTCTTATCACTTCGGCACTTATCGAAGCACATGTTGGAACAATTTATTGTACAAATTCAATTGTACGGCGTGTAGGGTGAGAACGTATTCAGCGTATAAATTTGTAGCTCTCACTGAATTTTGATGGCATTCTCCGTAAATGAGAAGCATATCGGTTTGTTCTTCGAAAGAATACAATATCGTTTACAATCGCTTGATACGAATGATACGATGATACTAATCTTACCATTCTTATTATTGATGTCCTGCGATATCGTCCTGAAGCGTTTATTTATCATTGCCAGGTTTAGTAAATACGCGGAAAGATATCCTCAACGTTCTCACCCTACATGCCGTACAATTGAATACATTTGTACAATTACGGACAGACCTTGATGTGGGTGGAAAATATTAAACTTACTTTCATTACTATTTATTTTTAATCCTTTCCAGTCATTTCTCTCAATTTCATTCAAAAATTATTCTTTATTTTTAATTCACTTTTTAATAATCAGACTTCCTTTTGTACTTTATTTAATTTGTTAGATATATTAACGTGATTTACTTATTATAAACTCTATTATATTCTTTTGGAAGACCATACAAATTACATTTTCATATAAGGGGAAATAATAAGAATAACTTTATACAACTAAATGCTGCATTACGAGGACCATACCACAATATTTTTGTCTTATGTAAAAATGAAAAGTTCTAACTATATATAATTTTAAAGAAACTTGCAGTGTTCGTTACTGATCTCATTTCAAAGTTTCTGCCAGCAGTATGCGTAGCAAGGGTTGTGTAACAAAATGGACTATTGTTGTATTGTTTTCCTGTTATTATTGATATAGCTATGGTAAATGCACAGAACTGTTTCATATCTGCACCGAAGCATAGCGAATTCATAGCAATCACTGAATAACACTGAATTCCTCATAAAACATATTTTGGTTTTTGTTGTTTCAAAGGTAATTTATTATTTAATCTGTCGAATGTATTTTGTCAATATGAATATTGAAATTACTATTGGGATCTGAATTATCCTAAAATAACTGATGTCTCGTGAGGATAGAAATATTATTTTCCTAATAAATTTAAATATTTGTAACTATTTATCAGAGGTTAATAACGAAAAGTTTTAAACAATTTCGTAAAGAAAAAGATGAAATTTCATGCGTATTGATCTATTAATATGATAACTGTGGATACAACGGTGGAAAAAATAACTTATAAAATATGTAACTTAAAATGCAAAAGTCTTACGGAACAAAATGTGTGAAAATCAGATTTACGTGCTTTCGTAAGATTATTTTCGCCGGAATAGATTGAAATCACCAGTGTGGCGTCGCCGACGTCGGGCGTCTTCCCCCTTTATAATGCTGCAAAATAATAAGAGTTTCGTCTACTTAGTCCCGCGGGTACTTACATCCCTATTTATGACGACAGTATCTTGAACTTTTTACGCCAGCTGCTGGCAAATATGCATGGCTCGATCCTCGAGTCGCGAAGTATTTTCTTCTTCAGCTCTCTTTGCCCAATCTTGCGGTGGTGGGACGGTAATGGAAGAAAAGTTACGCATCCACGCCTTCGCGCATTCATTCTTTCAATTTCGACTTAGTTACGATATAAGCGTGAAGTGGGAATCGCTTGGACCATTCCTTTTTTAAATGATTAAGAAATAGCACTGCTTTCAAGATTAAAAAAGTATTTCAAGATGATGGAATTCATGGAGTCTGCAATCAACGCCCTTTTTTGGGGAACGATGTTTTTAACAGTTGTGTTATCCCGTAATTTTTCTATAATATTAAAATATTTTTCTCAGCGCGAATGCAATTGTGCGTATCATTATTTTTGGCGACTTCCAACCATACCCTGTTCTGTCAAAAGAAAATGATTTAAATATAATTATAATATCTAATTAAACGTGGCTTCTACATAAGTTTCACTTATGTATACCTATAAGGCACAAAACATTATGTGCTACTGTCTACATATTTTTCAACAAAATAGTTTGAATAAATCTGTTCAAGTTTACAACTCTAAAACGCATAAATTGTATCTACATTAAAATTTGTTCTCTAATTAATATTTTTCGAAATAAGGTTTCCAATGTCAGATTTGTGCAGTATTTATTTTTTTCGTGATTCTATAAATACACGAATTCAATAAAAATCAAAAGAGTAATGTATGCTTCATATTATGTACATCCAGTTCTCCAACATTGTTCGTATAAACAACTCATCGGCGAGTTACTTAACCTTCAAAACGAAGCGGAAAGGTGTGGAGAGTATGTAACTGCATTACTTATTTTCAATGTTTTGTGTTGAGCTTCAAGGTCAATTGAAGGTTCTTTGTTATAGGTCGTTGAATTCGTTTTTTTAAGGACTACATTGTAGCAATAAAAAATATACAGTGTCATTTAAGTAACTCAAGGTCACCTTGATATCTCAGAAAATATAAGGCCTTAAAAAAAAGAATTGTGTTTTTCTAATGAGCCCCCTCGGATACAATGAGTTTCATTTTAAACATTTTTGATAAAGTCAATAAATAATGAGTTATTTCTGGTTGTAATTTTTACTGACTCACCCAACGTATGCATGTATGGTTAATAAGTGAAATAATACCATGAAAACTACAAACTGAAACACTCATTTTTATAATATGAACATTACTAACATGAACATGTTCAAATCTAATAAAAAGGATTCGTGTATTTATTATTTGTTTACGTAGACTTGTTACATTATAATTCCACGAAACTACTTAAAATGCGCTCTATACTATTAATTGCAAGATAAGTAATAAAGAGGTAAAATAGGAACATTTTAAAGCATTATTGATATTATATTTTTAATCATGAAGTACTGCAGTTTTTAACTTAAATATTTGTATACAAATAAGCCGAACAACGAATTAATACCTTGAGGCCAGATACAGTTATATACATGCCATAAGTGATAGATTGAAAGTGGTAATAAAAATGCCAAACGTGACGCGTATCAAAACTGTCTCGCGATGTCTGGACACGCCTCGCATCTGAGACAGCTTCACAATGCGTTTGCTGCGCGGCGAATCGACGATTGTTGGTTTTTTGACGACATCAACAATCAATGGTGCCTCGCAGTCTATTGTTCGATACATTGGGACGTGTATCGATATACAGTAGCACAAGCAATAAATCGAAATACCATGATTGCCTTACAGTAGCTGATGGCTTATTCAACTATTCTGCTTCACGTTTTTGCTCTGCGCACAGTAAAGAAATATCCGAGACAGAACGATAGAGACCGTAGAGAATATAACCAACATAATATACATACTATGCAATTCCGAGTAAATGTAACTATAACAAAGACAATGTATAGTGTGAATTACAGAATAGATGAATGGTATTTGAAAAAATGTGTTTGTAATGAACAAAAGAAACACGAATACAAACGATTGTATGAATTTTTATTGATATGTACAATTCCTCTATTGATAGAAATCTGTGTTATTGTTTTGTGCTAATTTACGGCCAGAAACTTGCTTTTTCTGGTGGTCTGGAAACATTCAAAAGTATTAAGTTCCTTATTAGACCAAGAAATTGTACGCCATGCTACAAAATAAATCTGGCAATAATATTACACGACGCTACAAACATTATATAGAAAAAGGTCATAAATCATTGCAATTAATTCTACAACTTAATGCCAGAACAACAAGAGATTCATTGTTATACCATAAATTTCATTTAGATATATTTACATGCTCCCAAATTCATATTTTGTTTAGTTTGTCATAGGAAATTCTGATAGAAAAACGATAATATATGAATAACGAGAATATTATTGTTAATATAACTAGAATGTCGATCATTCTCCATCTGTCGTATTGTGCTCTTGTGTACATATATTTCAGAATAAACTTGTCATTCTATGGGGAATTCCTTGCAGATTCGTGCTTCATCCAATATCCACGTCACGTACATTTGTCCGTTCGATCGTTTCATTCAATTCCTTCTGAGATAAACTTAGTCCACATTGTCAGTTTCCTTCGTCGCCGTTAAACCTTCGTTTGCTTCTCACTATCGCAACAGCGCTGTGCTTTTCATCCGAACATTTATCTTTCTTCCTCGTAACATTGCTGCGTTGTCCCTCTTCACATTTCCATTACGACAAGAACCTCAGTACCTCCGAGGACACGCCATATAGCATAATAATGAGCCATAAACAGCACAACACGCGGCCGCTTTATTTCACCATTCCTCGAGCTTGAAATATCTCGACCCTCTGAAATCACTTCGCACTTGGTTCCAGTAACTTGCCCCCACCCCCACCCCTAGCTTCTCTAGTCACCCCCTTCCTCTAGTTTTCCACCATCTCTTCACACTCCTGCATTTCTGACCGGCTTCGTGCGAATGCGTACACTGCTAACTCATTCGAAACTCGTTCCAGAAAATAGTTTGCCAAATCATCCGGGAGATACGAATACAGACTATCCCTTTAATTCGCTACTGTAACACCCGTGAAAAGTTACAAACTAACAATTAATACAGGCTGTACAAGAGCATTTCGTAGATATAATGTGCTATCGAATTACCACTACGATTATCGAACGAAGGCCTCTAATTAAATAGTGAAATTCGAAAAAGCCTCACTTCGGATTTTTGGCCATTTTCACGTTTTTTACGGAACTGGAATGTTTCAGGGCCATTTCATTCGTATCAAGTGGGAAAGGCTTGGATCTTACCTCTGCCTGAATGTGAGCCGTAACATTGATAATATCTCTCTAACTACCTAAATTTTTATTATGCATTTCCTGTTGTTCGTTTTTGCAAGCAATCATGACAAAAAATGCAAAATTCAACGTACAAAAGGTGGAAATGGTGGAATCATTGATTTTAAGAAGTGGTCCACAGAAAGCTTTTAAAAAATCCACTATCAAATAGGAATTAAAAAATCACTTTCCAAATCTCCAAATTCTATGAATTTGAGCTTGATCCTAGACAACAATATGACGAAAGAAGTTTTCGGATTTTCCAAAGTGGAAGGAGTCTGCACGGAAATACCAAATTCTAGTTATTTTCAGTGCTGCACAGGAAAGATTTCGATTAACAATTTAAAAATAGAAGATTTTTAAAAAATTAGAGCAATACCTCACAGAGCATCAGGAATTTTTCAGAGAAATCTTGATGTGGCCAACAATCATCATACCAGAACCTCCAGAAGAAGACTACTGAACTCTCAGTTTTCCACTTTTAAACTTAACACATTTTTTATTTTTATTCCAATTCTATTATGTACAAGTTGGAAATCCAACATAAATAAAAGATTTAATTTTCTTGTTGTTCAATTTGAATTACTTATTTGAATTACCTTCAACAGTCTCGTGCATTTCGGAAAGTGCTCATCTCAGAAAAAATAAAAAAAAATACCGGAGTTGGACTCATTTTTAAAATTGTTAATTGTTAAATTTAATATTACAACATCTCAATTTTATCCTTAAGTATTTTGGATAAAATGAAGCTCCTTTTTAGCTCCTCAAATTTAAAAATTTCAGAGTTAAGCCCTTTTCGAATTTCACTATTCAATTGTGAGAGATGTAGAATAGCGTTGGTCGCGTGCTGCGGAGTGGACGCAACGTTCGCTGCCGTATTTCTAGCTACGTTTTCGCATAGCGAGGTATATCACTGTATCTCTATTCTCTTCCAAAGTAAATGCAGTTCTTTCAAATTTCTAAGTTTTCAGTATTTTTCATCTCAAAAAGAAGATTTGATCTGTTTAAACCAGAGACCAAAAATAACAGCTATTTATGAATGTTTTCCGAGAAAATCATTTTAAAAATCTCAATTTTTATGCAAATGGAAGTCAGGTGTTAGCAAATATTGCAAAAATTTTTCGAGGAATGAAGTGATTAAAAAATTTCAAGATTTATCGGTTATGGTTACAAATAACCATTCTGAACGACGTAAAATTTTTTCCGATCATTAATAACTATTATCGATGACGGAATTCATTTTTGCTTACAAATAACTGTTATTGACAACGAGAATCGTTTTCGGTTACGTTACGGTTACGTTACGTTAATAATCTAAATTTTGTTAATTATCATTAACATAATATATTGTGTGTATATCATGGGCGGAATTTTGATTAGGGATAAGGACGCTAGGAAAGAATCTATGGCGAAATCAGGTCTTGACAAAGATTTCAGAAGGCGGAAAAGGACGGTAGAATAACATACTTTCTTTTTGTGACTCGTTCATACAACATTTCGAAGTGTCAAAACAGAGACATCAGGTCCTTGGGCAATCATCACAATCATATTCCTATACCTATACAGTTAGAATTAACGATAAAAGACTAGGGTAAGGGATCCAATTACTGTAGGGATACCAATTACTGTGCCTATATTAATTATACTTTTTTAAAGCAGAATGAATATTAAAAAAGAGATATTAAATTGGTTTCACAGTAATTGGGTTATACCCGACCTGTATTATGTTACACTCCTTGGCGACCGAGGTCTCTCGACCTTCTTGGCCCCTCACGGGGTATATCTCGCAGCAGTGGGGTTAGTTCTGGGACAATTATCGGGTAGACATTTGGGACATATATCGAGAAAAGACTGAAGTTGTAAAATTGAGTCTTGAGTTATTTTCAACAACACAATCACACAAATATAAATTTCCGTGAACGTCCGCAGTCTAGTGGATTTGAAAGTGTTTATGTGTATTATTTTTTTAAGAAAAGAGTTATTTCAACAATTACTTACAAAAAACCTGGACGGTCAATTTTTGGGATGTTCGCAGTACAGAGTAAGTTGCCAGTAATATCACTGAAAGGAACGTGTCCAATGTGTCCTCTATTCATTTGAACATGCACTCAGGCACGTTTCCGTGTAGAATTCTGTGCACGTCCTGCGATCAGCTCGAGAGCATCGTGGCATGCACTCGTATATTATACAATTTATTACAATGTGATTGGCAACTCAGTTAACAGATGTCAGATTGATTTGAGATATATGATAATATTCTATTACTGTCCCTTGGATGAGAATGCTTCATCGATTGTAATCAAGCATATTACGTAGCAATGTCCGTTGTCTAAGTCATTATACGTATCATAATGACAACGTGTTGTAAAACTTTGGAAAAATTCAAAGACTTTTACATCTCTGAGAAAGTATTAATACGTGAATTAATTTCTTTCTATAGATTTTAGTAAGTACTAATACAACTAGCAAACATGCTTCCGATTAGTAAGTAAACTATTGTATAAAATGTTAAATTTCAACAAATGTGGTTTTTGTCATTTTAAGATTTCTGGTTGTTACTATTATTATTAATATTATGATAAATATGACGTTCCGAGGATCTACCTCCAATGACCTTGACCGTGACATATTCTGTACAACTTTTCCCTACACAGGGTGTGCCATTTATCTGGAAATCCAAACTATTTCAAAAACTGCGAAAGATAGTGAAAAAAATATTTAATCAAAAGTTATTTGGTATGAAAAGGAACATAACATGATAATTTCTGTCTACAGAACCGCGAAAAATCGTCGTTTAATCGTGCCAATTTTCACGTTTCTGTCGACAGAAAAGACTTTGACTGCACCTCATTGGATTCGTATTAAATTGTACTATAATGCCGTGTACACATAAATACAGCATTTTATTAAAAAAAACTAACGTGACCTTGAAATCTCCACCATTTTTTCACCGACAAGAAAACTGTTTTTATCGCGTTATGCCCCCTCTCATACCGAGTAACTTTTGATGACGTTACAAGTACCCTTTATTTTGGAACAAGCTGTCACCGAATAATGATTAAATGAGTGATTGGAATTTTCTTGGCGGGGAGGGGGTTTGTGGGAGAGGCGGCATTATACCCAGTGTCGAAAAGGTATGATCTTCATATGAAAGTTACTTTGTTATTAACGAATATAGAGGATCTCAAAAACAAGGTATACAGTGATTTCTCTATATATGTCGCTAAGGCCAAGATGATAAAAGTCGCGGAATTATCCCCACTGCCACAGGGTATACCCCGTTGTGGGGACAGGAAGCTCGAGAGGCCTCGGACGCTGAGGAGTATAAACATAACACGACTCGAATATGTCTCCTGGATGATACACGACGCTGGCAGAACCCGTATTGTTGACATATATCAAAAATTCACTGTAGTTGAAATTAGTGAGGGTTACCGTGACAAAGGACCGGTGAAGGCTGGCCCAACTAGGCTTGCAATGTTCCACATTTCGCATGGATTTTTGTATGTAGGCTTCACGGACGGTTTGTTCCGCTCCGTCACGACCCTAACCTCACCCAAGTCCAAATTGGTGTGCTCGTAACTTTTCAAATTTACTGTGTAGAACACATATGTATATATATTTGGACGCAACATTTATGATGATTAATATCGAAAAAATGTAATGTCACTCGCGAAGTAAATAAAACGGAGACTAGTTCGATAGGAATAGATTGACACAAAGAAATTTTGTCCCATTAATACGAGGTATAGAAGAGTGTTTGTTCAATTTCTAATGTAGCAGAGTGCTCGTATACAAGAACATATTATATATTAACAAACCTATGAATTGCTTTAATTTTATGTATATTTTACATTTATGTCACTTCATACTACAGATAAGTAAATATCATAAGTTATTTCAGAAAAATACCATGTCTTGATAAAGGAAAATTCATTGTCACTAAGAGGAATGATTAAAGTGATTTTACTACACGGTTACTTTAGAAATGTTTTCAAGCTATATTCTATTCGACTACTTCAGAAAAATAGTGCAAATTGTAATATTTATAGAATTAAAATGATATATTTTAATTAAGAAGATCAGTTATACAATGTTACACCAACGTGTTTTACATCACTGATATGCCTCGATAGTATCAATTTACCTCGTAATGGGTAAAAATGATATACTTTGATTTAACAAAGATAACATATTTTCATTTGTGCCGTTTTGTATACATATATTTTTAAGTATTCAGTTGTAATCTGTAAAGAGGTAATATATTTCGGTTTATTTTCGATTAATGGTAAGCAACGAACTTGAATGAAAATTACAGAAATTACAATAATTATAAATGAAAATTTGCGTTGAAAATCTATGGCAATGAAAAAGGCATTACCATGCAGAAGAAATGCCATTGATTGTTGAAAAGCATGGAACATGAATCCGAAGCGGTTACCAAGAAGAATGTTAAACGTCGTGTCGATCAATTATCCGGAGTACCACGTCGTATGCAAAAGAACATGCGTATAAGCGATATCACTTGTCGCCACGTTCCTTGTTTATTGCTGGCAGAATGTGTTGGCAAAGAAGCAGCATGTGATACTTGTAACAGATTGCATTTCGTGCCTAGACACACTTTGTTACCTGGGTTTACACTTTCATGCACCAGAAACGACCTCACGTTTCCCGGTCCGTGTCGGTCTATTTATTTTGGCCACTTGGGTTTTCAAGGCGCTGTCACCTCGTTCGTGACAGAGGCTCTTTTCAAGTTCAGTAATCTGACTCGAAAAGCGTTAGAAAATAGCCATTCGGCATACATATGTATATTCTTATTACTTCGATTTCTATTTTTCAGGTATTTAGCTTCGAGCGACTTCGCCAAAGTCGAATAACCGACAATACGAATTACATTTTATCGTTATAATGAGCTATACATAATTATGCACCAAACTTAATTTTTGGAAAAAAATTGAACAAATTTTTTGTCGTAGAATAATACAAGATTTTGTGTTCAAACTGATTGTCGAAGGATTCACAAGAACACATTCTGCTTATTTGCGAACATGCGTTCATCTGATAAGAAATGGTTGAGCGCCTTAGGTCAGATTAAAGAGAAGTACTTTCACAATGTAATTTAAATTCTCAATTGATCCCATGTCTACTTGTTCCTGTTTTATGTATTTCATGTTATAGACTTTCAAATCTCAAAGTGAAGAATAAATGTTGCGATCAAATATTTGTCAAGTGTTTAGAATTTTTGTTTGTTCGTACAAGAGTAATAATGGGTCGGAATTGTTAAAATTGGAATATCTTCTAAACTATTAACTTTTCGGCATATATAGATTAATACTTTTTTGTAGCGAATGTCCGACTGCATCAATTGGTGTATGTAAAAATACACAATTCTATTAAAAACGAAAACATGGTTGACATTCATGCAACCGTTACGTATCCACCGATAAAAGAACTAGTAACCCTAGAATACAGGGTGTACCGCACACCGTGGACAATTGATTGGGAAGTAATTCTGAAAAGATAGAATACAATAAAAAAATAAAATTTTTTCATTCGATGCTTCGTTTTCGAGTAAATTGAGTTGAAAAATTCAGCAAATACGCATGCTATTAGATAGGAATTGGTTGATGCGTCCGATCATGGCCTACCAATTCTACTTCTTGCATATACTAATTACTAAATCACACGAACTCGACGGATCTTCAAATTCGTTTTTCTTGAAAACGAGGCGTCAAACAAAAAAATTTTTATTCTTTCTTGACTTATCAAGAAAAGTTCTTGACTTATCTTTCTTTCTTTCTTTATACTTTCTTCACTTTTGCTGGTGGAATTATAATACTTCCCAATCGATTTTCGACGGTATGCGGGGCACCCTGTATATTTCTTCGCATACCAGTTAATTTTAAGTAACTAACTACAAGTAATAATAGCAAGAAAATAAAGATGATAAAATCAGGTCAGACACCCTGTATATTTGTATTTGTCTACAGTTGATACCATTAATTTGTTGCTTACACAATAACAAAATAATATATACAAAATAGTATGAAACTGTCACAACTTTGAAAATTACGTAAGTGGGTCCTAAATATACGTGCGAATTTAATGATTACTTAATGAAATAGTAAACGACACTAATGTAAATACGTGCTGCAATATTAGCAATCAGAGCGTGCATATATATAATATACTCGTCAATATATCAAGTACAATAGGTTACTCATTTTTTATTATAAATTTCGAAAACATTTGGTCACTTTGAAAAGGTTATGGGTCACCTACAGGGTGAAACACATAAGACAGAATACTTAAATTTTCATGGTGTCAAGTAGAGTACGTATTAAAGTCAAGTTCATACAACGACTCTCAGAGAAGAGAAAAATAATTATGTTTATAAATATGGTTATAATTATGTTATGAAATAATAATTAAGAACACGACTTGAGGGATTCTTAAAGTCGATTTTCTAAAAAATGACGCATCAAATGAAAAAATGTATACCATATTTTTAACTTATTTTCGAAACATTTCAAGTACCATTTTAGAACACCCTGTAGACGCATGGAATGAAATAGTTTATGAAACTTTAAAGTTGTTTTTTACGAGAGCAGTCGACTTGCGACCTATAGTTCCTGTAAGACTTTTGTTCTTCGCGACAAGTACTATAGAATGCAATAAAAAAATGTTGACCTTGAAAAAGTCGGTCAAGGCCAATTTTACCAAACATTTTTAACAGATCTTCGCCGACTCTACTGTAAGTTGTAGAATCACGCTGTAACGGTTTGAACACATTATTTCTTGATACCTAGTACAATAGAATGTCAAAAAATTACGAAATAAGAGATCCGTTTGTATACTGAACAATTTCTCAAACATACCACATCGCGCGATTTGTCACCATTCTTAACAGTCAAATTGACAATATACAGGGTGAACAACATAACTGAATCACTTAAAATGTTTCTTATTTTTGATAACAGAAAAGAATTTGTAGAAGGAAAGATATTTCGACCGGGAAATTATTATGACGATCAACCATTTTTGTCAAGGTCATATTTTTCAAGATTTTATGATCATTGATGTTTTTTTTAATGAGTACATATTTTTATCATCATAGTGTAATGGATGATTGTGAAATAAAGACCAATTTACACATATTTTATGATCAGTTAATTGTGTAACAATTTTTCCTAGGTTTCCTGTTTTTCCTAGATGTAAAAGCTATTGGATTGCCATGGAAAGCCATGATGATAAAAATGTACGCTACTATTTAAAAAGCATCGATGATCTTGAAATCTTCAAAAATATAATCTTGACAGAAATTCATCAAAATAATTGCCCCATCAAAACAATTAATTTTCTTTCCTCCTGAATTTTGTTATAATCAATCGTTACAACGTATATACACTTTGAAAATAATCCTCTAGAAACATCGGCTAACGACTTTCATGAGAATTTTGCTAGAATTTTTCTTTTTCAGACAAAGAAAAAAATTAGTTCTTCTCGAATAAACAAGTTCATCGAGTGTAATGCATCTCGTAAACTTTGCTTACAACTTTGAAAGTTTTGGTTTGGTGATTTTCATGACCACATTGACAGTGACCGACTCCAAGTTCTGGTTTGGTGGTTAAAACTGCAATCTTCCAGTTTTGGCGGTTTGACCACTACAACACGTCATAGTTCGAAGTTCACTTGGGCGACTAACTCTAGAGATGCGAACGGTCGAAGTACACTGTCTAGAAACTATGGAAAACAAGTTAATCGTAGAACAATTATGTAACTGGCGAACATTTTGCACACAGATAGAACACCGATATGTACTTACAGGTGAAAACATGTAAAACATTTGTTGGAAATAAAGGTACAAACATTTAAAGTGCAAAATTGTATGTCTTTGGACAACAGATCGATTTGCGTAAAAGATTAAGAAAGTAATTTATTTAAGCAATGTTATAAAAAAAAGTAGGCTTTTAAAAAATGTTTCTTGTAAAATCATGACTGGGTAGATTTTGTGTAAATCTATGCGTGTAAAACTACAGATCATTGCAAGAAAAAAACAAATAAATTGGCGTAAGAGAAATATATTGCCTCGAACGTTCTGAATGATCGTTTGGTTTTCGTTACCGCGAAACCCAGGAAGGAAAAGCGAGCGAGATACTTGAGGCTGTCGTAAATTAGTGCGTTCGAACTACTGTGTTTTAGGTACAAGGACTATTTTTTAACTATATATCTACTCCTTAAAGCATTTTCCTATTAGACTACGCTCAACTCAAGATAATAGAATTTTACGAAGAAGGACGATTATGCTTATATTACTAAAAATATTCACTACGTTTAATCGGACGTTTTAGTCCTTAACATACAGCGCTTACAAACAAAATTACGAAAGTAGGACTTACAATTGTCCAATTGTGTTTTTATTGTTTTTGAGTAGTGTCGTTTTTGGTGAAGTTGCCACCGCCCACTACGAAGCTTGTGGCGGTAGAAGATGGCACGCTTACTTAGTGTCGCCAGATGAGGGAAGGGAGCACGAATTGAGGGGAAAAAGTTATCCTCTCTCTGCCAGTACCAGAGTATGCACGGCAGAGACGAAACGCGTCACGTGAACGGGTCGCGGTGGAAGCGTGGGGAATAGCGCGGTAGAAGGGGAAGTAGAGTGGGGACACAAGTCTTGATCTGGCGACACTGGACCCTCGCTACAGACGGGCCCAAGGCGAATGGAAAATTGCGGAATTTTCCTTGAGGGATTTTTGCGGAGGGAGCCCCGTTAGGGAGGCTCGCGAACGGACACGACGAGGTGCTGCTGGTGACCTGGCGCTCTATATTTTAATTGTTTTATACGGTTGAAGGTTGGGACATTGAACATGCACGTGATCGCCAACTGCGCGCAAGCAGTAAAATCACTTTTCAGAGTCCTAGCCCGAAATAAACCTGTTTCAGCTTAGCTAGGACGTTTGTAATAAAGTGATCGACTTCGCGACAGGAACCGTGCGCCAAAGGGCTAAAATACAAAGAGCTAAAATATTCGAAAGCTAATGTTCCTGAGCTAACACATAAAACTGCACACAACACGGTAAATACTATTGTTTGAAAACTTCAGCATTTTGTGAACAATGAAAAGTGAAGTTCTCGATTTGGTATTCCATGATAATTATACAATATACAGGGAGTCCGTCTATAAATGTCAGAGCAAATGTTTCGTAACTGATTGAAGTTACAAGAAAGTTTAATAAGATAAATTTACACGGTTTTAAGTCTGCTATAAACTGTATGCAAAATATTTTTTTACTCATGACCTTTGTAGGTTATGAAAGTCACTATCTTTTTTTTTAATTTATACTCCTATGTTTTACACATTTATGAAGTAGGAGTCATTTGCAGTCAAAATCATATTTGGTAATACATCTGAGGTATCGAAGAAGTAAACTGGATTGTGAGTATTTTTGATTTTGATGTGAAATGTCAAAGAGGTTGAGATAGTATACAAATAATGTCTGATAAATCAAATCAAAACAATATCTCATAAATAAGTCTCGTTTTCCAAATTATGGTATGGAAAGTCGACATACAAACACGCATACTTAATCCGATGATCATCGATACGAAAATTGCACACAATTTTTCAAAGATACTTATGCGATCTTCTGCATTATCAATTTAAAACAATATTTTCTGACAGGATATTGCTTCAGCACACAATACGCATGCTATGGTTAGCTTTTTGAACGATAGTCTTCCTGTATCTTCCTGTATGAATTTTTCATCAAAAAATTATTTGTATACTTTCTCAACATCTTTGACATTCCAAATAAAATTCAAAAATACTGACAATCCAGTTTACTTCTTCGATACCTCAGATGCCGATTATCTCGTAAACAATGCATAATATCAATTTTTTACCAAATATGATTTTGACTGCAAATGACTCCTACTTCATAAATGAGTAAAAAAATGGGGATATGAATTAAAAAAAAACGATGGTGACCTTCGTAACTCGCAAAAGTCACGAGTAAAAAAGAACGTTTTACATGCACTTTATAGCAGACTTAAAACCGTTTAAATTTGTCTTATTAAATTTTCTTGTAACTTCACCAGTTACGAAATATTTGATCTGACATTTATAGACGGGCACCCTGTATATGTATCTCAATGCTATACTACTTATACTACTTATTTTTGGCTGAAGTGTGTGATCAATGTAAGCAGTGACGTATGCTATGTATAATGTATGATCGATGTGTGCAGCGCAATGAATGTTGTTGTTATTATTGTCTTCATGAAACCTTGTTTGAATTCATATTTGTTCCATAAATACATTTGTTACTAGTTATTGTGTAAATATTCTGCATCAATTCTGTCACTTATGTCAGAGAATTTTTCATTATTGTCCTTACGTTTCTGTCACCTGCGCCGCGCCGTCTGCAGTCTCTGAATGTCATTTTTTCGATCCATTTACGGTCCGTTACAGAATAGTTATGAATATCCGAATAACTTGTAATCCTCGCGAAATAATCATAATTTAAAATAGGTAGCGGGCATCACAAATCTTTAAATTGACCGTGTTCTCCTAAAACTACGGAATAAAAGAATAACAAAGTATGCTTTTTCAGAACCTTCGGAATGTAATAAGTTGTTTGCAAAGAATGTGATAAATATATTGACAAAAGAAGTATACAAAATAAAGTACAGGTAAAACGAGAGTTGCTTGCAGAATAGACACGAGAAAAAATGTCATGCACAATTCCGTCAATGATTCCATCAAGCAACAGTAGCGATGATTTGTTTTATAATATAGGATTTACGTAGAGTGTGAAAAAGATCTCACTTCTTATTTTCTTGAAAGAGGAAACAAATTCCAGACAGTTTGTTAATTAAATTCGTTAAATACATGACTTTACAAGTATTTACGCACAGTACAATACAATGCAACACTTTCCTTTATATGTACACTATAATATTATTGATTAATTGCACGTATAATGTCATGATATTTTCCACATTTTTTAAATGCAGACTCTTTCAATTCATATTTAAAATTGATCGATCTTTTCTAATTAGACGTTATAACAATTTCAGAATAACAAATTAGTACATTATTTATTCCATAGTTTACAGAAATAGTAATTAACAAAATAATATCAATATTAATCATTGTACAATATTATTCACAAATATCTGTACCCCAATTAATGCAGCTTAGCTACATAAGGAAAAGTACACAACCCACTTTTCTAAAACGTAAAAGATAAAACAGATATGCAGGGTGTTCACGTTATTACTAGCCAGCGTTTTTCTTGCAAATAATAAATATTAGAAAAATTCTGGAAGACCAAAAAGAAATACAGTTTTTTGCAAGCAACGTAATGGCGTATGTCATTTTTTTCTGTTTGCACTATTTTTTTTGAAAATGACTGACTTTCAATGAGTTTTAACTTTTTAAAAATCGAATACTATATATTTTTTTTATATCATATAAAAGCGTCAAGACAAATTCATTTGTATACGACACAATGACCTATAAGGTTATACAAAGTCAGAAATGGAAGGAACATTTTGAAGATTTCTCTTTCATTTTTTTTTTTTCTAATATCTATTATTTGAAAGAAAAACGCTGACCAGTAATAGCGTGAACATCCTGTATATACAAAAATGCTTATCATTAACATATATTAATGTAGTCAAGTAATTGAACTTTCCAATGTTACCAATTAAAAATAACACGATCTTTTAATAATTTTGTTATTCTGTACCAGATAAAAGTATCTATTTCCGCATAACTACCCTACTTTGATACTACGCGACTTTTGTTTAAAATATGGTTTCATATCCCTTTACCTTATAAACAGCAAAATTTCTGGATTTCTATTACAAAATCTGAATCTATTACAAAAACTGAAAAGAAGGATATAGATGTTACAGACAATAAAATATAATATAGTTCTTTTGCATGATTAGGTTGAATACTTCAGTGTTTATAAACAGCAGTTGTCATGCGATACCAACGATAAAAAGTGGATATTCACAGAAAAATTATGCGTTCACATATGTATTTAGTAAAATTATTCTATGCTTAACCATGGTTTTATTTAAAAATGTTTAGTTACATATTTGATTAATAGTGTCGTAGCTTTCTTAGCAAATCTGGAATGCAAATGAATACTAAAGTTTTAATAAGCTACAATTCATCTACAATAATATGATATAATAGCACGGTTGCAAATCATATTTTACAGTTTAGACAGTCGAATGTGCACTGGAAACATTCATAAAGTTCATAAATTCGTAAATAAATGGTGTGCAGTGATGAATATTAGACAGAAATATTAATCAGCAACAACTAAAATTAATAATTTCAATGGCAGCAGTACCATTTGAATTTAAACTGCACTGAAGTTTGCTTGAAATTTTGAGGAATGAGATTACACGAATTCTCTGAATGGTACCATGGTTTCCGTGACATCTTGTGCACTGATACTGCTATAACACGTATGTCAATCGATTTGGTTATATCTTTGCATCTATACATACCGAATATTACGTACAATCTGTTATATACCCCGCGCCCCTGCGTATAGTATTACAATACATCATATCTTCCTCCCAACGACTTAAATTCGGTTGAACGGTCTCCATATCGAGAGAAATCGTTTCCTCTTTGATTCCTTTATTCCGAGCCATAGGCATTTCATAGTTTAACGGATAGCAACCAAAGTCACTACCAGTTTATTGAACAATATTTCTAGACAACGATTTTTAATTGATTACATACACCGCATCGTTTATTCAAGGATTTCCTTATTTCCTGATTTCGTGACGCTGCATAAAGAGTTTAGAAATGTTTACAATTACCTTTTTCCGACGCAACAAAACTGTTCCGTCGTGTACAAGCACTTCTCCAATACTCGCTTTGCACATAAACGAATGTCCGGAAACTCGGATTGTATATAGAGGATATCTTAAAATGATTTGGCAACAAAGTAAACAAACTATCTTAGATTTAGATTAGGTAGATACTTATTAGTTTATCGTTAAAGGAGAATAGCAGTATTTAAGCTTCAAAAAATAGATTTTTTTTATGTATTGGAAGCTTCATTCTTTGTGAACTAGTATAGTATATGTATAAGTATATTTTACTTGAGTATTTACACTCAGGTAAATATTATTAGGTAAATTATACTCTACCATGAAATAATAACTTGATTCAGTATATTTTACTATACTAGATTGTATACTATACTATACTATTAAAAATGATATAAATAAAATAATATAATATGATATTTTGTATGGCCACCTTTTATCTTACAATTAATTACAGCGTCGAATCTTCTCGTATAGCTTTCATATAATTTATTATTACCATTCTGTTCATAACACCTCAAACAGTTATATCTGCATTTCTTGGTTCACTTTTTCTTTGTGTTCTGAGGTGGTCAGCTCATAATTCTTTCACTATATTTTCCATTAAATACGTGTTTTTTATAGACCATGTACGGCTTAACGAAACATTAGAATCTACATCATCGTTACAAGTATGCATCACTGACATGGGTGGCCTGAAACTTCTGCACAGTACTGTATGTGTTACAACTACTCAGGCTTACATTCTGAGATAATCAGGGCAAAGTTTTGTTAAACTTCAGATTATGATTGGTATTTTGTTAACATTTATGATCAGGTTTTAGGAGCAGGTTTCAAACAAACGGATGTGTAGCCAAACTGTTAAAAAGCTAAAAAAGCAAAAAATGAATAAAAGAAAGCTAATGCATTAGAAAGCTAAAAATTTAATCGTACTGGACATATTGTATATGAATTTCCACTATTATTTCATCATTCGCAATAAGCTGATATTCAAAAACTATTTCACACCACGATAAATTGTATGAAGTGTAAGATATGCAAAGTCCTAGATCTCATCTAAATTTAAGCTAATCTAACCTAGCCTAATCTCGTCCTTTGAGTTACTGTAAATGACCAAACCAGTCTGTTTCTCTGTCTGATTTTTATCAGATGCCACCATCTAGCGACATTTTAGTGACTCGGTAGTCAATCTGCAATTTCTATACTTTCAATTTCTATGATAGAGGACGCGCATGTAGAATTATACATTTAAATGAGATCTAGGTTTAAAGAAGACTAAAGACGACTATTTTAATTATAATACATACATTGTAGTAAAAATTTCTAAAAATCTAAATAAGAACATTTCTGTTTTTTCTATAAAGTAATGAAAAATAGTTGCTTTTAGTGCTGCTTAAACATATAAATGTATGATTGTATATGCGTGCCCTCTATCGTAACTGAAATAACAGAAGTTGCAGTTACCAAAATCGTCGCTAGATGATGTAACAGATATTTGATGGCGTATGGGGCACTGTACCAACCGTCCGCTGCAAATCTGCTGCCTGCGTCTCCTAGCAGACTCTGATGATTTTCTGCCATTGTTAGGTTTGGCTGACTGGCAGATATGAGTTTCTTAAGGCTTCTACGGCCCATGACTTGGTCATTATCCGTCGCGATTTATAGGTATAATCTTCTGCATATTTAGTTACAAAGGGGGCTACATATACGCCTTACGGATAGAGTTATTAAATCTGTGTTAAATTTTTCAAAGCATAAGAATATATGTAATGTATAAAGCTTTTTAGGCCTCTGTTCACATTTTCGCGAGTTTATTGGGGAATTTTCAATTATAGCGAAGCATTTATAGGATCTCTTAAAGAAAGATTACCGTTTGATAATTACCGTTTATAATTAGAATTACCATTTGCATGACACCCTCAGGTGTCTGGCGCCTAATTCGGTGAGGAAATTCGCAATTCTTCGCGAGAGGAAGAGCCTGCGAGAAACCGTTGGTCCCGGGTGTACCACGTACCGCACGGCTTGGCCTCTTGGCCTGTAAGTACCCTGGTGTCGCTAAGGTTTCCGTTCTTCGGACGGGAACGAAACAGTAAACGACGTGACAGTACATAACTAAATTTACCGCAAGGCGAAGATCCTTTCGATAATTATGGGCCAGTAAATAAACGGCATTAGGTTAAACGATATTCTCTGTATATGTCGCCAAGGCCTGGACGATAAACGTCGCGGAATTATCCCCAGTTCTACGGGGTATACCCCGTAAGGGGCCACGAAGCTCGAGAGGCCTCGGACGCCGAGGAGTGTAAACATAACACGGCTCGGATATGTCTCCTGGACGATACACGACGCTGGCAAGACGACGAGATGACGAGATGTTGTTGGCTTTGTCGTTTTTGAGGCACTTACGATAGTCTGATCACAAACGTTTTTAACAAGCATGAATCAGTTTTCAATGGTCTACAAATTGCACCACAGGAATTTAAAAAAAGTATCACTTCAATGAATAGTCAAGGACACTTTGACTTTTTAAAATGGCACTATGTGTATTTGACTGCTTAATTTCGTATGCGATTTCAATACGAATTCAATGTGACTTATAGGTTGTACGTTACGTACTCGTATACTTGTTTGTATGCTAATTGTTTTTGCAATTTTTGAGCAGTTCCAAGAATATTTGACACATTTTTTAAAATACACAGAATATTAGACGTAAAATACCACAGTACTCAATTTGAGTACGTTGACGTCTCAACGTCGCGTCGCGTCTGCAACCGTTGATGTTTATGTTTTAAATGTTTCGACTGGAAGCTTTAACGGTCCGTAGCGTAGAACTAATTGTGGAGCCTGATGGAAGTACATACGCAAATATACGGAGAGAAGAAGTTGGAGTTTCGTCGCATAGGGTAGAGGTACCAGTTACCAGATATTTAGTGACAACTTGGAAGCTTTTTGTTAATTTGAAGATATTCTGTAATTTATTTTGCATTGTTTGTGATAAACAGTTGATGATCAACCTTTTATCTGTATCGTAACATTTTCTTGGACGATTGTGTTAAAAAGTGAAAGAAATATTAACTAAATTTTGATCCGATGGTCCTACTTACCGGACACAAATAATTTGTAATAACCAGCACATTTTCAAAACTACAAAGTTGCACTTCCGTCACTAGTTTAACTAATAACAGCATTCGTGAATAGAGACAAGCGTACAATGTGATTGAATATTTATGTTCCATGACCCTTAGTAGTGATTATAAAACTTCGTACAAACCTTCTGGTTATACTAGTGATGGGCACGATAGGGGCCCCTCAAACGCTTGTCTCTCTCCCTACAACTTCTCTTTCAAGCAGCGCAACCCTTCGTCGCGTTCGCTAATGTCACGCGTCTTTGTTGTCCTACCATAACAGCGCTTACTGGAAGGGGACAGTGGGCGCTATGGTGGGGACGGTTTTGCCTCAATTGAAACAAAAATGCTCATCCCTAGGTTATACTGACAACCAGGAATATTACAACGAGCAATTTGAAACAATTCATTTTCCATTGTGGTTGACCATAGTCGACCTTGATGACCTTCATAAGTATGTCACTGTATTCATTGTGAAACGCCTTTTCAAAATATAGATAAAAATATCTACCACACCATTTAAAAAAACCGGATTGATAAATACAATCATTTCTTTTTAATGTTTTTCAGTGTACGAAGTCTATAATACTTATATTTTGTTTAAACCACTACATGCACAAACAGTAAAACGATCACGCATTTGGTATATTTTTAACATATCTTATTACGTGTGATAAGTCCACTAGCTTCAAGCATAAGTTATAGATGCTGATATTTAAATAATTATTATACAATAATAATAAATTAATATCGTATTTTAAACAAAGTATTTTCAAGCATTGTAGTATCTAAGAAGTTTTTTGCAGAATCATTTAATCCTTTAAGTGACTAGTCCCTGACAGTTATGCGCTTGCGTAACGCATGAAGGCAAATTTTTAATACTTAAAATGTTATTTACGAATAATATCTACATTTTGGACCACGTTCTTGATTTTCGCGGATCACTTAAGGGATTAAGTTATTGTACGAATGATGTACAGTAGTGCACGGTTAAATTTACATCAGTCAGCCCCACTCTTCTTCCAACCATGTTATATGTTTGTGCTCAGCGAAGCTACCTCAGGAGACAAGGAGGAAGAATGAATACAATATATGCAATACCACAACTGAAAAAATTAAACATGGGACAAAGAAAATTTCATTTTCAGTAATTGTCGTCTACCCTTTATAAATGTAGCACCAATATATGGTTGAGATTCTTCCGATTAAAATGAGATCAAATATGGGGTCAGTAGGACTTATTTTATCAATTTAATATGGAACAATCTACGTTTTCATTATACAAGAAATAGTCCGATTTACATCGTGTTTGGATTTGTTTTAATCGAAAGAATCTCGGCTATTCATTGTTACAACAATTATAAAGGTAAGGCAACAATTACTGAAAATGAAATTTTCTTTATTGCTACTTTTTTTCAACCGCCGCACCCCCTTTGGAATGCTGAGTCTCAACCGCCGATTTTCGACGTACTATGTTTATTTCGCTTCCGCTCGTTATACTGATTCTTTCATTTCATCGAGCCGTGCTCCGGTCAGTTCTTTCACTGCTGACTTCTGAACTTATGTAAATTTAACCGTGCACTACTGTAACATGATGTGGTAACGGTCAACTAGATACCAAATCGATTGCATATAAACGTATTGAGCGCTACAAAATATTGAATACTAAATACTGTTATAAAATATTGTAATGTTGAAATTGAAAAAAAAAACGTAGGATATACTAATAGGATGTTATTGCTTAACTGAAAAATTGAGTTTTTGATTATTATGTCGATCACACGATACATTTCTATGGGCTAAAATTTGTTCACTGAATATCAAGGCTAACACAGATTTTACAGGAAGCTCGTAATTCCGGCACACAGTAACAAGATCGAGTGTAAGCAAGTCGAAATCTCTTCATCCGGCGACACGCGTTACCAAACCTTCCGTTTCGATGCTTTAGTAGTATGTATATGCAACCAGAAGTTCTCAGACTATCCCCATCCTTACTACGTACATCTTCGACTAGTAAGGATCCTCTTAATTGCATGCGGTAATTATTGTTTGCGTGACAAATACATCAGACAGTATCTACAACTGTCTAGTTCTGTCTGAATCCTTACTATCTAGTTATATCTTTTAATGCAGTAATCAATAAATATCCGGATTTCTCATGGTTTATAGAATGTAACGTTTAGAAAATCTACCATTTCTTTCGAAGACCGTGATTACATTTTTCAAAATGTGTGACACGGAACAGAAAAAGAAACAGAAAAATTATTAATCTACCCTAGTTCAGCACAGGTCTTATCGTTAATATATTAGATGATTGCAAAAATTCGTGCCTGAGATGAAAAAAAAAAACAAAATTATTAAGCAATTATACAAGGTGTCCCACGGTAAGTGCCGTTTGGTATAACTCCTGAACGGTACATGATAGGGCAAAGATCTAGGGGGACTTCTATCATCATTCTCTATGTAAAATGTCACGCAGAAGGTGGAAGAAAATTACACCACAGCGTGAATGTATATCTTTCGACCGGTGTTGGTTCGATAAAAATAGGTTACCGCAAAATTGTCCTTGTTCTGAAATTTCAAGGTTCAACTTTTGTGTTGCATCATATTATACTCGTCGTAGGGATAACAAGCTTTAAAAGCCCAGAAGTCAAATTTCAACCGTCCTCTTGTAAAACAATGTTAAAGTTTGTATAATTTAAAAAACTGACTTTATTTGTAATCCTAGACGTTTCCGAAATCATAGTATAAGCGGCCGGGTGGTGATTCTACAAACAGAAATAACTCGAAAAATTGAACCATTTTTTGGTTTGATGCTTCGTTTTCATAACCTACTGGTTCTACTTTCTGTAAATAGTATAGCACAGGAACTCGACGGACTTTCAAACTCGTTTTTCTCGAAACGCGAAGTCTAACAAAAAATTGTTATACCTTCTACTCGACTCGTTTTTGCACGTCGAATCACCACCCGGGTGCTCGTTCCGCAATTTCGTAAAAATCCTGTATACGTCCAAAATTACAGTGCGAACGACTTGGGGTTGATTATACAGCCAACGTACGTTTATAACAACGAATAACATTGCTTCGTTTAAGTATTCGTTTTCAAGAAAATCAATGTCAACAAATCTTAAAGTATATAAATAATCTAGAATCTAGATCACACACATCATCCTGCCTTCTTTTCTAGGCAAAGTATTGAAAGCATGATACAAATACATTACACGTTATACATTGATCGACAAAACGTACCTTAATCGCAATAACATACGTAAGCAATCAATTTTCAAACTTGATATTTTCGAAAGCTATGCCTTGGATAAAGATATTTTATTCTATATTTTCCTCTAACTTTTTCAACCACCTCGTTATATCAATTGCTACATGTCGAGAAGATTGTTGCGATATAAAATTAATTCGGAAATGAAGCCGCGTAAACCATATGTTTATATAAGATATTTCGTTTATTTGTGTACGTTGAATTCACCGATGTTGCACTTCCCACATGCAACACAAAATCCTGTATATATGACTAGGTCCTAGGCTTTATGTATTTCAGATTGTAAGTGATTTGATAATATCACTTCATTCCGATTCCAATAAAGCAGAGTATATCTGACTATATGTATACGTATAAGTTGTATTGGTAAACAATAGTAATTTTCAATGACGTTATAAGGCTGCAACATCGGCTAAACAACATCCTGTAACCAATAAAGAGATGAGGTGATTAGAATCCCAAGAAAATATAAAAGTGTAGCATCGGTAACAATAAGGGGATTCCAGGTTACACAAATAGAAAACAAAGCACGTAAAGTAATAAAACGTGCAAGGCGGACGACCTCTGGGTATTCAGTTACACGTCTTCATCGGCGCCAGTGGGCGTTCGTGCTCCTTTTTTCGTCAGTGTTAGTTCCGTTAGCATCATTAGTGACGTTAGCGTCTGTTTTGTGGACGCGGTCAGTGTTAGCGTTGACGTATGTTACCGGTAGTTGTGTTCAAAAGGTAGGAATGGTCATTGGTGCTTTGCAGACTTTAATGGAACGGGAGGAAAATGAAACGTAAGATGACGCAATGAAGAAGGGAAGAAATAAAGTTCGAGAAGAAGAGGAGCAACGTAACTGCTTTTGAACGACCGACTGACACTGCTACAGAGTGGATTATTTCTGTGTTATGAGAGACTGTTATTTTCTACGATGCTACATTACTGAAAAATTTGAAGCGGAAAAATGTTTATTTATTCCCATCGTATCATTTCAAGATGTCTTCAGTTCGCCACGTTCAAGCATTACATTATTTTTAAATTCAGTATCTCGAATGCACTAGTCAATTTTGAATGTTTCATTTATATTGTGTTCTAAATTCGAATATTTTCTGTTTTATTTCTACTATTCTGCAAAAATTTTAAAAATAGCAAAAATCTTATTTATGAAATGTATGCATTTACCTTTAGGCAATGAATAACCACTGCATTTTCAAATTGTTTGTTAAAAAAAATTGCTATAGTAATATTACGTTTACGACATATTAAGGTCAATACATTTTATCTCACAATTTGATACTTTATTGACTTACGTTACAAAAAGTAGGTCATTCCATAAAAAAAGGTGATCTTGAAATTTCTAAAACGCCTTCACCCACCAAAAATCAAGTACTGCATGAGGTGGGCCCTCGAAGTCATTTAAATTCCATGTTTTACAAATGTAATAAAACGTATTGTTTAATAGTTATCCAGGGTAATCAAGTTAGCTAAGACACTCTGTATACAGGGTGAGTCCGAAGAAACAGAACACCTAAATATCTCCGTTACTTTTCGTTGTAGAAAAAAACTTCTTAGGACAAAGTTACACTGTTTGAAGGGCCACATGTAACGGTGTAAGGGAAAAAATTTTCAAGGTCATTTTTTAATGAGATTTCAAAGTCATCGATGTTTTTTTAAATGGAATGATATATCTTCGTTAACGTAATGTTGTAGTTGACAAAATAACGAATTCATCCACGTAACACAATATGACCTACAAATGACCTTCAACCCAGGAAAATGGAATAAATAAAATTCAACGTGTAAGATAATTGTAGATGAGTGTTGCAATAATAATTCTGTATAATGGCAAGTGCTCATCAAGGTATACGCATTCTTTTTATATTTAATAAAGTAGATTTATTTTTTATATATATTTTCAACGGTGGTTTTATTTGTTAATTGCATATACATATAACTTCAAAGCAATATATTACAAAAACGGCAAAATATATCCTGAGATTCATACATATTCGGATATATTACTTATTATAGTTAAAGAATTTTATAGTTCTGTTTACAACTATTATAACTGCTACTCTTAATTTTATGAACTTTTTAAGAAGTGCCCATGCCTTTCCTTTAGGATCTATTGTGGAAAATTTGTTAATTTCTTTTTAAAGATATTAGTTGTATTGTTAAATTTCAAGAATCGGTGTGGCGCGACGGTAGCGTGCCAAGTTTTCAGCCGAACGACCAGGGTATTGTTAAATTTCATTTTCTGTGAATAATTAACAATACGTGTACATTCGTAAACAAATTTGGATTTTTGTCAAAAATTTTGCCATTTGTCCGCCACAGTCACAGTGCGAAATTTACAACAGTGCAGAAACTGTTATTAATAATCATTTTTATGCATAATACAATTTCTGCAATAATTATGATATATATCAATCATTTTTATGTATTCTTAATTTGTTTTTGATATATGTTTTATACCTATTGGAAAAGTAATGTGAATGTAAGGATTGATCAAGATTGTTTGAAAGAAATTGAATGGGAGAATGAGTCATATAGAGAATAGCGATTTGTTAAGTTTGTTAATTGTGTTTATTGCTTTTATAATTTGTTTAAGTTCACTATTATTAATGTTACATATGGTTCATTTATTATTAATTTCATTTTAAATTTGTCAGTTTTTAAAAATAAATTTTTTTTATAGAAATTGTTAATTTTTTGTTAAATTTATGAATTATATTGGTAAATTTCATTTTCTGTGGAGAATTACCTATACGTATATACATTAATCATCAAATTTAGAGACGTGCCGAATAATAGGCCATTTGTCCGCACAGTCCGCTGTACCGCGCTGTTCTCACTAAGGAAACCCTTAAAGTGCCGTACAACCACTACTTACTGGGTTGAATCGTTACGCAATTGCGTGACCGACAGTTATAGGTTACCATTTCTGACCTCGATGGGGATCCAGGGCTTTTCCTCCAAATCACCGTCCGCGACCCATGGCGTCGTCCTGCGGTGGCAGCAGTAGGAGGACAACGACAGCGGACATCTTCGCGAACCCTCCACCAAATATATCGTTCCGTCGTCGCCCTAACCAGCGTTACCAGACGGTGTGTATTCCACTCTACCACTAAATGTGGCTCGATTCTTCTTGTAGTGGAAATGATATGACGTCACATATCCCCTCTTGTCACTGGTATGTGCCTTGTGCAGATAGTCGCGAGAGGGGAATCTGATGGTGAGAAGGGATGCGTACAGACTTTTTCTGGCAACGTTAATCCCGACCGCAATCAAATCTCGCCGAAAGATGGCCGAAAGAAATCCGGAATTCCTGGGAAACGAGGTCCTTAGTGCGCAATTAGGCTAGGATTCGCGTGGAATTGAGAGAAAAAAAAAGAGTGGAGGATGCCCGCACTATAGGTCACTATTACGTTGATCGCTTGGCTAGATAGTGCATGCGAAGTAGAATTAAAGTATTTCGTACCGAAAATGCCGTCGACGAAGTCACGACCATAGTAAATCGTTCATAGTAGCTATTTGCGTTACCTGATTCGATCGTTGTTTGATGAACTGACAGAACACCCCAACACAGATGATTTCGCATTGCGACGCTTTGGTTCTGAGCGCAGAATAGCGCGTTATATTGAGATCATTAGCATTAACATCTTGTACTGGCAACGCTAGTCTGCGCTGAGCACGTTGTTTCTACCGCTTTCTCCATTGGTCTTTCGTCTCGACTTTGCATGACACCTTTGTAACAAGCACCCGCCCATCCGGCGAGCCGAGGAAAACCCCGCGGTCGAATATCGAAGCAAGTCACGGCGATCACGATCTCGCCATCTAGCCGCTTCATATACCGGGTAACCGTCACCGTAGTCCCCAGTGAATTATAAATCGCCGTTGCCGTCCCCTTCATTAAAACGACACGTACCCAACAAATCCGTGTATTCTTTACAACCGCACTGTCCGTCCTGCCGCGAAGACATCTTCGTCTCCTCCTGCCGCGTACGATTCCTGGCCTATGAGCTTCCCAATCATCTCCTGTTTCCTAGGGGGTCCGATATTGGGGACATTGTCGCATCGTTATTTGGCGCAAATTTGACATTCTGCATCTCTACGGTGCCTGACGCCCGAACAATCGGTAAATTCGCGATTCGTAGCCCAGCCACTTGGTCCGTAAAACCCCGTGTAATAGTGTGTATCCACAAAGTGCGTGGATTCTATTTCTACTTTTACTAAGTAATATACAGGGTGTTCACGCTATTACTAGCCAGCGTTTTTCTCGTAAATAGTAAATATTTGAAAAGAGAAGAGAAGAGAGAAGAGGAGAAGTAGTATTGTTTTTTACACACCACACAATGGCGTATGTAATTTTTGGGTTTATACTAATTTGTTAGATATGAAGGTGACCTACAATTTTTGCAAAGGAATGCTGTATATTTTTTTATATCACATGAAAGCATATTTCTAGACGAATTCATCAGTATACTGCACAGTGACCTTCGAGGTCATGCAAGGTCAGAAATGGAAGATACATTTTGAATATTTCATACCAATGTGTTTACAAGTATTCCTTATTCGTACGAATCAGATGATGCTGTCGTTCACTATCAGAGTGTTTACTTTTAGTTTCTACTACGACGAGACAATTTCAGTATTACTTTCGAAACCGAAGTTGTCGGATTTTCTTCAAAATGTAAGAGGACTTCTAACTTTTTATCTTCAGAAAGAAGACATTTCCAATTATGATACTTATTTTGCATAGACCTTGTTTCCTTCAAACGTTTGGCAAACAAAGCAAACTGATTATCATTTGGTTGCACTCTGTCTCTGGATATTCTTCTAGGTATTTCAATTTACTTCGTCTTTTATTTCCATTTTACTGGTAATGAATGCGTACACCATACCCGCCTTCTCGTCCACCGAATAACGATACAAATCAGTTTCGGAAGTAATACTGAAATTGTCTCGTCATAGTAGAAACTAAAAGTAAACACCCTGATAGTCAACGACAACATCATCTGATTCGTATGAAAATGGAATACTTGTAAACACAAATGTTTCTTCCATTTCCGACCTTGCATGACCTCGAAGGTCACTGTGCAGTATACGGATGAATTCGTTTAGACACACGCTTTCATGTGATATAAAAAAATATACAGCATTCCATTGAAAAAATTGAAGGTCATCTTCATGTCTAACAAATTAATATAAACCCAAAAATTACATACGCCATTGTGTTGCGTAAAAAAACTACTACTTTTTCCTCTTTCATTCTTTTCTAATCTTTACTATTTACAAGAAAAACGCTGGCTAGTAATAGCGTGAGCACCCTGTATATGTATAAATGAAGTACTACCCATCGTTTAAACGTCGAGAGCGAAATTGGATTTGTAATAAAATGCTATGACAATTGTTCACTTCAGACTGCTAGAAAAGCTTAGACATTGTAATCGATCTTTAACACTTGTAATCGATTCACGAATTCAGTATATTTTTTATTCCTTAAACGTATAGAATTAAGTTGAAACAGCAATTTTTATTCATAAATTATCCTTTGCCTGGTAAGCGAGGTTGGAGAGGATCGTATAGTTACGGAGAATACACATTTATATTTCTCACGTAAATAACAAAGGAGAAACGTACATTTCAACATAGGGAGCTCTTTATAGATCGCGATAAGCTACGATTGTTTCAAACAAAAATTTAATAACCTGAAATTATTTGATTAAAGAAAGACCATTTTCGTAGTGAGAAACGTAAGTCGTTATCTCATTTGTGTATAAGATTTTTGTCATTGCATGCTGCGTTCCGAACCTGATTTTTTTTTACAATTTTACGACCTTCTATGAAAGAAATATTTTGTTAGCACCTCGTCGAATAACATCTAATTTGAAAAATTAAATTGATTTTGAAATTTCCGTCACTATAAGAAATATCAAAAAATAGTTATACCACATAACGTCCTCCTCTGTAAACACTGTACATAGATTGACGTATTTCGGGTTTTATCACCAGATCGCCGATAACCAATATGTATAACGTGCTAATAGAATGCTATTACTAACGCACGTTGTTTACATTACATAAGACTGTACATTTTGAAAGAAATATAGTCAAATAAAATATGTAGAACATATTACTCTTTGTAATTCAAAAAGCAGACATTTCATTCATAAGTTATTTTTAAGCGTACTCTCAGCTGTATAAAGTTTGCATAATAAAAATGCATTTAATGCTTAAGTGTAATAATCTACTAACTTTTTATAATTGTATCAAAAGACATGACTCTTTTGAGAAGATATACAAATAAATTAGTTCTGTAGACGACGTATAAAAGAAGTTTGGTAAAAAATTGCAATTGGTTTTAAAATTTTTTCATGTAACAATAAGCCTGTAACAAAGGTAAACAATACATTTTGTGAGATTACGTCAGTTCTATACGTGATCACAACTCCATCAAAACAAGTGAAGGGCATTGAAAAATATAAGAATTTTTAGATTTACTACAGCTAAAGGCTGTATGTTGCGAAAATGTATGGCATCGTATTCGAATATCCGTAAAAGAAACAGTGCGGATATATGAAAAATTTGAAACGTAAGGCTATAAAGTTTTGAGAAGTTATAACACGTGCGTTGGGCATTACTGTTAAAGAGCTATAACACAGCTCGTCGAGCACCTGCTATGCTGAACGTTATACTTTGTACCATCCTCCTAGTAGTTGACAGGTTATTACACCTACGTTGTATACAAAGTATTATCTCGTATCGTACTAGTAAAATATGGCCTTCCATTATATTAAGAATTTTCTACGAAACCTACTATAATGCTCGGCTCCTGTCCGTGTAACTAAAAGAATCTAAATTACGGTAAAAGTCAAACTTATGTAGGTTTCCGTAGAATTTAGTTGGCAACATCGAAAAAGTTTTCATACAAGCTTAACGTGGAATATCATAAATCAAAACAACAAATTCTATAGATATAAGCATGTTTAAGTACACGTAATATTGATTCATTTAATAATGAACAACCCAATTTTCACATAATTGTAATTACGGATAACCTAAATTTTTTACATGGTATTTCACAACTTGACAAAGTAACCTACTTTTTTCAAAGTAACTTCTTATACATACATTTTAGTTCTTTAGCTGTACGGTAAGCGTTTTTTAATATGAACACTGTACAATTTTTAATAATTTAATGTATAATATAGTCAGTCTGGAAAGTATTCAAACAATAATAACATTTTTTTTTAAAATAACTAAATGTTTTACTTGACAGTACATGTTTTATTTCATTTGTCCTGTAACGTGGTTCTCAAACTTTCTTTCTACGTATCGCTTACAAATTTTTTTCAAGGTAGGTATTATCAATTGTTTGAAATTGACGAAAGTGATTGTGGAAATGCTACAAAAATGCTAAAAAATTGTCAATATTACAATGAGTATATTTTGAATTTCAGTTGCATTGTCAGTATGAGCATATCATTAATAATAAGAAAATAAAATAAATGCGAATTTTTAGATTCTTAATATATGTAGATACTGCCGTCCATTATTAAAGATGTTAATCATTATTGTTATTGTATACTACAAAAACAAATGATTTAAAAAATTTTCAAAAACTTGGAGGTCATCATTAAAAAAATAATATCTATATAGAGGGTGACCGGTATCAACGTATAAATGTAAATTACTCGTACACTGTGTATTACATAAAAAAAAATAGTTCAGATAAAAAGTGATTGGTTTCAAGGGGGCCAGAATCTGGTCTAAATCTTTTTTCTGTAGATAGACACGTAGAGGTCACCTGAAGGTGATCAACGTTTTTTTTTAATGTTTTACATTACTCATTATAAGCTGAGATAAAAAGTTGTAAAAAACAACTATTACACTTTTCTTCACGATTCACGAAAATTTCTTTTATGCATCATCTAGTAAACAAATCCTTCTAGCTCCACAATAGAACTCTTAGTATTGTAAAAAGTGTTCAAGCATTAATTTCGGCCACAGTGTCTATTTATACACATCTACTGTCCGTCTGCCTAACTGGAATAGAAGATTTATGGATCTGTAACACGGTATGCCCAATCAAATCGGTCTTTAATCAAATCAGAATGGTATTTTGGTTTCTGCATGAAATCCAGTATAAAGGAATCAGATTTGGCTCAATTAATGTCTCTAACCAAATCAGAATGCTATTGGTTTCCACATGAAGTTGATATAAAGGAATCAGATTTTTAAATATTAATTGGCATCACTAAAACATTGCATTGATTCAGTTTCGGTCGCTTATGGACTTATACATAGATTATAGTAAATAAAATAAGTAATGTTTTAAATCTTGGCGGATGAAATAAAATTATTTCTCGTAGCAGGTATGTTGTTATTCTAAGTTTATTCGATTATTTCCCAAACTATAGCTCATTGTAAAAAACATTTCAAATAAAACTTACTCTGTTTCGGGGGAGACATTTTATGATGGTCACACATCTTCTCTAGGCGGACGTGCTTCCGTCTAGCTAAGCTAAATTTTGAACGGCACTAAATGGCCTTGAGTGACCTTGGAAGACGAAAGTGTCAGAATTTCAGTACAGGCTACACGCTTATCTAAATAAAAGCATGCTGTTTTTAAATAGAAGCATGGATTTGTGACCAGCATAAGAATGCCCCCCTCCAAACAACGAGCTATAGTTTGGGAAACAGCTGCGTGCAAAACTTGAAATGAGACACCCTGTATACTGTATCGTCTCTGCTGCGTGCAACAGTTGTAGAACTTCTGCTAGTCTAGAGTATTTTTGTGAAAGACCTCCTTGATTTACTGACGGACAATTAAAATTTTTATATACATTAACATTTCTATACATTTTCAACGAATCTTTTATATGTTCAACTTATATTTTACTCTATAATCATCGACATACTTACATACGACTAGTTGTAGAAGATGCGTACATTAATATAATTTTTCATTGTTCTGGAAAGATTGATTGAAACGCGATTCATTAGACTAAAAAATTCTGACTTTCAAAGATGCTGCAGTGGCCATCTGTCTTCATAAAACACAGAGACTTCTTAATCGAGTCAAAGAAATAATATTGAACCTCAAAGGAGAAGGATCTTTATTAACGTTCAATTAATGGTTTCTTGGAGACCTAAATGTGTTTATAAGTTTAAACATTTTTAGAAACAAGATAATTATACTTGTTTCATTATGTTCGTTATTTTGCCACTGAAAGACAATAACTTTAAGATGTAATAAAAGCTTCTACGGGAAACTTGAACTGCTTAATATGTTTTCTGTTGTTACATCTACAATTTTTTTCTTTAATATCAGTATAAACACAATATTGTTTCGATAAAAAGTACTTCACAAGCAATATATTAGGTTGGTTCTAAAAAAGTAGTTTTCCAGAATTATTTTATAGGAGAGATCGAACGAACTTTTTGGTCACTCCAATACATAACTTCATTTCCATATAATGTAGTTTACATAATATGCTTGTAGTGCAACTTCTGTTACACTTGTCACTTTTTATTTTTCAAAAGCTTGTAAACAACCATTTAAAAAGTTGCGTACTCATTTCAAAGAATATAGTTGTTCGCTCATGCTTATACGAACTTAATTAATAGCCTTTCAGTGAAAGTCAAAAATCGCTAAACATGAGGTTATAGCTCTTTACTCAGAATCAATTTGTATTTCGGACTACATAATACTCTGGAAGATTTTTTTTTCTGCATGTGCTCATAGTGTACCTATCCTTCGACATTTATCATAATCTGTGATGGACAAGATGCATTTCAAAAAATATTCGAATACATTATTAAATGTATTTCGATATTTGATTTGATTATTATGTAACTATCAAATACTTTTATTCAGTTGCTTCAGAAAATAAAAAATACGCCTGTATTTCATAATGGTTTCGCCAATAGAGACAAAACATGCTTGTATTCTATATTCACTAAATATGTACCAAGCTATATGAGGAACACTCTTATTCACTTATATGTGTATATTTTCGAAGATCGTGGGCAGTCCAATCTACGATCAACGAAAAATTGACGATCAGTGCTCAAACTCACGCCACCAAGTCGTATGTTTCAATAGGAAAATATTGTATTGTCTATGCCAGCGTTTTTAAATCTTTCTGGATTAGCAGCACAAATTGAATTTAATAAAATTTCTACAACACATCATCATTTTTAAAATCAAAATATTTAAGTAAATACCTCCACCCCTCTTCGATATCTCTTTTCAATAATCGCTTGTAGCTTTTTAGAAGGAAGCATCTCTTTTAGTTTTAATGTTGCCGTATTTTCTAAGAAAATGATGGAACCCTCAGTTCCCAAGTAAAATTTATAAAATAAGAATTTGATTATTATTCTTAATGATACAACATTCATTTCTCTATTATAAACAAAATTATTACAATTTCCATGTTGAAGGTTCCTATTTTATAGATATACTCGAAACCTGCAAAAATTTACTCCCACTTCTCTTCCCGAAAATGGTCGATTGCATGAGTTATTATTCATTATACTAGCGACACTAATGCATCAACTCTAAAATTAAAAAAAAAAGGCACCTAAAAGTAATTTTGTGATGTGTAAATAACGCAATTACACTATTTTTGAAAGACATTATGGTAATTATTTACAAATCGGTGTATCTCTCCGATCTCGTACGTATATGTATACGAGGAGTGGGCTAAAAGTGCACTTTAATTACTAGACTATGGTTTTTGTGCATTTATGACAAAGATTAATTAGTTAAATACAAAATTGTGAAGACATTAGACGTTATTGAACTTATCGAAATTATTACAAGAGGACGTGCACTTTCATTTAAGTCTACTAAGTATTAATGAAAATAATGTGGGATTTTCGAATCCGGACCTCGCGATTCGTAGCTCATGAGCTCACCCACGGAATCCTGTGGCTTGTTATCCCACAATAATTTATTTGTATCTTCGTCAAAATTTACATTATCGCTTTCAAACTACTACCTTTTAGTATACTTATATAGGATGTCCGAGAATCAGTGGTACAACCGAGAAGGGGATGTGATTCAACATGAAAAAAAAACGAATAAAAAATAAAGAATTAAATTTTTTCCTTTGAGGCGTCGTTCTCGAGAAAATCGACTCTGAATACTCAGCGAATACGCATGTTATTCGATAGGAAACGTCTGCGCGTTTGATCATGACCAACCTATTCTACTTCCTGCACTTAAACTCGATTTTCTTGAAAACAAAGCCTAAAAGGAAAAAATGTTATTCTTTATTTTCGATTTGTTTTTTCATGTAGAATCACCCTGTCACCCTGATCATTTAATTCAGCGCCGTTTCCATTGTATGAAATAATGCTGCAGTTCACTGCTTTAAGTGCTCTTTAGTGCCATAGACTTCTCTTATTTTATCGTGTTTACATCCCAAAATTGCGGCCCTATATGATATTTTTTATTCCGAAGAATAAAAAGGAGTCGCACGGAGCTAGTTCCGGGGAATAGGGCGGATGATCAAGTACTGTAACATGAAACCGCGCTAAAAACTCGTGAACGGTGAGAGAAGTGTAGAACGGTGCGTTATTGTGGTAGAGAATTCCCTGGTATCAGTTATGACGTTGGCTAATAACACGGGCGTACTAAAACTCTTACTGCACACGAACCACGAGTCGTATCGTCCTGAAACTTGACCTCGTGATAGATGAGACTATCTGTTACACATTCCAATCGAAGATATAGCTGCGCTGTTGTTGCCAATGTAGTAGAAAAAACATCATTCTGCGAACTTTGTGTCCACGTGCTGTATACAGTAAGCAGTAACATATGTAGAAAGAAGTTGTTCAAAATAGTGATCTTGGAACATATTTTAAGGTCATTTGAATTGACAAGAAGCCTAAAATTCTGAATAATGTCAGAAATATTTTAGCATAAACTCGGAAATAGATCAAAATTTACAAATGTGTAATCAAAGTTTGTATCTTCTGTTTCACTAGGACCTACACAATTTATACACAACGTCAACGTCAAGAATAAAGCTGAAACTCTTTCTTTGATTTCTACAAGCTAATGATGAGAATGTTAGACCCTAACCTGGGCAGAACGATACAAACATGTACAGGGTGTCACAAAATTATATGTCACGGCTACCATAGCGTGATTCTACACCTACGATTTGGTGGAAATTGACATAAAAAACTCCCCGCAAAATTGACCTTCACTTTGAAAATCAAGGTCAAAAAACAAACTTTTTTTTGTTTAATCGTGTTCTACTGGTCATAAGAATCAACTTTGTGAAAGAAACCATGGGTCAAAAATGATATTGCATTTCTTATAATTTTTGCAGCTTCTTTATTTGTAAATTTTTTACATCCAGCGACAATATATAAGTAAATAGCGTACTATAGTACGTTGCTTTGTCAATAGTTTGCTTTGTCTAAACACTGTATACCCTTTCTTGCTCGACCATACGACTACTGAAGATCAGCTGTGCGAACAGTTGTGAATACAACGTACGACCGACAAGGTCAATCAAGTATCCAAAATATCGCCCCCACGTCTCCGCCAAGATGACATTTAACAAATTCTGTTCTGACAAATAACTGTCAACGAGCACAAATAAATCATATCCTCGCACCTTCAGGAACGCATGGTCTTAAGGGGTACATAGTGAGTGTATTTTTTGAGAGGTACGCTGCACAGTGGGACAAATAAGAAATTTAGGTGGAAAAAGTCATGTCAGGAAATAGATATATCTTCCACTCATTCTTGATCCGCAATGTTTACTTACACCAATAAGAATTTATTTAGTAAGTCTATAAACATTGAAATTCCACAAACACTTCGAATCGTAACATGATGAAATTATACGTCTATATTATACGTAATCGTCTTTGAACTTTTATCGATTATGCTTATATTATACACGAGTAGATGTTTCGAAACCGGTATAAAAATTAGTTTCTCGATACCTTTTACAATAAGTTCTGGAGGCTTATTTAAATGTCGATTTTTTGTGCCGCTAAGTTTTCACTTTAGAAGTGAAGAACTAAAAAATATAAAGGAATACCGCCTTGAAATCTATATGCTATTAAGTTTAATCCATATGGTACAAATTTTAACTCAATTTAGCTGCTGTTTAATATCTGCTGCTCTGCTTTCATATTTTTTTCAAGTTTTCTAAGACTATGAAACGCCATGAAACGAAAGCGTGCATTTTCGACGGATAAAATTCATATGGAGGAACGGATACATATGTATGTATCTACTTCTAGCTTATCTTTATGACTATATAGTTATAAACGATTAAACGTGGTGAAAATCGCAGTTATAAGTCGGAAATCATGAAACCCATTCATAACCCGTAAACCAACTAATGAATATCGATGAAATTCTCAGCATGTACATATATGTATGATTCATTTGAGCCTATAAAAAACACTTCTTAAATTTTCCATACAGGCTCAGATAAAAAAGTTCTCGAGATTCCGACACATCTACTTAGCTAATCCTTCTAGTTTTACTGAAAGACTGATGTCGTTTGGTGCATTTGTAAGAAAGTTATTCTCATTTAAAGTGTGTTCGATCATTTATGGGAGTCACTGTATTTTCACTTATTGTGTGGCAATTACATAAACATCGTTTCACGTTTTATAATAATATTTCGACGTACTTTAAACAATATAAGACAATTTCTGATTTTTCGTCACCTAGAATGGACATTTGTCCCACTATAAGACAAATTCCAACAGTAAAAACACTTTGACACCAACACTCTTACAAGAAATCGCAGACTTCAGTGGAAAGCATTGAATTCCTTCGTATCCAGAATACAGTATAGTCAAATCGAGTGTATCCCTTAACTATGGATGTTTACATTTATTTCCTTAGTATTTAATGGAAACGTCGACTTATACAATACAAAGTATTGCATACAGTTATGCCAGGTACTGAGTGACTATAAACATATCACAAATCGTAAAGTTTGGGAGCAATAATTTTGAAACTGGTCATAACAGTTCTCTGCAACCGTTGCAACCCGGAGGGGGAGAATATTAGGGAAAGTCCACAAGCTTGTCGTTCTGCCGTCAATCCCATACCAAACGGTTATTTCATCTTCCTCTGAAGGCGCATTAGACAGGGACCATGAGCTCTTAGTGAGAATTTGAGTCTCTTCCAAGCAAGGCAGTTTCAAACAATTAGGATTTGCCTCTCACGAGCAATTAGAATCAAAGCTTGTCAAAGTAATCTGGCTATTTTAATTAGTCCAGATAGTTATGTTCTGTCAGCGGTTAATGAATTTCAGTTAACATGTTAATTAATAAAATAAGTATAGCAATGCATTCTCGTTTTGCGAATTGATTAGGTGGCGTCTTACTACAACACTTTATGAATGCTAAATAAATGCATATACCCTAATTCGACACAAACTATTTCACAATTGAGAAGATTCGAAATAACAGTAAACGTTTCTGTTAAATGTCAAATTACAAGACAGTATACAATAGAAAAAGCAAACTTCAGTAGAGATTAAAGTAAATTTTCTTCCCTATTTGCGAACATTATAAAATTTTATATCAACTAGTAAAGATACTTAGGATACAATCTGACTAATTTTTTATGTTCTGATTTTACTAATTATATCTCGAGCAACAATATATAATAACAACGTATAATTTGACTAATTATATCATAAACAACAACATTCTTCATTGTAGCATTGTAGAATGCGCATCAAATATCAGCATGTAAGCATTTATTAAAATATTCATCGAAGATTCATACCTAGTTTAGTATAGCGTGAAGCGGATGAATATTCAAGAAAATCACGAAGCAGGTTACCGTCGCCTTGTGTGGCACAACAGTCCTCGAGTTATTTCGGATGTATGACTTTTGTGTTATGCATTGCTTATCCTTGTTGTGAACGGTGAACTTTCTACGACACAGCGCACCAATTAATGAGTACTATAACATGTAGATTACTGACATATTATAATGAAACGCTGACACGGACGTCAAAAATAAATGTTTGCATACGCCGGGATGTTAAAATAACACGTATTTTAAAACAGATTGAGTAATATCATTCGAGAATTCATGGCTTTCAGTGATCAAACTATAATTTACAAAACGTTTTTATAAAATAAAAAAAAACAATAAAGGTATTCGAGGATCGAGATCAACATGATTTGTGATTCCAATTGAGTATTGCTAGTTAGCATACCTACTTGTTATACACTCGTAACGATAGTTGCAAATTAAACAAATATAGTTTGATTCTTTAAGGATAAGTAAAAGATTACATATTATGTCGCTTACTTAGATAATGTAATGGTGTTTAATTACAGTGGGTTTATTTTTCCTGAAGGTTTATTACACAGTCATAACCCTGTTTATTTTTTAAATTCCACAATGCACCCGCTACATTATTACGAGTTTACCGCCATTTTACCACAACGAAACGTACAGTGGCGGTCAAACTAACAACTCCATGAGCTGCTTGTTCTCACGACACTAAAACGCAGTGTATAATATTCACTATTACGAATTAATACCCCTTTTACAACCATCGAGGACATTCTTCATCATTAGAGTAGACCTTAGCTATACTCGACGAAAATTATTTTCAAGTTTTTTTTTAGTCTCTGCCCCTAGGATTGTGACACTTGTTGAGAAAATGATCTGGAAAACAATTTGGGATCGATCGAAATTTGAAAATTTTTAATTTTTTTGAATCTTGACATAAATGTACGTTATGCTATATCATTGAATTTGTCTTTTTTCTCTTTAAGGATACAAACATAGCATAAACAGTTGTTACGAGAGAGAACATCCATGAATTTGAAAACTTGCCGGGCTTCTATGACGTACACGACGGACACCTCTGTTGGTTGGATTGCCAGATTTTAGGCGGATTTTTAATTATCAATAACTAAGAGACGAAGCCGAAATCACAAATTTTTTATTCTTCACTATCGCCTTATATTGTCATGGAGAACCACCCCCTAAATTTTCTCCCACCTGTAGTCGAACACCCTGTAGACCACAACTTTTGTTTGAAGAGTTTTTTCATATATACAGCAGATCCTGCCTCAATTCTTAATACAACATCTTAAAATGCTTGCCTGGAATTTACGGTATCATATAAACTTTTAAATTATGTATACAAATTTCGTAAACGTTTCCTGCCAGATCTGCTTGTGGACGTTCAGTACGACCAAGCAGATCTTGCCCTAGATATAATATTATCAAGAAACGAACAGGAGAAAAAATTCATATTATAAAATGTGATGAAATATCGAAATCAGTGTCTTAACGTCACAAAACAGAATTTGTCTAACGATTTCTTCCGAAGGGTTAATACAGTCCCGTGTAGGGCAGGATCTGGTTGGTCTTACTGAACGTTCACAAGCACATTTGGGACGAAACGTTTACGAAATTTGTATGCATAATTTAAAAGTTTATATGATACCGTAAATTCCAGGCAAGCATTTTAAGATGTTGTATTAAGAATTGAAACAGAATCTGCTGGGTCCTACTGACGAACCGTCAACAAATCTGAGACGAAATAGTTTGATATCACCTCTTTTCGTAATTTACATAATATTCATAATTTCTTTTTTTAGATCTTAGAACTGTTTTTCTTTTGTAGATTGGAGCGTATTAATGAATTTATTTAATATATACGTTAGTTATATGTATAGGAAAAAACTCTTCAAACAAAAGTTGTATTATATAAGGAAACGAATATAATGACAGGAAAAAATTGTTTCAAGGTCATTTTTTCAAGTTTTCAAGACCATTGATTTTTTGTCTTTTTACAACTTTTTACTTTTCTTTTTACATACTATGCTATGTATATATCCTTAAAGATAAAAGAAGAGAAAATGAACGATATATCATGACTTACATTTATGTCAAGATTTAAATAATTCTAAATTTTCAAATTTGATGCGCTTCGGGTTCCCATGATCGAATCGACCCCAAATTTCTTCCAGATCATTTTCTCACCAAGTGTCACAATTCTGTGGGAGGGGGGGGGGGGGGTGAGACTAAAAAAACTTTTTGGTATAAAAATAAGGTCCACCCTAGTGATCATCCTGTATATGCGTACATTCCAATTTCGTACATCCCCAATGTATACAATTCTGTCCTAGATATATTACACTTTTCACAGGAATATGTATGGCTCTGGAATATGTAATGTTCATAAATTTCTCGTAGACGCGAAACATATCAACAATGTATTTGCTGTGTAAAGCCGCTCTAATTCGATATTCACATTTGCTGCTAATGTACGAAGACACGTTGCCGATGGCGGTATTACGAATGTTAATAATCATCTTTGAAGATTTAAGACAGTATTACTTAGATGGCGGGAGACGGTCTCACCACGAATACTCACAACTCCAACTAATTTGCTATACTAATGCAGTACTAATCACTCTGTTTACGCTCTTGCACTCCAACTATCGGATTTGGGCCTCGCGAGAAACTCAACCGATTCATGCTGGGCGACGAACGTGTTAAGAGATTACGGTTTACTCAACAAAACCTAACTATAATTGGTGTATAAATCATTTACGCAACGATTATTTAAAAAAAAAAGTTTAAATATGCGCACGCATTTATGACAATATTTGGTGGAATTTCAGATATTAAATAGCAAGTAAATTTTGCTAAAATGTGTATCATATAGTTTAAACTTAATACCATACAGATTTCAAGGTAGCGTTTCTTGGTATCTTTTAGTTCTTCACTTCTAAAATGAAAACTTAGCGGCACAAAAAATCGATATTTAAACAAGCCTGCAGAACTTATCTACTCGTGCATAGTATAGTCCAGAATCGATAAAAGTTCAAAGACAATTACTAATTGTTCTCCTATAACATGCTTCATAACACAAATAAATATATAATTTCATCATGTTACGATTCGAAGTGTTTGTGCAATTTCTATGTTTATAGACTTACTAAATAAATTTGTATGGGTCTCATTTGTCTCAATAAACATTACGGGGCAAGAATAAGTAGAAGATATATTTATTTTCTGACACGACTCTTGTCGACCTATATTGCTCATAATTTGTCCCACTGTGTGTCTGTCGAGATATTTTCGGCACAATCAACCGTTCAATTGTTGTATACCTATACCATAGAATTTTAATCTCAGTTTATCTTATTTAATTGGTTAATAAATTAACAAGAACTAACTACAGTCAGTATGAACAATATTCGTACAACCTGTAAAAACAAATAAGCTTATTTAAAACTGGACCAAACTACTTGCATTTTTTTGAGATATTAGAAGAATTAGTTTATTAGGTCGTGTGTTTAAGTTTTTCATCTGTGTCGATAATGAAAATTTAAAACATGCCTTTTCTAAATCTACGTAAGTTATACACACGTACAAAGTTTCATCGGAATCGGTTAACGCATAAAGAAGCTGTACATATATTAAAATGTAAAAATCATTGAATTTGTGGTTTCCGATTGATTTAAATCGCAGTTTTTTACAATTTTTGCTATTTTTAATCAGCTATATTTTATAGCAAAGTTGATCGATTTCGCTGAAACTTTCATAATTTCATAAAAATAAAAAATTTCATAAAAATCGGTCAATGTTGCAATGGGCTACAAACGTTTCAAAATGATCACATAAGGGCGAAATTCCCTGGCAAGGTCGAAAATCTGCGACTTTCACCCTTAAACTCTCATCTTGAAACGTTTGTAGCTCATTGCAACGTTGACCGATTTCGATGCAATTTTCAGTATGCATGTAAGTTACAGTAATCAACAAAACGCATTTTTTAAATTATCGTTATAGGCTCAGATAAAAAAGTTGAAAAATCATCATTTTTTCATTTTTTTATCATTCCAACCAATTGCAATCTAAAAAAATGGTTGTTTAGTCATTCTCTAGCAAACTAGTTGGTCTAACATCTAAAAAAGAATCAAGTCATTTGGACCAATTTTAAAAAAGTTATTCCGCTTGAAAAGGTGTCAACCACATATTCACACTGGTCAGCAAGAAGCAAAATTACTTTGTCTCTTTAATATTTAAGGTGGATCATTGGCAATTACGCTATTCGAATTTTTAGATATCCGAAAAGTCAAAGCCAAGCCTAACCCAGACCTAACCAAGATTCTTTTCAAATAGTTATAGAAAACTAACACTCCATGGTCTTTGGCAACTCCAAGAAAAATAAAAATACTAAACCTAACTAAAGTTTGTATAGTTAGTTGGAACGAATTTTGGTTAGGTCTGGGTTAGGTTGGGGGGGGAGTCAGGGGAGCCTCTCCCCTGCCCTAAAGAGGAAGTTTAGTGAAAAGGTAGAGTTTGCTATAGTCATCCCAATAGATTTCGCCAAAGATCTCGCAAACCAAGGTCGTCCTGCAGTAACATGTATAGGAAAAAGTTGTTCAGAATGATGACCTTAATAACATATTTCTTATTATTAAATTATTAAATAATTACCAAAATAGTTTTCGTTGAGATATCGAATATTTAAATGCTATTAATAATGAGTTTTGCAAGTAACAAATATAATGGTCACCCGCTAAGCGATGAAAAATAATTCTGACTAACGTTGCGTACACACAATTCCGTATTTTACACCAAGATATGCTACTGAAGGACAACCTTCGCGAAGGATAATTTTTTCAAACTTATAATGGTATCTTTTGCGCTTACTATCAGAGGGCTCATCACAAGAAGTCTTCCCCGCAACAGAAAATGTTATATTCTCTGACGGAACCAAAATAAAACTTTTTGGCTGGGATCGAAAAAAAATTGTTTGGGGACAACCAAATACTGAATATACCATTAGAAATACAATTCCACCAATGAAATATGGAGGAGGATCCGTACTGTTATGGGTCTGCATAAATAAAAATGGAACTGAACATATGGAACATGTGCACGGCATAATAGATAAAATGGAAAATTTTTTAATTTCGCAAAAAAATTTAAAACAGACAGCTCAGAAATTAAAAATGTCGTGGGTTTATTGTTTACATCAAGATTATATGCAGAGTGCTTGATTACGTCTCTCAAAAATTTTATGAAGTGATCTACAAACTAATCTAACAAGATCAAAATCAAGCATGACAATTTTACGAGAACGGCTTTATTTTCAGTTCATTGACCTTTCAGCGGAAGATCGATCAAAACAGATGATGCCTATATATTATTTACTTCAAGCATTGTATATTGTACATTTGTGGTTGTTGTATAATATTCCAATAATATTAATAATAAAGTACAATATAGTTAATCAAAATTATTAAGTCCATCAATTTTAAAGAAAACTTGAAAGAAAAGTGGCAAAATATTTTGTCGAAAACTGTTGAATCGACATAATATAGTCATATTATGATAGATACGTGCAGACGTCTTATATGAATATCTTTTGTGCACCATGTTCATCGTTCTATTATTTAACCACAAAACCTGGATATTTCCTTTTATGGAGAGCTGTGAAAGCTATCGGACGTGCCGTATGTATAGCCGTGTTTTCATATTGTATAATTATATTCCATATTCATTGGAACTTGTGCAACATTTTTCTCCAACCTTGCCCCCACGAGTTAATTATAAAAGCGCTACATATTTCATCCTCTTTCATTAAAAATTTAATTCATTTTATGACACGTTATTTATAATTACGTTGTAATAATTAGTGTTAAAGGGTGTGTCACAAAATATTGGGAAATTAAATCATTTAATACGTTTGTGTAAATATTAATGAACTGTACGGGTATACCCAATTTTGTAGCATTAAAGTATGTATATTTTTACACTTCTTATTTATTATAGATAAATAGTTTATATTATTTAAAAATTTTCTGCGATTTATCAGATAAGATATGTGAATAAAAATTGTTTTTATTTTTTCATGTTTGTTCATGTCTATTTTCAGTACTAAGTTGAGGAAAAAATGTAAATGTTCTCGAATCGAAACGTTCGAGGCGAAAGAAATTTGTTCGTCGATTTGTTGATAACAAATAGTCAAAATTTCATCTATATTAAAAAATAATTTGTACTTAAAGATGTTTGGTACTTCGGTAAAAGAATACAAAATTTGGAATTTAACAAATAGTTTGCTTTGTGTTTGTGTTAATCTATATTTGAAGACCCATAGTCGTGTTTTTATTCATCGGAGGAGGAAAGAACATAAAGTATACAAGACACGGATTGCAAATATATAAATAGTGAAAAGTTTTGAAAATATGAGGGAGGAAGCTATATTTTACTTTGCCATTATTTTACTAGGATATAAATTTGAAAGTCTGGAGGGATTTATTTAGAATTCTACAGCAATATCTATACTTTTAAATGCAAAATTGAATATTTCTTTCTCTTGATGATAATGAACTATCAAGTAAGCACAAATATATAATTGGACTTCTTGTATGACTAAAGTAAACATACATAGTATTACTAATTGCAAAACAAAGCGCGAACTGTTTTTTTTTACTGCATGGTGAGAAGATTGATGTTTTTTTTTAAATGTGCTTCACATTTTTAATGCATGGGTACTTATTAAAATGCGCGCACTTGCAACGGAAGCGCCTCAGCGAAAAAAATTGATTCATCGTTTCGTCAGGTGACAAAAAAACATCAACGCAACCATAGTAGAGTACGGTAAGTATGAAAATGGTCTTCATGCATTAAGTTATGCTTTTTGAAGAATAATTTCTTCAAAGGTCATTTGAAGGGCAACATATTACACATAGTTGAATGCTTTTCTTTTTATTAGCTATAACGTTACACTAATGAAAATACGTCGTCCCTTTCAGAAAAACGACGATGACCTTGAACTTCTGTGAACCTCTGCTTCGACACAATAGTTGACCCACTGAAGCAAACATTTTCTTCCTGAAACATTTTCTCGTATTACTAAAAAGAACGGAGATCTTTTCGGTGAAAGACTTAGGTGACTCAACCTGTATACAAAAGTTGCATGGTATAGAGGGGGAAATATTGTGATGTAAACACTTTTATATGCGCGTTGGCATTTCGGAGATTTCAAGGTCATCTTGATATCTTTAAATGGAAAGATCTACTTTTTTTATCATGAATCGATAGAGTATCGAATTCTGCGTAAAAACATTTTTACATTTTTCAATACACATTGACCGTATGTTCTAGATCCAATAGTTAACGAGATATTATCGAAATAATTTTCCATATGTACTCACCATATGTACTCGCCTCAGCTTCCAGGTAGTAGGTACGCATTGAAAATTATTTCGATAATATCTCGTTAACCATTAGGTTTTGGACATAGGAAGGTCAATATATTTTTACGCAGAATTTGACTATTAAACACTTAATAATCAACTCTTAATTATTCAACACTTTCATTCACTACTAGCATTTCAAAACAAGTATTATTGGTAAATTTTAATTTATCATTAATCTTTATAGCATTCCAGCACCAACTAAAATTGTTAATTGTTATTTTTAAACAAGGAATAGGTCTATTGAATTAATACGAATCATGCATCAACGTGATACAGTGCCTGTTGTACGCTTGAAGTAGATTGATTTAGTGTAGCAAAGTTTAACTTGCATACATTATAACGTTATCGTCGCAGATGAAAGAATTGACTTGTTCGCTTGATAGACTTTGACGATATTGACGATAGATTACGGCAATTGATACCTTCAAATCCCATTACATACTTACGTAATACGATAACCTTTAAAGGGAAAGGTAGAGAATCGTTGTCGAGAAAAAGAAGTACCAGCGCGACGCGACACGACGCAGAGAATTTATACTGCGAACGGTTCCGTTACAGTTCAACAGATAGATTCATCAGTATCGGCAAATAAGATAAGTGAAAATCTACTGTCTTGCACAATGAACTTGGTAAACTTTTCCAGTGCTATAAAAGTTACATTAACGCAACTGACTTTATTGTAACATTAATATTAATTCCCAAGTTCCCAAAATTTCCTGCACTCCTACATCACATGTATATTATAAATTATACAATTTCATACATCTACGGCGTATACGGCAACAGGTGCAAGAACATTTAACGAGTGATTCTTCATAACGATATAAGAAAAAGAAGAATGCAAAACTGGTTCCAGACCACTCGTTTGCATTTCTATTAACCCTCCGGTGCTGTGCGGTGGACACTCCGAACTCGCGGCTTTAATATGATAATTCTTGTTTTTCAGATAGTGACGAAATACTTATTATTGAAATGTAACCAAGTATTATAGAAGACATAAGACATATTTTTCAACAGTGTATATTTTAAAATTGGTTCTATCAGTCTTGGAACGAGCAAAGAAAGATTTTGTGTGTCTTGATCTTCGTTTTCCTTTATAACAAAACGAATAGTTTTATTACCTTGTAGTTTATAACTACAACCGCGAAATCTACTTTTTCTTTGACTAACTAGTTATGAACAGAAATTTATTAGTTACAATTTCTTAGTTGAATTAGTTTTTCCAAACAAACTAACAAAAGTCTAATGGTCCAAGTGCAGTTGTTCGCGGAAATGGCTCTCTTCAGACAGGTCACCCGAGACAATAAAAATTTGTAACTTTGGCAATTACGTGTTTTTCAACATGGAATTTCAGTTCGGCTTGAGTGGTCGTAACGTTTGTATCGGCTTGTGTTCTAGACGTAATCTACAGGGTGTCTCAGCTAAATCGGATGACCTAAATATCAGACTTATTTATTGTTGTGTAAACAAACTGTTCAGGACAAAGTTGTACTATTTCAAGAGATACTTATACTAGCGGGCAGACTTTCTTATCAAGCTCGTGCTTCTGACAAGATTCAAAGGTCATAGGTGTTTTTTAAATGGAACCTTGTGTTTTTCTTTTGATGTCCCTGTAGAGTAGAGTTTTTCAGTGTCTACCTGAATAGGCAGTAATTTTCTTGCCCTGGGCATAACAGAGCAGAGGCGCGAAGCCACGCCCATGCGGGCAAGGTTGCATGGATTTGTCACACGCATTGTCACAGCTTTGTGGCCAGCTACGGGTGTGCTGCGGCCTACCCCCACCCCCCTAAGTCACGTGTCCGTAGCTCTGCTGTAGAGCATGTACAACTAAATTTCTGTGGCTGCAAGGAAAAACGCCGCATGTCACAATTTCAAAAAATTCAAGTTTGTGCACTAATTGAGCTTCATAATATATAGAATTTACGTATTCACAAGAAAAACGTCATGAAAACAAATTCGATAGGGTCAAAAAAATAATGCACCAAGGAAACATTTCTAGTACAAAGAGTTAGTGATCATAATTTTAAACGGCAATATCTGGAAAGTGAAAGTATGTGTTCTTCCTTACAACCACAGATTTAGTGACCTTAATAATGACACCCTTTCGATTATTTGATCCCAAGACAGTTAGGTCTGAAAAGTGTGGTATTTAGGACGTTCGTTTCCAGTGACGAAAGTATCTCGAGATTAAATTGTCAGAATAACAATTATGAACATCATTAGATTTGTTTTTTTTACGATTTGTAAGGATGTTGAGAGGAAGATATTTTTTTAAACAGTGACTTTGAGAAAATACTCTTTCCACCCTTACATGTACCGCTTGAAATAATACAACTTTGTTCTGAGAAGCTTTTCCATGTAAGTGGTTACATTTTGCTGACACACCCTGTAGATTTTCTTCAGTCGTAGTGTAACCTACACAAACATACTTCGTCCGTTTTCTCGAAACTGTAAACTGTGTGCAGTAAACAAGTGGCCGCGGCCAGTGTGGTGGTACGGCTCTGTTTATGGATCTGGATTACTCATTCCTGTTCAAGATCACTTTCTCTAATCTTAAACACACTATGGATAGAAGTGACGAGGGCTTTATTTTCGGCAATCAGATCTTCACCCAACCATAGTTATTTTTTTCCAGCTAACGTCAGCTATGCCCGCGGACATCAGCGGGCGCCCTTGCTCACCGCAAGGCTCCAAAGCAGGTCTGAGCAGTGTCGACAGATGAAGGAAGGGAGCACGAATTGAGGAGAAAAAGTTACCCTCTCTCTGCCAGTACCGGAATATGTACGACAGAGACGGAACATGTCATGTGACCGGGCCGTGGAGGAAGCGTGGGGAGTAGCGCGGTAGAAGGGGAAATTATGGTGTGGAACAAGAGTTTTGATCTGGCGACACTGGGCCTGGGCAACTTGCGGCTCACGAGCCACAAATGACTCTTCTCCCTACTCCTGGGTCCCACCATCAAATTCCCGTGGAGTGAAGATATACACGATATACATGGTGTCCCACGTAACAGCTTTCACGACTTTTTATGTCATGTTTTGTTGAAATTTTCATTTCTTCGCCTTCAATGTCATCCCAAGGTCATCGTATACTAGGTCGTTGAATTCGTCTTGACACAGGCTATAATACTGTTAAGTCAAAAATACAAAGTGCCATTTAAAAAAATGATGGTGACCTTGACAATACTATAAAAAAAAATGTTTTTCGAACTTCTTTTTATTGCAATATATAGCCAATCGAAAACTGATCAACTTTTGTTGAACATATTTTTTGTCAGTTTATCGCAAGTACTTAAAAAATCGTGAAAGCTGTTACGTGGGACACCCTGTATACATATTCGCAGATAGTGGGGGAACCGGTACACTGGTAGTGGGAGTCGTGAAGTAACAGCGGGGAAGAAGTTGCCCGGACCTGCTCTAAAGGAAGCCTTCCAAAGCACTAAAATTGTTGGCAATCTCCTAGAATTTATCCAAAGTATTCAACACTGATATCATTTAATTTAAACATCATTAACAGTTTATCTACTGGATGTTTAAAAATCTACTTTTAAATATTAATCTCATAAGAGATCACGTTGCTGAGAGAAACCTGTTGGTTCAGGAGTAAAATTGCCACTGTTATTAAAAAATTCGTTAAAAAATCAAATTATCTACGAAATTATGGTATAATCGCAGGTAAGTAATATGTTAAACAATAGAAAATGCTGCTGATGACCTATATGTGTGTCTGTATGCAGTGCTAAATTAAGAAAAGGTATTATTTCCTTTCATTGGTTATGCACCCTGACCTTGGATTTTGGTTGGTGATGTTTATCAAGCATTTAAATACTAAAAGATGCTCTTAATCATTAATCGATATTGAATTTTCATTTACCTATATGTTACTCAAAATCTTACAAAAATAAATGACACATATTATTTGAAATCAACATTAATTTAATAGAACCATTACTACAGGAAATCAAATTTCACTTAGCCTCATTTTCATAACATACACAAATATGTAAATCATAAGCGTTTGTAAATAAAATAATTTGATTGTAAAAATAAAAAAGGGTGCAGATTTAAGAAAAGAAATGTAAATTTTGTATTATCGAGAAGTATTTGTTAAATCTAATGAAAAGTGTGTTTATTTTAACATTAATCGTGCTCTAGTCACGTTGGTTAGCACACGGGTGCATAGAAATAAATTATTTAGTACCAATTCCACTCATTTATCGAAGTAGTTGAAATCTTATAAGATAGCACAAATACGCACAAATTTTTTATAGCATTGTACGAAAAGGATGTGGTCACGAAATATAATCATAATCCATATATGTATAAGTACGTACACACAAGTGCAATACAATAATGAACGCAGTTTCTGTAGTGATACTTGAAGGGACAGTGCTGGTAAAAAATGGAGAAGATTATCTTGTGGTCGCAATTACTTTGGCTTCCTTCCGACGCGGCGTATCGTATTCTACGAGCCACGAAGGAAATGCAACTGCTCAGTGATCAATATATCCCGACAACACATATCATTATGACTAAAATTCTACAGAATATTTTGCCGAAATAGCAAAATGGATTGGATGGCCTGGATTTGTCGAAATTTAGTTGCATAGTTATCCCCAGTTTTAAATACAAACTAAATGAAAGGAACCTCGTTTCACACTAATTTCTTCCGGCCTTTTTCGTTCTATGGCTGTCTCGAAATGCTTGCCACATTCGAACCGCTTTAAACCTCTAAATAGGAAGTAGGAAATAGGAACACAATCGCATCCTCTAAATCCTGTATTTTTCTTTATATTTATTATTAGCGCAGAAATACGTTCTCTGGTAAATAAGGAACATCCTACCAGGTAAACTTCATTTTCTGCACTGTGCTTTCACTATGTACCTCACTTCATACTTTACGTCTTTCTTTTAGTAGATTGTAAAATTTGTGTAAAACATTAAGAATGAATTCATTATGAAAGAATGTTTATTCTTCTTCTCCACACTCATCTGTTTCATTTACATTTTACTTCACTTATAATACACATAAAAGGAAATGATTTTGTACGATTCTGCAATATTTACCTAAGTGAATACAGGGTGCGGCCGAATAATATGTCGAATGGGTATAAGGTAATTCCTTATAAAACAAAAAATAAGAAAAAATAAAGTTTAAAAATCTACTACGTACTAAGCGATGTTTACACAGCATTTCAAAGCTACAGAGTTCAGGAAAAAACATAAACAAAATATTCTTTTATCAATTACTACAGAATTACTAAAACTGTGTTTGTATTTTTCAAATATTCAAAAGCGTGAGTAACAGTGGGTATTAATCACGTTTTAGTATTATATATCTTTATTTGTTCCCCTTAGGTTTACAATCCTATACCCAACTCTACATATTTCTTAACACTAGCCTAAAACTACCGCACGCAAGAGAGAAAGAGAGAGTTTAATTCGCAACGTCCCCTTACAATTACTTAAAACTAAAATAAAAACGCATACATTATCTCTTAAAAAGCACAAAACAAAACGCAGCGGTCGCATAGCATATAAAATATATACAGAACATAAATATATATAAAAGTATACCCTCCCTAATACAATTTCTTAAACCATAGAAATAAAATAGAAATTCCGTATAACCATAATACGGAACAACAAATAAAATAAAATAAAATAAAATAAAATAAAATAAAATAAAATAAGCTAAAATAAAACAAAGTAAAATAAAAAATAAAATATAAAATAAAATAAAATAATAAAAATAAAAATAAAATAAACAATAAAAATAAAAATAAAAATACAAATAAAAATAAAAATAAAATAAAATAAAATAAACTAAGACAAAACATTACACTACAGTTGACCTAAATCCTGCGGTCTAAGCTCTCGTTATTAAAAGTTAATAACTAAAGCAGAGAAACACGTAAATAAAACCATACATTCACGCTTTCACACTCTCAGCATTCTCTCTCACTCCTTCATTCAGGCACCTCTCCTCTCCTCCTTCCTCCTCTACCTCCCCTATGGACTTCCTTTCCTTTTTCCACTTTTCTATCCATTCACACCTTTCCCTCTCCCATCTTTATTCTCCACTCTTCCACCCTCCTCATCCATTCCTCCCCTCCCCCATCATCATCCAGCACCTCCCCCATCTTCTCCTGCCATCCTCTTTCCTCATCCACCCGCATACACTCCTCCCATACATGTTCCCAGCTCTCATCCCTCCAACCACACACTCTGCATTTCCTTTTCTCTTCTTCCATCCAATATTTCCCCCCCCTCATCTCACTTCCTAATCTAAACCTAGCTACCCTCTGCCACCTACTCTCCCCCCACCCTTTCATCAAATATCCCGGCACCCCCTCTCCCTTCACCATTCCATACCATCTGTTATACCTAGAAGCACTCAACTTCTCTCTTCTTTCCCCTCTCTGCCTTTCTTTCTCTCTCTTCACTAACTCTTCACTCACTCTCTCCCCCCCACTTTCTATCATCCTTTCCACCTCCTCCACTCCCCATCCCCTCCCTCGGAAGAAATCCCTTCTTTCCTTCTCCCATCCATCCACCTCTCCACCCCTCCTATCTCTCTCCCGCATCTCCTCCCAACACACCCTAGCTAATTCCCCTCCTCTGCCCTCCCCTAGCCTTTTCTCGAAACCCCACGCCCTCAACCCCGCCCTGCCCCTCAACAGCTCCCTTTGCACCTCCTCCCTCACCATGTATCCCGGCGTACATCTCTCCACCCCCAGCACCCACCTTAAAAATCTCTCTTGAACCCTCTCCAACCCTTCCCTCTCCTTCCATCCCCATATTTCCACTCCATAGCTCAATACCGGCCATACCAACCTGTCAAACATCCAAATTCTTCTTCCCCAGTCTTTCCCAAACCTCCTCTTCCCTATTCCCCACACTTGACCCATTATCGCCGCACCCCTACTCACCCTCTCCGCCACCTGCCCTTCTTGCCCTCCATCCCTCTTAATTACGTACCCTAAATATCTATACTGTCCCACCTCCTCCACAATCCTGCCCTTCCACCTCCACGTCGCCTTCTTCCATCTTCCCCCTCCCCTCCTGCACCTCATCACCTTAGACTTCTCAGCATTCAACACCAACCTCTTCTCCTCCAAATATCTCTCCAACACCCTCATCATCCCTTTCATCCCCATTTCATCCTCCGCCAGCATCGCAATATCGTCTGCGTAAGCCAGTGTGTACACTTTCCTCCCCCCCACCCTTACCCCTCCCCATCCCCCTCTTTCCAAGACCTCATCTACATCCGCCAGCAATAGTGTGAACAGGAGCGGGCTCAACGGACACCCCTGTCTCACCCCTCTTGCCGTCCAGAACTTTTCCCCTTCCTCCTCCCCCACCCTAACCCTACCCCTCGTCTCCCCCAGCACCTCCCCACACCTCCTCACCAACCCCTCTCTCACCCCCCTTTCCCTCATCGCCTCTAACAACACCTCCCTGTCCACCGAGTCAAAAGCCGCCTTCAAATCTACAAAAAATATAACCAGCTTTTTCCCTTTCCCTCTCACTCTCCTGTTAATCAGATAGTTTAACACATATATGTTATCTATACACCCCAACCCCTTCCTGAAACCCACTTGACTCGGTGGCAACATACCATTCTCCTCCACCTCCTTCCTCAACCTCTCTGTCAGCACTGCCGCATATACTTTATATGCCGTTTGAGTCAGTGTCACCCCTCTGTAGTCCCCTACCTTTTTGCTCTCCCTTTTTTTGGCTACTGGCACCACCACCCCCTCCGTCCAGTCCTCCGGCCACCCTTCCCCCCTCCATACCCTCCTGCATATCCTCAGTAACCACTCCCCCACTTCCTCCCCACCATATTTCCACACCTCGTTGGGGATTCCATCACCTCCTGCCGCTTTCCCCGCTTTCAGATCTTTTATCACTTTACACACCTCTCCCCTTTCTATTTCCCCTTCCCCATCCCCCACCCTATCTTTTACCCCTCCTTTTTTCACCCTCCATTCTACTCCTCCCAGTAAATCCCTAAAATACTCACCCCACTCCTCCATCTTTATTTTTTCATTTAATTGAGAACCTTTCTTCCTCTCCCTTTTTATTACCCTCCAAACCTGTCCCTCCGTCCTTATGGCTTCTATCTCCTTTTCCCATCTTTCCCTCTCTTTTTTCTTCTTCTCCTCACACATTTCCCTATATGCTCTTCTCTTCTCCTTAACCTCCTCCCCCTCCCCCCCCCCACCTTCTCCATCTCCTCAGCTCCTCCCTCACTTTCCTTTTTTCTTCCCTACATTCCTCATCCCACCAACCCTTCCTCTCCTCCCTTTTCTTTTTCTCCATTTTCCCTAACACCTCTGTCACCCTTTCTCTCAGCTCCCTCCAGTCCTCCTCCACCCCCTTTCCTCCCTCCCCTTTCCTTCCGAATTTCTCCCTGAACTCCTTTCCTACCTCTTCCGTCCATATCCCTACCCCTCTCCTCTTCAACCTCCTACCTCTCCCCTCTCCCTCCTTTCTCCCCCCCTTCAGCCACACCGTCAGGGGCATGTGGTCTGAGTCTACCCTTTCCCCCACCTCCATCCTCTCTACCCCTTCCCTCGTGTCCTCATTCCCCAGTATATAGTCAATCACGGAGTTTCCCCTCTTCCCTACGAACGTCCATTCCCCCTCCTCATCACCCTTTACATTCCCATTCAATATACCCCACCCTCTCTCCTCCAAGTACCTACACAATCTCCTCCCCTCCGCGTTTACTTTCCCATCTTTAGATATCCTACTCCCCTTCCTATCCACCTCTTCGTCCTCCACCACTTCTCCCCCTTCTCCCCCTGTCCTCGCATTGAAATCTCCCCCTATGATGACTTTAACCTCTTTTTCCCTCTCCTCCATCCACTCCCCCAACGCCTCCAACTTATCCTGCATGTCCCCATTGACATACACCCCTACCACCCACCACCAGCCCTCCTCTGACCTTATTTTCACCGCCATCAGTCCCTCCCTCTCTCCTAGCTTCTCCCCCTCCATCTCTATCTCCTTCCTCACCCCTATTACCATTCCACCTCTCGCCCTCCCCATCCTTTCCTCTCTCCTTGCCCATTGTGTTTCCCACACATACCCCCTCGGCAACCTTCTTCTCACCTGCATCCACCCTTTCTCCTCTATCCACGTCTCCATCAATACTAAAACATCCCACTCTTCCAACGCCTTCCAGAACTCCTCATCCTTGTTCTTCATACCCGCTACATTCCAGAATACTACTTTCATACCCCTGATCCTCCCCTCCGCCCTTTCTCCCTCTCCCCTCCCTCCCCTTACCTCCCTTGCCCGTTTCCCTGCTCCTCTGCCCACTTCTCCTCCACTTCATCCCACCTTCTCATCCTCCCATTCACCCACATTTTCATGTAACCAACCTGCACATATTTTCCCTCTCCCCTCTCCTTTTCCGCTTCCCTCTCTATCTTCCATTTCGCCCTCCTCTCCTCCTCCGTCAAGTCATCATCTATCCTCTCCCTTTTCCCCCTCAACTTACTCCTCCCCACCATCACCTTCCTCTTTTGCTCCCTATCCGATAACCTTATCAGCACCATCCCCCTTCCGTCCTTCCCTGCCCCTCCTAGCTTTTTTATATCCTTTACACCCTCTTTCTTTAGTCCCATCTGCTCCCATAATTCTCCTACCTCCTCTTCTATGCTCTTTCCCTCCACCTTTATCCCCCTTACCACAACATTATTCCTTTTTTCCTCCCTCTCCTTCCTATCCTGCTTTATCTCCATCCTCCTTATCCTCCTTCTATTCTCTTCTAATATCTCATCTCCTAACCCACCCATCCTGTCCTTGCCTCCCTCCCCCCATCCTTCCTTCTCCACCTTCCCCATCCTTTCTTCCAGCCGCTCCATTCTTTCTCCCAACCTGTCCCTCACTTCCCTACTCTCCCTCCTTTCTATCTCCCACCTCTCTCTCTCCCTTTTCCTCTCCTCCTTATCTTCTCTCCTCTCCTTCTCCCATCTCTCTCTCTCCCTTCTCCTTTCCTCCCTTTCCTCCCTTCTTACCTCTTCCCATTTCACACTCTCCTCTCTCCTCTCCTCCCTCTCCCTCTCCATCACTACCTTCATTTCCCTTACCTCTCTTATCAACTCCCCTATCATTCCCTCCCACCCTTCCTTTCCTCCTTCCCCTTTAACTTTTTCCCCCTTTCTGATACCCTCCTCCTTCTCCCCCGGAGACCTCCTTGTTTTCACACTTCTCCTAAATATCTTGTACACCCTTTTCTCCTCATTCTCACCCTCGTCGTCCCCCTCTACCCACTGCCCAAGCTCCTCTCTCCCTCTCTTCCCCCCTATACCCTCTACACTGCTCCCCTCACTCTCCCCTCCCATCCTTACCCATTTCTCCTTCCCTCTCTCTCCCTCCACTTTCTCTCCCCCCCCCTTTCCCTCCCCTTTCATCCTCCCCACTCATCATCACCTTCCCTTCTCTTTAAACTCCTTCAAGTTTCCCGCCTTATCCACTTCCTCACCTACTCCTTCTCCCGCCAGAAAGCGCCACCCAACCTACTTTCACCGCGCCACCTGCCTTACTCTCCCGCTCTCACTTCTCTTCCTCCCGTTTCCTAACCTCTTTCCAGCGCTTCTTTCCCTCCCAAATCCCTCTATACCTCCTCTATTCCTTCACCCTTTCTCTACACCTTCACTCATCCCCTTCTCTCACCCCTCCACCACTTTCCCACTTCTCACACCCTCTCTCACACACTTTTCCGTCACAACTTTCCTTCTCTCACCTTACACACATCCACCTCTCACACACCCGGAAAAGGAAGTCCTAATCACGTTTTAGTAAAATATATTTTAAAGTTTTAAGAAGCAGATAAATAAATAATCGCTACTACAAAAATTGATAATCAATTAATTTAAGGTAGATAGGTAAAAGTATAATATGTTGATTGTTTAACCAGTCAGCTGTGTTTGGCGACTATGTCCGTCATGGAGAAATGGCAGTATTTTGTGTCATGACGACTATACCCGTCATAGCTTGATTCTCGCGACACACATACATACATAGGTGCGCGCTCTGGAAAGAGGTCGCCACAGCTGACTGGTTAATATATACATAAAATGATTTTAAAAAGAAGTTTAATAGCCACAAATTCGAATGACTTCTTGCAGTCTCTTTAGCATACTTAATTTATTATTGCTAATGTCATCATTGATAACCGGGTACGTTAAACTACACATCATTCAACACGAATTTGTTATTCCACAAGCAACCTAACGCTTTTTATCAAAAGCGCCATAATGTTGTCCGGATGTATGGCCATATTTCTGTCCGGATATATGGCCATGAGTTATCCCCCCATTTTGGAAGCGTTCGCGTGAGACCTGCATTGACACAACGTTTTGAACAAATTCCTGGAAAGTCATCTACCACGCTAATACACGAGCAATTTAAATTTTTCTCTCACGTGAATACATATTTTGTTAATGCTTGCACTGGTGAAAATTTCATTTAATATTTACGGACACAGTGAATATATGGAAACAATTATATAGTGCTCACGTGTAAATTATTTATGCGGGCCTGATTGTAAATTGTGGTGGTTGTTGTAACCGCTCATAGGGCAACGTATGTTGGTCGCGTTGCAGCATTTCAGGCGGATATTTAATGGTTAATAACTAAAAACGAAGCTGAAATCGTAATTTTTTTATTCTCTATTTTCGTCTTATATTGTCATGGAGAACCACCCCTTAAATTTTCTCCCACCTGCAGTCGAACACGCTGTATTATTAAATTTACCAATCACTTAATTATCATAAAGTTAGATTTTGGAAATTTCTTTAGTGTTCAAGATGGAAAAGTTGATTCAAGAAATTAGTTTTATGAGAATTCAATAAAAAATCTCGAACAATTATTTAAAAAAAAAAGTACAGAAAATGACTGCTTGATAGATTTTTATGAGAGGGAGAACCTTTCTAAACATTAAGTAAACACACCGGGCTGTATTTTAATAATATATTAAACATAATATTAAATTAATGCGTGGCGCATTGTGGTGCCAAATGGTCAAAACTATTCAATGAATTTCTTAGAAAATTTGTGGAAAAATTGCCACATGTACAACGCTTATTTAGCAAAAATAATTTTTTACAAAAGTTATTAAACATTAAGTAATATGGTCAAATCGGAAATTTCTGTTTTCTGCTCACTTTTTATTTATGGAAGCATGCAACAAAACCTTTAATAGACTTTAGTCTGGCACTTTTAAAGTTGATATTTAAACTTAAATTGCGGCCAAGAGGTCTCGAATTGTCTCGAGATTTTTTACACAAAGTTAGATCAATTTTACACCTTGCCAAAACGATTAGTGCCACATCGAAGTCTTTTGAAGGATTTTTTGTATTCCTCCATAAATAAAAAATGAGCGTAACGTAAAGAGGTTTCCGGTTAGTCCATATTCCTTAATGTTAAACAACTTTTTTGAACAATCTTTTTGCCAGCTAATAATTTCAGCTATTTGTAATAACGCATATAACTTGTACACCCCGAGGTATTCAATTATAGGCGCAATAATTACGTAACTATATCACTGAAAACTGATGAACTCTCACGAGAGAAGAGAAGGTTATTTACTATGCGTATATCTCCGTAAAAAAATATTTTTTAAAAAATCAGACTTTGGCACATTATGACTCACTATTAGGACATACAAAAATAATTTTTTTTTATAAAAATCGAATATTTATAAAATGGATTTTTCGCAGTTAGGCACCATTGTACGGCGTATTTACACTTCGAACGGTAACCGTACGGGTGTGTGTAAGAAGAATAAGAATCGTGTAAGTATAAACAAAAAGGAATACAGTGAGTGTTATCAATATCAGAATAAAGCATTAAAAATATGAAATTGAATGTCTCTAACAATTTTGATAACAGTAATATTTGAATAATTAGAAATATTTTATTCAAATCGAAATTGTATTTTGTATTTCAAAAATAATATTTAAAATATTTCGAAGGAATAAGAGTTGCGAAAAAAGGTGTATTGTAAGGTAAAAACTTACTGTTTTGATAAATTCATTTTATTTTTAATCCAAAGAAGGCTTATCACGCGTAACTAAGTTTACCTCTGATAATTATCCTTTCGTACTGTTTCCTTGTGAATACAGAACTTCCTCTCATCATAACTATACATGATAATAGAAAATACTTCAAGTAATCGTTATTCAGTTTGGTAAGAGTTATAAAACAATTGATATGTTATTCCAATAAGAAAAATTGAGAGGGCTCTGTCTGCTTCTTCACGGCCACTTTGAAAAGTTCCTTACACGTAAAACAATTGGCCTCTTTGTCCCATCTAACATTATACCTACCGAATACTAAGAATGACTGGCATGTGTTACCTTATACAAATAATAAAAGTATTTGTATTTAATAATTTAGAAGTGCACTGACGATACAACTCTATTATTGTTTCTGGTGAGAATAATGTCACCTGACCCGTGAGATGTTCTTAAGGAAGGTATATTTAGAAAAGCGAACTAATTGAGCTCGGTCTCGACTGCGATGGTCATTAGTTACATACACATTTGAAGGGCTTGAAGAATTATTTAACGTTTCCATATAAGATTTTTGTCGCATATTATTAAATGGAACATACTAGTTATTTAAATTACTAATTACAACTTAACATCTCGATTTGAGATGAATATATTACAAAATTATATTACTGGTCACAAGTTTGAAATCATATGGCAAAATGAAATCGTATTACAGAGTAATTTTTTTCCTAGTTTGTAAACGAATAATTTCTACCAATAAGAATTACTTGTCCCAGAAATTTTCAAGAAAAAAATTAGTAATATAAATTTGTTCATTATTTAAGTTAAGGTTAACAATCACAAAGTATAAAAGAAATATTTCAATAAATCTCAATTTTTAAGCGTTTCGGTTATAAATAACGATTATAAATGACTGAACATTTTTGTCGTTGCCGATACCCATTATCAATAAAGGGAATTTTATTTCAGTTGTTCATGACAGTTATCAGCGATAGAAATTTATTTCGGTTGCGCATAAAAGTTATTGATGGGAAAAATTGTATTTCAGACAAACATAGTAGTGTAAAGTACTGTATTGCATTCGACCGAAACAAATCTCTGCATACACACCAAAATGATGCCTTTGTCAGCAATATAACATAAATTACAAAGCCGAAAATTCAGATGGTCAAATGCAATCAGAACAATATTTTTGTCGATAACCATTGTATACGATCGAAATACAATTACTCTCATTGATAACTGTTATGATCAATTGAAATAAATTGCCCTCGCCAATAACTGTTACGAGAAACCGAAATCAATTTCTCTCGTCGATAATAGCTATCAGCAACAATACAGATTATTTGGGGTCACTTGTATTATTGTAATTATTGTTTATAATCAAAAACATTTTCATCGAAAATATAATTCTTCTCCTATGACTTTTTTCATTTGGTTATAGGAGTTATGATCCTGGTTTCTACGATAATTACTAAAGGTCTACAACACTTTACGAATTTCTCTACGAATATTTTAATACACAAAGATAAAAATCTGATAACATTTATTTTTTCCGACGTCTTCAACGCTCGGTCCGAGTACACGAATTGAATATGCGTGTACGATTATTTAAATTCGTACGTAAACATAATGAGAAAGTCCGTGTTTCGTGTTACACTACGTTATGACGTAATTCATGTACTTCGCATTGTAATTTCATAAAATATAATGTGCTGGTGATATACATTATTACTTCACGTGTAGTAAAATCATATATAGAAATAATCTTGACATCCTATAAGTTTTCATCATTTCGAAAACTATTCAACACAAGTACGTTTCCTCGAAGTCGTGCTGCAGACATTTTCGGCAAACATGGTAGTAGATTACTGAGATTTTGTGTTACGACTGGAATATTAGCTGAAAATTTCATTAGCCTGGAATCGGGAATTGCGATGAGAATATGAGAACTCAAACGTAGTTTAAGCGCGCGGACTTATATCCCCTTCCTGACAGCGGATCGGTAAACACAAAGCATCTGCAGCTGCAGAAAATGTGGAAGCGACGGCCGGTAATACCGGAGCCGCACTTACTTGCCGGTTTAATTAAACGCACTTCTTTCACGTTCGACGAGTATTTTCGTTCGACGCTCATTCCCTTCTCTTTTTCTGCCTTTCGCTGCCTCGTTATCCTTCCTACCCTATTTCTCCTCTACCTTCTTACCGTTCGACCCTCTCAAATTCTCCGCCCATACTGGATTTATATCGCCGTCAGTCGTGGTATTCGTTAGAAGCATTAAGCTTTAATTTCGTTGAGAACTCGTGCCTTCTTTACCCCCCTTGAACCTCCTCACCGGCCACTCTCATTCAACCCATCTCACTTTCGCCGTATCAACGTTTTCCGTAGTTGTTACTTTCATAGTCTACCTGCTTCTTGTTCACCTCAAATATAATCTTCCAACATTTACTTTTGATTACGGACATATTCTGTAGTCCTCCTTTTGTGTAGAATATTAAATTGGCTACGGCAACCCTCTAATTTAGCAGAAAGTTCACCTTGTACATCTAATAATCAGTGTCGCCAGATGGTGGAATTCGGTGGAAAAAGTTCCCCCCCCCCCCTCACTCTCTCTCTCGCCCTCTCTCTCTGCCAGTACCGGATTAGTCACATAACATTGCGACACATGCACAACCTTAGACCATATACAGGGTAGGTCGCCACATTTTGCAATCTAGATTTACGTCATTATTATTACGCATAGCAAACAATGCTTCAGATGAAGTTGAATGGTTTTGAGAGGGGCACATTCTGATGGTACATTTTTTTGTAGGTGGACGTGTAAAGGACATATGAAGGTCATTAATGTTTTTTTTAAATGGAATCATATACTTTTTATTGCATCAGCTGATGCTCCTTCATATTCTTTAGAAAAAAGTATTAATCTATTTGTGTAAAAAAATCATTAGTTTAGGAAATATTTGAATTGTAATGTCTCTTTACAGAAAAGGTTCAATGTGGCGACCATTTGCATCAGAACACTTTCTGAATCGAGAATTTAATGACTCACTAACATTGCGTAGTGTATCTGATGTTATTTTGTTACACTCATTGATGATACGATCCCTCATATTGGCCATTGTACACTTTATTTTTTAAGTAGCCCCACAAGAAAAAGTCGATGGGCGTTAGATCTGGTGATCTTGCCGGAAAATAAATGGGGCCACCTCGCCCTATCTAACGATTTGGGAACATTCGATTTAATGTATCCCTTGCTATTCTTGAATAATGAGTAGGGTAACCATCCTGATGAATCCGCAATCTTCAGAATCAAATATCGATTCCTAAAATAGTTAATACATAATAGAATTGTTATTTCATACTTCATTGTAATACCTTAATAACACGTATAGAATAAACATTTGTATCTTAAATATACTTTATATATTGATTATTTTATGATAAATTGCAAAATCCTTTGAAATTATCCTGTGCATTCTTTTCGTGTGTATCTGACCCCCCCCCCCATCATAAGCCAAGTGTATGCACTGTCCTTATGATCCGTGGGTCGATGAGCATAGCTTATACGTCTTTGGAACCTGTGACGTCACATATATGGTCTAAGTGCACGACAGCGACAAAACGCGTCACCTGAACGGGCCGCGTCGGAAGCGTGGAGAATAGCGCGGTAGAAGGGGAAGTTAGAGTGGGGAGACAATTCTTAATCTGGCGACACTGCTAATAATACAGATTATGTGCGTGGCTGTTCTTACTAAAAACCAAATCCAGGTGCATTAATATAATCATAGCAACGCATTCTGAGGACACGGTTTCGAAATAAAACGGAACGCATTTTCCTCATTCATATTATTTTTAGAATTCGTTTAATATGCAATACTCTAAAACACAGTTTTAATATAACACGGAACACATTCCCATTATTCGCATTATTTCTACGTTTCGTTTAACAAGGTTTCAATACAACACGGAACTATTTAACCGTGTTACATGAGAGTTGATTGCATTTCTAAAGGGATGCACATATACATTTACAGTGTACACGCGTACAAAGTATCCAAATGGTTATATTCACAATTGTTAATAATAGAAACGTAAAAGTACAAATTGAATCTTCAAAATGGATGTTTTAAAATTGTATTACTACAATGAGAATATAATTAAGCAGTGTACATGTACGCCTTTTGTAATACATCCAATGCAAGAACGCATCTTTCATTCGTGGGTCGCAAATATATTTGAATGCATGTATTATTATTTATTGTGGCAATTATTTAGAAGCGTTGCGGCCCCCTTCACTGATTTCAATGACTTCACAGTATATTGTTAAGGTTACCGTTCCTGAACAATTTTTCTCTTTTCTTCTTACCACAGCTCGGTCTTAACACTAAACCTACCGAGCTTTAAAAGTAACTAATACATGTTGTTTTATAAAAATGATGAGATTGAATTTATTAAATGTATCCATTTAATCATTTCCACGAAATGATTTTTATAATTTCAGTAATTGTAAAATAAAAAATTCAGAACCGGTCATTTTGACCGCCGGTGGTAGGTTTAGTGTTAAATAATCGGTCTTAATAATTTACGATTGATATTCTCATCGTTTTCTGCTTCGCACAAGAGATATGGTTTCTGCCATGTTTCAATAATTAATACACGTTCATTTGAATAGTCTTTTGTCAAAAAGCAAATCATGTCACGATACATTGTAAACCACGCCCAATTCAAACTCTCCGCTCTAATTCAAACTTAACCTAGACCTTATTTAAATCTAATCTAGACATAAGCTAAACCTTCGCGGTACTACGAATTACAATGAATTCTCGATATAAGTCCACTGCACGGTTCTGGCGAAGGTCATATAGCGGACATCTTTGATTCGCGTCGAACGTTGCATATGAATTACACACTGCACGCTGGATTCGTAAATGATCCTACTCGATGAATATCCCAAAAATGGGATATATACACGGCCAGGGATAAAAAGGCTGAGAAAATGTCTTTCTCTGATACAATGTTGCACGTAGAAAAGGACAGCGAAGCTCGAAAGCCGTCGCTGCCGAGGAGCGTAAGATAACACGATCGGGTATATCGGTGCGAGATCAGAAGACCACTCCTAATCCAATTACAAAACTTCTTTATTTTTCATTATTTTTTCATGGGACTTTCTCCAATATGTTCATGGCATTTTTCTAATGAAAATGGTACCAAATATGATATAATTCCGATGATGTTTGCTTCTGTAATGAGCGATGACAGTTGCTTTCCATTATAATTATATTAACGGAAAATTAGTGTAAATATGATCCGAGTTATATCGCGTTTGATATCATTTTAATTACAAAAATGCCACGAATATGTTGGTGAAAGTCCCATAAAAAAATAATGAAAACTAAAGACGTATTGTTATTGGATTAGTAGTGGTCTTCTGGTCTCACACCGATATACCCAACCGTGTTATGTTACACTCCTCGGCGGTGGCGGTTTTCGAGCTTCGTGGCCCCTCACGGAGTAAACCCCGCGGTGGTGTGGGTAGTTCAGGGACATTTAAACGTTAGGCTTGTAGGGACTAATATCGAGAATTCACTTTACTAGTCCAGAACTATTTAAGATCAGACTGTATGTTTTGTGACCGAAGAAAAATGTTATCTCAATCGAAAATAATATTAAAATTTTGCAAAGCGAGGGAAAAGTAATTCATGATAATATAAAGGTCTGGGTTAGATTATATCGAAAATTAAGTTAAATTTGTGTCAGGTAGACTATTAACTACGTCTTACAATAGATGTTTTACAGGCATGATAATTTACATAGGAAATATTAATATCTCGAAAACTGACTAATTGTAAATGGCGATTCTATGTATAGAAGAACGTTGTCCAGGATGATAAATTCGTAAACTTTAGGTTCGTAATATTTATAGGTTCGTAAACTTCTACATAATTGCCTGTGTTATTTCTGTTCATTATGTTGTATTAGATACTTGTAATTATCTATATTTCGCTGCTTTTGCCTGCAATAACTACCCTATATTAATGTATTATAATATTCACTACCTTCGAGGTACATTTACCTACATTAATACTACTACTCCTACTCCTACTCCTTAATACTACTAGTCCATATTTGTATTATGGTTCAGTGAAAGTATTCAGAGTGAGGGACCTATTATATATTGTAATTACAATTCCTTTTCGATACGAATAGTATTCAGCGGGTCATTATCCTATTCAAAGTTAAAATGTTATGATAAGATTATTTTGTTAATATTGCGTAACTACTTGTATCTTTATAAAATCCAACTCCACATCACGACAATATCTGATAGATATGTTCACCGTCGAATATGAACACTATATGTATTTCAATTTGCATATTGGAACTTCTTAGACATAATTACGTTCGTCCAAATTAATAGCACTAAATTCGCTTTTATAAAAAAATATAACTGTGTTTCAGAAAGTAATGCCTTTGTTAATATGCTTTTTTGTATAATTTGATATTTTTTATAATAATTCCATTAAAGTAAGAATATATCTTTGCAATTTTATGGTGGAAATCTTATGTGACTAGAATTTTCGCATAAGTTCTGGCTAAACAACTTTTTAAATGTTTTTTACTTTTCTTAATTTTTATTGCAAAAATTTTCCTAAAGTTGTAAATTTTTATAGTTAATGTTTCGTAATTGATTATTTAGTATGTTTTTAAAAGCACCCGTTGGCTGACAATTAGTGTTCCGACGCTCGATGTTTCTTAATAATTTTATGACTTTCCACGAAAGAAAATGACTTTGTCGGCACCTCGTTGAATTCATCTAAAAACGTACTATTACATTAATTAGACAAAAGTATAGTACTCTAAATGAAAATATTAAATTGATTTTAAAATCTCCCTCACCATAACAGATATAAAAAAAATATGTATATGACATAAAGTGCACCTCCATGCCTTCGTTGAAACGTTTTTTCTCATAGCATCATTCTCTTAAAAGATATTTCACTGTATTGAGATAAAACAAACACCCTGTACGTATGTATACTTACTTCTATTGTACACTATGAAAAGATTGTAAGACAAAGATTATACAATTTCAATGATTTGCTTGTTTAGTGTAGGTGCATTGTCGTATGTCAAACGAGTGCTTCTTCTTGTTCTATTTCACTCATTCTCAATAAACCGGTTCATTTTCCCTGTCGAGGGTTTGACCGAAGCATCCAACCAACTGTGAGTAATTACTTTGACGACCACCCACTATATCAGCCTACCCTCCCATCATAATTAACGACTTCTCAGCATTGTGGACAAGGTGGAAAGCAACATGGAACCACTGAACAAAACAGTCGTCTACCCTATTTCTATCTTCTCACACATAATTATGAAAAGTAGCATCCTAATTTTTAAGCATAGTGTTCCATGACACATACCACAACTCTTGTTCTCTTTCCCTCTTTTTGATCCTTTCTACAGTTTTCTTTAAGCCGTGTACCTAATAAAACATTTGTACGGTGTATGTAATGTGTTATGGAAATGCTGCATTGTGAATCAAACCGCTAACGTTACAATTTTTTCTTGTTTTTTGGCGAGGTGGTAATCCAAGTTACGGATTCCCAGCGACCCCTGGGGGAAAGGAGGGGATATGTGGGGCTTTCCCAGTCTTCGGACACCCCGAAAGGGAACACAGTGGGACAAAGTGACGAAGTTTGTGTCAAAATCAAAGAAATTTTGATAATAATGAGATAGAGTGATAATTTTTTTTTAGACTAAAGTTAAAATATTGCAGAATAAGGGAAAAATAGAGAGATTATGGTAGGAACGTTGTTTAACTTTATCTGTGTTAAACTTGGAATATTTCATTAAAATTGTGATTTATCCAATACCATGTACGGTTAGATTTCTTTCTTGATTTCTTTCTTTCTTTCATCATTTCCCGTAGATTTCATCGCGCTGATTTCAAATTCGGTCGCAAAATTTGTCTACCACATCAGGATTTTGGAAAAAATCAATTTATGTGAAAAGAAACTAATGAAACCACAATTTTTCCGTTGAAATGATTTGATAACCCACTGGTTTGAAGGTACATTGTATTCCTATACATAGAACACAATGAAAACAAAAACAAAAGCATGAAACACTTCACATCTCGTGGACACTTGACGTATCGCTGGCACTCTCTGTAGAGTGTGCATGGCTGTAATGCAATTTAAATTGGATATATGTTTTCCATCATTATATTTTCATTTACACAGGAAGTGAGGTTAATCTTTTTAACTTACTTCTCATCAACAAATTTTTTAATTTCTGGTGATACATTATTTTGTTTGTATAAATTTGATATCGATTTTTTTATTAATATCATTGAAATTTTCTGATCGGTTAAGTGTATTGCCCGATTAAAAACGTCTAACATTCCACTTTTTCGACTATTTTGTCGTCAATGAAGAATCACAGTGCCAATTATTGATAGCTTACTATTCTGCAGATGCAAATGAACCGTAGCGTGAACTGTACAGGAAAAATATCATACTGCATTCACGACTAAATAGCCGAAAGAATTAACCGATCCGAAAATTTCAATGATATTAATAACAAAATCGATATTAAATTTGTACAAAGAAAATAATGTATCACCAGAAATTTAAAAAATCGTTGATGAGAAGTAAGTTAAAAAGATTAAATACTTACCTTACTTCCTGTATAAATGAAAATATAATCATGGAAAATAGATATCCAATTTAAATTGCATTACAGCCACGTACAACCTATAGAGTGCCAGCGATAATGACAGCGATACGTCAAGTGATCACGAGATGTGAAGTGTTTCTGCTTTCAAAGTAACTTGAAACGTTCAAATATTTCATTATTTTTATTTTCATTGTGTTCTATATTTATATAGGAATGCAACGTGCCTTCAAACCAATGGGTTATAAAATTATTTCAACGGAAAATTTGTGATTTCATTAGTTTCTTTTTACATAAATCGGCTTTTCCAAAATCCTGAGTTTATATTCCAAGTTTAACACAGATTCGCAAAGTTAAAAAACGTTCGTACCATAATTTCTCTATTTTTCCCTTATTCTGCAATATTTTAACTTTAATCTAAAAAAAAATATCATCGCTCTATCTCATTTCTATCAAACGTTCTTTGTTTTTGGCACAAACTTCGTCACTTTGTCTCACTGTGGGGCGATCCTGGGGCCCAGGTATACCCACAAAATCCACCCCGGTGACCCGCCCTAGGCCAATGGGGAGAACTATTGGCCCCCCTCTCCGAATAGCGTTACAACTACAGCACGAATAACACAATCCTACAAATAAAAATTTTTTTCGTATTTTGCAATATTCACCAGATGACTCTTATAGAGTTCCTCATTCTAAAATCAAATCCGAAAGCAGAATTTCTCTATCACGCACAGTTTTGGAAATATGTATATACGGTTTTTATTAAAATTCGTATTGGCTTTTAGCAAAAAATGAGGTATTACGTGAATAGTAAACGTGCGAGAAACTTCGGATTTGAGTCAAAAGATAGAGGGGACTTTCCTCTATATATCCATGTAAACAATTATATTTTTCTGTACCTTTTAATAGTTGTAAGTGCTTGTTATAGTTTGATAATCAATTATACGCAGATAATTATACGCACTACTTTTGTATTTATGAGAAAAATCCTTCATAGTCATAACTGTAAAAAATACTAGGCTTTTCATCAAACCATTGCCTTTAACAATCCAACACTACAGTAACACCTCAAACGTCAAAGTATTATACTATGATAGTAACATGTAAACAGAATTCATTTACTTTTAGTTGTAAATGAGTCAGTAGGAAACCGTTTGCGATTTGAAAGTTTATTTTACGTCTCATTTGATTTGGGCAAAATATTTCTGTACTATTGCCAATAATACCGTAAAAATGTTTGGATTTATAAATCGTTTCGGTATTGACTATGTCAAACATATAAACTCCCAAATTAGTGCTTTGTACATTAATTAGATCTCACGTGGAGTGACGTTAATTATTTGGTATATATCTATGATAAATACAAAGTAAATAAAATATTAATATTTATGCATTATCTACATTCTAGACATAATGGAAGCAATTGATATGATGCCAGCATTTACATTACGATATGGTTCGCTTAACACATTAAACAAAATTACTGAAGCAACTGGCGCGCGTCATCCCTTAAAAATCAATTCGTAACTTTATTGAATTACACATTATAATAAAACACTTTTTATATTATATCTGCATACAATATTAAACTTCAACCTCGTAACGACAACAATAATAAGACCTATAGATATAGAAAAAAGTATAAGATGTGCAGGACGAACTATAAGAAGTGATACAAAAAATTCATTTTTTAAAATCATAGCGGCTATCTACTTAGTATATGTTTACATTAAAGGGATTCATTGTTCAGTGTATAATTGGCCTTTTAGGAAAGTTTTTTTTATTATTGTACGCCGTTCGTGGTTTTGATTTTGGATTTTGAATTTCATAGATAAATTTCAGTTGCTTTCGACTTTTCAAATAAATTCTATTTGCAAATTCCTCATTTTAAATTCAAGTATCTAATTAAAAATTCTATTCCATAATAACACTCTGATACCTTTTGAGATCCAGGCTTCATCCGCTAATTGTATCACGAATTTCAACTCACCTGCAACAGAAATAGAACGGTCAAAAAATAGACTTAAATGCAACACATGAATTTGTTTCTTGAAAAAGCTAAGAAATACATGAACGTTGGTGAGAGTAATCGAGCAAATTAAGTAAGTGGGTCAAACCCAATAGCGTGTACGTTGTTAACGAGCAGCCAATCGATAATATAGAAGTGTCAAAAAAGTGGAAACGTCTGTCACTTACCCGTACTGGTTGTCATTACTTTCCAGCTGGATAATCCTGTACAATTACAGAGCATATTCCTTTGAGAATACACGATTCCAAGAGTATTAAAGTTTAATTGTTCACAGATGGTATTCGTACGTTATTAATAGAAAGCGGATATTTAGTACCAATGTTGATTTACCAAAATTGTTGATACAACAGTCGTTTGTTTTTTAATCAATTTAATTTCGAAAACAGTTCACAGAATGTCTTCTTGTGTAAAAATATATATGAAATATTCTCCATTAATTTTATGATTTTCATACAAAATGTTGTTCCATATTTGTGAACATTTGTCAGTACAAACTACCGATCAATACGAAGTGCTGTGGAATTTTTAGTATCATCCTCTTCAATTAAGTTAGAATCTATATATGTATAGTCATTAGACAATAAGTCTGTTTTTATTCATGTTTGTTTATGATTTCAACTTTGTTTATAAAATGTAGATCTTTGAACTAAACAATTCTTGCCTATTTATATGAAAACATGCTATATTTTGAAAGTTTGTTTTGCTTACCATTTACTGAATTCAATTTATTTTGACATTAATTTGGAAGTTGTAGTCTGTTGTAATGATTTTGTTTTTAGTTAAAAAATTAATTTTTTGATGTTGAGAACTACAAACAAATTCTTGTTTCCTAAATATTATAAAATGTTAAAGAACTGAGATCTAACAATAAGAACTAAAAACAATTTGAACATATTTCTCAAAGCATTAACTACAAAACGAGAGTATGTAGTCTCAGAATGGCGTATCTAAAATTAACGTTGTAATAATAACATATTCAAGTCGTGTCCCATTTTAGGTAAGTGAGCAATACACTCGACTATTACGATCAGCTGTTCGTTTCACGCGTGACCCACTTTTCGTGTGAAAAATGATAAACAATTGAAAAAAATATGGAATATGTATTGAAACTGTTGTGAATTAAGTAACAATAGTTTAAAACAATGAAATATATGAAAAATTAGAAAGTTATGAATTTGAAGAACATGGTATTTTTTAAAACCACCTGATAATTAAATTTCTTATTCATAATATATTTATACTTTTGCTTAAGTGTTTTTTTTTTCTTGGACGAGTAGTTTCCGAAATATTGAAAAATATATGATTTTCATCATCAAACTCAAGTGTTGTGTTCATACCATATCACATAAAAGTTACCAATATAATAATACTAATACAATAGTGCTAATATAATAGTTACCACAGTTATCTTTACAGTGTCAGACTTCAGCGATTTTAAATGTATACAATTTCACAAACATAAGTCACAATAATATTACGACGATGATAATTTCTCTTTTAATATTATTAAATATTATTTAATCATTATTAATCCGGTAGTGATAGTTGAGATGTTCATAATAAATATAAAATGTTGCTTTTTGATTAAAAATTAAGTCATAAAAGAATACAGGGAATATTGGATTGAATTAATTATGTTAAATCTACACAGATTGTGAGTGTTCTACATATACTAGTATATAGGGTGTACCATCATCGGTGGTACAACCGAAATGGGGGTAATTCCACATGAAAAATAAATCGAAAATAAAGAATGAAATTTTTACATTTGAGGCTTCGTTCTCGAGAAAATCGACTTTGAATATTCAGCGAATACACATGTTATTCTATAGGAATCACCAGACGCGTCTGATCATGACCAACCAATTCTACTTCCTGCATGCATATTCTAAAGCTCGGGAACCCGACGAATCTTTAAACCCGATGTTCTCGAAAACAAAGCCTCAAATGAAAAAATTTTATTCTTTATTTTCGATTTGTTTTTTCATGTCGAACTACCCCTTTCAATGTTTTCAAGAAAATTAAGTTTGCCGTTATACTGTGAGCACTTACTATTTTGACTGGTCCTGCTCTTTTGTTTTTACCAAGACGTATATTTTTGGTCAACCTAACAGTAATTGCAAATTTGGATATGTGTGGATTGAATGAAATTGCAAAGTCGACTTTTCACAAAAAGCGTCGTATAAAGTCGTTCCCTTCTATGCTTCCGATGCATTCTTGACCGAGGACTTATTGTTCGGTTACGCAACCGATGTAACCAGGGTTGTTCTGTTCTAAGGAACAACTGGCATTCTTTCGCAGTTCCTATTCACGTTTCAGAAAGTCCAACATATTGTTTTAGGAACAAAACATCTGAGCGGGAATTAATTAACGCGTGCGTCGGTTTCGTTGTACCGTTAGACAGTTGACGACTTTACGAGTCCTTGAACAATACCGTCATAAACGGAGACCCATGCAACACTCCCTTCATGATCGGCACGATTGGTCTTCGAAATCAGTCCAGTCCGTTCATTAGATTGAGTTCGTTCTGAAGGAATCGTTGATTTTCACATTCTGCAAAATCTTGACCAATCATCGTTCAAAATTTTCCTGTTCCGGTCGCCATTTTCACGACTACTACACGACAAATCGATCATTTCATGAGAGTACGACAGACCCTTGATTCGATAACTCCACAGGAATATTTTTGATAATTCTGTAGAGATACTTGCTAGTTCTCGACAATGTAAACTGGTACACTCCTCACCGATTTCAATGACCTTGAAATATGTCGTTGCCGGCATCATTCTGAACAACTTTTTCATACGTACTACCGCCGGACGAGCTTCATTTCCGAGATATTTGCAAAAAACTGTTGCTACTGCACAGAGTCCCCTTTCTGACCTACAACACGACATACATACACAGGTTCACAAAAGGATTCAAATGTCCTTTAAAACAGTATAACTTTTTTTAAATTGGACCAAACCCATAACCTGATTTGTTTTTCAGTAATTAAAAGAATTGGCTTACCGAATGGCAAGCAAAAAAGATTTCGAAAAATTGCAATTACTAGCAATTATAAGAACAAATAAAAAAGACACTTTCCAAAACATTTTTATTTGAGCCGTAATGAAACTTTAAAATATGCGTTTTGTAGATCTATGTTAGTTATACACATGCTGAAAATTTCATTCAAATGTGAAACGTGATGAGATGAAAAAATTCATCCTTCCAAATAATTTTTTGATCGCATTATACGGGAAGTTACTATTAATGAGGTACAACTGATGTAACTTTTATGAATTATGTGGATACTAACAATATGCAACGCAATTTTTAAAAATACATTAATTACATTTCCTTTTATATTGATAAAATCTCCTATATTATATATTACTTATATATTCTTCGTATGAAATATTAATATTCATTTCAAAGGTAAATTACACATTTTATAAGATGCCGAAAAGTTACCTAAATGGTATTCCTGTATATTTACAATTTTGTTAATTACTTCGTAAAAATTTCCTCAAAATATATTTCTCCTTAAAATAAAATTTGTTTTATTTTACTATTTCCAACTAAATTAAATTACGCAATTAATTATTATACAAAGTAAATTATTCTCTACTTAGTTAATTTACCCCCCTACTTTTAAAGTACAACGAAGTAATACTATGTTGACAAACTCGTAAGTATCGTAACGGTACTCAGTTTACGAGTTGCAAGGGCAAACTATGTGTAACGCATTGTCACGATTAATCATGCGGATTTTCTTCTAAATCCATCTGTGATCGTAAATTATATGATTGTAGGTTTGGTCGACCAAATTAATATTTGGCAATTGGACAAACGCGATAGTTCGGTAGTTGAAAACTACAAAAACGACACATGAATTAGACTGATTGTTTTGCATTGAAATATTCACAAATGCTTATTCAACGCTGGTCAATACGAACGCTCAAGTAATAAGACTCTAAATAAACGATCTTGAGTGACGACAAGTGGAGAAATTTTTCGCTCATGAAAATATTCGAATGTGGAAGTTTCAGGTTCGATCTATATATATTCATCTATTTGATCTGGTAACAAATAAAGACATCAGTGAAAGTGAAAGGAAAATGCGATATACTAAATGATATACAGAAGATAATAACTATGGCGGTAGATAATCGAATATTAATACACTTAACATAGAATGTGTTGCTACACAAGCTCATGTAAACAAAATGGTGGATCAGTAACTTTTGGAACAACTATTGGTGGATCAGTAACTTTTGGAAAAATGGTGTAAACGTCAATACAAATAACACTCAATCGCTTGAAGGATAGAAATCACCTGAAGGATTGTTGAAAATAAAGCTGAGACCAGAAAACAAATGTGAGTCAAATGTAATAATAAATAAATATAACCCAATAGAGAAATTGCATAAAAACTAGGGCACATGAGTAACAAGAATGTGCTAAAAATTGTTGAGGAATGTACTGAACTTAAAATAGATAAAAATCAGTTGAAAAACGGTGAAACAATTTTCGAAGTGTGCATAAAGGCTAGGCAAACAAGATTTAGTTTCCGAAAAACCAGAGCAAAAGCCAACAGACCATTCCAAATAATACACACGGATATGTGTAGACCGATTGAAAAATCCACCTGGGATGGAAAAAGGTATTTCGTCAGATTTTTGGGCGGTAATACACATTGAATGAAATATAAGCTGATGAAGTACAAACCGTAGGTACACGAACTGTTGATGGAATTCGTACAAAGGGCTCAGGCTCGTTGGTGCAAACCAGTATCAAAATTAAGGTGCGAAAACGGTCATGAATACATAAATAATAAAACACTTGAATGGGTAAAAGCCAAAGGTATTGACTTGGATTGCACAGTGCCCTATACGCCCCAGTTAAACGAAAGTGCAGAAAGAATGAATAGGACTCTGATGGAAAAAAACAAGGGCTCTTTTATTCGATTCTGAAATGGAAAAAGAAATATGGAGTGACGCACTGCAGTGTACATGGCAAATTATTTAATCAACAGAACCCCTACGTCAAGAAAAAAAAACGCCGCTTGAAAACTGGAATAAGAGGAAATCAAGCTAATCAAGAATGCAAATATTTGGTTATGTCACATATACGAAGGAGCTGGGACAACTAATAAAACTGGATACTAGATGCAAAAAGTACAACCTTGTGGGATTTGCGAAAAGATAGAAAGAAAAACAGAAAAGGAACGACAAGCTTGGATCTCTTAGAATACAGTGAAGAGGAAGAGAAGACTGAGGAAACCGAAGAAGAAAAGAAAACTGAAGAAGAAGAAGAAACACATGGAGATAAAGAGAAACTGTGAGTAAAGAAATCGAAGAAGAAAAGAAGACTGAAGAAAACAGTGAAAAAGAAGAAGAAGAAACATATGGAGATAAAGAATAACTTAGAGTAAAGAAACCGAAGAAGAAAAGAACACTGAAGAAAATAGTGAAGAGAAAGAAGAAGAAACACATAAAGATAAACTAAAACTGAGAGTAAAGAAACTAAAAAAAAGTATTGCCGAGAAGATCAGAGAGGAGATAAAATAGAAGACACGATGGTTTATACTAATACAAAATTATATTAGCCCTATATGTGGATGATAAGAAAAATGGTGATCAATTTAATATTACAGTAGAAGAAAAACTACCATCCTTTTTAGGTATAGAATTCGAATGGAAAGGAAAGAACATAATCATGATAATAATGATTAAGACTACCAGGTGCATCTAACAAGTTGTAAATTGAATCTCTTCTCGTTCGCAACTATCACTCTACGAAATTTTGTTTTCATGAACACATGCTTTCCTACAAATTGCAGTCGATTGATTTTATATGGCTCATTCAAATAAGAGTTCTTCTGCAATTTTCTCCTTACTTATAGTGTATTAGTGTCTATACACATAAATACCGTGTGCAATTTGTCTCGCAGTGACCTTCGAATTTAACGTCCTTCTTATGATTGCTCATTTTTCGCGACCAGATAGGATTTGCAAACGTTCGGAACTCTTTTTTTTCCCATAATATTCCAGATCATTCAATAAATCCATTAGAGCTGTATGACTTCTGTTTGTGACTTTTGATTTTTTTTGTGCCACTAAATATTGTTAATATTTTAGTTTCGATATGGATTCGACATTCTTATTAATCTATTATCTTCTTTAACAAATGTAAATCACAAAATGTTATTATACGTTTTATCAACTATGTTCTATGTTTGATACTTGTTATTCAGTAGCTTATATATATCCAGTATCATCAGATCAAGGCTTGTCTTCCACTCTACCTTACCTCTTCTACGACATCATTCCCACATTACCTATTTCAGCCAAGGTCCGATCACGACGCGTATCTCCTCTGTCGTGCATGTATCACAATGTCAAGGGACTAATTCGGCAATAAGAAGGAGTCTGCATATTATGGATTATATATAAAAAGTTATCGATATATTATCCACTATTTTTCAACAGCTATCTTTTATTCATACGTGATCAATTTTAAATTAATCTTAATGAAACAGAATTCGTTGATTTCAAGTTTAGAACGCAAATGACTATTGTGTTTGAAGTGCGTATGGCGGTGAAAGAAAATTATATCCCAAAAAGGTTCAAATGTGGTGAAAGGTGAAAAGTTAAACTTGTACGTTATCTGATGCATTTCTATTGCATTAGGTAGTTTTTTTCATTTAAAATTTGAAGTGCATAGTTCGATAGCCATTTATGCGTATATTACAGAAGCCTACTTTGGATATTCTAGGAGAAATATCCAAACGGCCAAAAACAAACTTGAACTCAGAAATTTGTTCACAGTTTTGCGTTCTATACGCGCGAGAAAGCACGTTCTAAACAATTTTATCACTCTGTATATTTTTGTTGATGCAATTGTAGTAGAGATTGATGGAAGGAAGAACGAAGAGAGGGGTGGTACGAAACAGAGGGTAGGAATATAAGAGTGAGGTAGGTAGGAAGGTAGTTATTATCACGGTTCCATGATAAGTAAGAGTCGTCAGACTGCACGGTGCTCGCATAGCGTTACGGTGCACTTTCATAATAATCAAGCCCCTAGAAACGTCACGCATTTTTGTCACCCCGTCATAGAGGTTTCAAGAGACCACGGAATTACCGTCTACGGTTCGGTATATCGTTTTGTATATCCAAGAGACACAAACAGACATGATCATTAAAATGTTAAACTTATATCGAACATATTTCAAGAGCGCTCGATTCACAAGGGCCTGAAAAATATTGTTACTTATAATTGTCATGTAGATACTTGAGTTGTTTCGAAAATACGGAGTGTTGTGCATAGTCCAAAGTTTTGTTACACTTCCATCATTTCTTGGAGCCAAACCTTATTTTGTACATAATAATTTTAATTTCAAGATAACGTAATCAATATTATCAAGCACTGAATCGTTAAAATGAGATACAATACAGGGCGATAAAAACAGAATTCGAAACTTTTAGAATAAATAATGTTATGCAAATGGATGAGAAAGGTTCCAATACACGTGGGTCGAATAATGAATATTTAACTAGCACTTCTCTGGAGTAGTATAATAATAAAATAGTCTAATAATCAGATAATCCTATGTTACGATACGCATCTATACATACATAGTATTATATGAAGGGAGCTGATGATAACATAAAATAAATTATTTATATGTACACGGCGTATTATAAATGAATGGGCCATTGGTTTTAAGCAAAACAATTTCATAAATTTTGTAAGTATTATCTACCCTATAAGTTTTGAATCCCTTACTGTATTATCCTATCAAAATTCCAGGTGCACACAGTTGTAAAATATTCTATAATCATATGGGAATGTCTTAAATGACAAAATAATCCTTAAATATAATCTAATCCTAACTACAAAAAATTGATTGTCCAACAAGAACAATATTCTTCAATTCAATTACAAATATTCCTGATCCATCCGACGCGCGACGCGACGTACAGTGCGGACACACTAGCAAAAGTCACTTACTCGTGTATTTCACGATATGAGATACCTACATTTCTTTTGCCAAAAATGCTTATCAAGATGGAAACTGTTATAATTAATCATTAATAGTCATTTTTATGCAGAAAAATGGTTAATTTAAAAAAAAAAAAATTGTAAAAAAAAAAATTAAAAAATAACAATTAAATTAATTGTAATTGTCAATTAATTGTATGGTTAAATTTCATTTTTTGTGAATAATTTCCAATACATACACATTAGTAACCAAATTTAGATTGTTGCAAAAATTTTTGTTATGTGTCATTTTTTATTCTATCTATTACATAAATTGTAGAGCAGTGTTGGAATAATTCAGCGATGGGCAGGGATGCCTGCCGCAGCCAAACTGCGCGCGCATGGTCAGTTATGGCAGGACGTACGAGGGGAGAGACGAAGGCACGAGGCACCGCTGCGCAACGAAGATGTGCGCTGCACGAAAGAGGCGTTGGTGGGGGAAGCAGGCAGCTGAGGGGCTCCTACCGTGCCCATTGCTGCAATAATTGTTCTATTAAAATTCTGTATAATGGAAGGTGTTCACCAAGGAGTATGTACTATTTTTACATTTAATAAAGTAGATTTTACTTGCATACAAAACTTATCCTGAGATATTTTTATATTTGGATATATTACTTGTTATAGTTTAAGAATTTTATACTTCTGTTTACAACTAACTGCCGCACGTAATTTTGTATACGTTTTAGTAACTGTCCGTACATTTCGTTTAGGATCTATTGTAAAAAAATTGTTAATTTCTTTTTAAATTTATTAGTTGTATTTTTAAATTTCATTTTCTGCAAATAATTACCAATATATATATAACCAAAATTGGATTTTTGTAAAAAGTATTGCCATTTGATCGCCACAGTCACAGTGCGGAATATACTGGAAAAATTCAATATTCGTGTAAATCACAATATGAAATACATTTCTTTTGCAAAAAAATGCGTATTAGTATAGAAATTGTTATTAATAAAACTTATGTAATAATTATATATCAATCATTTTTACATATTCTTAACTTGTTTTTAATATTTGATTTATACCTATTTGAAAAGTAATAGGAATCTAAAGATAGATGGAGATTGTTTGGAAGAACGTGAATGGGGACCATTAAGGGCCAGGGGTAGTCACGTGACTTTTTCAGAGTCAGCAGGTCGGTAACTGCTGTACAATTTCCGTTCACAAACTTAAGATCCGTGTCGGCCTTAATCCGACGGGTCGTAAGTCTGTGACTAAACTTGTTACATTTCTTGCTCTATATTATCGATATCATGAATTCTGACGCCAGAAAGTCAACCCGGAACGTGCGTCAAGTTTTTGGCTTTATTTGGCAGAGAATCGAAACAAAATACACCTCAAAAGAATTAAAGAATCACCTCAACCTCAATGAACCCGAGAAATTGGGTCAATTTCAAGTGATCATAACTCCGGCAAAAATTATTGTATCGATATCGTTAAAAAATTATTTGAAAGATTGAAATCTCTACTTTCAGATGCTTTTCAAATTTTCAGCTACCTTGATTTTTAACACAATTATAGCGTTATAAAGAAGACTTTGATAGTTACAACAAATTTTGTTCAACTTCCAGACATCACATGGGGAGAGATAAATTTTTTTGATAAATCGCGTTATCACCATTTGAAAGCGCCTGCTTCCCTGCGCAAAAAGCCTGGTTCTCGAACATAGTGCGACTTTTTTTTGTTCGAGTTATGCAACATTGAAGCAAAAATGGTATTTTTAACTTTAAGAATCTTGTAGTATAATAGAATCGTAGTATAGTAGAAGAAAGTAGAATCTTGTACAAAAAAAGCAATAGAAAGAGCATTTCTTTCCAGACATACAGAAATTAGGAAATATCGTCTGAACCACACATGCAAAACAAGTAGATAGGAAACGAACACCGATTTACTTACTAGTCTTTTACTTACATTCGATCCGCTTATTTCATCATATCAAAAAACTATTACTAAAAGCAAATCTTGCTTTATTGAAATTGATCCGTATTTAATAAGAAATGTGCAAAATCACATGCAAAGTACTGAGAATGAGTCGAATAGCGAATAGGGTTTTGTCAAGTTTATTAATTTAGTTTACAACTATTATAATTTGTTTAAGTTTATTATTATTAATTTCATATATAATTCATTTATTATTAATTTCGTTTTAAATTTGTTATTTTTTGTAAAATTTGTTAATTTCTTTTCAAATTTACTAATTATATTGTTAAATTTTATTTTCTGTGAATAATTACCAATACATATACCTTAGTAACCAAATTTATACTTTTGCCCGAAATTCGGCCATTTGTCCGCACTGTGCGACAGCCCAAATGTGGCGGAATAGCCTGAGCTACAATGCAATACTGTGAGATTTTCAGTAATGCAAAAAAAAAATGAAATAACTTAATCATCTAAATATTGTAATATGGGTAGCAAAGCAAGTGCCATACTTGTGACGTTGTATAGAGTTAAAAACATTAACGTTCTATTATCTAATAGTGATATATATATATATATGATGAACACTGAAATATCGTGACTGATTGGATTTTGTTTTACTGTTCCAGTTATAATTTCTATATTATTATTTTAAAACAGAAATGATTTAAACCGAAACCGAAGATTACATTTCTCGCGAATAAGTAAAACCCAAACTGTCTCAAGCAAATGGTCGTAGTACTTCATGCAACATTCTGAAGTCGCACTAACTTCTTGTTTTTCAGCAACTATGTAGTATATTATGCTATTCTTATCAGTAATTTTGCCCCGAGAACTTGACAAAGTCTCTGACAACTTATTTGATCTGCCTTGTAGTTGCCCCTTAGTGTTGGACAGACTACATGCATAATAATAAATTAGTTCATATAAAAACTTCATTTCCAATATTGTATATCTACCGACCATGAAATTGAGTAAATATCTAAAAACTGGGTGAGCTCGCCGATTTTAATGACTTTGAAGTATGTTGTCAAGGTCATTATTTTGAACTTTACTCTATACATATTATCGCCACTCAGTCTTAGTTCTTGAGATATTCGCAAAAAACTGTTTGGATGACTTAGCAATCTCCGCTTTTTCCCAATGACTGAATACGTCCTTTAGGCGACCCCCCCCCCCCTAAACAAATCTAATCAAGACCTAACCAAAATTCATTTAAAGGCTGTAAAAATGTAAACTACGTGGAGTAACAATTTAGAAATAAAGTTTTTTACCGATCTGCATGAGTTGAATGTTCTTCCTTTTGCAGTCTTTTGTCAATCGTTTTGTAAATATTGAATTTTTTAATAATAATAAGTACCATTATTATTACACGAGTCGCATTGATTGACGTTAAAATAAACTTTATTTAAGAGTTTAAACATCTTTTATATGTAGATAATAAATCTGTAGATTGTACAACTTTATGGTCAAAACGTTTTATAAACTTTGCATTAAAAAATCGGACATTTAAAAAAAATCGTAAATTATGATTTATTTAGAGAACACAGTTCGTCAAATTTGCTAGTTTATTGAAAATTGGTCGTTCATATTAGATTGTGTCAAAATTCACTACATTTCTTTTTCAAACGACAGAACCTGATTTCACTTTCTTAAACATTTTTGTTAATGGAATAACCCATTGTTGATTATATTATTTGTACTTATGCGATACATAGAATTAATCAAGTGCGCGGATAGGTGACAAATAGTCAAACTTGTGTTGTTTATTTTCTATTTATTTTTCATATAGAACTGCTCGCTTGTAATTATGCTTCTTGTATTAATTTATTGTTCTTTTGTATTATACTGATTATAAAAGGGTTTAAGTACGCGACTCAACAAATTGAACTTCAGGAAAGGTTATTGCACCTACAAATAGTACAATTAAGATCATTACATTTGGAGCGTATTTTGGTACTATGGGTAATTAAGTAAGAAGTTAAATTACATTTAGAAACTAGAACATGAGGACTTCGATTAGTTTAATATACCTAAAGGTGATATCGTTAAGGATCATATAAGTCGCCACTAAATGTAATTTCTTGAAAGACGTTGCAAATACAAGATTCGAAACTCTACTAATTTAGAAATGAAGTTTTGCCCTTAATATACAGAAAATACAGTGTTACATTGTTTCTTCTATATCTACTTTTATTTAGATACTTTAATTTACCTTAAGAGTTATTCTTATATTGTATAAAAATATATAATATTGCAATTTAAAGGTTACTGTTGATTTTTCTAAATGTTTCGCAAATATGTAAAATTGCTGTATAGTATTGTGACGGATTTACCACATGGTAAACGTATGAGAAAAATGGAATAATCATATAATGGGATACTGCAGAATATTTATCAGTGAAAATTAAATATTTTAATTGCCAAAAATATACAATAATTCTGAATCAAGAATTGAAGTGTGAGTAGTACAGTTTACAGGAAACAGGTAGGTGGAATGCAAAAATTGGAAAGCATATTCTTGTTAGTACTTTTAAAAACAACAATCTGTTTGATTGTTCACGGCACAAGTAATTCATAGTTCTCAATCACTTTACGCAGCGACAACCGTTCGCCCCCTTTCCCCTCATCACGTTGTCCCATGATTCGCCAGCATCCCTCACTAATTGCGAGTGCTCTCATCGGTTCAAGGGCAATGCTAACTGGCCATGTAGATTTTCCCCTCCGTAACAGCTCCTGTTAGAAACCAGTAATGCAGTCCAGGCGTGGCAGGAAGTCACCCATAGTCACCCAGGCTCTCATACGTGACGATCAAGGCAGTTTTTTTTAGGGTGATCACCATCGTCAATGTGAACAAATTAATTCATCGGTGCCATTTTATTTTTCAGGAATCTCTGAAGGGGGCGCTGTAGAAAGGCGTGGGTCGCGGTCGATAACGCAAATGGCAGTCCATGTCTTTAATAAGGTACGTAAAATATATACCATTTAAAATGCCTACAATCTATTTTTCGAAAGAAGAGATCTGTAGTATACGTGTAGCAATATTGGAGTTTTCCAATATTGGAAAACAGACTGCAGTTTGGTTGTAATAAAAACTGTATCTCCACGCTAAAAATTGGACAAAAGAAAGAAAAAAAAACTTGAGACCAACATCAGACTTGAATCCGGACCGCCTGTGTAGTAAACTTATATGCACCGCACTGTACTTACAGACTTTCGTCTTTGGTGTAGATACTATGATCTGAGCTACTAGATACGTCAAAAGATTTAAATCAAAATTATCCAAAAAACGAAGGCCTATACCAATATGGCCGTGTCTTTACCTGTCAAAAACGCTGAAAATCGCACATCTCTAAACACGCATAACTTTTAAACTACTGATCTCCTAGGATTAAAACTTGGGTTTTCGGTATTTTCTCGAGAAACTCTACAGGATTACACTAAAAAAGTTAAAAATTTACGGTTTCCTGAAGTAAAGTTTAGCTCCGAATCCCGTAAATTTGACGGGTCCCGTAAACCTAGTATTAATCCAGATCCAAGGGATGAAACATTTATACAAAATAGCTTAAGAAACATATGTACTTTGTTACATTATCGTAATAGAATCATTTGATAAAAAAATTGAACATAAATAAAAAGCTTACAACGAAAATGTGGCCATCAATTCAGTCGTCTTTAGTCATCATAGTGCACCAAAGTATTTTGATCATATTTAGTGATAGATTAAAGAAACCGTTGTTCTTTCCGAATGTTCGCACACAATGGAAAGTGATGATACGTAATTTCATTTAATGTAATAGTGTAGCAGTGGGTTATGTGCCTGACCCAGCTGACCAAAACTCTATTTTCTCAAACGCATTCCAGACGAAAATTACTTGCTATGTGACGAAGTTGAATAGTTGAGAAATACCAGAGTACAATTACTTTTACCTTTACGCTAACGCGCAATTCATTATTTGTTCGAAACTTGGTTGTCGTGTACCAGATCTATCGTAGTGAATGTTTCAGGACAATATATATATTTGAAAATTATTAAAATCATTCATTCTGAAGTGGGCAAGTGTGCAATACACATATTCGATGCATTTAAATTGTAATCGCTTTCAATTTGGCGGAGTTGAATCACTTTGATATATTGATTTCTTGTTGCACTAGAAAACCAATCTGAGTAACATAATGGAATTTACTATACCTCGGAGCATGCTTTCAAATTCATTTTCATATGATTATAAAGTGAAAGGTGTGAACTTTGCAGTAATGAAATAGTAGCTACAAAATTTCGCAAATATTCGTGCACTAGTTACAGTAAAATGCCATTGAGATTCACATCTTTTCCGCTAGAAATTACTTTTTGTAAAAGAGTTTCATTTTCATTGTAGGAACATCGATGATTGAAGTAATGACAGGAAGATTGATGTTTGACGTCATACAACAAACTAAACATTTTTTTGGAACTTATCAAGTAGCGTTTTGTAACTAATTACTAGGGGTGTGCCGAATTATCGGGTCGGGTCGGAAACACGAAATTTTTTCGGGCACGGGACGGGTATACGAAAATTTCCAGATTCTCAAAAGAGTCGGGATTTCCAAAAATGTCGCGAACCCACGAACCATTTATATTCGTTTTAATGAATTCCATCGATCATGGTTTCGAAGTGTCGTATAAACAAACGTGTAACTGTGTATTTATATATTTTGTATGCTACTATACAGCACTGCAAAGTAGTTCGAGAAACGGTAGCCGGGTTCTTGAAATTTTCGGGAAACCCGATTCTTTCCGGAATTTCGAAATTTTCGGGAACGGAGAGCTTCTATTCTATTGTGTTTTCAACAGAATTCTTTCAATGGAATACTTAATAACATATTTCATCTTTGTAAAAAGGAGCGTTATATGACTGTTCTCTCCGAAACAGTGATTGCAAATGACATAGGCAATGATAGTAGCACTCAAATATATGATGAATCCATCAATTAAATCGCATAAAATTTTGATATTCCAATTAGGAAAATACAAAGACCATCTACAGACGCCTCCTACATTTCCATTCGAAAAGTAACTGTGCTACCGCATTACTTTTATAGTGTGATTAAACACCTTAATAACGAACGTCTTCGCTTATTTCTTAAATAGGAACAAAAGAAATATATGCATAAAGCAGTTAAACTGAATGGAAATGTTATACGGCATCTAGTCTAATAATATTCGTATAACGGGAGTCTAATAATATTCGTGCTCACTTCTTACAATTAAAAACAGAGTACAACTTTAAAGTCTCTGAAAATACCGCAGGTAAAGGCTCAATTAATTAAAGTGAGTATAGCTTAACTTGATTAAGGTAGCTGTGTTTAATTTAATGTAATGTAATTGCTTCACTTAAGAAGACACTCGTTTTTATTCCATCGATCTTTCAACTCACACCATTCGACCACTTTCATTCCGTTCTTCTTCAAAGATTGTCCCACAAAATATGTAAGCCTTATTTGAATAAGTAATGTCACACTGCCGATGTAGGTCGTTGAAATTCAGACGTAATATGTTAATTGACATTTAAACGATTCCTCGAATAATTCTACTTTGCTGAATTATCTTAAATGCCATAAACTTCTTTCATTTTCTCATTTGTTACCGAACTTGCTTACTAATTACTGTATTACCCTAATTGCCTTCAGCTAGATATAGTTTGATTCCGCATTTGATTCTAACGATCGTTTACTTCTTCCAATGAACTCGTCTGCCATACAGTGAATTTTTACCGAGAAATGCAATTTGAAATAACTAACTGCATCGCGGCTTTGTATTCTTTAGCCTTTTAACTGACAATGAGTGGTTTTCCAATCATAAACATTGAGGAGAACGTAATGCAAGACAAATAAGATTAACGTAACAGAAACACTTTTCCACAAGCAATATAAATACAAGTTAGTTTATACTAAAATGGATACTATGGCACAATAAAGTGAAAGAATTATTTGTTCAATTAAGAAGAAATTGGAAAATTTTTAACAGGCGATAACAAACACGATTGATGATTTAATTCATCATCTCCAGTTAAAAGGTGAAGTATATATTCCATATCATCTTTTTCCTATTTCTGTAGGAAAATGTTGCAATAAAATTTATGGTATGTATTCCTTTCAAATGAGGGAAACAAATACGGAATTCAATAAAATTCATGTGTATCTCGACTAGGCTTATTAAATCTTGAAGAAAATTTTTTTTCAACATTTTTAACCCCCCCCCCCCCCCCCGCAATTGGTTCAATTCATTAAAAAAACTGAAAAAAATGCTTATAACACCGTTATCTCGAATATCTTCTAAATTATTGACTATATCGAAAAATATGTTGCACAAAACCTGTAGATCTGGACAGGTTGCGTCTATTATGTGGTACTACATTTTTTCGTAAAACGAAAGGTTTTCGGAAAAAATTGAGAAAAATGTCGGAGCAGACAATGTCATACAGTCAATAATTTTAGAAGATATTCGAGAAAAATAATTTTACGAACATTTAATTAATTATTTTAATGTTTAAGGGCCTTGGGGCACGTTTTCTCGTTATCCGATCAAGCTCAAATTTTGCACAGATTTTGTTTATTATTTAAAACAATCCCAGGTGGTGCCGTAAAAAAATCAAATGCCGAAAATAAGAGCCAGCCTAATGTTGACGCTTGTCTGCGAATGTGTATTACTCTATCATTTAATTTATGATAGACATGTACAAGGCAAGCATATGACTAGTTGATCCTAATCAATATTCGAAGACTAATCTCTTTAGAGTGTTTTGTATTAATTAACAAAGACTATATAGTTACTGTAAATGGTAGTTCCTTCTATGCAAGATTGTACAAAAATGATTAAAAACTTAATGAAAATAAGAAAATGCTATGATGTAAATTATAACAGTTAATAGCCCCATAGCCCCATAGTCCCAAGACCCCATTAGCATAAAACTCATATTTTTATATTATTAAGTGAATACTCCAGATTATAAGTCGCAGTAAGTCAAATTTTATTTTTATCATAACTCTCACCAATTCTGTGTTGCTGTTTGCAATCAGTGAATAATGTGTAAAACTGAAACAAATATTATGTTTAAAATATATCGTTCTGCTACACTTATTATTTAAAGTTATATCGCAGTAATTCACGATATAATAAAAAACAATTCAGTTTTTTCGTGTAAATGGGAATAAGAAATTTACATGACAATCAGATTAGTAAAATACATGATCTTAAAATCAATTAAGACTTCTGTCATGTCACTGAGAAATAAGATTTTCAAAGAACATTCTCCAGGAAATAATTTTGAACGAGTCAAATTTTACATTTCTGTGAAGCGAAATGTGTCATAAAAACATAATTGAGTGATTTTTCCTAATTGGAATAATATATTTAACGCTCTCAAGTTGCTCGCTCACAAATCATTGTTTTTGTTGCAATTAAAATCGTTTGCATGGCTGAGGTTCAACGCGACTGATTCTGGAAGCAACTATTTTCATGGAACAATATCGGCAACTTACTTAACTCGGTAAAGCACGAAAGGGAGACGCATTGTTCAGATTTAATTAAAACCAATTTCGAGTACCACTCAAATACGAGTGGTCTTACATCAACTTTAACCGTCTTTGGTCGACAATCGTCTGTTATCCACCAGCGACAGCGAAAAGCGAGATCTGAGGGCTAATTAGCAGTTCGTTACCTTCGGTCGCATCGACAAAAGCTGGCACATTCGAAATCACCCACTGGAAATCGTCAAGTTTCCATCTCATGAAACAACCCTATCATTATTCAGATCTATAAAAATAATATCTGTTCCATACTGCGAATATTTAATATGATTACGGTTATGACAAGCGAGTATGTTTAATTCATTATTCCGGGTACTATAGGGACAGAGGATAGTATATTCACTGGGTCACATTTTTTATAATTTTAATTATATTGAAACGTGATTGTCCGATTGTGCACTTCACTGACCAATAAATTCTCACTCATCCTTCAACAACTTGAAATGCAATTCCAATTAATAAGCTGCCAATATTATTAAAAATATACGTATAGTGACTAACATAAATAATACTAACATTAATAATTCACCATTCTTAAGAACAGTGAACCATTCTCGGTGGTGTGAATCATATATCTATAATAATTTTACAAAATTATACTAATTTAATATTCTGTTGGACTGCTCTTTTGTTTAGTTATATGTTTTAAATTAGTGCTCTCAATTTCAAATTCAGCAAAGGACCAATCGATTAGATATACAGGGTGATCGGCTTCAATCTTTAAACGAAACTGACGTGAATACTATGTATAATATACAGGGTATGCCAAAAATTTGTATTTCCTTGAAAAAGGTGATTCCTAAGATCATTGGAAGTAACCTTCTCCTTTGCAAAAATATTCTTCGCGTTTTTGTTAAGGAGTCATTTATGAAAAACACGAACTAATCAGAGCGCGGCTACAGCAGACGGATGTAACCGCATTCTGATTGGTCCGTCTTTTTCGTTAATAACTCTTTTTCGCAAAAGAAATAGTTACTTCAAATGACTTTAGGAATAACCAAATTCAAGGAAGTACAACATACTTGAGTCACTCTGTATGTTATATGTTTTGGTTATATGAATGGTTTTGAGAGGGTCACGATCTGGTGTACATAGTTTCGTCATAGACGGACGTGTAGAGGTCATATGAATGTGATATGCATTTTTTAAAAATAGAACTATGTAATGGAGTAATGACAATCTAGACAGAGGTTTTGAACATTTGATATTCTAGGTATTGAGACAGTTATGTTTATTTAAAAAATAAACGAGAAAAGAACGTTTTATTCATTAAATTTTTGAAATATCAATGTTCGATTCGATTAAATATCGATATCGATTCGAGTTCGAATATTTCTGAGATATCTGTATTAGACATTGTTTTGTTTACCGTTTTACCATTTGTTAACGATGTTTTTAGTTCTGAAAACAAGTGATGTAACTAATGCATTGATATCATAAACAGAAATAATATAATAGCAATAAGTTCCCAGGTACCGCAGCATCGCAAATTTAATGGCAGTCGTCGTATGTGCATATGCTTACCAACTTTCACCATCGTAAATTCACATCAAAACAGAGTCGTAAACTCCCCATCTCCATCGTGTGCACTAACCCCAATGTCATCCTTTTCCACAAACGTTCTCACTCTCAGCTTTTCCTCCACGTAGTACCTTATTTCGTCCAAGATGCAATAGTCAAGAGTATTAACCAACCGATCGTATACTGATCCCAGTAACTTTTTCAAGTTAATCACAACCGAAATCTAACCAACTAAAAATCGGGTTCACACCAGTGCTTGATAGACACCACCTGCCACCTTGTGTCCAGAGTCAGCTTTGTAAATACTGTAATTGCATACAATTATCTAGACGGGAGTTTAGACAAGCTTACGTTACGATTTACAGGGGTGCGGCCATTTTTTAGATATTATTGGTGCATTCGTTTGGAAGAAAATAATTTTTAAAAAGTAACAGATCAACCATATTGATGTCAATGGTTATTGACGTATCGATTCTTGGCTATTAGGATGGGTAATTTACATTTCATAAATAGTTATTATTAGCTCTGTGCACTCGGAGCCATCGATTCTAGGCTCATAATGTCCCCTTAGAAAGGACATCCAAGTGCAAAGAGTTAATATTCCATAGCAAAATTAAGTGTTGTCTGTACAAAAGCTTGACCATGGAGGATTATTCATGCTGTAAAAGAATATTGATCCGAAGTTTTCTTCAAGAGTCACAAAGTATTTTTTGAAGTATTTATACAAAGCGTTTGGGTGGGAATAATTTATTTGCGTAGCTATAATTGCATTCTCTAAAATCTTACTTTACTAAATATTTTCTTTTATTAGTGTTCGTACTTCGAAATATCTGCCTTTCAGAAATATTTTCTGATTATATAATGATTAAATTAATCGACGAATTTTAAGTCTTCCTTGAACAGAAATTATGATAACAATTTATTGTAGAGAAAAGATTCTTGTGAAAAGGTAATTAACTTTTGAATGATCTATAATTACTTTCACCTTAATACATTTTAATGCTTCATATTAATATGGAAACGTCAGTTGCAGAAACGAGAGATTAATGTACTATAAATATTTTCATCTCATCCCAGCTATACATAGGTACATTCAATTAAGAGATCCACAGTTTTCATTTTTAGAGGTGTACGATTCTAAGCGATTTAAGAAAATAAATTGGAACAAGTTAATATCGAATGATGAAATTGATGGTATAAATATCATTTAGACCGTGCCTAGTAGTTAACAAATCCCGCTCCCCCTTTTTTACAATTATTTATTTGTATAATTTTAATTATAACGATGTTATATATTTATTAAACTGTGTAAGACAAATATTTCTAGTTTTTCGAATAAAGTGTGCAAATTAATACTTATTTATATCTTATTTATACCTAATTTGTAATAGTCCGAACCGTGACGGTCAAAATGAACACGAGAGTCACATTGAACACGAGATGTAGTCTTATCACTACAAAATACTAGTAAATACAATACTACGAAATGTTAAGTCTATTTCTTTTATTTCTGCCCTTGTATGACCCTAAGACCATAGTATACTACATAGTTGAACTCGTCTCAATGTCCGTTTTCATTTCACATAAACAAATATGTAGCATTCCATTTAAAAAAATGAAGGTCACCTTTGTTTCTAGAAAAATATTAAAAAATACAAAAAATTGAGATACGGTATCATGTCGCTAGTAAAATATACTACAACTACTTCCTCTTCGGTTTTTTCTAATGTTTACCTTTTACGAAAAAAACGCTGGTACAAATTATCGCGAACACCCTGTATAATTGATTTTCTCTACTGATACATTTTTATTTCAATCAGAAGTATAACTGTGTTATTTGGAGTCATGTCAGGCAACTGAACTGCATGCGATCGTTAACAAAGTTAGTACCATCGAAATATCTTGTTCCCGTCCGAGATAATGTCATTAATGAACCAGTTTGAGAATGAAGTTCCAATCAGATTACGATTTAAGCGCAATAGCAAGAGTACTGCAATTACTCTTTCGGGTATGGCTTATTTCTGTTCGATTTTACTTGTTCCTTTCCTCTGTGTTGTTTCCCGTGTTTCTCTACTTTATCACCGTCCTTTTACAAATCCAATTTCTCCTTTTTTCGGTCACTCGTCCTAAATGTTTTGTTTTAGCCTGTCCCTGTAACCCTGTTCCACGTCTTTTGCCTCTATCCTCCCCCTATCGATTCACTGGCTTTCTTCCATCTATTCCTTTTTCCCGTCCATCCCTCGTCCGGCTGTGCCAAACATGCATTGTTAACACGTAACTGTTTACGATCAGATGAAACGAATGCACGTAATTCCGCTTGATTCGAAGTGGACAATCCCCCTGTTCTCTTCCCGTGGCCATAGCCCAGTGTTGTTCGGTCGCCGGATTGCTGGAAAAAGGAGATAAACGAATTACCTCGTTCGCCAAACAAAACCCCCATTATTTGTGCCGGCGTGGCTCAGTTCGTTACGCAAGGCCGTGCCTGCCTCATTCTGCACGACGCGACGCGACGCGCAGCGCCGCGCCGGATGTAACTCCGATGCTCCCATCGACAGACATTCGAGAAACAACCGATTGGGCATTACAAAGAAAAAAATAATCGACACCAAGATTTACATACACGCGCCATTTGTATCTATTGCTGTAACTTAGACTTATTGTTAGACGAGAGAGAAAGTAACCAAAAGTCCTACTCCGTTCTGCATTGTTTGTTCAAGTAGGCAGCGAAGGTTCACAAAACCGATGTAGGTCAAATTATAAAAAAATAGAGTTGTACCATTTTTGTGACTGGCGAAACACGGTGTATTCAATAGCTGCGGTGCTCACACACCTTAACTTCCGGAACACTAATTCCTGCACATACTTTCGGCACATTTTCAAATTTTCGTAATATTTCTTGTGTATACATAAAGAGTGTGCCTCTCATTTTATCTAACTGAATTCTTCCAATCATGCATTTATCAAAATAAAAAGATTTATTTGCATTTTAAATTTACTTATTTGATATGTTACTTATGTAATGCATCACATTTAGTGAATTGTATTTTTATTTCTTATTTTTATCGAGCCTATTAAACGTTACAAATTTAGATACTGTACTGTGGTTTTGTCTGGAAGTGTAACTGCAATATGGATACTTGACTATGAGTTTCTGTTTACTTTTCAGAATTTTGCTCTCACAATATTTCAAGCATGAGTGCTATACCTCTATAATCAATTGTATCTGAAAATACTGAGTATGTCTTACAATTAGAAATGACCATATCAGTTCATAAGTTTCAGAAAATATTTAAATGAAATAATTCAGCCACCTTATTATGAATATTAATCGACAAGACTCAACTTGGGACTGTTTCAGAGTAAAATAGTACATATTGAAATTCATACTTGCCTAGTTCGAAATATTAACCTTACTCTATTATATCGAATCATTTGTTTTTCAAACAAAATCTACTACATATAAATATGTACATATAATAATATAATTATGAATTATAACACGTAAACGATAAAGTGTGTTATCGATCACGCTGTGTGTTTATATTGAAATTTGAGAATTTAAAGCGCAAGGATCATCGACGACCGGGAAACTCAATTGGTCGATGGCCAAAGTAGTTACCCCGCAAATAAAGTCCACCATTTGTTACTCGGTACACAGTTGGTCGATACATCTTTTCTTTCAAACAGAAACTACATAAAGACATTCTTACACAGGGTGTGTCAGCTGAAGGAAGGCACCTAAATATCTCTTCAAATTATGATGATACAAAACTTATGTTTACATAATGTGAATGGTATAAAAGGACCGATCATCTGCAAGAATATTTTTCTTTTAAAGCGTTTGCTGAAGTTTTCAAGATCGTTGATGCCTTTTTTGCATACAACTATGTCTATTTTGTTTGTTGCATCGTATACCTGATAAAAAAACACGTTCAGATATGTATTACAAGATGACCTTGAAATGATCTTGATCTCCAAAACATAACGTTTCCTGTACAATTGATGTCTACCGACATGCGACTCTAAAGCTATATCCACACTGAGGCAATATGAAACAACTTTTCCGAATGAAATAGAAAAACGACATGAGGCGACAGAAAGTTGTTCAATGTTGCTTGAGTGTGGACATAACTTGAGGCAACTTGAGCGTAAAAGTAGCATTACAGTGAGCATCGGGTAATGCTAATCCTAATGTCATAAATTTGAAAGTTTATAACTGTATAATGACTTCTAAAAAATGAATAGAATGAGTGTGGATACTCATTGAATTAATTCAATAAAATACGACACATTCAGCGAAGATAGTGCAGTAAAAACCTCTGTCATATGAATTAATTGTGGGACAGAAGCGTTTACATAAGAGAATTTTATCATAGTAGAACAACAAGCGTTTAACATTTGGATTATATGCTACATATCACTTAAGGCAAAATGAAATAGAATGAATACAATTTATTTGTAGGTTATGTGTAACTTCACACATGAATAATATTGTGCAACCTTCCTCTTTTGTGATTAAGGTAAAGAAGTCAAATCCATGGATTCCAAATTTTTAAGTTACATGATTTCTTCAATGCAGTTAGTTTTCTGGTGTTACATTTCCTGTGAGCGTTACACTATCTAATTGTAAGTTCCACTTCCAAAACTACAAATGTCTCGAAATGAGTACTGCGATTACTCGTTTCATCTGAACCAAGTTCTTGGATATTATTTAAAACATTTTGAGTATATTCACACATAGTATTATGATAGTAAATACACTGTTCATATAATGGGCGATCATATGACAATGGTTCTACTGTACATGTATACAGTATACAGGTTGTTCGTAGTAAATTGGACGAGCGTTTTTCTCGTAAACAGTATGTATTAAAAAAAGAAATGGAAGAGGAAGAAGTTGCAGTATATCTTAATGACGACACGATAACCTATGTCAATTTTTTATATTTACATTATTTTTTAACTGGAATGCTACATGATTTTAATGTCATACGACAGCGTAGGTCAAGATGAATTCATTCGTATGTAACACAATGACTTCCAAGGTCAGAAATAAAGGAAATATGTAGATTGAACATTTCGTAATATTATATTTACTAGCATGCTACGACTACAAATTAATAAGAGTACATATATCGTTCAATGTAGCTTCCTACATTGCAAGAATGCATTTCAGAGCCCTGTTGGAATTACGTTTTTAAACTAAGGAATGCGTCAGTATGTACTATGGGAAACATAAACAAACATTAAAACAGTCAACGGAAGTCACACTGAAAATAATTGATGTAGCCTGATTGATAGTACTGTAGTTCAGCATTTCCAAATGTTCGATCTCCTTCTTTTTTTATTTCTGACCTTGTATGGCCTTGAAAGTCATTGTGCTACTAATGAGTGAATTTGTCTCAATGCAATTTCATATGACATTAAAAATCATATAGCATTCCATTTAAAAAACTGGAGGTCACCTTTGTTTCTCAAACTTGCCTATAAGACATACTGCGACTTCTTCCTTTCCCATTTTTTAAAAATATTTCAGTACTAGTTTCGAAAAAAGCGCTGGTCCAATTTACCGCGAACACCTTGTATGTATTTATTTAACAGACATACATAGGGTGTTCAATTTGAATTCCTATACTCAATCATCACCTGAATTATTAATTGTTCAATTGTGATGGTCTAACTGAATCTTGTCTAATTGAATGTATTCCCGAGATTTCAAGGTGATCCTTGATATTTAAGTTCAATCATATATTTTCACGTATTGTTATAGACAGACGTGTAGACCGTTCTACGATGACCTTCCAAGGTCACTGAAGATCATTTATTGCTACTTAAAAATTCTTTTCAATAAACATACTCTGAATTCGAAAGGATTACCTTAGATGTTAATAGAGTGATTTATTCTGTTCTTCTTCTTTGATTTATTCTAATAACTTTTATAAAGTGATTAATAAAGTAATAAAATAAGTAACAATATCTTTTTTAAAATAATGTTATGGCTTTGATTTACTTGAGAAGGTCAACACGTTCTAGGTACATAAATCCATCATAGAATGTATTACACGTCTATCAAAGCGAATACAGTGAATCCGGGTTATACGTTGCCGAGCATTCTGAATTAGCCGACGTCGAATTATTCCCAGTACTGCGGGGTATACCCCGCGAGGGGCCAAGAAGCTCGAGAGCCGCCGCCGCCGCCGAGGAGTGTGAACATGAAAATGAAAATGATACCAAATACGATATAATTCCGATAATATTTACTTGTGTAATGAACGATTAAACTTTCAGACGCAAAAAAGGACAGCGTATGGGAAAGAAAGAGTCGCGGAGAGTTGAAGCGTTCGGGAAAGATGAAAGACTGGCGTGAGCTCAGGCCTTTAAATCAAAACTTCAACTTTTTTATAATTAATTATTTTTTTACGAGACTTTAACCAATATATTTGTGGAATTTTGCTGGTTAAAATGATAACAAATATGATATAATTTATTATCTTTTTATAGAAATTGCAGTCGTTCCTATTATTCGTTAGCAATCAATTAAAAAATTCTACGTGTTGTGGTAAATTGCTTTTTCCTAATGCTTGTATCTTGAGGCATTTGGAAGATTTGTAATCATGTAATTTAAATGTTCTGTGGGTTGATCCAATTGCAATATCAAAAGCGGTAGCCATTTTTCGTATTAACGTTGCCGGATTTTCGTGAAAATGTACTAAAATATCCAACTTTTTATCTTCAGACAAAGGTTTCGCATAATTCTGTTTTTTTTTTATTTTGTATAGAATCTGTTCAATTCAAGTGGTTTTCCATTAAAACAGATTGATTTTCATTTAGTGTCCTTCTGTCTGGAAACCTCTTCGATATTTTAATTTCCTGTGTCTTTTATTTTTATTGCATTGAAAATAAACAGGCACCATATCTACCTTCTCTTCTCTCGAATAACGATACATCACACTACAGTATCAGCAAACGCTTTGTGCAATAATACTGAAATAATTCTGTATACTCGACTCAGAGAAGTAAAAACTCTAGCAATAACAACACAACTCGAATTGCAATATAAAAACGCCGTATCTCGAGATAATGGAAGTCACACTGAATGTGAAAAATATAAACATGTCAATAAGAAATACCGGTTAGCATAGTAAGTTATGAAAACCATGGTCCTACACATTAATGAATTTGTCTTGACATATGGTTTCATATGATATAAGAATAATTGATTTACACGATTACATAGCTTACAAGAAAACGGAAGAACCTTTCCTCCTAACATTATTTTTCTAGTACTTATCCTATACGAATAAAACGCGGCACGTACAGCATATCGTTGCACGTACTTTACAGCAGCCCCAACAACAAAAAGACTGAGACAGTCATTCGACAACTACGCCACCGGCCATCGAATCACAAAGAAAAGAACGGAAAAATAAACTCACAATAAGTGTATATTCGGAAAAGTAAATACACGATTTTAACCCATTACACCAGGCCTGTTCAACGATGGCTCGCGGAACAGATGTGGCTGTTTCTCCTCTTCGCCTGCTTGGCGAGTCAGTCCCCATCATGTCTACTCCGACTTTCGCTTCGGCATGAGGCCCACGATCGCTGCATCGGCAGTTTACTTATCATTACTACGTATTCATGTACAGTGGCTCACGAAAGTATTCGAACGCTTACGTTTACAAATTTTAATGAATAAAATAAGATGTACTAAACTAATCTGTATAGAACAATTTGGTATCTGTAGTAAGGGGGAAGTCTCAAGATTATGTCAGTAATATTTGAAAAGGATTCAACAACGTAGGCAGAAGTTATGATATATTTATTATAAACACGCATAATAAGTGACTTACAAAAATATTCGAACGCTGTAACGCTGTTGATATGTTTTCATCTTTCTTAGAAAGGAATGTACACATTAGTACTAAATGAAAACATTGGTACGTTCAGTTGATGTTAAGGCATCGTTTCCGTAACAGCAACGTAGAACTGTGCACAGTAGTAGTTAAAATGAAGACTACAAAGTCAAAAACACAAAAGTGTGAAAGAGAAATGATACTTCGATTGCATAAGGATGGAAAATCGTATAACGAGATTGCAGAAATTATAAACAGAAGTAAGTCTACAATACATTATATTATTAAAAAATCAAAAAATGAAGGAACAATTGCGAACAACGCTCGATCAGGTCGACGAAAGAAATTATCTGAAAGAGAACAGAAAATTATCATTCGCGAAATAAAAAAAGATCCTACTATATCCGCTCCTAAACTCACAAATATGGTAGCTGATATGTTTCATAAAGAAGTTCATCCCGAATTAAGTCGACGAATCTTACGAAATAATGATTTTCATGGCAGTGTACCATGAAAGAAGCCATATATTAATGCGGTAAATCTAAAAAAAGACTGGCTTTTGTAAAAGCATATCTCAATAAAGATCATTTTTTCTGGGATAAAGTCATCTTTTCGGATGAGTCATAATTATGTTTGGAGAAAATCAAATACGGAATTGGAAATTAAAAATTTACACCAAACAGTGAAACACGGAGGTGGATCGGTTATGGTGTGGGGGTACATGGCAGCAAGTGGCACCGGAAATTTGGTATTCATTGATGGAATACTCGATAAATATAAGTATTTAAATATCTTAAAGAAAGGAACTACCTTAAAGAAAGTGCCCGTAAATTAGGATTATTGGAAGACTTCCACTTCCAACAAGATAACAATCCCAAGCATACTGCAGGAATTGTGAAAGAATGGATCATATATAACACACCACATATGTTAACTACTCTACCGCAAAGTCTAGACATAAATCCAATTGAAAATTTATGGGCTGAAATCGGAAAAAGATTAAATAAATATCAAATAACTTCAAAGGAGGTATTGAAACAAAAAATCATAGAAGTATGGAATTCTATTGAGTGTACTTTTACAAAATCATTGGTTTATAGTATGGAACGTCGATTGAGACACATCGTTACTGCTAAAGGTGATCCAACAAAATATTAACATTAAATAATGTAATAATATATGTAGCGTTCGAATACTTTTGTGAGTCACTTATTATGCGTGTTTATAATAAATATATCATAACTTCTGCCTACGTTGTTGAATCCTTTTCAAATATTACTGACATAATCTTGAGACTTCCCCCTTACTATAGATACCAAATTGTTCTATACAGATTAGTTTAGTACATCTTATTTTATTCATTAAAATTTGTAAACGTAAGCGTTCGAATACTTTCGTGAGCCACTGTACATGTACTGTGCGTGCCGCACAAGAAGTCTTGTGAAAGGAATGCGGGGCTGATTGGTCAGAGTGGAAGAGGTACGCCTCTAGCTGCTCTATTGGGGCGTCAACGATGGGGATAAGCGGAGCGAACGAGTGCCCCCTTTGACCTTGTGCTGTCCCGCCAAACTTCTTGTGAGGCATGGACAGTACATGCCGAAGGAAAAGTCGGAGTAGACATAGTGGGGACTGACTCGCCGAGCAGGAGAAGAGGAGAAGGCCTGCATTGCACAATCAATTGTATTTTTGTAAATAGCTTAAATAAAGTATTTTAAGCTATAACGACGGAAGTTGGCATTGGCGTTCAATGGTACGGAAGCCAGCAATCCAACTTTTCTTAATTATTTATAGCGAGATGGTAGAGATCAGCGATGGGCACGGATGCCTGCCGCAGGCAAAACGCTTCTCCCACCAACGTCTCTTTTGTGCAGCGCGCACCTTCGTTGCGCAGTGGTGCCTCGTGTCTTCGTCTCTCCCCTCGTACGCCTCGCCGTAGACGGGACTTATGCCATAAGCCGCGCACATGATCGGCTACGGCGGGACGTACGCGGGGAGAGACGAAAGCACGAGACACCGCAGCGCGACGAGGATGCGAGCTGCACGAAAGAGACGTTGGTGGGGGAAGCAGGCAGCTCAGGGGCTCCTACCGTGCCCATCGCTGGTATAGATTATTACTAACGGGTATTTAATTATTGTTAGATAACGTCATTTATAAAGTTGTCTTGGACATAGTTTTAAGTTCTGAAGACGTATTTTACCGCTAGTGCTAGTGCAAGAATGGGAGGTTATGTAATTTTCTCGTGTTTGCCCGGTTGAGAAGAAAGTCAAGCCGCATAGGTGTCCTCATCCGAAATACGATGAAAGCCGCACGGATCCATCGTCTTATATCGAAAGAAAACAGTAGCCTTATTAGTGTAATGCTTGTATCAAAATCATATCGGTTTTAAGTCTCTGGTTTACGGTAGTAGTGGAAGCGTTTGAGTATCCTTCTCGAAAAAGATTTGAGACTATGTGGGATAAAGATTTGCGTATCTTTTGTTAATTTTTAATGTGTATGTTGCGTGCTGAACAGAACGGTGTTCGTAGGTGTTTTGATATTTGTTTGGACTTTAACTTTTGAGTTGAGAGTGTCTTTTTCAAATGTGAAGATCGCAAGGTTTGAAGAAATCCACCAGAAATTTGACCGCGGTTGAAGATTTTTGTTGTATTTGAGAAACCTGCCAATCGGCGGTACAAGCAATTAATTAATCGCACAAAATACAAGCCACAATTCGGAATTGTCACGATCGTCTGCAGGAATTACTAGACGAACTTCAGGGATCGTTACAAGACAGTGCTACGGAGCAAAGCGATCCGATGGAAGGTGTGCCATTGGATGAGGCGAAAGGTTAACAGCTGCGGAAAATAATATTGTTGACTAACGTGAATTTGAATTTCTCCGTCGGGAAAAACAACTTCTGGAACGCGAATTAAGATTGACACAATTAGAACGCAATATGATACAACTTCGTGATGAAAAATACAGTGAATTCCCGATATAAGTCACTTACACGGTTCTGGCGAGTGACATTTAGACGAAATCTGTGGTTTTCTCCGAATGTTGCATTTGAAATGCACAGTGCACGCTGGAAACGTAAATGTCCTGGAAACCTGAGAAAATGTCTTATTCTGATACAATGTTGCACGGAGAAACGGACAGCGAGAGCTGATGCCGCCGAGGAGTGTAACATAACACGGTCGGGTATATTAGTGTGAGACCAGAAGACCACTACTAATCCAAGCACAAAACTTTTCTATTTTTCATTATTTTTTTATGAGACTTTCACCGACATATTCGTGGCATTTTTCTGATTAAAATGAAACCAAATACAGTGATTTCTCTATATATGTCGCCAAGGCCTGAAAGCCAGAAAGCACGATGAAGTAACGCATCGTTGTTCGTACCGGGAATTTTTAAAAATCTTCAAGCATCGTCAAGGATGCAGTATTTCCAAACCACTGATCAAATGCTGGAGGCGTTTTCGAAACACACGTTGGACAATTCGAAATCCAATCATAAGAAGAAAGAGGTAAAGAGGTCTACCGTATTGAAGGAGGCAGGATCTCGAGCAATTCTCCGTAAAGAACTTAAGAAATGCTGTAACAAAATTCCAGTAACCACATATAACGAAATGGTCGCCAGTAGAAACGCGACTAGGCATCGTGTTACACGCGTAGACATCGAGCCGCATCGATCGCAAAAATGTCGATAACTGCCCACGAGATTAGCCTTCAGTACAAAACAATCCTTTGTTAGCAAGAGCGTTATGGCAGGAATCATCGAGGCCGATGACTTTCGGTTTGATACAATCAATTTCGGCACAAACTGCATGCAAGGGGCCTCTTAAAGTTTGGCTACACAGCGCCCATGGTAACTTTTACGAGTAATCTTAGCCCTCTATGGGCTCGATTCAGGTTCTCCCGTCAATATCGTTAAGCCTAATTTCAGATAGATTTATTGAGCGAAATGTACAGAGTGTCAAGAAATTATGTGTAAAAACCGTTACAGCGTGATTCTACACCTTAAGATAAAAAGTTTAGTGTAAAATTGACCTTGACCGACTTTTTAAAGGTCAACGCGACACCCTACACGAGGTGCAAGAATATTATTCGTTATGTATATAAAATGTATATAAAAAACAAGAAAGCCCAAAACACGTATCCCCTACTTTGGACCAAAGATCACACACCCGAGTTAATATTAAAATAAATTAAGAATAAATAGGAGAAACTGCAAAAAAGATTGGAATTTTTAATATATTGCTTAAACAAATAACTTTTGTTAAAATTTTCTTGCACGACAGAATTTCCTATTCAAAAATACACATCTTAAAAAAATTTAATTTTTTCGACCTCTGGTTTCCGATATATCTCAAAAGATGTGCTTTTGAGCCCCCGCTTTAAGGGCTGTTTTCATCTCCCCCCCCCCCCTCCCAATGTGGATGATGGCCGATAAAAAAAACACGTGTCAAATATTTTTCGAAGAACTATGTCTCACACAAGTTTCATCACAATCTGTTTGAGCGACTTGAACATGTTCCTTGCTAAAAACGGTCTAGTATGAACAGAAACTTAGAAAAAAAAATGAATTACTATTCTATGCACCACAAAGCTTAGAATCGAACGTACTTATCACGCACTTGGCAAGACGATTTAGGCTACTGAAATCGTCGAAAAGATTGTTCAGCAGATTGCTAAATTACCTTGAATTATTACTAATAAATTTGAAAATTTGATCTTGTCTTTAAAATTCAGTTTCTTTTTTAAACGGAGGGAGATGGAGAAAAACGATCTTCCGATTCGTGTTCAGCACAACGAAATTTATAAGATTGCCTGTTATTATGTTAGGTTTATGTCCCCGAATCGTTAAAAATATTATTTCTTATTATAGAAATATAACATATCTGATACATGTATATTGTATATTGTAATCAATTATTGAGTAATTGATCATTAACATTGTTGTGTTTGTACAAAGAATTTTCTTCTCGTTAATCCAAATTAGAATTCTTCTAATCTTGTTTTTGAAAATGGAATACGGTGTACACAGACCTTTTTAGACGCCTTTAGAAGCACGATTCAGTAAAGTGACCACTGAAAATTTCATAATATTTTTTTATATGGAAATATTCAAAGTATCCTTACTTACTTTTCATAGCATGTATATGAAAACCCGAAATTAAATCCTGTAAGGCAAATACTATATTATACAAACGGCCACTAGACGTCACAAGGGTGGTACGTTTACTCGAAAAGTAATGTTAAATCTTTTTTAAAATTAATCATTTTGAAAACTTAGCTTTTTCCAATTTTAATGAAAAACTTGTATCGAAAATAGTAAAAGGTCTATATGCAAAATAAACATTTTCTAAGCTCGTGACACACAAAATCTAAACAAAAGTGAATTTTGCTTTTTAACCATTTTAACAAGTTGATAACAGTGTGATAATATTCTTAAATTGTTCCAATGCTTTCACAGTTTTGTAATACATCTATTCATGTTCGTTAAAAAAGGATAAAATAAGAGTATGCCGTTTTGTTCAGATACTAATTACTAGACTCCGTATTTTGACAAAAAAGAGTAGGTGCAATTTAAAACAGTGAAAAGATTAGAAGACTAACATTTTCACTACATTAAAATTATTAGTGAAAAATACAGATTTAGATTTAGCTTCTGGGTCTTGGAATTGATGCGCGAACATTTTATTTTGCATGAAGATCCGAAGTCTACTAATTACTGTCTTGAACAGTCATTAAGTATAGCTTTCAATTATTTACGAAACTCATATAACAATCTACTAATAAATCGCCTGTCAATTTTGTGTTTGGTGAATTATTTTCTTATAATTTCTTCATTTATTAACTCATAGATTATTTATGTTTAGGATAAATAAACTGGTTTATACGTGTCTATTAGTTGACGAGAAAATAATTTTACATTCCTTAAATTGCGCGTATTTTTCATTCAGCTTACTGCAACTGTACGAATCGAGACACAGAACGCAATAACACTCCTTAACATCTGCATCAATGGATTCATTACTCCTGTAAAATGTTATTCTTATTTTTTTCTTTCTTCGGTGAATTATTATATTCTCCTTCTTCCTCTGTTTTCCTTCATATTCTATTCTCATTTTTCTTTTTCACAAATGTCAGCCGTTACTGTTACAATTGCCCCCGACCATGGTTGTGAGCTAAGATTACAAATTTTCACTAACTATATGATTAAAAGCGTTGTGCGACGATCAGTTTTACACTTGAAAAGGTCAAATTAAATATCACCAGAATGAAAAATTTATTGCTTGCACACGAAATAAGTAATCAGAATTTTAAACCAGTGAAAAGAAGTTACTTTAAGGCTTCAGGGTACCGAAAAGTCATTTTGGTAAGTATATAAGTTAATCGCATATCTATATGATTAAAATAACAATGTATATGTTGAAATAGTAGTTTTGTGTAATATATCAAAAATTTGCGATAATAACTGTAATAGATTTTGAATTATTTACAATATTACTTTTACCCCCTGTTACTTTCGACACAGATCTCCCCTACCACAACTTTAAAACTCGAGATAATTCATTAATAACATTTTAGATTTAAAATATTCTTTCTTTACTCGTATGTATTAATATATATTTTTTACAGATATGTACGTGTATAATTTAAGTTCGGATTGTGTTCCAACCGAAATTACTTTTTGTCATCTAATAATTTTTAACGATGTTCTCCACGTTTTCTTAATCATTATCGACACGATAAATCTGCCAATTGTTGAAGGAATACTTCCAACAATATTTAACATGTTCACGACGGGGCCGTATTTTGGCAGTTGTATTTGTACCACCGGTGGTACATCCCGTCGTAAATATGGTAGACGCACAATACAATCTATTGTACCCTTACTGCATATCACCATAAACTATAAATACGTTCGTTACTATTAATTGTTTTTGTAATAATCTTCATTTTTACAACATTTTAATTTAAAATGAAAGATTATTGTGACGGATGTGTTAACAACTGTACTGTTGTAAATGAGCATGTATCCATGAGCTTGTAACCATGACCACATGGTTTACCAGTTTGTTAATTGCATCTTGTGTTGTATTACTCACAATCAGTAATTGATCATTTTATGCATGTTTCCTTGTATTTTCAATATCGAAAATATTCGTATATGTACATTGTGATCGTTTCGCAGAATTTGTTCTCCGCGAGTTGAAATATTCTATTATTATTGTGTGTACTATGCCTGTACTGAAATTATATTCGTATCCATACGTACATGAATTTTGAATGACACGCGTGCATGCATAAATCTTTTTATCCCGTAGAAGACATCTGTCTGTTATAGGCCATGCTCATTTTACTATGTAGTCAACTATACTCCGCAAAACGCCATTCTAGAACTGTGATTAATACGAAGCTTATTGGTGAATCGTAGTGATGTGTGTACCGTTGGTAGCATATTCATGTACCCGTGACTGCGTGGTAGCTGCGAAGCGGTTCGAATTCCCTCTCGCTCGTGCTCGCGCTCTTTCCTACTCTCGCAACTTCCGTTCCGTTCTTTGTCTGTCGCTCTGTGTCTATCCCACTTTCTCCCTCTCTTACTATTTTCTGCATACGTCAGTGCATCGGTGTGTGCGTATATACGTGTACGTCGCATCGTTTTGGACGCTGCACGGACATTTGCTGACTGGCGTTTGGTCGAGATTACCCGGTCCAAACCCTCGGTTTTCCTCTCTGAATTACAGCAAGTCCAATTTACAAGCATCGGTACGAAACGAATGCAAAAATGAATTGGACGTCATGAGCGACTGGCCAACTAGGGATGGATGAGAAAAAAGGACACAATGACACCCAGACCAAGAGAGAACTGCGTACGTTCACCGGTACACTTACATACCCCTGGTCACGTACGTGTATATCTAATTTCTCTTCATAGATAGACGTGTACGTGCATTAAAAAATATAGAACCTGTGCAAATATTAACGTCTACTTCGATCGTATAACAGCTGAAATAATCATGACCGCAATAACTTAAAGTTTCATGAAATTTTACGACTGTTGAAAAAGCCTACCAACAACTGAAAGCACATGGTAAAATATAGAGAGCACCGATGTCCAGTTGTGCTCCTTTTCTATCATTTAGTTTAATAGAAACATTAAGAAAATATATAATTTTATAATACTGTATATATAATATATATATAATAAATAAATTTTACGTTCAGTGTATGTTTAGTTTATGACAAATTTTGTATAAGCTATCTTCTAAAAATTATATGTATTACACATTTGTATCTGACATAACTCTTTTCTTTATTTCCTTCAGCCAACTTCTGGCTATATTCGCGAAGTTTAAGTCCCTCATCCCTAATTCTTTATATTCCAATAAGATATGTTTTAATGTTTCTGATCATCTATCTCCCAAATTAGTGATTATTAAACGTAAGTAGGTTAACACCTTTTTCGTAAAGGAACAGAACATCAAGATGCATCAACTGGTATAATCAGAAATATATGTGGGGTAAGGTTGGGTTAGTCGTAAAGGCCATAAGGTTTGGTCATAAGGCAAAATGACCATAAACTATGAAGAATACAACTTATGTCAAAAGTTTTTGTATCAACTGAAACTTTATTGAATACACTGTACATCTCTAACATCAAAAACAGAAAACATTAATAGCAATAGTAATTATTAGCACATATACAAAAAGTTAGAATTGGTACGACTAAGGATACCAATCTCTAAGTCGTACCACATACACCTTAAGTCGAACGTAAAAATAAAATTATACAAAAAAAAGTAGACATTTCTTAAGTAATTCATTCAAATGCACATATTTTTATCATATCATTGTCACATATTCAAATAGTACAAATATCACAAATATATTTCTTTGTTTTCTTGTTAACTCCAGCGCAAAGATCATGCACCATGTCTTATTTTTTAGGCACTGAAGCATGTTTTCTTCGATGTCTTCTGCCAGAATCTCATGTGAGTACGACTTATGATAGGGCAAGAGTTTAATTTCAAATGAACATAAGAAAACATTGTATGAAGCTAATACGGTTTTGTTTACACTAAGCAACTATTTAAATACTACAGAATCACTATGTAATAAAGAGTGTGATTTTATCAATAATTTGCTGGGTGTATCAACTACCAATATATACAGAAAACTATAAGAATACAGCAGTAACCTGACTTTTTGAGAGAATTTGTTACTGTTCGCCTAGATTGGCATTTTCGCCTACTGTGCGTCAGTGACAAATATACACCACGTGAACCAATATGGTTGATTAAAGTGTACATATTATTGCCGCTAAAAGCGCTGTTGTTGAGGTATTACGTTCAAAATTCGAAAAGTGCGATTTAGGCTGTGGTACGACTTGACCAACCTTCCTCTATACTCCTATTTAAAAAGAAAATGTTAATGACATTCATATGTCCTCTACGCATCCATATATGAAAAGACAAACAATTAACATTTAGAATGAACCCATCCTAAAAACATTCAACTTTACACGAAATCAATGTGGTAATATCTGGAGAACCACTCTATATACGTAATATTATTATATTATGAAAATGTTATCACACAAAGAAGAGAATTAATTATCAACATTCAAACGATTGAGCATCTACTGACACCGTGAAAAGCCCACACCTAATTATAAGTTAAAATACCCGTCGCGTTAAAATACCCATACTGCACACTGCGAAGTAATTTCACTACCTAAATTGTCTGTTGTTCCATCATTATCAGATAATTTAAACAAAGCTAATGTACAATATTTGGAAAGGAACAGTAGACATTTAGTAGTAATTTTGAGCTTTTTGGAGGTTACCAATGTGTGGTTTCCTAAACATAAAAACTTAGTTTTGTTCTTTACCGCGTTGCATAATTGTACTTTCGTTAGTTCCAAAACATTTGTGAAACCATCATCGAATATCTTGATGAGTAGAATGCTTTCACACCATATTTCATATCATGTCACGGCAAACAACAAATGATATTATAAATACCTTGCAATGCTACCTAAACTTCAAACTTATCTGCAGACACTTTATGACTAATGAGAACAACTCATATGCGTATGGGATGTACATACCGCAGCGCAGTATTACCTATACGAACTGTATATGGTAATGTAAAATACCTACTGTAACAACTAGTTTTAGGTTTTTCTAGAGAACATTTTTAGGAGATATTTTTACCAAAATTAAAGTAGAATAAAAAATCGGTAAGGGGCACAAAAATTTAACAGACGAATATTACTTTTGTTTATTAATTATTTATATTCATGCACTTTGTATAATGAACTAAAAAGTTTTTATTGTTTTTTTAAAAATGGAGAACAAATATGTATTAGTACAAATATTATTAACTTTTAAAATAGCATCGCAACTTGTTATGCAATATGCAAGCAATATTTGCACGTTCAATTTTTTCTAAAGGATTATATGTAAAAATGTAACATTCAAACATAATGTAGATTTTTAATCTTTTGTTACACATAGAAAAAGCTATGTATATTAACATATGTCAATAATCTATATACAAATGCAATGCAACCAAACGGAAAGTCTGGTAATCAGAAAATAATTTTTTAAACGTTAAAAATTTAATAATTTTTTAAATGTTAAATGTTTATGCAATAATTTCGTTGGTATCTAGCTAGAGGAAACATTATTGTTTAATTTGCACAAAATATGAAAAATATATTGCTCGGCCCATTAAAAAATTCCCTAGGCTAAATATTTTCCAGTCGTATTAGTGGCGGAATCTTTACTTTATCGGTTTATCTAATTGGTGTCAATCTTTTGCTACTTCCTACTTAATCCTATCGATTTTTAGTAAATAGTTTGTTTACGACGCATTATTAAATGTAAATTTTTTTTAGAATCTTTGTGACTTTTTTCATAGAGCAAAGAAATTTGAAAATTGACTCAGAAGCATTTAAAACGGTTATATCGTCGAATTTAATAACCCCATTTTTCTTTTTCGAAGCATTTAACAATGTAAAACTAAATCAAAGTAATCGAATAACGATTTTAAACAAGATTCCGGAAGAAGAGTATTCTCACGTCCTCCAAAAGCTATATGGGCACTTCAAGTTTTATATATACAAATAATAAACTTTAATATACTCGTTAGTGTTGATTTTATTTTGTGTTAGGCCACGTGCGGTTTGAATGTACTGTATATATTTTCTTGTTCCCTTACAATAGTGAAAAAATATTAACTTTTATTGTGAATTAATGGATTTTGGTTATATTTTATTTGACCAATAAGTTTTCATTTCATTTGCATTATTTTTGCATGATATATTATTAACATTTCTGAAAACTATATTATTTATTTATATGTGCCACTACTATAAGGTACTGTACAAATATGTAGTAGTTTACAAATATTTTTTTGATGCACCTTATGTGAGCGACAGGGTGGAAATACCTATCCATCAGCTGGCTAAATGTTGCCTTAGGAATGATTCATTGTTCAAATTAATCCTTGTTTAAATAAATTTCAATTAATTTACCATCGATAAAGCATATCTAAAGCATGAAAAATGACTTGACAAGTTGAAAGCCCTCATGCTACTAATAACCGTTAATATCCCGTAGAGTTCAACGATGCGTGTAATTTTATGTAACGAATTTCATAAAGGATCCTACCTAACATGTAAAAACATTTAGATCATTGGACAAACACATTTTTCTCAAATTTGTAAAGTTTTCTGACTCGCATATACTTGTTCTAGGAATTATATACATGTATGTGCATACATAAACATACTACATATGATCTGTCCAACGAGACAAGGCAGTGCAGCTCCAGAGTGCGTCCTTTGCCAACTATATGAGAATGGTAATTTCAACTCGGTCCCACTCGAATGGCTATGTTTACCTGTACTGCCTCGTCTCGTAGGGCAAACTATAGATCACGCCTGGGCAATTGGTGCTCCGAGAGTCGATGACGTAAAATCGACTACCTCCACTACAGCTCTCCGGCCTTGCTTGTCCTACGGTAGGCCTGTTCAATCCGCTGCCCGCGGGCCAGATTTGATCCGTTCTCCCACTTCTTCATTCCGCTAATGTGGAAAGTGACGTTCCCCCACTATTTGACATGGTCGTATCGCCAGAAGCGCATGAATTTGTTTCTATCGCGGACCTATTCCTATCATATATTATAACTGGACTGCGGATATTTATGGAAAATAAAAATTTTCTAACTGAATTGCAACAAACTGGAACGAAGTAGGAAGTTATTTTCTTTTTTAATGTGTTTAATAGACTGATAATAATGTAATAGCATTATTAAAGACATCTAATTTTTTTACTGTTTGAAATTACGCCCACTCATTTGTGTCATAAATGCATAAAATCCGCTGTCTAATTATAACATATAAGAAGGAGTCTATTTGGTGGGGACCGTGTGGTCCGCGACAAAGAAGAAGTTGGACAGGCGTGCCTAGGTGAGCTCGTATTCCTCTCTCGCGCTGGTGCAAGTCGGTCTGAGGCTGCAGGGCCGACGGGCGATCGGAGCGCGATAGTGGGGGTCCTTTAACCGATTCTACGTCATTGACTCTCGGAACACCAATTGCCCAGACGTGCTATAAATCAGGCCTGCCTAACGATGGCTCGCGCAACAGATGTGGCTGCTACTCCTTTTCGTCTGCTTGACGAATCAGTCCCCACTATGTCCACTCCGATTTTTCTTTCAGTATGTAAATGTACTACACGTTCATCAAGGCTGTGACAGACTTCGCGCTACACGTCTTTCGCTATTGTCCAAATCGCTTGACAAAGACAGCAAAGCACTTATTGGGTGTAACTGGAACAGAGCCATGTGGTGACGCTGATCACCTATGTCTACCGTTCCCTCCAGAACCTAAGCATAAGAGTAGAGTCTCGCACATCTCCCTGCGCCCCACTGTTGAAATCACTGCCAACTTTTAACCCTTTGCACTCGAAGCCATTTTAGCTCTAAAACGAAACATTTCTTCCGACCTAGAATATTTCCCTTCTATATATATTTTTTCATACTATACATACGAAAATGGTGCAATTTACTCGTAGAGTACTTAAATGTTCAGTAATTTATTAAATACAAACAAATTTAATAATGTACCAAATATTTTGAATAATGATACAGCCATTTTTAGTGGCGCCTTACAGTCGTCATTCGAGTCCTAAGGGTTAATGGACGCATAGTACATGTATACGTAGTAGTGGTGAGTAACGTGCCGGTGCAGCGGTCGTGGGCCTCGTGCCGAAGGAATAATCGGAGTGTACATGGTAGGGACTGACTCGCTGAGCAGGTGAAGAGGAGAAGCAGTATCCTCTGTTCCGCGAGCCATCGTTAGGCAGGACTGCTATACATGATTTCACAGTTCTCTAGAGTAGCATCTCCGTAACTGTCGATACGACCCTACGATAGTAGGGTCTGCTGAGCGACAGTTCTAGTAGAGGTGCAACATTGTTTGTAGTGTGCCGAACGTAGAGAAGGTTATCGATTAAAAAGGAAACAGGGACTGAAGGTCGACGCTTCGACTCTTTGCCTTTCTGTCTTTTCCATTGACCGTCCTCTTTCACGCCTGAAACTATAATACCTTATTACAAGAGTAATAACAATTGTAACTATATCGTGTTTGATGTCGTTCTAATTAGAAAAACGAGGCGAATCCGACGGTAAAAGTTCCATAAATAATCAAAAATTAGAAAAATTGCAATCTTTCGTTGGCTCGATCGTCGAGCATGTTTACCGCTTGACTGATTCCAAGGGGGATCCCCCCGGTGATGGGGATAATATTTTGGCAGTTACGATAGACACCTGTGCGACAGTTACGGAGATAATACTGTATAGCACAGAATTCTAACTTGCTCCCCTCCAAGAACCGCATATGGCTCGCGAGCCACACGTTAGAACTCCTTGCTGTATATGTACTCTATACGAATCTCTCGCGCCGATTCTTCACTCTCAAAAATTGCTACTCCTAGCATTTATATAATCCACTTGCACACGCATACAAACTCATACTTGCATACTCATATCACACTCCTACATTAATAAGCGACGAAATTTTATTATTATTCCCATTGTCAGTATACATTGCATTGCCCTTGCAACGTGTTATATCATACACGTATAACGTATTCCATGAACGTCGAATTTATATTACAGAAATACATTTTATTTGTTGTTCCCATTAAACGAGTTTAACGCGTGACGGCTTGCAGTAATTAAAATAAATTTCCCTAATTTGATTTGATGCTGTACAATTATTTAACGATGGCCGTCATTACTTCAGTGCAACGTTATGTAATTTCACTTATTTTTGTAATTATTCACCTACACTATACTGGTACACGCAGACGAGTTAGCCTACGGTATGTATTTTAATACTTTGAATTTGTAAATATGAAATCTACAGACTATGTGTACGTATATACGGTCTTCGTTTTAGTACCAACCACTCGGTTCTTCTACTAGAAGAACCTAGTGGAGCGTAGCGGGTTGTCAACAACCTCTTCGCAAGAGAATCTAAAATGAGAAAATATTTGCTTTGGAAAAGAGATGGAATTAACAAATACAAATTTTTTTGTGTTCCTCAATAGGAAAAGAGAGAATAAATAGGGTTGCTGTGTACTTTTCCAGTGCCGTTTCAGATAGTTGAGGCAACCTTAATTTATTATTGGAGGAAGTATTTTTTTGAAGTTTATTATTACAATTTATATACAATGAAAAATTAAATAACTTTGGTCAAAAACAGTTTTTGTCAGATCATGGAAAGTGCCCAAGAAATCGTGGCGTCAGTTATGCGGTACTTTTTTACTCAGCATTCAATATCCTTTCGAACCGTAAATTACCACATTGTATGTCCCGTTCATTGTCAAACAACTGTCATTTAAAACATTTTGTTATACAACAAGTAGAGAGTTTACAATCAAATTTAGGAGGTACTGTTGAGGGATTTACCAGAGTTAACATTGTTAAAGCGGATGCAGCTCTATAAAACACTGCTTTGTTACCTCTCGGACCGTGAGTCGGACTACGTCCCACACGAGTAATTATTTATTTACAGTAATCCATTCAATATAATTCCAACCAGAGGGATATCCATATGACATGGAGCATGTCGCGGCGCGTAAAAGCTGCAAAGGATTAAAGTTTTTATTGGACAATATGATAGTATCCTAGGTTCTTCATTATTGCACCTTTTGGCAAAATTTAATCATCTTTTTTTATTGGGCTTATTAGTGTGAAGTCTATTGCACAACAATCGATTGAAAAATATAAACCTCTTATAAGAACCTTTAAAAAATAAAGTGAACAATTTTGTTTAATGTATTGTCACCCATAATAACATTTTAAATGGTGCTTTTCTTCCGATAAGTCAATTTACTTAAACACATCCATTAACAAGTCATTAATAACATTAATATGACTTTTTTAAACAAGGATTCTTGTATTTTTTATTTTATTATCATATTGTAGATTTATTTTTGCCAAGAATACTTATGATACATTTGTAAAATTATCATAGTTTATTAAATTTTAATATCAATTTCCGTTCATACTTTTAATTTAAAATATTTCTTTCTAGTTATATTAATATTAGCGATTTGAAGCCACTCGTAAATTGGCTTCTTCGTAAATTATTCGTGTTACTGTTTACCTGTACTTTATCGGTAAATATAAGATATGCAGAAAGGTAAATAGTAACGGATAAAAGAATTCATTTCAAATTAAAAAATTTTGTAATACTCTAATAGAATAATCCTGTGAAAGCCATGAAACCATTTTCAAAGTTGATTGAGAATTTGTCACACAAGAATTGGTTGTTGCTCCAAGTACATCCCCAAACAGTACACCTTCATTTATACATACAACATACAAACGCGATTAATATTTGAACTAGAGGGGTCCAATAACTACAGAGTCGTGAACAGATTTTGAGGACGGTTCGATGGTAATTCTCATAATGATAATTTTCATACAATAATAAACCAAATTCCGATGACACAGTACCGAAAATTTTCCTAATTATCAGTATTTACATTGTGTTGGTTTGTGTTTCCGTTTCCATATGTGCTGATATAGTGTTATATGGATCGGAGTCATTTGCAATTCAATTGTATTTGCAAATATATCTATACAATAGTAATACGAGGACGCACAAAATGCACACTCAATATGTCGTTCATTCATAAGAAAAGTGCCATAAGTCAGAAAATGGAAATTTTGCAGGAGAGCCATTTTAAAATTATTTAAAAATATTTTTATTGTAGATAACCAAATGTAAAATAATTTGTTGTTATTTAAATACTGGGTTAATTGTTATGTACATTAGTTATAAAGTACACCATAATTTATATATTTATTATTATAATTTTTTTATAAATATATTTTGAGTTGTGTCACTTTTCTTATGAGTGAACGATGTGCTGGATCACATATGTATGTAGGAGCAAGAAAGATATAATCGTAATGTTTTTATTGATAATTTGTTAATAAATATTAAAAGCAATGACACGATCATCTTCCTTCACTACATTCTTTTTACATCTTCGGTATTTATCACAGATTTGGACTGATATTTTTATGTACATTCCGGGACAAAAAGATAGCACACATTAAGTGCTAATTAATATCTGTTATTTTCATTTATTTTCACATTGCAACCGAAATTTGTTTGTATACACATACACTATTTCAGGATATGCTTATTAACATATGTACATATATGGATAAGTAAAATCAAATTGGACTTCATCAAACCTGTGTAGTTTTATTTAACAAAAATGACATATTTGTAAAAATCTAGCGGGACACAATAATAGGACACGCATATAGAAACATAAGATATTAACAAATCTGTGAATACAATTCTGTATTAAACATTTTGGTGCACCTCCTTGACATTTAAACACGGTAGTATTTCTATTGGGTGAAGATTTATCTAATTTTTTACTCATTTTCTGTATCTATTTTTCCTGCTTTTCTTGAAGACATTATATTAAATTATTCAACGGTTACGAATTGTCTGCTATTTCTGTCTATTCACCAAACAAGATTCCTCTAACAATCTTCAATAATATTGAGATTGAAAGGTTTTGTTGGCTAATCTAAGATTCGAATTTGTTTTTAGGAGAAGTAGGTAATTTACTACCGTTGCAGTATGAACTACAGCGTTTTGGTATTGTAAAATAAATTTTTTCCTGGCAGTATTTATGGCATACGGGCTTATTGGTTCTTAATCTATTATTTCTTAATCTACCCACATTTTTATTAATCTACTATCTTTTTAAGTAACACAATAATATTACAGATTTTATTAAGTATGTTTCAAATTGAATACTTGTTATTCAGTGGCTCATGTACAACTGAGAAATGTAGATTTTGTGCTTTTACTGTCATTTTGTCTCGTTTGTATACTGCAGTATTTACATTTAGATTCATAACACTTTATCGAAGTAAATATTGTTGACGATATTCAGCATATTTTACGTATAGACATATCCACAGCTAGTAGTAACGTGAAATATATAATTTTTCCAGTATAAAAAAATAGGAGACGTGCCTTCTTTTGTCCACAACTGCATAAATATTGGTACGGTTATTTTTCGCGCAAAGTGCAAAGAGCATCCTCTAAAATCTACACGTAGGTTTTAGTGTACCAACGGTAATCATGATTGTTATAAAGTTAATCCTCATACCTACCTCAGGAAGAAAAGTCACCCATTTATTTTTTTATACAGGGTGTCTGTTTTATCTCAATACATTGAAATATCTTTTAAGGGAATAAGCGTGCTCACAATTTAGTCGCGTCAAATTGAATGGGTCCGACTTATTTTTACGAGAATGTTTATGTGAAGGAGTATTATTATAATTCGCGCCTTGATTCGACAGTCATCTGACGTGAGCTCCTGAGTGAAGGAGGGGCTAGATACGTGCGCAAACAAACAATAGACAACTCTATAATATGGCGATTGTTAACGCGGAACGTGCAGAGCACGTGTCGGTGTAATCGAATGTAATCGTTAAGATAATAAATGCACACGTTAAAATATATCTACACGCATCAACTCTAACAGTTTATTTTTTACAATGTAAGAATAATTTTATTATAATCGAAGACTGTGCACAACCAAAATATATTACGTAATGAACATTTGAGAATTTGTATCTTCTGTAGTTATTTATTGATCGAAATAACGGTAAAGAGGCAGTGTGCTCACAATTTTGCCCGGCAATGTGTTTGCAGCGAAATTTGAAAAAAGATCTAATGTGATAAGGTAAGATGGTACCTAAAAGATTCTGTATTACTAGTCAATGATTTATGTTTTTACGTGAAGTAGAAATCCTGTTCCCAGAGGGCGCGTAGCAAAAGGGAAGACAACGGATCAGATGGTTGCCGTGGTTTCGTGTTTTGTAGATGGACACGATGTTTTGCAGTGGCCATAATGACTGTTACCGTGTTTCGAGAATCGGCACGTAGCTTTGTGTGTCAACGGTCGCCCATCCTCTGTATACTGCGAATTTAATGGCTAGGCTTGCTTGTTGACGCAGCATGAAGGACCATTTCCGTTCTTGTGCGATCGTAAGAATGCGTGAGTAAATGCCATAAAAATAAAAATGCGATAATGGAAGTGCTCCATTTATGGGTCGACCTTTATCAAAGAACTACTAACGTACGTGATAGTTGCAGAAAGCATTTTCGGCGTAACAACTTTCAACTTATTCTAGCTGTACTCTGTACACAACAACAATTTCAACTGTAAAGCTAAGAATAATGACAAATGTATACAAAGATCGGATATAAAATACAGTTTTGTTGTCAAGTCAACGACAACTGAAGCTGACTCTCGTATCTCGATAAAAAAGCAAAGTAATAAAATAAACTGATTAGAGCAATCTATGTCCCCCAGGAAACCATGCAACTTTTGTTCGAAACATTCTTTCGTACGACAAATAACTTACGAGTTATTTGAAATTCTCATGTTACGAGACACACCCTGTATAATTCAAAGTTCGATGAAACGAAGATCTGGATTATAGAAGTTTTTGGTGAACTTATAGAAAATGGTCCGGCTAAACTTTAACTTAGGGGACCACAATTTTTGGACTTTTTTTATATAATCCCATAGTTTTTGACGAGAAAATGCCCAAAAATCCATATATTAACGTTATAAATTCACTGGTTCAAAAGTTATGCTTGTTTAAAGTTGAGCGATTTCAAGCGGTTTTGACAGGTAAGGACTCCGCCATATTGGTATATATTAAGACATCGTCCAATGAGCGGAGCCTCGCTCTTTGTTGTTCTGTAACTGCTCAAGATTATCCATTAGTTTTCGTTTCACCACAATTTTTTCACATATTTCCCTGAACGTACTAACACAATTCTGCTAATATTACTTCTGTTTACACCCTTTCTTGACCAATTTTTAAAATTAAATGGAAAATAATGCACTGTAACATTGTTTGAGAATATATTCTACATTTCTGTTCTAACAACAAATTTAAGTAGCACAAATACTTTAAGTGTTATTAGAAATATGAATAGTAATACTGGGCGAGATTTATTTTTCGTAGTTGCACAATAAACATTGCTTACAAGTTTTTTTATTTCAGTTGAAACATGTGGTAATTTCTGCAAAATGAAATTAATTTCTAGTATGGCACTAGATGTGGTTCAGCGAATTAGAGAACGTAAAAAATAAATTGCTACAATTTTAACATCCTTTGGGAACATTGAAAAAAGAATAAGTATTGAAAAAGAATACCCGAAGTTGAAAAAATGTCTAGCTATAAAAGTAACAAAGTATTTTTAAAATTTAGGCAGGTTCAAACGTAATCGAGCTACGACATATTGAATCATGGGTCATCTCACCTGGATAAGTTAGATGACTTTTCACAAGTATGTTTTTCTTTATTGTGGATGTCGGTTTAATGTACAGTGTACTAATGTTCTTACTTCTGTCTAGATTATAACACGATATCATTTCCTGTAGATTACATTTTAATGGTCAATTCCGTCAACATTTTTAAAGCTGTACCTTATATTTATGAAAACTAAAGTACTAATAAATTTTAATTGAGTGAATGTAAGATTTAAACCTATATTTCATTATAAGAAAACTGAATATGCTAATACTTTTGCTATTTACTGTCAATCAACATTTCAAACAACATGTTATAATAAATGTACAAAGTAAGCCGTATAGAACGTAAAATATCTGTGTCATTTTTAATATTTTGTAATAATAATATCATATTTCGTGCTTCTTAAAATTGTAGTTTGGCGATTCCCATAGTGACGTATTTTTATAGTCCCGTCATCCTATAACACAACACGTAATGTACAGACTGTTCAGAAAGCGAAAAGAACAAGGAAGATAAAGTCAAAGTGGCCATGATCGTATAATATGAGAATGTTCACACGGACGAGTGCACAGCTTGATTCATTCTATTATTTGCGAGTTTATGCTCTCCTAAACCAGAAGAGATATGAAATACTATCTGTGCAGGGTCTCGCATCAATAATCCACATTCTAAAATTTGTATTTGTCAAATATCAATTTGCACATTAAGAAAATAACAATGGAACAATGAATTAGTAGTTTAGTCTGAATTGACATGAAAAAATAATAAATATTGATTTTACAATCAAGTATTTCTTTGATCTTCATTGAAGGTATAAATAAATATGTTATGGAAAGTAACTTTTACCATTTTCTTCGCAATTGCTATTCAGTTACGAATTTATTTATTCATCATCTTCTTTTTTTATTAATTTCTTCAAATATACTTCAAAAATTTGTATACAGATCAACTTGTAAATTAATCGTTTTAATTAATTTTAGAAATATTATTTTACTTTGACAAGAGTACGGAGACCGTTTTGATTGAATGTAAATGACAGCTATAAATATCTCTATGAAATTAGCTATTCTGATGTAAGATCCAATACATTATTATTAATTTTCATCTTATAAAATGAATGTAACTATAACCATTTTACTTCACGTTCATTGCCTAACGATCTGTAAAGAAAAGAATTTTTACATCTTTTGTAATATTCCATACACGATTACACGACTACAAGCGTATAGTCTCTTCAAACTAGACTCTTGAAAACATTTTTACTTATTTTGCTTCATTCTTCTATGCTGCGAAGTTTCTTTCCTCGTGCGAATATTCTAACTTGTATTTAACTCACGCGCTGCCAGAGTTTGAAGCGAGATAAGTTTCTACAGTAGGGTTTCTGGAACTGACGCAGAAGTTAACTTGATAGATTGCACAATAACTTTATAATGACTATAATAGAGATTATTGGTCGATTTCCTTAGGAGATGTCTACATACTAATACGGTTACAGACGCAATTACAATTCTCACAAATCAGTGTACAAGATCATATTTCATTAAATTACCAAGTTAGTAATACTTTATAGATTTTCATCTGTAATTTAAATGATCTCTTGTTAAAAGGGAATGTACGTTCAAACACATTTTAACTTACAATTAGACTTATTCGTATACTTTTTCCTTTGGTTCTCTACCTCCGATGTCAGTATGCACTATATGTATTTAGATTTGAGAAAATGTAACACGATTATTTATCGTTATTTAATATAATACTAAATGAAGATGGAACATTGGGGGATGCAATAGCTGTAAAAAATTTGTGGATATTTGTGGATTCTGGATATTAGAAAAAATATAGTTGATCTACCTTTTATTAACGAAACAGTGTACAGCATAAAATTTTGGATAACCTTTCTCTTTAGAACTTCATTTTGAGATTTACACGGCTCGTTATACATCCGATGCTACACGCAAGATTGTCCTCTATGTCTCTGGAGTGAGAAGTATTTAAATCAATTACGTTTTACATCTTCAGATGTTATTACAAATCTAAATAAAAGATGGTGTTCGGAGTCTTGAATATTAGAGTTGTTATCGCAGCCGGTATTAACAATTAATCAAATTAATTTGATTGTACTAATTTTCAATGCAACAGTGCAATTTATTGAAAAAATATAAATACGTTTTCAATTCTTTATCGTTTCATTTACAAAATATCATGTCAAAATGTTCGAGCACAAAATGTCTAATAAATATCATCAGTATGCAATAATTTTATGATTGATTGATGAAAATGATTTATTAACAGTACGGATATATCAACTGCAATTGAAACGAGATGAGCTCTATGCTATTTATACTAATTTCATTAATGCATTTGATGCCATAAACCCCATTATTTTAGGAAAACTATATATGATCATGAATTTGTTTATTATATTTAATAATTATATCTAAGTTTTAGTTAACTGAGTAATTTTATGTTCGATGAATTTTAAATAGTAAACTTAGTATTTCAACAATCACATTCGAATAATTGATAAATTGTAGTTACGGTGTGTGAATAATACAACGAATTTATTACGTATCCGCATAGATATACTTCTTCAATTATTTGAAATAATTGATATTTTATGCGAAAGACTTAAATATGATTTTACTTCCTGTCGATGTTTCAATGAACATTACGAAAAATGTGTATATAAAACCCTAGACTTTATCGACCAGAGTGCCAAGTATTTTCCCAATACTTCCACTGTTTAACTACTTTATAATGAGATAGTCCATTCTTAACTCAGTTCAGGCTTAATTCGGGCTCAACAGTTCAATTCGTCCCTTGCGAGCCTATTCAGCATGGAGACTGTCCTTAGTGTCTCGATTATCTAACACTATCTAATCTGATTAACCCATTTATATACGAACTCATCTAATTAATTAATTGTACTATAATTTTGAATTCATTGGCATTTCAAGCGCCTAATAAACACTTAAGGCCTTTTATACGAGAATCAATTTCTATAGCGGTTTTCATTAACATTTATACATCCAGCAATTTAAACAACAAATGCAGTATGTATTTAATACGTCTCTTGGTTTTCCTTCTCATTCTTTATTCTCTTTCCTTCTTCCTTTTTTAGATAATATTTTAATCTATCATGCTGCATTTTTACTTCATATAACTCTACTTCTGTTTTCATGTTCATATAATTTATATACATATTAACACTGTAACTGGGAAAGACAAAAGCAAACTGGCAGATATGTGTTTTGCTATGTAAAATTTACGATATTGTAAAAGTTCCATGAATAAATCAATGTATTCAATAATTTCCCAATAATTTTAAAATAAAAAAATTAAATTAGTCATTTGACCGGTAGTGGTAATTTTAGCGTTCAAAAATTCTTCTCTTAACTAACAATAAGTAAGAGAAATTATTATACATTAAAATCAGGAATTGGAATGTAAAGTTAAATAAAAGAGTTGAAATTGTAAATCAGAAACAAAAGTTTACATTTTACGTCTGAATAAATATACATTCGATAAACCTCCAAACAGAGACAACTATATTTCATAGCACTCTTTACATCCTGTATGTAAATATGTAGATATGTATATCGCACATCTTTCAAGTCTCACACTTCAATTAGTGTATTTGTGAAATTTTATTCGTGTTCTGTTTTTTATGCTCTTCAATAGTTTTATATTTTCTAGTTTTTTTTTGCAACAAACATATTTCATACTCTAACAGTTGTAGAAATGTATATAACACTTAATAGTCAACGGTTAAACTGAACAATACTGTAATATTTTGACAAGCATTTTGATCCCAGTTGTGAAAATTTTGAATGAAATAGACCTTTCGGGAGGATTACAACAGTAAAGGAAAGTGAAACGCGTTGCGGATGAGATCATATATGCGTACATTGCGAGTATAATGTACAATAAAGCGCATCTCGTGGCTCGTAAATCAATTAATCACTGTACCCGAGAACTATTTTTCTCTCTAGTGAAATTTCCTTAGGAGATTTATGAGCACTGCCACCCATACTAGTATTATCTACATATAACGTTAACCGGAGACCGGAGCTAGCCGGGTTAGTTGATTTAAATCACTCTATCCGAACGTCCACTTCGCTTCATCTGCATTTAAACTATTACGTGGAAATTTATTCGTATACATTCGCATACGCGCACAATTTTCATACTTTCTACTGCATACTAAAGTGAATATTATTCGAATTCACAGTTGTTTGTAAAAAGTAACATTCATTTCCAATTCGCTAGTTAGATATTGTATTGCAGACGTTTAAAGAGATATTATGCGAAACATGAGTAAAAAATACTGCATTAATATCTTGTAAATTTACAAATGTAAATATTCAATGATGTTTTTATGTTTGACGTTTCAAAATCGATAGATCGTGTTCTTTTAGTTGTACTAATTGCAAGTAAAAAATAACGAAAAGGAATTGAAAGAAGTGTCAGCCAAGTGATATCGTAAGACACTCTGTCAATGAATAAATGACACTGTAACAAATAAAGAAATTATTGGTACAGAAAAATTCTTCTGCAGCGGAATTATAATACAAACTATTATCGATTTATCCGAGAGGCGATGAGAAAATTAGAAAAGATAGGTTAAAGTGAATACGAAGTGAATACTGTGAATACGATTTCATTTATAACTTACGCCAGCGCTAGGCACGGTTGGGGCCCCTCAAACGCTTGCTTCCCCAACCAACCTTTCTTTCGTGCAGTGCGCAACTTCGTCGCGTTCGCTGATGACTCGTGTCTTCGCGTCCCCACAGGAACGGCGGACAGTGGGCAATTTGGACGAAATCGGATTCAAAATCAAAGAACTTTCGATAGAAATGAGGTAGAGCGATGAAATGTTTTTTAAATTAAAGCTGAAACTTTGTAGAATATGGAAAAAATAGGGAGATTATGGTACGAACGCTTTTTAACCTTGAGAAAATTCGTTAAACTTGCACAATTTCAAGAAAATTGTGGTTTTTCCAATACCACGCGCGGAAAAAATTTTTTTTTAACATGCTAACATCATTTCCCATAGATTTTTTCACGCTGATTTGAAATCTGGTCTCAAAATTTGTCTACGACCTCAGGATTTTGCAAAAAATAGATTTTTGTGACAAAAACTAATGAAATCATTTTTTCGTTGAAATGATTTGATAACACACTAGTTTGAAGGTATTTCGTATTCTCATATATAAAACACAATAAAAATAATAATAATGACGTATTTGAACGTTTTGAGTTACTTACGAAACATGAAGCACTTCGCATCTCGTCATCACTTAACGTATCGCTGTCATTGCTACTGGCACTTTCTGCAGAGTGTGTGACTATAATGTAGTAAAAATTAGATATCTATTGCCATAATTATATTTTCATTTACAGAGGAAGTAAGGTAAGTATTTAATTTTTTTAACTCACGTATTTTCATCAACGAAGTTTCTAACTTCTGGTGCTACTTTCTTTCTTTGGTACAACTTTAATCGATCTTTTACTAATATTCTTCTTTCTTAAATCCGATATTCTAAAATGCTTGTTCCTATGTGGAAATTACTGATGAATAAGACACTTAGTCTAACACGTACTTGAGATACGAGACAGTTAATTCGAAAAGAGCGAAGCATTATGCAGTTCTCAGTTAGAAGCTCGGTTAGAATCTAAAAATATGATACTTAAACTCACGAAAAAATAGCCGAAAGAACAGAATCCTAGACGTTTTTAATCGAGCGGTGTTCTTAACCGACCCGAAAATTTCACACATATTAGTAAAAGATCGATTAAAGTTGTATCAAAGAAAAAAAGTTAGAAACTTCGTTGATGAAAATACGTGAGTTAAAAAAATTAAATACTTACCTTACTTCCTCTGTAAATGAAAATATAATTATGGCAATAGATATCTAATTTATACTACATTACAGCCACACACAGTCTGCAGAAAATGCCAGTAGCAATGATAGCGATACGTCAAGTGATGACGAGATGCGAAGTGCTTCATGTTTCGTAAGTAACTCAAAACGTTCAAATACGTCATTATTATTATTTTTATTGAGTTTTATATATGAGAATACGATATACCTTCAAACTAGTGTGTTATTAAATCATTTCAACGAAAAAATGATTTCATTAGTTTTTGTCACAAAAATCTATTTTTTGCAAAATCCTGAGGTCGTAGACAAATTTTGAGACCAGATTTCAAATCAGCGTGAAAAAATCTATGGGAAATGATGTTAGCATGTTAAAAAAAAATTTTTTCCGCGCGTGGTATTGGAAAAACCACAATTTTCTTGAAATTGTGCAAGTTTAACGAATTTTCTCAAGGTTAAAAAACGTTCGTACCATAATCTTCCTATTTTTCCCATATTCTACAAAGTTTCAGCTTTAATTTTTTAAAAATTTCATCGCTCTACCTCATTTCTATCGAAAGTTCTTTGATTTTGAATCCGATTTCGTCCAAATTGCCCACTGTGCGGCGCTTACTAGAAGAGGACAATGGACGCTACGGTGGGGACGGTTTTGCCTCAATTGAGGCACATGTGTCCGGCACTGACTTACGCTGTCGCCAGTCTTAAAGTCACCATGTACGTACAATGAATCCGGGATATAAGTCGCCGAGGCTTCTGAGTTAGCGGTCGCGGAATTATCCCCACTAACGCGGGGTATACCCCGTGAGAGGTCGAGAAACTCGAGAGTCGCCGCCACCGAAGAGTGTAAACATAACATGGGTCGGGTATATCAGTGTGAGACAGGAGGCAACTACTAATCCAATAAGAAAACTTCTTTATTCTTCATTATTTTTGTATGGGACTTTCACCAAGATATTCGTGGCGTTTTTCTGATTAAAATGAAACAAAATATGATATAATTTTGATGACACTTACTTGTGTAATGAATGATGAAAGTTACTTCCCAGTACAGTTATATTAACGGAAAATTAGTGTAAATACAATCCGAATTGTATCGTGTTTGGTATCATTTTAATCAGAAAAATTCAACAAATTCAGGGTGTTAAAAGCTTTAATAAACATAGGTCGAAAGGTCAACCGTTTCTGAGATATAAACATTTTTGTTTGCTAGTATCATGATTGACTTATTTGCTTCCATCGCATGCGATGTTTACTTTAGTGTTTACTAACCGCGTTCTGAATGCCCTCCTTTAAGTGCCGACAGTAGATTTCATCCGGAATCAGTCAGTTCTGTAGCGGAAAATCATAACACGTGGAAAATTTTCTATAAATATCAAAAAGCCAATAGTAAATAAATCATGATGTTAGCAAACAAAAATGTTTATACATATCTCGGTAACGGTTGACCTTTGTAAGGTAAATGTACATATTATTATTAATAAATAATAGTCGGCTCTGTATAATAAAAAACGACAGATAATTGGATTTTTCAATGGCCTGATTACAAATGGATTTTTATTTGAACTTTCTGAGAATAATTAACTGTATATTTAACCAGTTTAATTAACATTAAATTCACAAACTGTATATTTATATAGCATTTTTTACCATTGCAAGGTATTTTGAAAACGAAATAACCTATAATATCAACAACAAAACGACGGTCGTAAGTTTTGTCCCTTGGCTACTAAATCGGATAGTCGATCGAGTTTGTGCGTGTGTATGGTTAACCACCATGGTTAGGTACTCAATTTTATTACTACAGATTTACTGTCTCGTTATTGGTTTTACTTTACCCCGTACATTCATATATGGGTAAACCTTTCTCCTCAATCACAGTGCGACTATAATTTCGTGCATATACAACCTTGTTTCATTCCGCTGTTATTCGGTTTACGTTGTGTACTAAACACATACGCTGTTTTACTACATTACACATATATTATAGATATAGTTCACGAATTATTACAAATTGCATAGGTTTGTCCAAAATATTCTTTTCGATAGCATTTTAATTTTTGTCAAATAAGTGTGCGACCAAACAAATAAAATTATTTTCCAGCAAGTTAAAATTAAAATTTTAATGAAGTTCGTATTATTTTAGATACTTACGGATAATTAATGCATTTGTATGACCATTACTGTATTTACAAGAATAAATATTAATCGTTTGATGTGGAGCCAAAAATGTGTGATGGAAAAATGATCACCATTAGCGAATAAATAGCATACACAAAATTAAAGAAAAACTAAAATTGTATAAAAATACTTGTACCAACTGATAACTATTTGCTCTGAGTTTTATAACGTTCTCCGAGCTTATTAATTTCAACCATCAAAAGTGGGTTTGTTAATTTTAAATACTGTTGAGCATGAATTTAAAAATTATCTAAAAGATGGAACATGATGCTGTAAAACAATGATCAATATACTTATGATCAAGAATAAATATATTTATATTTTGTGTTGAAAGTTAACGTTAGATTTGGACATTACTTATGGAATGTTATGGTTCATTAAATTATTTTAATATGTACGATATTCAAGATATTACGCATTCTAGTTAATTTAAAAGTTGTTTCATAACTTCAATAAGACGGTTGATTTGTTTAAATTGAAATTATCTTAAACATGGACTTTACGATTATTTAAATTAACAAAAGATTTCACAGAGTGTATACAAGCTACGAAATTTTTTAATAACCGAAACCTCGATAGTCCATTCACGAATCCTGAATAATAATGTTAATTACAAATCTAAATTTTAATGTTAATTAAAAGTCTAATTAAGGGCCAGAGATATTTCATGCGACATGTTGCAGCAATTAGGGAAGGTATCTAATTTTAATAAACCGTGCAACTGATGATTTGTCAATAGCATACTGAGTCTGGAAACGCATCCAACACAGTTCATACGAAATGTGTTCTGATCCTTTGTTGACGTTAATTAACGTTTATCAGTGACAGTACTAGTAATTCCTCTCTTTGATTTCATATTGTGTCCAGTGTCGTCTACGTACTATTGTTCTTTAACACCGTGCGACGCGCACAGGCATGGTACCGAATTCGATTGAGCTTTCAAGTGAAAATGTTAAATTTTCGCTCAATCATTAAGCCTATTGTCAAATGGTAACGCAGTCGTAAGCAAATAAATCGCTGGAATTAGTATTTATTTAGAAGGTAACAAAAATTCATGCAATCAACTAGAATGCTGAAACGCGTAATGTGAGTTAGGCAAGCTTTTAAATAAAAGTGTAACGATTTTTTTAGGACAAAGTCTGATAAGGTTATACAAGATGCAATAAACAACAAGAACAAATACAAAACAGAATGAGAATTTTTTATTCGCAATTTGTAGCAACATTTCAAATGAAACGGCCTTAAGAATCGGTATACATGTGAGATACTACAAATCGGGTTGTGTAAACAATAAACGTTAATGAAAATTATTTGTGTCTTATAAGTTATAAGTTATAACTCTTCGATCAAATATTTTTGAACATAATTTTATATTTGAATTGTTCTTACCTATTTAACCTCGTCAAGACGTAATATAATTTTTGACCTTTAAATTATCAAATTATACCCAACAATGTATTTTAACTGAGCAAATAAAATAATAACATACAATAATGTGCTTTGTCACCAATAATCTTTTTAATGTATTGTATCTCACAGATTATGCCATGCCACCTGTACAAAACTATATATTGTACATACGGTTATTGCATTCTCTTTCGAAATAATATTGATCATTTAACCTTACTGCTAATGTGTTAAAGATTGAATCAGATATGCATACATGTGTGCTCACAAATTCTGCTTCGAGATCCCTACTTTCAGAAGCGTTAAACCGTCAAATTGATCAAACACACATTTTTCTAAATAGTCGTATAATATCGTTTTTCTTTTCAGAACAATACTCTTTAGACAACATGAAAGTAAAATGGGTAATTATTCACGATAGGGGATCCCTCGCCGATTTCAATGAGCTTGAAATGTCTTGTTGGTGGCATCATTGTGAACAACTTTTTCCTGTACATGTTACCGCCGGACGACCTTCATTTCCGAGATATTTGCAAAAAATTGTTGCTACTGCGCAGAGTCTGTTTTCTAACCTACGACACGACATATTGGGTTGTCCGGAAAGTTCGTGCCGTTTTTCTGTAGGTGGCATTAGGATAGGTCTGAATATGTCAAAATGATTGAAAACAAATGGTATGTGTACATAGTCTAAAAGGTGATATTTCAGGCATTTTTAAAAAAAAGTTTGATTAGGAAACATTAATTTTTGTTATCATAGTTTTATACGCTATTTGATGTTTTTTTCTTCCAAAAGCTGTTGGAGCTTCGTTGGGATATGCTACCCCATTCATCCTATTAACCAGTCATTACACGCTCAGATTTTCATCTCTTTAGGTCAATACAAAATTCCCATAATGACAAAAACTTTCACTCTTTGGTCAACATAAAAAATCATATTTAAAAGTTTTTCGCCGAAAAACACAAGTTGCGTGAAAGATGGAAAGATTTTTGGAACAAAATGGCACTTATAATAATTCAATAAATGTATATCGAAATTTAAATGTACTGCATTTGAGTTTTCCTTAAAAATCGACACGAACTTTCCGGACAACCCAATACATACATCCCGTATACTTTACACTTTACGTTGTTCTCTTTCCTGTCGTGACAAGTCACGGTCTTGTACCAATTGTTGTTTCTACGCGGTGATATGGCTGGATTGGGATTGGAAGATAATAAATACAATATATTAGTCTAAATAATTGCCTACATTTAACTAGAACGATCTAATTCCTCGCGCATCGTAGTTCATATTAAATATACGATATACCTAAATAGTTTAGGCAATAGTTTAGTTTTAGCATCCTAAATAGTTTCTCAATATGTTTGTAGGAAGGCGCATTCGTCGCAGGCATACGTGCAGCGGTGTACACGTGAAAACCAAATACATATTTACACTAGTCAGCAGTTAGTAGAGTTACTTTGTCTCTTTCATATTTTTAAGGTGAAAGATTGCCAATGAAGCTATTCGAATTTTTAGATATCCGAAAGGCTAAAGACAAACCGAACCCAGAACCAACCAAGATTCTTTTCAAATAGCTACAGAAATCCATGATCTATGGCAAGTCCAAGAAAAATTAAAATATTTAACCTAACTAGATTTTGTACAGTCATTTTGAACGAATTTTGGCTAGGTCTGGGTTAGGTTTGAAGAGGGGGATTCTGCCTTAAAGGGGAAATTTAATCATTCGAAAAAGGTAGAGTTTCCTATAGTCGTCCCAACAGTTTTCTGCAAATATCTAGCAAACCTAGGTTGTCTGGCGGTAACATGTATAGGAAAAAGTTGTTCAGAATATGTTCTTAGTAATACATCTCAAGGTCACTGAAATTATTGAAATCATTGAAATAAATTGAATTAGATTCAATTTCATTTTAATCCTTTCGATACTCAGGCCGACTATAGTAACTGTGTGACTATATGCAGACACGACTATGTCACAAATCTATCTCAATGTACTATAGACGAATATAGCCACCAAACGCTTGCTTCCTAGACTATGATCAGATCTAAAGAAAGATTGTTTAATCCACATTCACAGAAAGACAGTACAGAAAATCACCTCAGAAACACATCACAGAAAGACACTAGAAAGATGTGATGCAATTTAAAATTAAAATTCGAAGTAACGAAAAAATTAAATTTCTGAAGCGAGACATCGCCCAGTCAGCCTTTACTTGGAGCAAATCTTGATCGATGTCTGTAATCGTATTGTGCGAGCAAAATCCGGTCATTTTGGTGTCAAAAGCACGCTTAAAGCAGGATGTGGTCCCTATTTGCAAATAATTTGCCATCAAAATTTGTCGACAAATTTCGAGCCGAATGCGAAAATAGATGGGTCGGAATTTATAGAGAAATTTTGGTGGCAAATTCAAAGCAAATCAAGAGCAAATTTTTTACTGGGCGTGTATAAATTTAAACTCCGCTCATATCCAACGCGAGGCCTAGTTATGTATTGCCTTACCAATGGTGTTGATACTCGAGGGATTAATTCTCAAAGTTTGCTATATCTTGTCCGCCGCGCCGGCTCTAAATCCTGTGTTATTGGTCGTTGTTCGTTCGCCATTCATTGAATATAGTACGAACAAGCAATGCGTTGGAATGTATGTATGTATTATACAATATATCCTGCATAGCGGGTTCCAAATTATACGTAGTGAAAGAATATACCATTGCAAATGACAGGTACATATTTTGAAAGTTAAAGGTGGTATACAACGTGACGAAATGTAATAGTACTGTATAATTCATGCTCTCCGTGTTTGTCTAATTACCGATCTCTGATGTACATCGAAAACAATTTAGTTCATTTATTAGATTATGAATGTATGGTAATTATCTAAAAAAAAGCGATCTCACCTCCATTTTTGTTGAATTTCAAGTATGACTGGACATAACAATACCGTACTACTAGGATCACAATTCTATGTGAATGTTTATGCAACTTCGTTTTTAGTCTCTTATATTGGACTAAATATAGAATGTATAATTTTCATTCCCTCATCAATTTTAAAAATTTGTGTCACGCAAGATCCTCCTACCCCCTTATATTATTAGTAAATTCGTTAAACGTAAATCGCGTAAAATTTTCCTTTAGTTTAGATGGCACAACGATAAATATGATTGTGCTACACAAGTTATTTTCTTCTATTATAATTATAACTTTTGCAATTAAAATTTTCCTGTAATTGAGAAAGGTTGCAAAGAAAATATTTGAAAGCAGAAGGTCACAAAATTATATTGTACCTTGGGACCCTAAAGTACTTAAATCGCTGTGCTGCTGCATATACATATTATTTAATGCTAATTGCATATTATATTTAAAAAATTTATATTAAAAGATATTGCAATCTTCGAATAAAAATTATCTGAAAATGATCATGATCAGAATTCAGTGCTACGCTACTTTCCAAAAGAAAAATACCGTTAACTACCATAAATCAAGCAAATGATAATTTTATTGAACCCAATATCACCCATCATTAAATAATGAAACTTGATAGCCGTCGTTACCATATATGTATGTACCAATTTAAAAAATGGATATCACAAATAATAGGTAAAATCATTATAGTAATAATAATAATAAACATAAACAAAATATAAATTGTTAAACAAAACATAAAAACAAAATATAACTAAAGCAATAAAAAACGTTACCACTTATTTTTAATTTTTCAACTTATTTAGTGCATTTACATGGATGGAACTACAAAAAATAACTAAATAAAATATACTCTATAAAACAATGTATGAAAAAAACTAAAATCAGCATAATTTTTTATTTTATCTAAAAGTTCTGGAACTACGAATGTACCAATAACTTATGTGAAAGACAAACCAAAAGAAAATAGAATAACTAAAATTCTTACAAAATGTAAAATAATTTCAGGTAGTATTTTTCTTTCGGAAATATTATTTCAAAAATCGTAAAATAGATACAGAATTGTTATCGGTCAGTCTGTGTGCTGCTACATGGAATGGCATAATAGAATACGTTTGTGGATTTGCATGTCAAATATTAGCCTCATTCATGAAGATTGGTTTTACTACAATTTGCTTGCACCCGAGGCGATTTGTAGTTACAACATAGACGTTTTTAATTAAACAATTGATTAATTTTACGTACTTTTTTCCACAGATTGGTATTTGTGTTATTTTATTGTTACTTGATTATTTGTTTTTTCGAACTTACGTGACTAGTCGCGAATTAAACTAGCTCAAAATTCGACAACGAAGTCACCATGTCTACGTGACCTGTCGTAAACTACCCGCTTGAATTCACATTTTTTTCGAATGTTCCTCTCATCATTCCGTATTTTCTTCTTATTGTACATTAGAATATTGAAATATATTTAAATCACTATCTTTCAATAGCACAATCTGGTGTACTAGTGTGAGATATTTTATAATGCAACGCTGTTCGGCGTTTCGTGGAATAATGTTCGTGTACAGTGAGCGTGTCGAACCTGATGCGGTGCAAAACTTTCTTTTTTAGGTTTTTGAAATCGTTGTATCTTTTTAATAAGCTCGTTTTATATGGAAGAATCCAAAAAATGCTGAACCAGATTAAAAAGTGTATTTCATATATTTATCTTAAAATTAGTATGTGTATTTATATTATTGTTGCGTCGGTGACTGCATAATCTTGGCATGACTAATACAAATGGTTTTGTTATATAACATATCTATTTTCTATTTGCAGAGGATGAGTACATATCTTTACGTCCGCTTTCTACCAATATTCGTAACATTATTTATTATTGGTAAAGGTTTTGTTACATTGGTGGAGCATCCCTTTATCTTTAGCTTTCTTGATAAATCCGGAATTTTTCGGGCTGTCCCATAAATAAGATGTAGATAAACCAAATATAAACAAAACAATTATTGATAATTATAGAGCGCGGGGGAATTCGTAATCAAATTGAAAGAAAAGATTAATCAGATTTTACGAAAACCTTTATCCCCGGCTGCAATCCCCTTGACCAGTGGTCCGCAACCTTTTTACTATAAAGGACACCCCGAATGTCCAGCTTATGACAAAGGGCACTTTAGCTTAACCCTTTGCACTCGAGGCCTTTTTCGCTTGCGCGAACCAGCAACTCGAGACGATTTCGGCCAAATTCGGCAAACACTTTACAAGTACTTTAAAAACATTTATAAACAAACAAACGTATACAAATAATAAAATTTCACCAGTTTATTCATTTATAAGTCGAAAACAACAAACTTTGATAAATATTACACTCTGTAATTAGTTTTGGTGTGATATTTTGTAAAACAAGTTCCAAGATGCATCCTTGGTTTGTCAGGACACGTATCACAGTAATACGAAATTTCCCGCCTACCTCCAGGCGTGTTACGGTCAGAACAAACCTTGCAGTCCCTTTTTGGCCCTTTTAGTATTACGTGAAGCTTCCTGTTTAGTCGGATTTCATTGGAATGCGACGTAGACGCTTGCTCTCGTTGCTGGCGATATGATCCTCTCAATTGTGAGACAAGTGTTTTCAGAAATCGCAGATGGCTCAGTGGCTTTTCCCCTTTTTTGGTCTTTTCTAGTTTATACAAAATGTATGAATTGATCAGGGAAATTTCCATGCCCCAAAAAAAAGCTTACGCCACCATTTAAGCGATTTTCGTAGAAAACAATAGGTTGACGCATATTGGTCCGCTCGATCAACACCACCCATATATTTTATATAGTTCAATACAATATTGGGTTTCTTGACCATTATATCCACACCATCTCGTGCAATCCTTTTGACCGTCGTCATTCCTCGTAGTCAAACAAGTGACAACCCTCTTATCTTTCCACCCTAAAACTAAGGTGTTGCTCCGTCGATACGCGACCGTGGATTTTGTCGAAAAATTTCGCTTTTTTAATTCCTTGGGCAATTCTTTCCTGTTCTTTAAAATTGTTCCAGTAAGATTACACTTCAATTTGGCTAGTTCTTGAGCTAAGAAATAACTAGTATAGTAGCGGTCCGTGTACATATGGTGCCCCTGAGCACCTGGAATTTTCTCCAACAACATTTGATATAAGTGTATCGGAATTCTTGATGACACTGGTAAATCGGGTCTGACCAAGAGCTCTGTAGTGAGTGATCCATAATATGGTAAAATGCAGCAAATGTAGCCAGTCTTCGAGTCAGCTAGAGCATAAACTCTGATACTCCATTTTGTCGGTTTCTTCGGATTGTACGTTATGAACGAAATTCGACCCTTGAATTTTATAGTTGACTCGTCCACACATATGTGCTCGCCCAGGATAAAATAATCCAAAAACTTCGAGTTGACATAATCCAAAAAGCAGCTTACGCGTTGTAGGCGCGTTCGTGGATTGGTGTTGCGTGTTGGAATAGTTTCCAGATGAAGCATCCAGAAGATTTGGTTAAATCTGTCTCTTGTTAATGTATCCGTATAGAAAGGAATGTAACTGACGGCATCCCTCGACCAATATTCTTGCAAATTGGACAACGGCATCGTCCCCATATTGATTACGACAGCAAGAAATGCCCAGAATTCTTAGTTGGTCACATCACGCCAGCTTTGCCAAATCGAATTTGCAGATAGCGTCTTCCCTTCCAATTTTCTTTTTGCATATATATTGGTTTCACAAATAATTTTTTCACGAGGTCATTAGTGAAAAACAGTTTAAAAAAATCTATTGGTTGTTTTATGTTAGAAACTATTCGTGTTGCTATGGGGTTTTGGCCAGGTATAAATTGTACGTTTGGCGGCACTTCGTCGTAGTCTCCGCAAAGTACCCATGTTGAACTGCTTGCACCTTCCACAGTTTCACTTTCAACTCCTCTTTCAACATCACTCTCAACTTCACTGTCGCTCTCTATAATTCTAATTTTCCGTCCTCTCACACCTCTTACTGCATCGCTGTCTTCTCCACTGGATTCGTTCGTTTCGCGGCGTAATCCCTCGGAAATCGATATAAGTTCATCATCCAAAGCGGCAAAATCGAATTCGTCCAAACTCGAGCTGATCTGATCTTCCTCCATATTTTTAGGGCTCAAACACTTTAGTTACTATATTTACTACCAAGACTGTTTCAAGCGAATGCTACGCTGAGACTGACTAAACTGAGCTAAAATTTGGCTACAATGTCAGCGGAGCCTAGTCCACGAAAGTACTTCCGAGAAAAATATCTTATCGCACATCGTAAATAAGGAGATCGAGTTACAAAAGACCATAGCGTCGCAGCAGCGCCGCTCGAGTTGACACTTCAAATTGGCCGGGCGCCGTATCGGCGCGGCTCGAGTGCAAAGGGTTAAATTAACAGAAACTGGAACATTAAAATGTATTTAATACTATTTATTTTACATACATTTTTATATGATTTTATTACTACAATATACAAATACAAAAAAAAAATACAAAAAAAAAGGTCAATGTGATACTTGGCTTTGCGTATCTTCAGCTAACTTATAACTAGACTTTATAACTTATAACTGGAATTTCCGGTTTTTAGGCAATGATCTAACTAACAGTCGTGATCGATACAAAGATTTCAAATACATACTTCATATTTGAAAAAAGTGATTCACATGAATATATTGAAGCACAACAGGAATGTATTTTAAGAGCACATTTTCTGAATACAGAATAGCTATTTTTATCAACTACATTCCAGAATATTTCATCATTCTGATGTAACCTTGATATTAAATAATTTTGTATATTTCTAATTTCTGATTTTAAATCTATTTATTAGACTACTAATTTGAAAATGACTTGCTATATTAGAATTCTGAAAACTCTATCTATATCTATTCTAAAATCTAACACTAAATTCTCCCAGATGTGTGCCAAAATGTTGTGCAAAATGAAAAATAGAAACATTACTATCGATAAAATATTGAACAACATTTGTCACATTTGAAAAATGGGCTGAATTGTTTTTCAAAAGATGTAATTTCCAAAGTATCAATTTTATATGAAATATAAAAAGACATGTTTAAGATTCATATTTTATATCTAACATACATGATCGATAATACCAAGAATGATAAACTAGCGTTACAGCTCGATAATGAATAATAAAGTCAATTTCAAGTATGGTTGAAAATGCCGATCTTATAAAACTACCAACTTTGGACTTGCGTATCTCTGATTGAAGTACGTATTAAATATTAATTGTAACAAAAAATGTGCTCTGGTACTTTATAAATAAAGTACTACTACACGGATTTTTAAACTAGGGGAAAAATCTTATACTTTTGGCCACAATTTGGATCCAATTCATCACTGCTTCTTCACTAGCAGCGCGGACGGTAAGAAAATGCAAATAATTCACAAGGTCGCAAATAGTCGCAGGTAAATGAAACAGAATATCGTTCAGTAACCTTCAATAAAAAAAAGTCACCTCTTGATCTCGATTGATAGAGAACTACTTCATTAGAGAAACATAACACTCAGATACATCACATATTCTTAGTTAACAGAACTTTAATAATAATCATTTAGAACATAATTAAATAATATCAACAATGACAAATAAACCCATATAGCTGATAATAAATCGCACAGCTATTTTTAAGTTTGGTTGGAAAACCCGATGTTACAGAAACCTCGACTATGAACTGACATATCTCTGACAGCGTTAAACTTTAAGCATTGCAATTAACAGCAAAATATGCCCTGTTAGTTTATAAATAAACTACGCTATATAAATTTTTCAAATTTAGAAAAAGCTTTTTCTATTTTTGTCCACGAATTCAGCTGAACTCCCCACTGTACGATGCGATGATTTCGGCTATGTAATGCTAAATTTAATTGGTTAAATTTTCCTATTAAATCGGTCAAAAGTCGAAGAACAAGTTACCACGTTTTGTCTCCTAACTGTGAGCAAGATTGACTCCTCAACATTAGAAACTCCTTTACTTGAATTAATAAATTTCGAAATCTTTCGAGTATCTTTCCTTAAGCCGTAAACTCGTACTTACGTGTGACTGAGAAAATCATCAAATTCCTTATTCTCTTCTTGTAAAAGTAATTTAAATAATCGATGTTGCATTGATGCTGGCCTTATCGAATTTATAATTTTGTCACTGTTTTTATGACGTGTTGAGATGGTCTGTTGAAAGACCTTGGCGCATAACATTTCTTGATGAATTATACAACGGTATGTCATAAATCTTGGATATGAACGGTCTTGTTTGCATAATGCGGTCAATCCTGGTTTTTTTTTCTTTTCATTGCCCATTTCTCCGTCGCCTGTAATTGCAATTAACTTTTCTAATGACAAATTACTTTCTTCCACATAATTTCTTGAAAATCAGTTTCTATGTGATCGGTGCGCACGCATCTTCCGTTCTGTTCGTTCTAGTACGCCACATGTGCAACGAGTGTGTCTCGCCATTTTTACATAAATCATATAAAGTTAAGTCGCTGTGTGAAAGGTATGAAGCTTATTCTAAACCCTGAACCGTCGTTAGTTGGTGTTTCTAAATTTAATAAAGAGGCAGTACAGTGATTTCTCTATAGAGGGTGGGTCGCCACATTTTGCCATCTAGATTTACGTCATTAGTATTACGCATAGCAAACAATGTTTCAGATGAAGTTGAATGGTTTTGAGATTGGCACATTCTGATGGTACATTTTTGTTTTGCAGGTGGACGTGTAAAGGACATATGAAGGTCATTAATGTTTTTTTTAAATGGAATCATATATTTTTTATTGCATCAGCTGATGCTCCTTCATATTCTTTAGAAAAAAGTATTACAAAGAACAAATAACTGGTAAGAAGTTCAAAATAGATTAAAAAAGTTTTAGAAAACGAAGGATACCGAACACGAAGTTAAATTATAAATTTTTGACGAATCTTATAAAACATTTATAAGCGTGCTCACACTATTAATCCCGTCAAATTTACTGGGTTCGACTTATTTTTATAAATTTAATGTTTATTGTTTACATTGTAAGCACAGTTATTACAATCTAAGACTGTGAGAAACAAAAATGTATTACGTATTGAATATTTGACAATGTATATCTTTTTTAATTATTTATCGAACAAAATAACGGTAAAGAGCCAGTTAAATCACAATTTTGTTCGCTGGTGTATACATATGTATGTATTGTATACGTATATAAGGTGTCCCAAAAATGTTGTACTTAGTTGAAAGAGGAGGTTTCTGGGGTCATCTGAAGTAACTTTTTCCTTTACGAAAATGTTCTCAGCGTCTTTGTTAAGGAGTTATTAACGGAAAACACGGACCAATCACAGCGTGGCTATAGCGGACGGATTCCGGCTCGGCCAATGCTAACGTCGCGCTCAGTGGGATCCATTGCAGAGCCGGAATCCCTCCGCTGTAGCCGCGCTCTGATTGGTCCACGTTTTTCAGTAACTTGTCCTTTCATTGAAGTACAACTTTTTTTGGATACCCTGTATGTATTTGAAATAAAAGACATATAAAGTATAATAGTAAATATACATGATACGGTTCATATGTATATACGTATCATATCATTTATACTTATTATTATTATTTATATGTGTTTCTAGTACAAATTATTGAAATAAAAATAATAGTGCATACCATGAAAATATACCTATTATACGACATTACACATAATATCTTACATAATATTACATAAATTTCAGGGGGTGTATTACACATACATATATTCGTATGCACAAAAATATTTAGGATACTTTTAATTGTATAAGTTAAGCATTTCTTTCTGTTTAAAGTTGTCAATGTTTGCTTGTGTAAACATTTCAACATTAACATAATTAATATTAACATTATTGGTTAACATTAATAATAATAATAATAATAATAATAATAATAATAATATTATTATTATTAATTGGAATTATTTTTTATTCTTAAAATAGTAGACTTTTAAAAGAATAAAATATATTCTTTTTGGTCGGCATGTAATCTTGAAGTCCCTAGGGGAACTTGATGGAGATACTTCCCTAAGTGATGGAGTAGCACAATAATTTGGGACTGTAGGTAAATGTTCCCATACAGGTAACCCAATTGGGGGTAGCCTTTTGTCTTGATGATCCTTCAATAATTTTCTTCATTGCCGTTAGTTAGTTCAATTCAATCATGCAACTGGTTGTAGTTTTAAGGGTACTGTATAAACTAAATAAATTACTAAATATGGATCCTTGCATGCAATTGCTGCAGTATTTACAGATTGTCAATTAATCCAAAAAAATTTTTGTAATTATTGGTAATCAGTATAAAGCTTACAATCATACGATATTTCTCCACTATATTCTTTTTTAGATTCGTAATGATCGATTAAATTTAACAAACGTTATTCCGAAAGTAATAAACAAAAGAATATTTCATTCATGCAAATCTATCTTAATTTTTTCATGAATTAAAGGTATTAAGAAACTTAATTGTACCCTACGATAAAGCAAAACTTCGCTTTATGCAAGGTATGAAAAGTTGTGTAAGTCGTTAAGTTTTTAGTGAGAAAACAGTAGAGTTGTACAACATGATAGATTCGCCGAATGTTGAGTAGTACACTTCAAAAGATAATCTAAAAATCTTCGAAAAAATTCCCTTTATAAAATAATTGTTACTTTTACGATATGACTCCCTCGATATTATGCGACTATAATTTGATGAATTTTAAGAAAACACAATGTAACTGTTATAATGTAAATTGAGTTTAGAAGAAAATATATTTAAGTTATGTCGAATAACGCTGCATTTACTATTCTTCTGAAACGTGCCACAAAAATGCAATGTTTAATGTTGAATGACCTATTCGTTCAATCTTTCCTCACTTAAATGCGTACTCTTTGTAGACTTTATAATGAAAGTCCGAAAGTAGTTATAACGCTAGAATAAACTTAGTTCCGCGAGGAACATTAACGTTGCAAAATAATTATCAGTCTTCGTTTACGTTTTATATAAAGTGTCTCAAAGTTCCATGCAGTACAAAGATATCGTGTTACCAATTATACTGGGCCTTCGCAGTTATTAATGATATCATTACCTTCAACGCAGAAAAACGCAAGGAAGTGTTCTTTATGGCGCGAGAATACCCTTTACGTTGCACCACTGAACAGCTTCTTCAAGAATTACAAATTTATATCACTACCTTATTAAAAGAGGGATTGAACTTTCATTTATATACAAAATAGTACTATTAATTATTAGCAATAATATCCTTGAAAAAAGCTAACTTAGCTAATTATCAATAATATCCTTAAAAAAAGCTAACTTGAATTATTAATATACAGGGTATTTCACCTAACTTGACCACCTTAAATATATCGCTTATTTTTTATGATAGAAAAAAGTGTCAGGGGGAGAAAATATTCTGTTCGAAGACGCCAATATGGTGATGGGCCGAATTTTTTTCTCAAGGTCATTTTTTCGAGATTTCAAGGTCATCGTATTTTTTTAAATGGGACTACATATTTTCACTACACCAGTCTTATAGTTTATAAAAAAACGAATCCAACGAGGTGCAATATGTAGACCTTCACGTGACCTTTAGCGAGGAAATTATGAAGTGTTTGTCAGTAACTTCAGTACGCGTTCGGGGACGGTAAATGAAGGAATTTCAATTTCATTGAAACAGTGTACCGTGTAATTGTCCCTGGTGCTCGTAAACAGACATTCGTATTCTCCTTTCATCGGTTGAAGTATGTTTACAAGCATTATTATCAAAGCGATAATCTTAGCAGAAGATTTACGCTTCACAATCAGTATCAGCACAACAAGCTACGGTATCGGTATCAGTGCAATAAGCTTATCCATCATGTATACTACAGCAAAAAAGTTGAAATGATTTTAATCTACGGAGAAGCAGGAAGGAACTCTAATCTTCTGCTAAGATTATCGCTTTGATAATAATGCTTGTAAACATACTTCAACTGTCATTAACAATACCAAAATCGAATCTTATTTCGGTTTAAAGGAAATTAATAACATACATATTTATTAGACTCTCTTCAGAATCTCCATCACGAGTATGACTCGATATTGTAGGACAAGGGGTTAAGGATAAAAGATGATTCCTCGTAAAACAATAAGTCGAAAATGAAAAGCAAAATGTTTGCATATAATGCTTTGTTTTCGAGAAAAAACAACTTTAAAAATCTATTCAACACTCACATACGTATTTACAACAAATTTTGAACTCGATGGATCCGCTTCTACTCGTGTTTGTATTATCAAGCAATGTTATTATCTGCTTCCTCTTGTTGCTGATATTGTGCTATAACAATAGTTTCTTTCGCAACAATGTCACGATATATTATGTATTGCGCACGAACATGGTCCTTCGTTCAGGGTCATGTACTTCTAATGCTTCTGACAAGTGATTTGTATCGAGACCAATATCCAAATCTTCATCGTCTTGATCGACATGTAATTGTAGAATTCGAATAAAATATTTTGGAAAGTGATTATTTTCATTATCGAAAGATAAGTTTTGTTTTCAGTTACCGAAACAATTATTAAAAATCCATGCTACATGTACGTACGGAGAATACAATCATTCATGCCTCAAGAATGGTATTTTTCCATTGGCTGTTGGAACACAATCGTAATGACTAACATTATTTATTTCAATGTGCAGAATACTCGTTAACTGTTGAATGTAAGCCCTCACAGAACAATGTTACTTCCAAGAAAGATGGTACGTTAATGTTTAGGCAGGAATTATTGGAAATTGTAGGACCTTTGTTTCCGAACCGACTGAATGAAACAGCGTATTTAAATATTTTACGGAACGATTTAACGTCTGTGTTAAACGATGTACCTTTGCCAATTGCACTATTAATATTTCAACAAGACTGGATATCATCACATTTCATCCCAGAAATTAAAAATTTCTTGAATAAGTGGTGGTACTGTAAGATGGTCATTACGATCATCAAGCATAAGTCCCGCTGATTTTTTCCATGAGGTCTTGTTAAAAGGGTTATTTGAACAATAATAAGAGTATTGATCAGTGTTATGTTGCCACAACGCAGAATCAGAATCAAAAATCAAAGTGTGTACACAGGCTCGCGAAAGTATTCGAACGCTTTTTAAGACAGTATAACTTTTTTTAAATTGAACCAATCGACCTGACTTTTTTTAGCAATTAGGAGAATTGGTTTACCGAATGACGTGCAAAAAAGATTTTGAAAAAATTGCAATTGATAGGAATTATAAGAGCAAATAAAAAAGGCACTTTCCAAAACTTTTTTATTTGAGCCTGTAATGAAAATTTAAAGTATGCGTTTTGTAGATCTATGTTAGTTATACACATACTGAAAATTTCAAAAGTAAGTTAAAGGTTTGGACGTCGCACTGTGAACTGTCTTTAGGCACATAAAATAACAGACTGCTCATAACAAACCGTTATATTATTTCAAAGTACCTGTCCCAATTACTATGAATATAAAATGTTAATATTTCACAATAATATAATGAAAATAAAAAGATGGGCGTATACCCCAATTAGTGTACCTTCAAAAATGCTTGGAACACATTGGTGTGGCCCCAGTTAATGTGCTCGTCCATATTTGTGTGCTTCCAATTAATGTGCGTGTCTAAACACCTCTCTCTTAAAAATTGTTGTTCACGTTATAATAAATGCTTTTACGTGTTTTTACAAATTTTTTGTTGTAACAGTAGAAATATGCAAACGTGAAAGATACTAAATATAAATGTACTGTTTGGTATGAACTGCTTGGAAGTGAAAATGGTGTTAGTTTTGACGGAAACCAGCGAATAATTAGGCATACTGATATGGACAATCCTTAAAGTCTCGTGGTATTACTAGAAATTATTTGACTGTTTCATGTATTGACTGTTGTATAGTCTAAATTGTGTTAATTATCTATTTATTTAGTTCTGATAATTAGACGTTCCTTAGCTTTTTTGACAAGGTATTCAAGTAAAACTGTCGAAAGTGTAATGTGCATCTTTGGAGAAACGTTTATTACACTTCAGGAGTTAGAAAATGCAATATTTTCCTCTATAACATATACATTAATAGTTCAATTCGATAAAAAAAAATAGTTTCTCTATTTATTTTTGAAGTTAGTTTCTACTGCTTATTTAAATATGAAAGCACATTAATAGGGACGGGCTTGCTATTAGGGACAAGTAGCATAACGGAAGTTTCGGTATGAATGACTGTTGACCTTTTTTCAGATAAAGATGACGAAGAACACGTTACTAGTTGGATGAAGTCGCAGTGTTAACAAGAGCATCAGAATAAAATGATAACAATATGGCAATAATTGTAATAGTAATAACAATAATAATAATGACCAACATACAAAAAGCAGTCATACTAAACACATCAATCATAGTAAGAAAATTGTTGCAGTAGCTACACTAATATGAACTTCGCATAGCCCGCTCATATGTATTAGCTTATGGTTCGATACAGGTTTATCGGTCCGCTCACGGTTCGATCAAACGTTCCGACTACAGCGGAGCAGTATCTAATTGTAAGTATCTACTATGTGAATACGCGTATTTAAAACTATGTATTATAATTCATTTTTGCTCAAGGTCATGTCAAGGTCAAAATGATAGTATCCACCGAATTTAATTTTTTTATTATCTATCAAGCTATCGTAAAAAACATACTGTTCCATTTCAAAAAATCGATGACCTTGAAATTTTATTTCAAAAATTACCTAAAATATCTTTTGTTTACGATTACATTTGCCTCTTAAAATAGTGTAACTTCGTCGTTAGGAGTTTTTTCATAGGACCGTAAATACGGAAGATATTTAGGTATTCCCATTTATATGGTCCACCCTGAATATGTATACAGTATCGTGGTGGTAATTTTTAGCATATGTAATAAGGAAAACCAATCTTACGTACAACAACATGACAGCAATTATGATAGCAACACTAGCAGAAGACAGATAATAACATTGGAAATAAAAGTACAATACAAGTGTATCGAATAGATTTCCAAAGTTGTTTCTATAAAAAACGTAGCTTTATGCACAAAAATTTACTTTACATTTCCGGCTCATTCTTTCATGAAGAATCTTATATTTCCCAGTTCTACCACTGTCGTCGGAACACCCCATACAAAAGTGATGTAACTACAGCTTTTTTGTTTCGAAGTTATTATTATTGTCATTTATACTTTGATATTAAGAAGAAAATATTAGTGCGTAACAAGGATTAGTTTTCACTATTTTTTCACTTTACACATTTAATTAATTAAAAAAAATAATTAACTGTGTATCGTATTACGTACATGTACTACATATATTCAACAGATAAGAAACTAAATTTACAAGAATGCCAGGTAAATTTATGATTTTCTGGTGCTGTAAACTTCGTTAAGCTAGCCAAATTTGCATATGTATATTGTGTGTAATTATAACGGTCATAATGCAGCCATTTGCATTTTCATATTCAGGGTTGAGATACATTTGTACTGTGTACTCGAGTTGTATTTCAATTATTCACTTTCATAGCTTGTAGATCCTTGAAGTAGATGTAACGATTTGGACAATATTAAATTCAAAATGTTTTATTTCAAATTTTAACTTCCAGAAGAAATCCCTAATGCGATGATAAAAATGACTTTCCACAAAATGTGACACAAACGATAAAAGAATAGAATACAAAAATAATTTCGTTACGTAGTTTTTTAAACAACTTATCGAAAAAGTAATTTTAATTTTAAAAATAAAAGTAAAATATTTTTTTCAAGGAAAGTATCTGTGTACATATACAGGGTGTTCCAGGGTAAGTGCAGTTTGATATAACTCCTGAACGGAACTTGATAGGGCAAACATGTAGAGAGAATTTTATTATAAAAAAAAGTTTATCTTCATTGTATCAAGGTTATTTCAAGGTCACTTCGTGTTTTTTAAATGGAATGCCATATTTTTGTTTTGATATTATGAAAGTACAGAAAAAAACAAGTTCAGCATGCGTCTTTGAAATGACTGAGGTAATCCAAGGCTGCAAAAATTAACAACTTTTCAAACAGACAAGAGTCGATATTTTACCAGTGTGTTTCACATTTCATGCTCAAAATGTCCACCTTCATCTTTTATGCATTGTTGTAGTCTGTTGTGAAATGAACGGTTGATCGCAACTGTAATCGTTTGTTAAGTTTGTTTTCGTATTGCGACACGTATGTATGGTGGAAGAAAAAGTGTTATCTGTGTCGTAACGCATAACGCAATAAATTGCTAAATGCACGTAGTTATACCAACGGGTGCTTCTATTGTATTTTTCACTAATAAACTATTTTAAACCAACAGTAGAATCGCAAACTAGAGTATAATATCTTTCAATAAGTTTGTATTATAAAAACAAAACGAACCCCATCCGTATATTAAGCTTAGTTCTATTATGTGTTCTATTGTGTGTTCTATTATATGCTTTGCTAAACAAATAAATTGAAAATATCCATAAGAATTGACACATTTTTCTCGTCTTTGTTATAAGTCGTTTTATTCATAATGTAATATTAAAACTATACTACCTTGTTTACTGGACTACACCGGAGAAATAAAAAAATTTTACAGATTCGTATTTAGCTCGCAGAAACATATCAGAAATATTTACTGAAAATTACAAATCCAAATAAAAGTAAGTTGAACAGTGTATGTAATTAGATTGGTATTATATGAGACGAAATAAAGTTTCTTTGTTTAGTATACGGATGTAATTACAATTGTTATGAATAATAGAAAAGGGTAACTACGTTTCAGTGTTTTGGAATAAATCAGAGACTATAATTTACTCTTCAATTATTTTTAGAAAGAAATAGCAAAACGGATAAATTATTGTTTTGGCGAAAGAACTACATATGTATCTCTGAAATTACCAAAATTGCTTGAAATTGTATAAAATATTGGATTTTGAATGAAATAATATTAACTAATTAAGTTTTATTCCGATATAAGACGATGGCTTGGGACAGACATTCGTCGTATTTCGGATGAGAGTGACTATGTGGCTTGACTTTGTTGAGAATGTGCAAGAGGTTCGAATGTAGCGGCAAACTATAAAGTGATATAGTATAGCAATTTTCTTATTTCGAACTAAAAAGCGTTGTCTTATATCGGAATAAAAGTATACATATTGACAGTCGCTCGACCTTATCCTTATATAGTCACGAATGACTCCGGCATAGCATACAGATGATTAAACATCATTTAATTATGGCTATTTATCGGCCAACTTTGTATATGTATACCTAAGAAAAAAGTAACAGCTATAAGAAATTGGTTAACTCAAATATGGATCATATGATTCATTCGTTTAATTTTCAGTTTGTTTTTAGTATCCGACTTTATTATTAGTTCGAATACAAAATAATCACATAAACGGTATTCTTATGAAATCTAATTGGTATAGGAAGCTATTTATGAAAGAGCTCTTGAATTAGCACTGATTAATTATGCCGAAGGTAGATACGTAAGAACATCTACGATAACAATCTCATTAACTACTATGTTACAGGAATAACGTCTCGGAATGTCAATCGTTTGAAGATTAATCCGTTCACGAAGATCCTTCTCAAAGGAATCAATTACATGGAACACCTTAGGGTAATCGACTATAACGTGCGTGGCTTTAGAAGCTCCGATTGTCGTGATCATTTGCACATTCATTAAATGAAAATACAGCTTTACACCAATTTCTTGAATCAATTTATACACCTACGTTGAACAAAATGAAGTTGAACGAAAAAGGCCATTTAATAGTCGAAATAAACGTCGACTGATTTCGCCAACTGATTTGTACACATACACTAAAGGTGACAGAGGATATCATCTTTTCTTTGGGCTGGAAAGTTCAACAGACCACGCATTCGTCTACGACATGCAACAGCTCACGACCTTGACTGTTAATGGAATTTTAAACTATAAATAAAACAAATATACGAAGTTTTATCACAATGCGATGCAATGTTTTACTTTATGAATGCCTGTATATTCTCAAATACTTAACTCAGTATGTATTTCTAATTTATTTGCAACAAGAAGTCTGATAATAAAGAATGGTCTAATTAATCTAATTTATTCAAGCAATTAAATAAACTTTGTAAACTTATAGTTGCATTAACTTCGAAAGGGAACAGTTACTTTTTCACTATGTACTCACAGTCGTGAGAAAGTTCAAAAAGATTCGTTTGAATTCGTACAGTATTTGTAATCCATAAGGATTAATAAACATTCAAAATTTCGGTCAAAGAAAACATACGATAATATGAAGTACTTGCAAAAGATGCAAATGAATGCCGTATAATTATCTAGAAAAGGGGCTCCCTCACCGATTTCAATGATGTTGAAATATGTTGTTAAGGACATCATTCTAAACAACTTTTTTCTATACATGTTACTACCGCTCGGCCCTAGTTTTCGAGATATTCGCGGAAAACTGTAGCTACTACTACCTTGAATCTTGCGTATACGTGCACACTGTTTATTTACTGTTATCTAACGATAACGAATCTGGCGAACTTTTTAAGACAAATAATGACGACCTAACTCAGATGTAACCCACATCTAACCCAGACCTAACCTAGACTCGAACACCATAAATATGCCAATGTTATAAGCATAAGTGAAGTCTGGGTTAGCTCTGATTTTTAATTCTTCTTGTAAAATGTGTTGTAACATCTAAACATTAAGTTTTCGTGGTAAAATATCATTTCCGGTTTACATTCCACACAATTCATTCTGCTGTGAATTACTTTTCGTTCAATTAGCAATTCTACTCAAATTATAACAAAATATAATAATTATAATTATTACAAAGATTTGAAAACTCGTAGAATTTTATCGCTACTGAAACAGCTCACTTTCTATACTTTCGATAAATTCACGCTTACGTCGTAACGTGGACTGAAGTATTGTAGAATCCAGAGTATTAGTAAATAGGTGGACAGAAGCTACAGAGAGTTTGTTTACGTGAAGCTACAGAGAGCTTGTTTACATGATAAGAGTTGTATGCTAGCGATCGCCGTTACGCTGTCAGGCGATCGCCTATGACCGACAGGTTTTTGTGAATATGTCGGGAATTAAGGCCGAACTGCAACATGTATGAGAGAATGTTGTTTAGAATGATGACCTTGACAGCATATTTCAAGGTCATCAAAATTGGTGAGGAAGCCCCTTTTTTTATATAATTACCGAATTTCGTTTTATTCTCCTGTTTACTTTTTAACTAATAATGTCTCTCTATTCTCATGCATTTAATCAAAATCACGACAAAGTCCTGTATAACATTTTCTTTCATGTTTATCCGCATTAAGGTGCGCTTATATGTCGTTACAGCATTCATTATGTTAAAATATAATAGTCTACCGCGGGTACGTTTCCATAAAACGTAATTTAAACTAATACGAGCACGTGTTATATAATAATTTAACAAAGGCTAGGTATTTACTAAATGGCTTCTTAAACGCCGCACTATAATTAAAAGATGGAAAACATGATAAAGAGTCACAAATGATTTATGTATGTAGAGATTTCTGGGAGAATTGTGAATACGGAGTGTTTATTGCGTTTAATAATTACGCCAGTTAATTAGTAAAAAGAAAGTAATTTCGGTACCGTTAGATAACTATCTCTTATTACCTTATTTCAGAACTTTTCTTGTAATTGGTATTGCACTGTACATGATTTCTTTCAGAATTCTCGTCCGTTTTACACAATCTGTTCCACCTAACTTATGTGCTTCATTATCTTACTTATTATTGATCATAGGAAAAAATGCCAAACGAAACAAATTTTTCTCAAAGCTTTAGTCATTTTTTGAGATCTGTAGGCCATGAATATTTTTGTAAGCAAGATTGTTTCTTTTTATGGCACACAATAATAATCATTCTTTAGATATGCATGTCGTACCAAACCATCAAAGTCGTAAGTTCTACAATACATATTATTTTAAATGGAAAGATTTTCAATGGGATTTTAGATTTCGTATATTACTATATTTAATTTGATTGATTCGAACTGAACATGTTGGATCATTCAGGTGTCGGCTGCCATAGTGATGTATAAAAGAAACAACTGAAAGCTGGAAATGGCAATTTTGTGTAGAATCACTTGAAGAAGCCACAACATTGCATATTGTTACACCCTGTACACATCGTCGTGTCATGTACTGAGATAAGTCATTGAAAGCAGTAGATCATTAATGGACAGAGGATTTGATATAAGAAATAGTCGACGATTATGCGAAATGGAAATTTTAATCAGCATTTAAACGATGTATTATATGCATGGAACTCATTATGTCAAAGAAAGTCTTAACAGTAATGTAGCGTAGTGAAAATTTTAGATGAGGGAAGCTGTTTATTTAAATATTATTGTCAGTAAATGCTTACACAAGCTTTGTAAGATTATTTATGTATGTATTATAGACATATATACATCTATACATATAGCAGTAACATAAAGTTTAGTAAAATATAATACTGCTAACTATCTATAACTTAAAGGAGCATAACCACTTACGATATGCTACTTAGGCTAGTTCTTAGGAATAAGGAGTATGAAGAATGTTTCCTATTTCTGAAACGTAAATGTATATACCAATAATTAAGACATGCCTACAAGAGTAGCACTAACCATACAAAAATATTATTATTACTGCCTAAAGAATTTTCACTGCTTTGGTAATCTAGAAGTCATTTTTTCGCATACATACATATTACAAGACATAATCTATGCAATCTGACAAGGATAATGAAAACACACTTCAGCTTTCAAATTTCAGAAAAAATTTGTTGATTTTTTTCCGAAATTTTTCTCAATTTTTTCGAAAACCGTTTGTTTTACGAAAAAAAGTAATAAGACATAAAAGACGCAGCCTGTCCAGATCCACAAGTTTTGTTAAACATATTTTTCGATATAGTCAATAATTTAGAAAATATTCGAGAAAAACGATTTTATGATTATGTAATTAACTATTTTAACATTTAAGGGTCCGGGGGCATGTTTTCCTGTTATTCGATCAAGCTTAGACTTTGCACAGATGTTTTTTAGTAATTGCAACAATCCTGGGGGGTGCCATAAAAAATTCAAAAGTCGAATATAAGAGCCACCCTATAGTCTTTCGATATTAATATCGAATATTAATATATAGTATAGTCTCTCTTTCGATATTAATACGTTTAATTTCATAACAAGTTTGTTATAATAACTTGACATTACAGTTATCATGTAATTTGATTAGAATCTTAATTGAAATGTTTTAGTACATTTTCACACATCATTTCGATTATTTTTTGCGACTTTGGTCCAATTTCTAAATAAAATGAGAGTTTCTCTTATTATATCAAGAAATGTGTTATCGCATTACCGAATACTGCTTCGGCTAATGATAAAATAATTTCTGTAGTGATGCTTTGAAATGTCTTCAGAAATATGCTTTATATGATCGAAAACAATAAAATATGTGCTTTTGCTGTAAATGATTTGAACGTAGAGAACTACAACACGCAGACGTTTACATGTTTCAAGTAAAACTGAATTCAAAAATCGTTTTACGCTTATTGTTAGAGATATGCGATGTATGTGTAAATTGTTTGGTCCAATACAATTTATATAAAAATCAAAGTTGATTTTTACTCTTATGCTTCGTCTGTTCCTTATTTTAAAAAAGTAGTAGTTTAACATTTGTTAAATGTTTCGATTCTTCACTGTTGGACACTAGATATATGTATGTATATATGCATGTACGCATTTTCACGATATTTAACTGTATACATAGGCTACAATATTATAAAACAAATGTGGTACAATTTCGTATTATTTTAACGTCCTTTATAGTAAAATTCTTTATAGTGAAAACAAGTTCTATTTCATACCGACATTTGAAATACTCTTTTTAGCTAAAAATTTAAAATTAACATGAACATTCCCACTCCATTATAATAGTTATGTATAAAGTTATTCTTTTCCCGAAATAACTAATTATCTGATACGGAAAGTAATTTTAAGTTTTCGGGTTATTTCACTTTAGTTAATCGAGGTTGTGAAATTTATGAAATACGTTATTTTATACTAACGGCTTAATGGTGTATGAAATTAATGATATCACATTTTGCTTGCAAATAATGTTTGCGGTGATCATGCGGTAAAATGTTCAAGTTGGAATATACATCTTTATGCAGAGAGATGATTATAAAGCATGTTGGAAGATTAACGATCCTCTGACGGAAAGATTCGATAAATCACTTTAGAGACATTGTCATCATCTACAGTTGAACTTTATTGACATAACCTCACCACTAATAGTTTTCAGTTTCATATTTACATGCAATACGCTACAGAACTATATGATCTCGAAGTAGATTTGTAGATTATTTATTAAAATAAAGTTTTTACGCTTTTCTTGTTTGGTACTTACTCTGCTGGTTAAAAGATAATCGCGCGTGTATCATTCATACATGTCGAGATATTTAAGTGCTTTGTTTCGAACCGAATATCCTTTATGTATAATATATAGAACTTTCTTTCTAAAATTGGATATTAACTTCGACAGCATTTTCATTGCATAACAAAAATGTTAAGTTTGTTTATAGCGAAGAAAGAAAACTTTGTTTATCTAATTTGTTCTATTTGTAGCACATTTTATAACATATTACGGATAACACATTTTAAATAAAATAGTATTTTAGCGTTGTATTTACATTCGGACACGCGAATGATTATCGATATTGTTAAAATGTAGTAAAACGCCAACAAAATATAAAACGTTATTTATCGAGTATAAATTTGTTGCGCAGTAATCGGACTCTGTAAACATATCCGAGAAATAAACCATTAAAAAAAATCAAATTCAGGCCAATTCTTGATCTCAATTTTAATAATAGAAAATATAAGTACTAACACTGTTATTAGTACTATATTCGATGTTTATTATTTTAAATAAATAACTAATAAATTATTTTAAATAATATATATATATAAATATATAAATTTTTTACACGTATTTAAAAAATAAAAATAAAATTTTTATGAAAAGTAACTGTACAAGCTTTTTGTAAAACGTCACATCTACTTGGCTCACCCTTACTTTGACGTACGAACTGAACTTGATGTTAGAATTCCGGATATGAAAGATGTACTGTGAGCGCATATACGTTTGATATGTGACTGTAACCTTGAACTTATTATTATAACTCTGGATCTAATGCAACCTTACTTTGAACCGAGGGAGAGCAGCAGTACTTTGTGCAATGTAGGTCTTACTTGTACTTTTTACTTTTCCAAATGTAGAATCTCAAAAATACTTTCCCGAAATATTATGTTTAAAATCATCGAAATAGCAAAGTTATGACGATTTCAGGAAAACAATGCTTCTGAATAGTGATGTCCCAGCACAGGGTGTATAAAAAATAAGTATCGTGATTCCACAATTATGAATCGGTGGGGATTTCTATAAAATTTTTGTCACAAAAATTACTGACCTAGATTTTTACGATTAAAATTCTTTATTGCGTCGTATAGTAATCGTCGCGGGGAACAAAAGTCTCAAAGGAACCATAAGTTGCAAATGAACGGTTCTCTTGAAAAACGACTTTAAAGTTTCGTAAACTGTTTTATTTCATATGTCTACAGGGTGTCTCAGTATTCAGTGAAACCATGGAGGGGAAAACTGCATGGGAAAATTAGTCGAAAGTTCGGAATGAATTTTTTTTTGAGGCTTTGTTTTCAAGAAAATCGACTTTGAAAATCAGTCAAGTTCGCGTGCCTAGCATTTGGATGAAGTAGAACCGGTAGGTTCATGATCAGACACATCAGACAAATCCTATTCAATAGCATACGCATTTGCCGAATTTATCATACTTTTTAATTAAATAATTGTCGAAAAAAGAGTGAAATTTCAGCATATGCAATTTAAGCATTCGCTATTTTGCCAATTTTCAATATTAATTATTCATTTTGGGAGGGACAAACATACTGATTAAGATTCATCTTGATATTTTGTTGAAGTCTTCCCTAAGATTTCTAATCGTCTACGCTAGTAAGATGCGATTTTTAACACGTTGACTGCCACGTCACCCATATGTGGATGACGGAATTATTTGTGCAGGTTTTAAAATGAATTTTTACGTTGATATATTCATTGTGCCAAACTCGATTAGGATCTGTAACATTCAAGAAAGTTGGAGGACTACTCAGTATCATACATTTAACTTTTTAAAATTTTTATTCCATTAAATAACTTACTTTGATTTTATGGAATTTTTGGGGTTTCTAGTTTGGTGGTGAAAGCGTTAAACATGTAGTTTTTACAAGCGAGATAGAACGAAGAAACAAGCAATTAAGACTGTATCAAAAATTGTTCTGCGTGGTGAAAGGGTAGCTAAATCAATTGCAATAAAAAAATATTACAATGTAAAACATACCATCACTTTGAAAGAAACTCATGAAAAGTGCGGTGAATTTTGCAGCGTTTCCACGAGATTGCCACCTAGAATGCACTAGCTTCGGACATCCACAAAGTTTCGCACTTTTGTCCTTTTCTTAGGACATGGCAGTAAGTAGAATGTTTGTATAGTAACTGCACTGCATATACAGTTTTATTATAGATATTTCAATCCCTGTAACACACGGGGTAGAAACTATAAAGCGTTACAGACGAATATCTCCAAAAATATTGATTATATGCAAAAATGTTTCAGATCAAAGTTGTTGAGTATCGAGGGGAACATCATGTGGTGGGACTTTTATTTTTCCCAGTGGGCACCCCAAGGTGAGATGAAGGTCAACTTTCTCTTTTTTAAACGAAATTATATGTTTTTTTATCCACCATCAAATAATGCGTTTTAAGATCACTTCTTAAACTTGCAGGGAAATGCAGAAAAAGTGTGATCGTTTTATATGTACTTTAGTTCGTGCCTTCGAACATTCACACCAAAAAAATAACATGTGTTCAATATCAGCATTACTCAGGACAACATCAAAGTCATGATCAATGAAATGAAAAAAAAAACGTATTTATGTAATTACTGTGCTCTTCTGCAAGATAGTCAGTTTACTTTCATTACTATTCGTGCTAAGGTATCCTTCGCTGAACGATAGTACTGAAATAAGTGGTGAAAATGGAAATGTATGAAAATTGTTTGATATGTTTATGCTACACAAAAAAATATGTTTATGGTACATGAAAAATTACTGCTAACTTGTATGTACTACGCTACCGAGATCGACCATCAAAATCATATATGGCATTTAAAAGACCAGAACAACGTTTTCTCCGTTCAGGTTCTGTGCAGGTGACAAGAAATCGACCTCGAACACTGGCTAATGATAACGTCGTTACTGATGTATTGACACGGGTTAACGTGGATCCTCATTCAAGCATTAGACAAATTGCAAGAGAACGTGGAATTAGTTATACAACTGTATTGAACATTTTATATTCCAACAAGTTCCATCCATACCACATAACATTGCATCGGGATTTGTACGGATCGTCAAACGATCGAAGAAGATAGTTGAAGATGTTTCGTTTTTACCGTTACATTTTACTTTTCGTTTTAATTTTCTGATGAAGCAACATTTACAAATACTGAAAATGTAAAAAGGCATAATATGCACTACTGGGCAGCTCAAAATCCGATTTGGATGAGAACAACGACGTTTCAAAATGGACCCTGAACGTATTGTGCGGCATTATCGAAAATTTTGTCATTGGCCCGCACTTTTCCGAAGGACATTTAAGTGGGCAAGTTTATGTTAACTTCCTAGACAACGTACTACCCCAATTATGTGAAGAAGTACCTTTGAATAAAAGGCGTATTATGTGGATGTAATATAACGGTGCGCCTTCGCATTATGCACTGTGCTCTTGAACAGCAACGAATGAAATCTTTGCAGAATGGTGGATAGATGGTCCTGTAGCCTGTCCGTCCCGTTCGCCGGATTTAGCACCACACGACTACTTTCAATGGGGTCACAATAAAAACTGCGTAATGTCCATTAAGCCTATGACGCGTGAAAACATGAAAGTCAGAATACGCGAAGCTTGTGCTAATATAGTTGTTGAAATGTTGAGCAAAGTTGGAGAATCATTTAAACAAAGAATTGTTAAGAGCATTGAAGTAAGAGGTAATCATTTTGAACACATACGAAACAAAAGTACATTTGACCTTGAATGACCTTGAGTCATTGAACTCGTTTTAAAACGCACTATTTGATGGTAGATACAAAGACATATCATTTCATTTAAAAAAAAGAAAGTTGACCTTCACCTCACCTTGGAGTGTCCACCGGGAAAAATAAAAGTCCCACCACATGATTTCCTCTTGGGTACTGAACAACTTTCATCTGAAACATTTTTGCGTATAATCAATATTTTTGGAGACATTCGTCTGTAACGCTTTATAATTTCCACCCTGTATTTGGAATATCCATTGTCTTAAAACAGTGACCATCGTTGGAAACGTACTTCAATTCTTTTTTAAAAATTTGTCAGGCATGGACATGATATAATAACTGTATGGATCATTACAATAAAAAGTTCTTGTTTGCCTTAACGTAAGTCGAAACTGGACTTTATACTGTTTTTACTTTTCACGCGATACCTCATTTTTCAATAAGATCACAAATTTTTGCAAGAGTTCTGTTTTTTTACTGTGAGAGTGATAGAACAATTTTACGTCGGGTTCGTGCTTCAAGAAAGAAACTCTATTAGGATTATCTAGTTGATATTAAAGATTAAAATTCATGTTGGAAAGTGTTATCAGTTAATTAAACATTCAAGTAATAGAACTTGAAGAAGTATAATGGGATTTGCTTCGACCTACGGCGCAATCTAACGGCAGAGTTTTCCTCGTTTCTAGGTTAGCGGACGACTAGAAATCTTTGCCTTCCTAGATAGATAATACATTTCTACATTGTATAAGTTGTCTTCAAAATAGAAAATTATAAATATAGTTATCACTTTTACTTCTAAGGAGTAGTTACGTTTTCCATAAGGAAATATCAATAAAAGGAAAGTGTCTCAATAATTATCTAGAAAAAAAACTTCAAGGACACTGTCTTGGGTGACGAATAAAAGGTTTTAGTCGTCGTACGTTTTTCATACAAAAGTTATTAACAAAAGAAATCCCAAAGAGAAGGTATAGTTGAAGTTGGTTGGGGTTAGTGTAGCGAGGGGGTGACTACGCTTGCAATGTTCCGCATTTTGACCTAATAGCAACCTACCCTAATAGCAACCAACTCTCCAAGTCGGTGACGTTGTATTGGGTTGTCCAGAAAGTTCGTGCCGTTTTTCTGTAGTTGGCATTATGATAGGTCTGAATATGTCAGAATGATTGAAAACAAATGGTACGTGTACACAGTCTAAAAAGGTGATATTTCAGGCATTTTTAGAAAAAAGTTTGATTAGGATACATTAATTTTTGTTAGTTTTATACACTCTTAAATATAGAAGGAAACAGAGTGAATTATAGGCATTTGATGTTTTTTTCTTCCGAAAGCTGTTGGAGCTTGGTTGGGATGTGCTACCCCATTCGCCCTATTAACCAGACATTACACCCTCAGATTTTCGTCTCTAAAGAGACCTAAAGGTAAATACAAAATTCCCATAATGACAAAAACTTTCACTCTTTGGTCGACATAAAAAATCATATTTAAAAATGTTTCGCCGAAAAACGCAAGTTGCGTGAAAGATGGAGAAAGATTATGGAACAAAATGGCACTTTTAATAATTCAATAAATGTATATCAAAATTTAAATGTACTGCGTTTGAGTTTCCCTTAAAAATCGGCACGAACATTCCGGACAACCCAATAGCTTTTCTATAAGTTCACCATGTACAACACGTATACACCACATGCTGACTCTTAAATGTGTACCCAGTGTTGATAAAGTATGTTCTATATATAAAAATTATTTTGTTAATAACTGTTTACGGAACAATGAACCACGGCTAAAACTTTTCGGAGGTTACTTTGAAAAGTGTCCTTGATACCATAATGTCAAAGTCAAGATCACATACCCATATGTATCTACAGGAAAATTGCAATGTCGTCGCATTGATATATTTCTGTTAGTAACCTTTTCAAAACATTCTGAAGGTCATTCCGGAGGGTGAGCTTGACAACATATGTGAAGGTCGAGGTCAACAGAGATGCTTCCTCTAAATTAAACATTTATCTTTCCTGCTCATGTATGAGCCATTACGCACTGTCAACCGGTATACGAGATCTTTCACATCCGATCGCGGCGACCATAAAAACGCAAATGACACACAAGTGATACACTTGTCCCCGCGCCATGACAATTAGAGTGTATTGAATCAAATGTAAGTGTTCACGCGATATGCGATAGATGATAGACTGTTCTGGCAGACCAGACGTAATAACTTACTCATATTCCTATTCTTGCTATGTTTTTATTACACACGACAGCTCGTCAAATTATCTGATCAACAGTTTTACAAAATGCCACAAATAGTCCTTTATTGCAGCGTTCTTATAACACAGAATACACCCAATACCTCCTTTTCTTTCTTGTTTTTCGAAAGTAATTTCATAATTATAATCATTCCTTTAATACCTGTTCTGGCCAATAGTTCTAAGTACATATTGCGTTTTCATCTTCTGTAATTCGTTATACGAATTACGCGGAGTTGGAAATCATGTTACTTAATAATTAAATTAATCGAAACGCCTTATTGCAAAGAATTAAAACGTAAATTTGGTCAACTGTATATGTATATATACGGTTTCCTTTATCAGCAGTTTATAAAAATGTAAATGGTACATTTTCTTTTTTCATAAAACAAATTTCTTTTTCGCGTATTTTTTCGTATCTCTAGGAACGACCGTTATATTAAGGTAGCGAATATAAACGAAATACATATTCCGTGCGTGCTGTAGGTTTTACTAAAAAAATACTAAGATTGGTAATCATAGTCTGAAATTAAAAGTTTACTGTCGTCCCCTATATGGCTGGTAGTATAAATGGAAAACAACACGTCCAGCAAATTATGCAGCGGACGTGTGTGTAAAGCATAGTTCTACATGTTCCGTCAGTATTAAGTAATTAGCGAGACGGCGTGGTTGGAACACTTGTTACGTTACTCCCGTTGATGCTCGAGCACATCTCCCGTATTATAATCATCACAGAGCACAAAAGTGAAATTAACATCTATGGAACGAAATTATTAGTATGTGATAGACCTGTTTTTGAAAGAAACGGAATACAAATCGAAGCTTAACCATTACTAAAAATGATACAATAATTATTCTTACTACGACTTTTAGATAACCTTTCAATGATGTTTTATCTATCAGAACATCAGCCTTCACAATGGAGAGACAAAATTTTAAAATACGATTTCTTGTTATTGAAAAACAGATGGTAAGCACATAATATTTAAATATTATACATTAGTTGTACGTGGTTCTATATAACTTAATGGTATTTATTTACAAGAGGGGATTCCCTACTGACTTCCACGACCTTGAAATATGTTGTTGCGGGCATAATTCTGAACAACTGTTTCCTATACATGTTACCACCAGATGACCTTCGTTTCCGAGATATAATTTTGAATTTCATCTACTTAATTTTGCTATAAATACATAAAGATCCACAGTCTAGTTAATAGCTTTTGTAGCCGCGTGGTCGGCAGCGTATTCTTTATATTATAAACTAAAGCTAATTCTTGTCATATATAGCAGTGGATTTATATAATCTTACACTATTAAATGATAAGTAAAGTAGTAGAAGCTTATGAATGGGAACAACATTGCATGGCAGTATTCATACTTCGACCTTATCTAGTATAAAGGACCATTTAAAAGATCCATATAATATACAGGGTGTCTCAGCTGAAGGAGGCCACCTAAATATGTCCATTATTTCTAATGGCACAACAAATATTTATGGCATAATTTAAATGGTATCGAAAGAGGGATATCATAGAAGAATAATTTTTTTGTCTGGTTATTTTTTCATAGTTTTTCAAGGTCATTGTTATTTCTTATCGGGAGAACTTATTTTTTTTTAATCCATCTTGTAGCGGCTGAAAAAATTCATTTGAATATGCTTAAGTCATTACCTTCAGGTGACCTTGAGTACTAAAAAATGTGATAAAATTGTAGGATAATATTAGGATTACATTTGAACTTACTGTTTATGCTATAAGTGCTCAAAGTGGTTTCCGTCGGCAGCGATGCAGGCGACAGCAACAAATGATATGTTTATCAATTGTTAAGACCTAAGTCTGTCTCTTAGTTAAGTGTAGAGAGCTCGTTAGTAATACGTAAACGCGTCCCACGGCTTATTATATACGGCTCTACACAGAACGATTCCCTGATCGTAAGTGCCCATCCCGTTCGTCGTTTTCTAAAATAATTGAAAAGTTCGAGCAAACTGGTCCTTTTGACAATAAGAAACCTCAGAGATCTAAAACTGTTACGCATGAGACAAATGTTCGAAGAGTTGTTGCTGCTGTAAACCAAAATCCACGCATTAGTATTAGGCAACTGGAGCGGGACATTAATATTAACAAATCAAGCATATCACGTATACTAAAGATACAGAAACTTCACCCATTTCACTTATCGCTTCATCAGGATCTTCACGGCAGAGATTTTGAAAACCGCCTCTTCTTCTGTCGATGGGCGTTACAAAAATTGGAAGATGAAACGTTTTCTCAAAGAAGTCCTATTTACTGACGAAGCATCTTTTACCAATCACGGCCAGGTAAATCTTAGAAATATGCACTACTGGTTCGTAGAAAACCCACGGTGGATGAGACAAGTAGATAGACAAAGACCGTAAGCAGTGAATGTGTGGTGTAGGATTTTAAATAACAAAATCATTGGCCCTTATATTATTAACGGAATACTAAACGGAGATGGTTACGCAGCATTTTTATCCGGTGATCTGGATAACTTGATGGAAGATGTGATATTAAGTGTTCGTGCGATTATGTGGTAATCATGTTCGTGCGGTTATGTATGTATCATGATTATCCGGCTCATTACTTACGAGCAGCGGTTCAAGTATTAAATAGAAAATTGCCCAATCGTTGGATTGGACGTAATGGTCCCACACTTTGGCCAGCACGTTCACCGGATTTTACTCCATTAGATTTCTTTCTCTAGGGAAAACTAAAAGAAGTTTACCAACAGCAACCTACCACTCCAGAGGACATGAGAAGACTGATGGAATACAAACTGAAGACTAAAGACTCGCACGCAAAGATGGGTATTTAAGAGATGTGAAATTAGTGGTGGAGGTGGTAAATGGTAGAGGGAGAAAATTGGGGGTGAGTAGTTAGAAGTTATCCAGACGCTGTCTTAGATTGTTACGTGCCGGAAACTCGCGGAGAAAATGGGACGAGTCCCGTCGTTTGGGTCTCAAGAGTCTTGGACCCTTAGGTTAATTTATTGCCTCTAGCAAGGGTGATCGAAGTGGTTGGGACTCGGTGTCAGGTTCGAGAGACCCTTTCGTGGGTCCCGCATTGCGTTGCGTCTCAACAGAAAGTGTATTGCTGCCGACGGATATAAAGTAATAAAGTCCAAATGTAATCCTAATGTTATCCTACAATTTTATCACATTTTTTGGTACTCAAGGTCACCTGACTTAAGCATATTCAAATGTATTTTTTCAGCCGCTGCAAGATGGAATAATAAAAAATAAATTTTCCCGATAAAAAATAACGACGGCCTTAAAAAAACTATGAAAAAATAACCGGACAAAAAATTGTTCTTCTATGATATTCCTCCATTTAAATTATGCCATAAAAAATATAAAAGGTAATACTGCAGCTTTACTGCTGTATATATACAGTAAGGAGCAAAACTGAGCCCACACTATTTGAAACAACATAACTTTTTTAAAATTAGATCAAATGACTTGAATGTTATTGAGAAGTTAGAAGGATTAGTTAATTAGACGAGGTGTAAAAAGTTTTTGAAAAAAATTTGAATTGGTCGGAATCGCAAAAGAAATAGTAAAAGTTGGTTTTTTCAGCTTTTTTATCTAAGCCTCTATTGAAAATTTAAAGAATGTGTTTGATTCGCTCGAATAAATTATATCCATGCTAAAAATTCCATCGATATTGGTTAATTCGTTTACGAGTTATAAGCGATTTTAAGTCGAAAATCGTGAAAAATGGTAATTTTCCCACTTTTAAGCGTTTATAACTCGTAAACGAATTAACCAATATCGGTGAAATTTTCAGCATAGATATAATTTATTCGAGCGAATCAAACACATTCTTTAAATTTTCAATACAGGGTCAAATAAAAAAGCTGAAAAAACCAACTTTTGTCATCCAAAATCGTTGCCCGTCCGAGCAGACACTGAACAGTTCTGCTTTAAAGTTAGAGATTTCAATTTAAAAATTCATTATGTCGTCGCTGATTTTCCAAATGCAATATGTATATAATCATTTATAATACTTTCATTGCAGGCACACCAATTACAAACATATTTCCAACGGTAACTGGAAACCTTTGCAAATGATGCGGAAATTCTCATATTAAATGAAAATCTCGAAACTACAACAAAAAAAAACCTATAAACGTACACGTCAATATTGTTAAATTATATTTAGACACTGAACAAATGTAGCAGATATCTATAAGATAAAATTATTTTTCTATAAGATAAATGTCTTTTGGTGTATTAGCCACGAGGACATTTTTACGAACTTAAAAATAACTCTAATACTAATCCAGACTTAACATTTAAAATGAAAACGTTTAAAATGAAAATATTTATTAAAATCATTCTGTTTATATACTTATTGTCATTCTTCGACAGATTATTAATAATACAAAATTTAAATCAAGCGACTAAAAACAACTTAAATTGACAACTTTCGTGATGAAAAAAAGTTATATATGAAACTTTACGCGCAAAAATAAATCATCCCGCAACGTATTTTTACCTACAGATTTTTCAAATACTCAGAGTTGTGCAAAATTAAAGAGAAATTGGCGCACATTCCAGACAGTAATTCAATGAAATTTTATTTAAACGGCAACACAACCTTTTTCAACAATAACTTCACATCTAACTCAATCGTACGTAACACGTGCTAGAGACACTTACACGTGTAGTCGCAGTTACACACAGTAGCTCATTTCTTACAATATAAGTTCTAGTTACTACCATTATAAAAATTATATGGATGTTATTCGCATTATTCGTCATGATCACATTCAATTGATTGAAGAGCCCAAGAGGAAGAGACTAAACAAACGAAGAACTGTAAATGTATTGGAATGTAGGTAGCATTAAATTGTATGAAACATATTACAATAATCATATTTGTACGTATTATTTAAAAAAATCTTCGAAAAATAACGGAAACCTTGATAATTACTAATTTTAGATTTATTTCATGTAAAGTGATTTATATAATTTCTGTTTTCATTAATTCAATTATACTTCAACTTTTTCATATTACGTTCATAATTTTCTCTACGTGGTAGTGAGCTCCTTAGAAAATATATTCATCGATAGAAACTTTTCGTTTGTATAGTTTAATGTTCTTTCTGGGCAAGGTGAACCTTTCTCAAGAAAAGAACAAAGGAATTCGTAATTCATGTTGGGCGCCCTGCACTCACTATGGCACCGGCTTCCGGACACTCCCACCTATCATTCAACATGAACTTTTACGCGGGGCGCGGGCATCCGCTTTAAAAGCAACTATACTTCCGAGTTTCGATACAAGGTACGCTTTATGGTTCATATATTAAAAGAACGTTCCTAGATGATTGGCACGATAACTTACACTGAGGGAGACATAAAAATCCTTTATTTATATCCTGTCTGACCTAATGTTGCATTAATCTTCTAGTTCCAATAAAATAAAACTATTGCATCTCTTAGTTAGTGATATATCTACAGCCACTGGCATTAATATTCGGACACCCATAAAAAGACAATCACTTTTTTAATATTGGACCGTACGACTTGGGTTTTTATGAGAAGTTAGAACAATTAGTTTACTACATGACGTGAAAAAAATTTTGAAGAATTTGCAGTTGGTCGGAATTGCAGAGAAAACACTAAATGTTGCTTTTTGCAACTTTTTAGTTATAGTAAATTATCATTAGTGCGGTCAACCTTTTGAACGTACCATCACATGTTTGTACACTTATTTATCTACTCTCTAAAAAAATTTATTTTTAAAAAATTTGATGTATGTAATGCCACGTATGCTTGGTAGTAAGTTATAATTCTGTACCTGTGAAAAAATTTCGTTTATAATATATAATACGGACCGTTTACTTTGAAAATGGCGTAAATCTAGTTTGTGAAAAACTTGAGGAAATGAAAAATTTAGATATGCATTAATGTAAACTTCTTATTGATAAACATTGTATCTTAAATCGTACATTATTCCTTTATTTTAACCAATTGAAATTTGGTTAAGCCCTCATCTTGAAATGTTTATTGCTCATAGCAACGTTGACCGATTTGCATGGAATTTTCACCGTATATACATAATTCATGTAGATGTACAAAACGTTGTAGCGGCCAGCTGCATATAATAAAGTTGACACGTACAATGCAGTTGCTGGAGAGGTTTTAGGACTCAGGCGACAATTGAAGCTATTTTTGAGGAAACTGTCAGGTAGAGTCATTAAGACGCCCTCTAGGGTAGCAATTAGATTTTATTAGAGACAGCCTCAATAGCCCTCGCAAAGAGTCATAAAAAACCCCGAATTTCTAACGGCCCAAGCCAATGGTACGGGAACCCCGCGAAGACAAAGGGCCCGTTACCTGCGATGCACACAGCATGTTGAGGGTGTGCGGCCGATGGAAATTCCGTTACAGTGCGATTCACCAGGGTGGGGGTGCAAAGACACCCCCACCTATGAAAGACCAAAATGTTGTATAAAAGAGGAGATCGACTTCAGTCAACAGCTCACTCTCGTCAAAATAGTCAGCCAGTAGGCCCGTGATAATAAACAGATTGCAAGTCCGTCCGGGATTCCATTGATGACTACCGAACACCAAGCATCCTTCCTAAAACGTATTTATTAAAGTTTCATTACAGGCTCAGATAAAGAAGTTGAAAAAATTGACATTAACTTTTTTGTTCGCAATTCCGACCAATAACATTTGCTCATAATTTCTTTTACCCGTTACTTAGTAAACTAAGTCTTCTAACATGTCAGGAAATCTGAACTCATTTGGTTCAATTTCAAGGAACTCATGCGATTTTTAAATGTGGTCTCATACTTTTGGCTGGTAGTGTATTTGGAAAGTAGTGTAAGTCCACGTTCTGCAACTTTGTAGTCTGTCCAAACAGTCGTAGCACGAGTAATCAAAAACACATATTACCAAGTATAGTTCTCACCTCTTGTATCTGACATAATATTGTATGTACGAATGTGAAAAAGTTTAACAACTTCTATATCGCGTGAATCACATACGCCCCGTTATGAACTTTCTGTTCGAGACATTTGAAATTTTCGCTATTAAGTGATAGGGAACCTGTTGGACTGTGTTTCGACAATAATTTGGTAGAACAAAAACTTTTAATTGATTCCATACTGAATTTAAACTCCACACTTTTTTATAATTATGACTTCTGCGATATTATAAATATTGTGACACATGTGTCATAGAGCAAAACTAATAACAAATTCTAATAACGTGAGGCATATACGACAATTTCACATTTTTCGAATGCGATTAAATATTACTTTTACATTTATGTCGGATCGGATCGAAGTGCAAACCTAAGATTGAAGAAAATGTGACATTACGTGAGGGAGCCTGAATTGTAAATTGCAAATTTAATGTCAACAGGACAAAGGCGATTGCGAAAATTTGACAACCCCATATTAAATGTAATTATAATTATATTTCATAAAACAACATGCTGCAGTTATACAGTTGTATTATGACTATTTTAAAACACTTCCACGTAATATTGCTACAATATGCGTACAAGCATATTGTAGCATTAAATGAATATAATATTGAAACTAAACAGCAGTGATTTGTTTTTCCTGCTATAATTTATAAACAAGGGTGGACCAAAACATATATTTTATATAAATAAAATTCAATGACCATTCTAAAAAAAGAGGTAGAAATACATTTACGATTCTGAGAACAAATACATATCAGTCTAGTTCCAGATTTAAAAAAAAACTATTTGTACAACTTTACGTTTATTGAAATACATGAAAACGCGGATATAACCTAAATAGACCCATCAGGATTTTACAAGGCAACATTTTTAATGGCAAACAGTGCGAAGCAGAATTAAACCATTGTAATCATTTCTCCAGAAAAGACATAATTCATTACAGTGTTTACTCTATATATGTCCCAAATATCTAGCCGATGAAAGTCCCAGAACTAACCCTACTGCCGCGGAGTATATCCCGTGAGAAACCATGAACCGAGGCCTTTAGAGCTTCGTTGTCCTTTTCTACGTTCGGCGTGGATCAAAGAATAGTATCTCCTGGCCGATATATGTCCCTGGCTAGATTCGTGTTTTGGACATATATCGAGTAAACACAGTATTCGTTTATTAAAACAAAGTGATACGAAAATTCAAGGAACATATGATTTTACATTTATTTCCGCTGGCAAATGATTAATATTTTCATTGTTTTCCACTGATCTAAAACACTAATAGAAAGATATTGTTACGAGCCAGAAAGGATTAGTGTAGTGAATTAATCACTGATAATAGTAACACAGTTTCCTGGTTTCCAACAAACTTAAGCCCCATCTTACTGGAATTGACTACGCGTGAACCGCATTCTGAACCGACGAGAGTAAAAATGAATGGATTTAGATGCCTTCAAAATGAAAGAGGTTACTGTTTAGAGTACTTAGGTTGGGTAGGATCACGTTTCCATTTTTTGTCGTTTCACATGAACCCAAACAGTAGATCAATTTTTATATGAAGGGTTAAGCTGAGGTATTCTAGGGCGTTTCCTGCCAGAGAGAATCTTGTATATAACAATATATTTAATATTTCGTCCAAAGATCTTTGCTTCAGGTGTCAGCAATAAGAAGACCAAAAGTGTTTACCTGCATCTGCGAGCCATAAGGTACCAGAAGTGCAGTCAGTAACTCTTTTTTGTAGAAAGCACTAAACAAAACACCTTAGAGCAGTGCTGAACACATTTTCCTCAATTGTGGCAAAATCGCCCCCAGTTTAGCGTTCATTGTCCCTTCCAGAAGCGATGTTATCATGGAGAAAGGATGCGTTTCGCCTGTCGCGAGTAGCCATGAAGCTACGTACGGTGGGGCAACGAAGATATGAAACATCAGCGAACACGACGAAGATGTGCGTTGGAAAGGTTGGTGGGGGAAGCAAGCGTTCGAGAGGCCCCAACCTTGTCCAGGTCTGCCTTAGAGTATTACAATGAAACCCGTTCAAAGAATGTTAAAAGTGAGGTACTTGTTATATTGAGACATAGTATGTCAATCCGTAAAGTGGCGAAAATGTGTGCAATATCAGAATATAGTGTACAAAAACTTCCAGGGAGTTCCGGAGATAGATTAAAAGTTTGAAATGACTACTTGAAAGATGGTGTTTCGCTCATGGGGGTGTTTTACAAGTATGGCGTTGGATCACTGTGTTATATTAAGGAACGAAGAAACCAGTAGTCGTGTAAAGAAATATTACAAACACAACTGACAGAGGCAACTGAAAGTATGCCAGTCAAAGAAAATTACATTGATTTCCAGCAAAACTGGGATCCGAAACACGTATCAAGAACAGTCCAAAGATGGTTCAATTTTCAGCTACTTAAAGTTCTAGATTTTCCAGAACAAAGCCCAGACTTAAACTAAATCGAAAATTTATGATCTCTCTTGAAGAGGCAATTAAAGCAAGAATATTATTCACCGCCATCTTTACTGAAATATTAGTGGGACCAAGTAGTGGAACAATGAGGGTCAATATCTCGTAAATATTGTAAGAATCCAGTAGCAAGTATGCCAAGCTGACTCACACAAGTCAGAGTAATTAAAATTTCTTTGACAAAATATCAAGTATATTTTTCTGTTTTCTCCAAATGTAAAAAAATTTAAGAAATATTAATCGTTTCTTAAGCTGAAATAAATGTAAAACCACATACTTCTTGATTTTATCGTTATCGTGCTTTAACAAATAAATTAATAAAGATTTTCTGAAAAATGGTTTCATTGAATCAATTTCGTTTTCCACCGTATATATTTATTAGATTTATTGATAAAGCTTACGTATATGGAGGATGCTCCAATAGCCACGGCATATATTGGCAAAGACACAGTCTTGATAAGTAACAAAAGGTTTTAGCTGTCACTCGTGTTTTTATTAAAATCTTATCACAGAAAGAAATTTATTGACGAAAGTCAGATTGTCTTTCTTGCTAGTTTGACTCGCGTGTGGAGTTAATATTGGTAGACAGCTTGGGAATTACGCTGATCCGAAAAATGCGAAAATAAAATATAGAACATTCTTTGAGCGGTCGAAATTGCAGTGACAGATATTGCTTTTGTATTCTGCAGATCCTAGAAAAGCAGTAAATCGACTTTCAGTTGTTTGTTAATAAGTTTTAAGGGTAATCATTTAGAAAGCTGACACCATTCTGGATTTCGATGATTTCGATGATTAACAGAGGAAGAGATAATGTACGAACGTACGACAGCGTGGATAGCGCTGTCGTAGCTTTGTTCGAATAGCCGTGCCGCGGCACACTAACACACCGCCTGGTCGGCGTGCACGTGTGCCTACGCGGATCGCAAGGGTCCGGTATGCCTCGAAAAATTTCCCAATAGTGCAGAGACGAAGGAGAGGGTAGTTCTAGGAGAGAGAGAGAGAGAGAGAGAGAGAGAGAGAGAGAGAGAGAGAGAGAGAGTGAGAGAGAGGCAATTTTCACTTCTGCTCATTGCAATATCGAAGCTTACAGACAAATTTTGTGATCGGATTTGAAGTCAGCGTGATCAAATCTACGATAAAATATGTACAGAATGTCAAGAAAAATCTAACCGTGCATGGCATTGGATAAATCACAATTTTGTTTAAATATTCCAAGTTTATTTTCATAGTTAAAACATGTTTGTACCATAGTCTCTCTATTTTTCCCTTATTTGGCAATATTTTAACTTCTAAAAAAAATCATAGCTCTATCTCATTTCTATCGAAAGTTCTTTGATTTTGACAGAAACTTCGTCACTTTGTCAAATATAGTGTTACGAGTATCGATATGTTACGATATCGAGACATCGCGTCGAATGGTCTTCGTTGTATCGTCGTCACTAAGACGACGCGGCTAACTTCTCGGTTTTATATATTGTATACATATATAAAACTTTGGAAAATGCTATAAACTTTTATATATATATATATGATATTATTCAAGTTTATTTTACGTTTAGTCTATAGTTGTAAATTTGTATTTGTTTGTTTCTTGACTTCAGATTTTATATCTAAAGTAAAAAAAATATGATAATTGTTGTTTAATTTTTTATGCGCTTCGTGGCATAAAAATTTCATTTTGAATAAAATTTTATTTCTGACAGGAAGTAAATTCCGGCTCATTTTCTTTTTAAAAGAAGTCCTGGTAATATATGTATAAAATTATTTTAATGTTTAGAATAAACTGATTCAATATAAATCAAATGATTTCCTTAGCTTTTGTATACACGTGACCGCCGTTCGAGTTTCATTTCAGAGATATTAGCGAAAAACTGCAAAAGTAATGTGACAACGAGTCCTGCATACATCTACACGCCCGTAGCAATGTACGTGTTAGCATGTGTTGGTCGGCTGAATCGGGCTCATGCAGATATCAGTTTCACGAGACGCTTGTACATTTACGGGTTTGATGACATGGCAACAGTGAGGCGATGATATGTGGCAACCATGTCTAGTCGCTAGCTTTCTCTTTCAATTTTCGTTTCTCTCTTCCGCTACTACTCAAGTCGGCATTTCATATATTTTTTTTTACCGCTATGTCGTAGACGCGACGCAGTTCCACAAAAAAAATTGTTAACCATTCTATAATCAGTTTTCCCTACTGAAAACTGACAAAAAAAAAGGAAAAAGAAAAAAAAACAAGTCAAAATTGATTTTCCTGATGAATATGAGGTCAAATTCGAGTGTAATCGAACAAGTTTCACTGATACGTAATGTTGCGATAAAAATTACAATTCCAAATGATGTCGTGTTTGGACTCATTTTGATCGGGATAAGCTCTACAACTCATTCGTACTAACAATATTGTTCTGATGAAAAACATAAAAGCGTAAATTGCCAATAATGCACGATTCTCCATCTGCATTGTAAGCTGTTAGTAGGTCGCTGGTCTTTGAAGTTCCGAGCTCGTAGAGTCACGAGATATCGGTGTGAAACAACTACCAATCCAATTGCAAAACTTCTTTATTTTTCATTATTTTTTTATCGGACTTGCGCCAACTAATTCGTGGCATTCTCCTGATTAAAATGACACTAAACGCGGTACAAATTGGACTGCATTTAGTATTTTGCCAGCTCGACAAATAAACGGCGACGACGCCCGACGAGCGCCAAACGTCGAAGACCCAGCGACTGCCAAACGGCATACAATGTAAGCGGATGGAGAATCGTGCATTATCGGCAATTTACGCTTTTATGTTTTTCATCAGGACAATATTGTTAATACGAATGAGTTGTAGAGCTTATCCCGATCAAAATGAGTCCAAACACGACATCATTTGGATTGTCTTTGTAATGTTTATCGTAACATTACGTATCAGTAAAACATGTTCGATTACACTCGAATTTGACCTCATTTTCATCAGGAAAATCCCCTCCATTCGCTCGTCAAAATTTGATGAGGATATATTGAAAAAACTAAAAGTTTAAACTTTCATTCGTGCGCGATTCTCCATCCGCTTACATTGTATGTCGTCTGTCGTCGCTGGGTCTTTGATGCTCGGCGCTCGGCAAAAGTTATTCGAAGATTTATTCGAACCTTCGAATAACGAATAAAAAATTTTTTATCTTTTATTCGTTATTCGAAATTTTTATTTAGATAAATATTTTGCCCAACTCTGGCCTCCATGGCCAAATTTTTCTACAAAAATCTAAATTTGGTTACTAATGCATATGCAATGGTAATTAGTCACAAAAAATTAAATTTAACAATAAAATTAATAAGTTGAAAAAAAAATTATTTTTATGCATAAAAAAAATTGTTAAATGATTTTTAAATGAATAATAATATGCATTTCCTGCTAATAAAGAGTTCTGCCAAAGGAAATTTTCGTGCATCGTCAAATAAAAATGTAGTGAGATGTGTCGACTTGTCCGCACTGTGTGCCCTGCCGTGAGGGCTGTCCTCGCTATTTCCGTATCCGAACCCCCGACCCCTTTCGCGCCTCTCGTTCTTCTCGCGGTTTTCGAAGGTTCGACTCTCGCCCTCAGACTCGGCCGAGGGCAAATTTCTTCCGTGTTTCGCGTGGCACCCTTCCGGTGCCTGGCGCCCGAGCAGAAGGCTCTTTTTCGGCTTAGGAAAATCTTCGAGAACACGTTAGTACCGGGAGGACCGCGTATTCGCGGCCGTACACGGCCCGGCCTCAGTGCTCATAAATTCCCGGAGTTGGCCCCGTTCCCGTCTCACTACGCGCCGAAAAGGGCCAACGTTACAATACGTAATTGAACTATACTGAATTATAGTATACCTCTTCAGTTGAGCTCTCCTTCTGCTATAGCGTCTCGTAGAAATTCGAAGTCTCTTGATTCCTGTGCCTCCTTTGGCCGAACGCTTCTTCTCCATTCGTCCCGTGTCCACCGACGAAATGGTTGGCTTCATTTTCAATACAAAATACACTTTCACAATACACTTTCCAATAGTAGTTATTCTTATGACGCAGGAACGAACGCGAATCTACGAACTAACTAACGTCGCTTTCATCAGAGTCTGGCATCGTTCAGAAACCAATTTACGTTCGTTCTGCGCATCTTCGCTCTTATTGGCTCCCTTCCCAATGCACTACGCATGCGCGGAGCGGACTGATGTGACGCCATGTCCGGCAGCGGCATTCGCAACCAAATACGCGGTGTGTCAAAGTATTTCGAATTTAAATAGCGAAAGGTTCTGGCAATCGTCACTTAAATGACCTGGCCCTCAACCCGACCTCCTATGGCATGCACTTGGGAAGGATGGAATTTCCGCGTCCGAAAATTCCCTCGTTCCCACACACCATGGTCGCTTCATTTACATTTTTCAACTAAAAACGTAAAGAAAGAATTCATTTACATTTTCCGACATTATACAGTTAATTATCGAGGTTGAAAAAATTATATTACTATAGTCCAATCCTTTCTAAATAAAACAAAAAAAAATTTAGCGCAATCGGACAAACAGTTCCTAAGATAAAAATTCGTAAATGAAGCCCATTTTCGCCACTCATTTCCTACCCACTTCTTCTGCCTATTAATCTGTACTTTTGTTCTACCGCGTATATTAATCTCGCAGTCTACAAAGTGGGGACTGAGTAGTGGAGTAGGGAGTCTGAGGAGCTCGCAGCGCCCCCAACGTCTTCCGGGCTGCGCGAAATAGTGCCAGACTCTGATGAACGCGACTTTAACGCGTTCCTGGTCATGAGTAAACTGAAGAACGACACCAATGTTGGCAGATTTCTCGCCAGCATCCACCCCCACCACCGCAAAATGTGTCAGCTAAAGGCTCGTACAGACCTGAACATTTCACAGTGCAACATTGCACTGTGTGTGTAATTGTTTTTATTGTGTGTGTGTGTGCTTATGTGTGTATGTATGGAAGAATCTAGAAGAAATAATTGGGAGTATGGGAGAGAGATGGAATGAGTGAGGAGTGGGAAGAACGGACAAAAGAAAATCGAGGAATCATCGTTCGTGGGTTTTTCGGGAGATTGAATGTGACCACAGAAGACTGTGCACGTGCAATGGAGTGTGAAAAGCAAGTAGAAGAAGTGGCCGTGGTGCAGCATGAGACGGCGGCGGCGGCCTCCAAGGCCGTCGTCGAAGCCAGGGTTGCCTTAGCTAGGGCTAAAGAGGCGGAGGCGGCCGCGAAATCGGCATTGCAGGCGGCAGGGGTGGAAACGCAGACGAACGTATGGGAGCGCCTGGGACCGGTGAGTAAACGTTCCAGAAATCGGACACTTTTTGGAAGAATGTTTCGGATTTTGTTCAAATTTGAATATATTGTAGTCTTCAGTGACCTACAAAGGAATCTCGAAGGATTTTTTGATATCTTAAAAATTGTTCGACTACGACATATTCAAATTTGAACAATATCCGGAACATTACACCAAGAACTGTTTGATTTCGCGTGAAATGACCCCAGTACATTAGTACATTTTTAACCATTCGTACTAAAATCTATTATTCCCATTGTCCCAAATATAGCGTCCAAAAAAAAAGCGGAAATGTAGAAACGGGAAAAGTGTACACGGAACATGAGATGGTGAGTTTCCGAATATGATTTTACTAAATCTCTAAATGTCTATCATTTGTAGGCTCTATTGTACTAATTCACTTCTCATATGTTACAGAGGATAATGTTGCGGAACCAAAAAAACAAAATGTATGGACGGCACCAGTACGACGGCAGTCGGAGAGGCAACCCGCGGGGAGGCCGCTGGAGAAGAAACCATTATAAAATAACAAAACTATTAAAATTTATAAAATGTATTGAAAAATTTAATAAAAAATAAAATCTTTATTTATGAAAATTGAAGTGATTAGTTGTGGTCTCTCTCTCTCTCTCTGTCTCTCCTAAAACTACCCTCTCCTTTGTCTCTGCATTATTGGGAAATTTTTCGAGGCATACCGGACCCTTGCGATCCGCGTAGGCACACGTACACGCCGACCAGGCGGTGTGTGAGTGTGCCGCGGCACGGCTATTCGAATGAAGCTACGACAGCGCCATCCACGCTGTCGCGCCGCGCATGCTCCTATAGGCCTCTGTTTTACCGATACAGTAACTGCTGACGATGAGAGAGATCGGGAACAGAGTACAGCGCTCGTAGCGAAAAATGCCGGAACTATATTTTGCTGAAATATCCAATTTTCCTCAATGATGCAATGTTTGTGGGTTCCCGCAATTATTTGATTAATACGTAAGCATTCAACGTGATTGGCGTTGCATTGAGATCCTATATGTTCCCGCTAGGCGGGAAAGGTACTACGAACTCCATACGAGCTCTAAATCTCTCGATATTTACGATAATGTCACTCGACAACACACGAAATCAGCATGCTGCTGATATTGCAAATTACGACAAAAAACGCAAAAGTAGGACTTATGAGGACCTTTGCCGCCTAGATTGAACCTTTATCTAACGCTTTTGACTACAAAACAGTATTATCTTTGCATTATTAAGAAATGAGAGCGGGCCTCCCGTACCCTTGCAAATCTCGTGTACGCGTACGGAGTTAGGGAGGGGATACACGGCGGGGCCACATCCTTTTAATAGGAGTTTAAAATTTATGCGATTCCTTTAACTGTCTCGGAACTGCTCTGGCAGTTCGAACTGCGCCACGAAGTAAGGAAAGTCATAAATAAAGTATTAAGAATCAGTATCGATTCATACGGCAGCATTTGTTTTGACGTCTTCAGCTCTGTAGTCCAGTTTCGACGCACAGCGCCTATCTATGCTTCGTGCTTAACATTTTTACGACTGCTTTAAATCTCCCGTGTACCGTTCGCGGCACCACATGCTCTTACATCTGTCTCGAACACGTTAAATCGAACTGAGAATATCATTCTAGGGGAATGAAATTTTGACATACATTAACTGATAGAAATACATATTAGAAAATTATATATACGACAACGGTACTACGTACAGTGTTCCGTCGCAAGGAACGATTCAATTGGTGCTTGCCTTCGGACAATTATTTGTGATACGCTCGTGACTAAGTGATCACTTTCCACGATTAGGTACGGCGCAACATGTGGCGACCAGTCACAACCTGCCTTTCGTTTGTTTTCACTTCCTATGGTCACGGGACATCATAAATTAGGTCCTACGAAGGACCACCCAATCAAAAAGGCACTGTTCTGCAGTGTCAAGGGTCAGTCTTGTTGAGAGACCGGCATCAGCTTACGCTCTCCAGGGCAAGGCCCATCCAGCTCATCCAAACAGGGTGACAATCAGTCAACGATGCGCTGATTGGGTAACGCAACATTCAGCAGGACCAATCAGTGCACTTCCTCTTCCATGAGGACTACCCTCTCAATACATAGAGGAGTCTCACGAGACGGAAGAACTAAAAATCAAACGCTCTCACTAGTTTGATTCAGACATGAAACATTCAGTTCCAAGTCTTTTTCGAACATTCAGTTCCAAGTCTTCAAACGTGAAACATTCAGTTTTGCTAAGACGGGGTTCCGTCGTCGTGCTATGCGAGCCAGGCGAGCGATCAGCTTTTGTCCGAAACGATTCTCGTGAGGACGAGCGGTTTGTGTCAAAAACGATGCTCGTGAGGACCGCTCGATCTGAGCCCTCTTCTGTTCTTGATCGCATTGCGATAACATCGTGCGTCGCGCGTGTATCCAGAGTTCGACATATTTAAACAAGCAGGGCCCGCTCTAGCGGTTACGACGCCCCGGGCAAAAAAACAAATTGCCGACCCTTTTTAAGCACTAAGCACCGCGCTGAACAAAATGACCTTTTTTTTAGCAAAATTGTCTGGCAAGGGTAGTCTGAAATTTTCTATTAATTGAATATTTAAAACATCAATATTTTTCTCACACTTACAGCCAAAGCCAAAATGGCGCCCCTAAATTTTGGCGCCCCGGGCATATGCCCGGGTTGTCCCCCCCCCTAGAGCGGGCCCTGAAACAAGTTTCAACGTGAAACATTCAGTTTCAAGTCCATACAAAAAGACGGATCTCCTACAACCAAGATCCGACCCGAAACGCTCTCGCGATCGAAAACAACGACCAAACACGAGACGAACCGACGCGTCTAACGCAGGGCCTGCTAGATCAGCCTTACCGACGAGTCCTCTAGCAGGTCTGGGACGAAACGCGCTTCCAATTAAATTTATTCGATCAAATATTGAAACGGCTGTCCATAATTAATTTGGCGGACAGTATTCCTCGGCGGTATCGGGAGTGACACGTCCGCGATCCAACCGGGCCCAAGATATACGACCTTGGGCGGAACAATCGTCCGCGTTTCACTTCCAAAATCCGCAACCGAACATACAGTGACTCACAATAATATTCGGACACTTTTAAAATGACGATAACCTTTGAAAAATGGAACCAAACAACTTGAATTTTTTCGAAACATTAGAAGAATCAGTTTACTAGCTGATATGAAAAAAAATTTATTTTAAATTGCAATTGGTCGGAATCGTGAAGGAAATGTCAATGGTTATTTTTCACAATTTTTTTTATCTGGGCGTGTATTGAAAATTTAAAAACTGCATTTGGTAAATATGTGTCAGTTATTATTTATCCTGAAAATTTCATTGAAATTAGTCGAGACGGAGAAAACATCAGGCATCGAAGGATGTAAAAATCTTTCGATTTACTAAGTTACTTACAGGCCGATAAATGTGAAAAACTACGATTTTCACCATCATTAATTGTGCATATCTCATTGCAATGTTCACCGATTTTGATGAATTTTCAAAACGTATATACTTAATAGAGATCTACAAAACGGACTTTTTAAATTTTGAATATAGGCCTACATCCGCAAGTCAGACCGATAGCAATTTGTTCAAAATTTATTTTCTCTTCATGCAGTAAATTGATCTAACTTCTCAAAGAATCCAAGTCGTATGGTTCAGTCTTAAAAAAGTTATGGGCTTTTTAATAGTGTCAGAATGTTACTATAAATCACTATATATTGGTATACTCGTGCGAGTATTTCGTTAATAAGTAATTGTTTTATAACTAAGATTTCTATTTTATTTGTCTCCTGTTGTATAAAAAATAAGTATAACCATTTTAAAAATTTAATTGCATATTATACCACAAAATGGTGTCCGTACTTGTAAAGTGATTTTCCATTTCCAATTCCTAAATAAGCTTAACAGGTCTACAACACAAATTAAAATATTAGGTACGTATTTTGTGCTTACCATCATACCAATGTAAGAGATTAAACACAAATTGTTGAATATACATACATATGTGCTTAATTATGGTATTCTAATATTTTCAATTTATGATTATTGAGATTGAAAAGAAATTTATTTCTTTGGTTATACATATATTATAAAAAATTGGCTGAAAATTTGAATAGATTTGTTTTTGTTATTTTTATAAATTAATGCAAAATAGTCACTTTTTGCGCTCCGTAAACGTTGTATTAATAACAAGGAATATAAAATCAAGGAAAACTTCTTAGTAGAATAATTTCTTATCTAGAATTCATAAAGTGCCACACTGTCTAGCAGAGTGTTAATAAACTGCCTTATTTGTATTTATAATTCTCGGACACGTTATCGTGTTAAGGAATATTATTACAATGGACCATACTGGTGGAACATTGTCTTATTGTTCTATTGCAGTTTACATTTATGATATTCACAGATACGTATAACAGAATTACGAAATGAATTTATGTTACGGTCTATGTATGCTTATTACAGTTTCTGTTGTGGCTGTACCTTCTGATTACACACGCTTTATGTAAGTATGCACAGGGAGTGCTTTGCGTAGCACTAGATTAGGTGTCAATTGTTTACTGTCATGATATCCTTTGTTGACCGCAGAATCCAAAACTCTCTTCATGAGCTGGGGTAATAACCTTACCGTGCTGAATGCTACCTATGCATGTAACTATACCACCTTCTATTTGGTTACAGAATGTATAGGATTAGGGAATCAGAAAGTATTCGATACTACAATAAATTAAAAGAAATAAAAAAAAGTCTACTACAAAAGTATTTATGAGTAGTTGTAAGAAATTGTATCGACGAAATTTTAACAAAATTATGTGAGATGTTGCTGTCGTCCATATCACTTAAAATTTTGTAAAGGTTTTCGTGACTTCGTGATTTCATTTATGCATATCGATAGACGTATTTAAGAAAAACACAATTCAGATGATATTGCGATTAATTCTTTTCATTTATGACGTTCATGCCGTATTGTTTTGCACGCTATTTGCAAATAAAACTATTTTTATATGTGTACAGGGTGTACCAAAATGATGTGTAAAGACTATCACAGTGGGATTCTGTACCTTTGGATCAGTGAAGATCTGTTAAAAAAGTTAGGTGTAAAATTATCCTTAACCGGTTTTTCAAGATCAAACTTTTATTGTTGCATTGTAATGTACTCATCGAGGGGATAAAAAGTTTTATACAAACCATGGGTCTCAAGTCAACCGTTTTCTTAAAACAACACTTTAAAGTTTCATAAACTAGTTTATTCCATATGTCTACAGGATGCCCCAAAATGGCAGAAACGTGGAGGGAATGATTCTACATAAAAAAATATATCGAAAATAGAAAATAAATTTTTTCATTTAAAAAATGAAGTTTACCTCTAGGTGTGGTATGAGATGCCAATAAATAGTGACGGAAAGTCACATATTGTCAAAAAATAAACTGCTATTCATGAAGTTTACCAATTGTTGTATACGTTAAGGCAGACCTTTTTGAAATGTGTTATTATTTTTGGACGCAAATCAGTTCATCATTTTTGGTAACTAAAGATGTATGAGAGTATGGTGAAGAAAAAATGCGGATTTAAACATTAAAAATATAACATCGACTAACAAATGCAATGGCAGGTAATTAATGGTACTGTATATATGTACAGTATGGTAACTATAAAAAGTTATTTCCTCTATCAAGAGAATAGTTCGAAATTTTATCAGAGTCTTTAAAAGTATTTAATATTAAGGCGTAGGCTAAATACTTCTAACAATAAGATTCATGAAGCATGTCACATGCGAATATTTTGAAGTGTCTATATTCATATGTATGTATATATGTATAAATGACATGTCAAAATTCTTATCGTGAAGGGCGATACGCGGATGTCCAAAGAGTCGTGAATATGTAGAGATAGCTTCGGATTAACAATTACGGAAAAGTAGACAGCGTTTGACGTGAAATTGTCATTGTTGCGCCTTGATACTTCTTCACTGAGATTACGGAGTTTAAGTAACTTATATCTATACACTCGTTTATATCCCACAAGATCGTACAGTTATTATTCAAATTTGACAGAATATTTCGCCCAAATAAAGTATGGAACCAACTGGGTCATCTGACAAAAATATTCACTCCATTCTATTTTATTTAATATGAAAAGTACGAATTACCGAATCAGTAATCACAGGAAGCCTTGATATTGAGATACAACGCGCATTTAAACTCATAGACGCGGTGACCAACGATGTTTAATGGTAAACTCGTAGTTGTACAGTTGATTTCATATAATACTAGGTTACCTGCAATATGTAAATCCGAGCTGCGTGAGGATAATACCCTATCATACTGTGAGTGCCGCATAATATCATATTGCAATATGCTATGCCTGTAGTTGCCACCCAACTACCCTTTTCCTCCATATCGTGGGTATTTCTTCTTTTTACTTATTAATTGCACCGAGATCCTTATCACTCTATTTAATAAATCCGATATTTTGCCACTGCTCTTTGTCTTTCAGATCAAAATTTCTTCCACGCGTGAAACAAACTATATCTCTATATTTGTTTGAGCATAATATCGATATAAATATATTCTTGTAGGAATCTGAAACATATTAGAAGTGGCGACATAATAATGGTAATATTTTATTGTCAAATATATTACGGTCCGTAATTCTCTAGACCCTTACTCCTTCTTTAAAAAACTTTAAATTCTTTTCTCAAATGACAATCGTGGTCTCGTATTTCATTCATGTAATGGTACCTAATATGCAATTTATACGAGATCGAATTAAACAGAAAACTGATATTTTCAAATTCAATTTGAGTAAATGATTTTTCTTCAAAAGATCTGTGTTTAAAATTCTATTGCCTGCTAAAATGTGATTACAGTTTATTCAATCCATGTCTATTGTTAACAAAAATATTTGTAAAAAAATTGCGAAAGCATTGTAACCGTTAATGTTACTTTTGCGAAAAATAGTTTAATTTATAAGGAAATTGAGAATATGTTCCCGTCAAACAATAGCTCTAAGAAGGAAAATGATTTCCATGGGGAATTCTTAGGAAAAATCACTGAAACTCTGTATCTTTGTTTATAGAAACCTCCATAAATATTCAGACCAGACACACATAGGAGAATTCACATCATAGGAGTATTTGCTTAAAATATCTTCTCAATCGTCTCCTTTCTTTGAGCATAGTTTATAGTGTGACCTACTTCTATTTCTTGGCATACCTTCGTTTCTTTAACATGTTCAAAGAACTACGGGTAATCGATAAACGATGACAGAGAATATAAAGGATCTAACAAGAAGAGCGATATATGCCATATTTGTGTGATAAAGAGAAAAGCACTTTAGTATTAATAAAGTATAAAGATTTCGATTGGTTGACATTATCAGTTGAAGTAAACAAGTTGAAATTCGAACTGCTTTATTGTCGAGATCGATGAAGCTGAACATTCCAAAGGAAAATCGATCCGCTTGAATATTCGATACTAATCGACTTGAAACGGTTCGGATTGAGCCGATTTAAGCGAAAAAGAGTTCAAGCTTTTTGTACTGGTGAACATAAGTTATAAATTATTGAAAAGTTAAACTTTTACATTTTGAAATATAGGTCAGTGAAATTAGTAAGAGCTAATTGTCGACATAACTATAAATAGTTATTGTGGTCACTATATTTTAGCAAAAATAATCTAAATACACCTCGTGAAAATCTACTTCAATACCTGAAAAATCTATTTTGACTGAATATACCTTTAAATAGATTCATTCAAATCGATTCTAAAACTTTGGACAGTGTTTATCTTTGCTTTTGTTACTTCTGTACATAAGAGTAACAAGAAAAGGTGGAAGGATATTGTGGGTTTAGGAATCCGTCAGACTTATTATAATATCTTCTAAACCAATGATTTTTTGCCATAAGTGATTTAGTACTTTTATGTAGGGAATTACGAGTAGCATCGAGTAGTGGATTAAAAAATATACAATTCCATTTAAAAAACCAAAGTTGACCTTCATATGACCTCTACGCGTCCACATAGAAAAAAGATATTTACATCGGAAAGTGTGTCCCATGGTTCTGTTTAAATTTTGTTTGAAATGTAAGGATGGTTTGGTGTTCAGTTTAATGAGTTGAATACCGGACGTACTTTGAACGATGTTTATTTTCAAGGGCCTACTGCCTCACTGTATGACGAGTGAGCTGAAGACTTTAGTCTGTCTCCTCTTTTATACAATGTCTATCGCACATATATTTTAGTCGTCGATAGGTGGGGGTGTCTTTGAACCTCCACTCCAGTGAATCGCACTGTAACGAAATTTTCATCGGCCGCACACCCTCAACATGCTGTGTGCATCGTTAGGTAACGGGCCCTTCGCCTTCGCGGGGTTCCCGTACCATCGACTTGGGCCGTTAGAAAATCGGGGTTTTTTTATGAATCTTTGCGAGGGCTATTGAGGCTGTCGCTAATAAAATCTAATTGCAATTCTAGGAGGCGTCTTAATGACTCTACCTGACAGTTTCCTCAAAAATAGCTTCAATTGCCGCCTGAGTTCAAAAACCTCTCCAGCATTTGCATTGCACGTGTCAACTTTCTTACATGCAGCTGGTCGCTACAGAAACATTTTTTTGGAATCAACAGTTTTGGAGATATTCAACTGGATCGATTTAAATGGGACACCCTTTATAGTTATATTATATTCTTGTGTTATGAAAATTTAATTGTGGAACACGCTCAACACGAAAATTTGGCGTGGTAGTCAACGTGTTGAGAAATATTTTTATCCGTGTAAACCGCGACCGAACTGATGGAAGAAGTGGATAACGATAATGATATAAGTACTAGGCGCTGATACCTAAAGCCGTTTTTGGGGTGTAGAGGCGGTAGCTTCCCTTCCAAGAAACAGGTAACTATCGAGCGGTAAATGACAAGTACAGTACACGTTCCTTGCCGCTTGCCGGATTTATTTTCTTTTCGCGATATACAACGATGCTTCACCGAATTTAAACACTTTGTCAATCTGCATTGTTTGTAGTGATGTAACAAGAGTCTATTGAAATGCCCTAACTTTACAAGAAATATTTACGCACAGCATTGATATTATTTCGACTTTAGATGGACTCACACTACGCTATTGGTAAACGTTAGTATTTATTCATATCATCGTGTTGAATAATTCATTATTTATAAAATGTACCACGTTTATCTGTTATCACACAACGTCAATGTTTTTAAACAGCGTTTACTCTCTTTCTAAATTTCTAGACTTAACACCTTTGGACTTTCTTGTATAGGATCTTACAAAAAGCGTTTATTGAGATGAACTCCTGGTTATAGACTGTTTATACGAACGTATATGACGTGTCAAATGTTGTTTATAAACAGTTAAACGAAAACTTCAGTTTGTCGAAAAAAAATTACAAAAAATATTGTTGAAACACTCTATATAAATTATATAGACATTAGTACAGATAATAACGGAATTTTACAATTATTCACACTAATACTCGGGCACTATACTAACTCTATAATTGTTGCCATGTACAAGAGGGAGAAATGTTTTAGATATTACATTGCTTACTTTACAAAAAGATAAATCATTTTAGATTGAAAATACAAAAATAATTTCTTTCTAACCATAACATTTAATTGAGTAATATCTCTTTAAAAACAAGATATGAAATTTTCACGTCATATTAATTATGATAGTTTGATGACCTCGTGTAACCGTTTAGGACTATTAAAAATCATATATTTAAGTATTTTGAAGAAGTAGAATCCCATTCTTCTTTTAGTCTCGTTTGCGATTTAATTCTTTAATTTATTCATGTTTTTCTGATTCTTTGGACCAATTCATCCTATATATTCTGGTTTCTGATATAATATGCAAATGTCTCTAAATATCCATTCTTATATGAAATATCTTCGATAAATACAGTGTTTCTCGATATATGTCCCAAATATCTAGCCGATAAAAGCCCCAGAACTAGCCCCACTGCCGCGGAGTATAGCCCGTAAGGGGCCCAGAATCTCGAGAGATCTTGGTCGTCGAGGAGTATAACATAATACGGGTCGGGCATATCGATGTGAGACCAGGAGACCACTACTAATTTAATAACAAAACTTCTTTATTTTTCCAATGAAAATGATACCAAACGTGATATAATTCCGATGGTATTTATTTTTGTAATGAACGATTAAAGTTTCGGACGCAAAGAAGAACAGTGTATGGGAAAGAAAGAGACGCGGAGAGTCGAAACGTTCGGGAAATATGAAAGACTGCCGTGAGCTCAGGCCTTTAAATAAAAAATTGAACTTTTTTATTATTAATTATTGTTTTATGAGACTTTTATCAATGTATTTGTGGAATTTTTCTGATTAAAATGATACTAAACATGATATTTACACTAATTTTCCGTTAATATAATTGCAATGGGAAGTCACTTTCATCGTTCATTATACAAGTAAATATCATCAAAATTATATCATCTTTCGTATCATTTTCATTAGAAAAATGCCACCAATATGTTGGTGAAAGTCCCATAAAAAAATAATGAAAAATAAAGAAGTTTTGTTATTGGACTAGTAGTAGTTCGCAGTGCTATACCCGACCGAGGCTACTCCTGCTTCGATGTCCTTTTCTACGTTCGGCAGTGTATCAAAGAATAGTATAATATTCTGGAAAACAATTGACTCTGCCAGAACCGTCTTTTGGACATGCATCGGGTAGATACGTATGTTTACACTCCTCGGCGACCGAGGTCTGTAGAAATCCACTGTCCTTTTCTACGTTCGGCGTGGATCAAAGGCCGAAATATATCCCTGGCTAGACCCGTGTGTGGACATATATTGGGAAAACACTGTACTAGTTTATAAAGCAACAAATACAGAAATCGCATTGCGTTCGAATAATAATGTAAACAACTGTACTGTATCGTTTCCAAATCCTATGATTTTATTATGTCTCCGATAGTATGACTTATTTTCGAAAAGTTTCGGACTTTCCTTACTAATCCCCTTTCATACACGAACACGTATCTGCAAAGCATAATTCCAAAATGTTCGAAAATTTCGAAGGTAATAAATGTTACCACTATGCAATAATTTCATAATTCATGAATAATATACGTAGCTTTGGATCTGGACAATCAATCACAATAGACTCGATGATTTATTAACGGTGTAATGCAATTGAAATGAGATCAGTTTGTGTTACTTATACTGATTTCAATAAAGCATTTGATTCCATAACCCAATTCTTCTAGCAAATCCAAATGGTCTCGATTCCATGAAAAATGTATACGCTTGATTAATTGATTTTATAGTTAATAGATTTCAAATAATAACCTGCACATATTATATGTACCTCAAGGATCTCGGCTTAAAGATCAGTCGCATTTAATTTATTTATTGATTATACTGCAAATATCACTCAACTTCTTTTTCTGCATTATATGTATTATATAATTTGTAAATTAAAGTATTTTCCGATAATGTGTTGCGCATACTTATCACTCAACTTTTCTTTTTTCTGTATTATATGACTCATTTTTTATTTTTTAAATTAAAGGATTTTTCCTTGACGCATATACATAATTCATTTAATTTCACGAACTTTCTATTAATGTAATTGTAGTATTTTTCTTCTACAATCTCTCTCTCTCTCTCTCTCTCTCTCTCTCTCTCTCTCTCTCTCTCTCTGTCTATATATATATATATACATATATGTATCTAATATTATATAGTTTCTTAACAATATAAATCAGTAAAAATGGTTTTTTGAAAATGCTGCTTTTAGATTATTCAATCAAAAATACAATTAAATGAATAATCAGAGAATTACATTTTTAAATACGGTATTTCCTCTTGCTGGAAAAAATCTGTCTCAGATCTGTAGAATTAATTTTTGTTTCATTCAGTTACTTGAACTAAAGTGATTAACAGATTGGTTAACGTTTACAGTATAAGAAATGGAAATAACAAGCTATAACAGGTAGTTTCCACTACTATAAGCTTTGCATCTATTGCGTTGCCAGCTCTAATTTCAGTCTTACAATCAGTTTACCTCATGGTCAACTTTGGCGATGTATGTACTGCTTTACGACTTATGCAAAGTATTGACTGATTTTCGTAGGAAAATATTCGATAAATTGCGGTTTCAATTACTAGATATTATGTAATAATTAATCAAAGTTTATATAAATCATGTGAATGATTACATGAACGCATCAAAACGAACAAATCAATAAATAAATATTGACTGTCTGCGACTTGCCCCATGGGTTACATAAAAGTAGATAAACATTTATACGAAAATAATCCAATTTATAAATGTTCTCTATTCCTCTCTTGCAGAGCACTTCAAAACAGATAAAAATTAATACTAGCTGTATACTTAGTAGTGTCATATTATAGGGGAAGCAATAAAAATCCGTTCGGATGTGTTGAAAGTTGATTAATGGATATTGTGCTATAATCGAATAATTGATATTATTAATAATATTAATATTAATCCCATCAAATGAAATGTGTAGTAGATCAATTAAACAACAAACTTCATATTCCTAAAACTTTCTATCTGCATTTATAAATAAAATTACAGGCTCCGTTTGCAACTATATTACGTGTTTATAATTATTACTCTCAACTTATGCATATAAAATGAATAGACGCATGCTTAAATTAAATTGTGAATTTATTGAAATATGAGAATATTAATAATTACATGTTATTTACATCTGCTTGTAGTACAAAATGTACGAATATTTCCAAATCTGAACGTTTATGTGCAAGACTAAACTGGAAAATCAAATAAAAATAATTAATGCGCAAATACAAAATTGAAGGTAAAATGAATGTTACTCAAGGTTTAATGATAATGGAATGAAACAATATTTTGCTTTGAAAAGCAGCACGCTTATTTGAAAGGATGAAAAGGAACACCCTTTTACACGAATATTTTCTTTTTCACTGCCGTTTTTATCAACGTTCTTTTCACGAAAAATGCGGTTCAATTTATCTCTATTGCACTCTCTGTGATAAAGAACATCTTAATAAAAATTATGTAAAACGAACTATAAAAAAAATCCAAAAACTAAATTTTTCGTCACTTAGATTTCTGAAATAATCTACTATATTGTATCCTGGGATATCATCCAAAATATGACACAGTTTTTGCATCACGATTGAGGTTGACATTGAAGTGCGACATTCTGCATAAACTTTTATTCGCGAATTAAAATACTGTGCACAGAAATTATAACAATTTGTACATAGAACAGTGCGTATGAATACCTACAATACTTATTTGATATGGTATAGTCGAAAAAAGCTACGTAGCGAGTAGAAAAGTCGTGACAACATTTTTTCCCGAAAATGATCAGAAAGTTAAAATTACAGTTCGTGCGTGGAAACGGGGGATTGTACTAAGCATTTCTTCGAAACGGCACGACTTTATGGGACTTAATATCGGTGTTGCGACGATAATTTCACCCTCTCTTGTTCATTACCTTTCAGAGCATTTTCACGAGTATACCTAAAAATTCGAAGTTCCGATAAGACCAATTCCATGCGCAGGCAGGTAGCGTGTCGTGACAAGTCGTGATCGGCGTGTAACATGTGCGGACTCTAGAAAATCACGATTCTACTTCCCAAGAATGAAGTGTTAATCTTCTCCGAAAGGTTTTAACGTGCGCAGTAATGTTTTCTTTTTATTAACGGTCATCACACCGTGCAATACAGATGCGTATATAACGCGGAAGAACGCAAATTCGTTACGGATATTAATATTTATTTAATTATCTTTATGTTATCTCAAATCTTGTGACAAGGGCTTATCGACATTATCACTATTCTAAGCCTTTGGCACCCCTTGTCTATTAAATGAAATTATTTTTAAAAGAATGTAATCGAAAGTTTATAATATTGTATTGCTTTATTCAGCCTTACAGCCAAGAGTTGAATTTCCGTTTACAATATCCTATATTTGCAAAACTATCTTATCCGTACATTCGATTACTTCTCTTTCTTTCTCTGTCTCTCCCCCTATTAGTACACTATCTATTGTATGCTTTCCTATTCTCGTCTCTGTTTAAGTTTGATTGGATTTTCTTTGGTGCTCTGAGTTATGGTTCTTTTCTCTTCTTCTTCTTAACTTCTCAAGCCACGCTTCGACGTTTCTATCTTACCTCCCACTCACTACATCCTCAATCTTGATACTTCCTTCCATTTCCTTGCAGTCTCTTGTTAAGCGTTTCAGACTACTAAACCTGTCCCCACAAAGGTCGCACCTTCTCGCTTCATCTTCCAGCCAATACTTGTTCCAATTTTATATGTTTCCGCATCTTGCTTGCGCTAAGAGCTTTTGATCGTCCCTTCTTCCCTACTTAAATATTTCGGTAATTCTGCTATTCATATAAACTTGTACCTTTCGTTATACTAGACTGCTGTATTCTTATATACTGCCCTTGCTGTTGTACCTCAATGTCTCTACTCCTTAAACTCTTTCTCTCTCTCTCTCTCTCTCTCTCTCTCTCTCTCTCTCTCTCTCTCTCTCTCTCTCTCTCTCTCTCTTTTATTTTCATTACTTCGCCCTGCTTAGCACAATCCGTTTCTCTTTAAAAATTCCTCCTTTTAATTCCCGCTGATTCCGAAAAAGGAAGTGTACTAATTTACGTTACGAATTACTAACGACTAACTAGAACTATTAACAGTTATTATTAATGAATTTTATTAATAGACGTTATAATGATTTAGTAATTTTTGGTAAACTTGTAGAAAAGTGTCCTCCGCTCCGATTTCAATGAGCTTTAGATAAGGTCATCATCCTGAACAACATTTTCGTGTAAAGTTTTTGGCGGTCAGCTTTAGTTTAAGAGATATTCGCAAAATACCTTACTTGTAAATTCATGGATGTTCTTGATAGCGGACACCGTACAGAAACATCGTACGCTGAGTATAATACAAACTGTTTTAGGTTAGATTTGGGGACCTAGTCCAGAACTAAACCAAACCTAACCCAGACCTGAATTTATGCATTTACAAGTAAAGTTTTTTGCAATTATCTCGTAATCTGAAGCCGAACGACAAAAACGTTAGAGGGAAATGTTGTTCAGAATGGTGACCTTGACAACATACTGCAAAGTCATTGAAATAGGAAGGGAGGACCCTTTTCTACAAGTTTACATCACTTTTTTATTATATGCGTGTAAAAACTAGCGCAATTTCATTTATCAAGCTGAGAGATTCATGTACATAAGTATCATGTTCATTGATAAATGAACGGTTAGGATCTGCGAGTTTCTCCGGGTTCCAGATTATACCTGAACTAACCGCCAATATTAAATATAACTTTGAGTTGTGATAGTTTGTTTCTTCACTGTGGAAACTACTTTTTCAATAGACGTGCCGCACTCGAATACCCAAAATCTCTGAATTTACTAAAGATTTACCACAAGTTGTAGCAGGAATAAATTCTTATGTCATTGTTAGGTATTCCAAAGCCTTGATTTGTATTCTGATTCATTCGAAAGTAGGTCGACCGCATATTCATAATTGGGTTACACGGATATTAATTTCACTTTTGTACCCTGCGGTAATTATGTTAGGGCAGATACTCTCGAGCATCAACAGGAGTAACGTAACAAGTGTTCTAACCACGCTGTGTCGCTAATTACTTAATACTGACGGAACATGTAGAACTATGCTCTACATATACGTAGTACGTACGCTGTTCTTTTCTGAACGGTTGTTTTTCACTTTTGCCACTAGCCATACGGGGGGACAGTAAACTTTTAATTTCAAGCTATGATTACGAATCTTGGTACTTTTTTTTTAGTAAAACCTACTGCATGCACAGAATATTTCGTTTATATGCGCTACCTTCATGTCACGGTTGCCTCTACAGAAAACTGCGCTAAAAAGAAATTTATTTTTCTCGGAAAACAAATAATAGGTACTATTTACATTTTTCTAGCCTTGCATGGAAGAAAATAACACTGGTATACACTCCATTTATCACAGTTTTTATAATACTAGCTAAAAATGTCCTATCCGAATTTGGCGTGCATAGATGTGTAACTTTATTTACTGAATATTGTGTAACAAATGTTTTTCGAAGTTTTCGACGAAATACATATCAGCGTTCAAAAAACGAATAACATCAAAACATTTTTTAAAATTAAAAAATATTCACTGCACCACTGTTGCAAACTTCGATACCGAACAAAAATAAAATTTTTAATTCTCTAACCAGAGAAACATAATCCTTCCCGAGTATTAATTCAAATAATGAATTGATGATCGGTTAACATACATACGAGCTGCAAGTGGTTCAAAATGGTATAAATCGATGCGTGACGTTTTTTTAGGCTAATTAATTTCGATGAAATTTTCAGCATGTGTATAACTTATATAGATCTACGAAGCGCATATTTTAAATTTTCATTACGGGCTTAAATAAAAAAGTTTCGAGATGTGCCCTTTTTACTTTTTCATGTAATTCTTAGCAATTGCAATTTTCTCAAAATATTTTTTGCATGTCATTTGGTAAATCAATTTTTACAGTTGCTCAAAAAAATTCAGGTCGTTTGGTCTGATTTTAAAAAAAGAATACTGTTTTAAAGGGATTTCGAACACTTTCGTGAGCCACCGTATTAGTAATAGGCCGTGAACATTCTTATTAGAATAGAATATAAAAAATGTGTAGTTTCCAGTACGTATGTGAAAATGAGAGTGAAAGAAAAAATGAAATTTAATTGTTTCATAAAATGTCTCAGAAATGATAGCAGAAATTCTACGGAAAATACAAACAGTGACTTGGCGAATATTAAGTGTTATTTCGCAGTAATATTTTATGGCCACGTGAATGATTGTTACGCACCGTGTTAAGAAAACGCAAGGACAAAAAAACAACCGCACTCCCTGTCGGCCCTTAAAACCACCCCGGTATGAGGTGAACGTATACTCCCGAGGGTGCGATATTCATATGAATGACCGGGCAGTCAAAGTGATAAGATATAAGTTGACGGCTGGTAGCCATCCACGGCTATTTGCATAATGTAGGTTCTCGTTATATACGCCCATTAACCTCCACGCCCCTTATGTCCCGTCGTCTTCCACGGCATCCGCTCTGCTAACCATTTTCCATGCGTGGGCCACTCGAATAAGGAGTTTACACCTCTGCGCTAGATTTGCCCAACATAATATTTTATTGCCCGTTACTAATTTTCTCAACTTATTTTATGTCCAACTATATGTACACATTGTACACAGCGAGAAACAAAATTGAAACAATCAATTTTCTTTTCCATTTTTTCAGAAAGTCTACATTTAGTCTTACTAAATAGAAAGTCTACATTTATGTGTTTATTAAAATCGGGTCACAGAATACTCAAAGGACACATGATTTTATATTGATTTTTCTCAATTTTGCACCAGTCCAAAATGTTAACCAAAAAATATATTTAACACTTCATCTAAAAACCTCTGATTGCTCTTATAGATGCAAATCGTTTTGACATATTTGTGACTAGATTTCTAAAATATTCTCGGGATTTTAATTCCCACTGTTCCTCTATCTAGTCCCATAATTGTTTTAGAGGAATAGGTGGAAACTGATATTTTTTATTTAATTTCCACTTCAACAAAGTCTATATCTTTCAATTGTATTTAACCCTTCGTCTGCATACTGAGTCGTTTATGTTCCCTAATTTCTTACTGCTCTAGGTTTCGAAAAAAACAATAAAAATTCTGGAATACGTATAGAAGTCCCCATTTTAATATGTAATCGTTGAAAAGAATGTAATATTGGCAACGAAGAAACGGAAGAGCGAAATTTCGCTCCAGACATAAACGACCTAGGTCGCCAACAGAGGGTTAAGTCTTGGCTTTGTGCTGGCCAATTTAAAACTCTGTATAGCTGAGCATTTAACCATTGCGTGGCCACTGGTTAGTTCGTCCTTTAACACATTACACTGATCCAACGTCATAATCTTTTACGTTCCATTTTTTTCAATTTTTTCTCTCATTGAATAATTTTCGATCCATCCATCGAAAAATATGCAAATATACACATAAAATAAACAAATATGCACTGAAGTGTTCACTAATGTATATGGGACATATAGTATCTTGTACATTGTAATTAGCGTTGCAACAAATAATAAGCATTTTTTCTAGATGTTAATTGATGACCATCGTCTGTCAACATTAATTTATATGCGGATCATGTAATCGAATCGTACATTTACACTAATAACATTGTGGCACGATTATGCGTCTCTACACTCTCTCCAATGAGACAAAATACACGAACTTTTTAATCATTTTAAAAATCCAACATTCTTTTCCATCACATTCACTCTTAATTATTAGACTTCTGGAATTTTAAAAAAATTCAAATGTATGTACTATATATTGTGGTATAGTATTGGTAATATATGGTATATATTATGGTGTATATATATATTATACCATATTGTATGCCATTAAAAAGGACTTAATTATATTACTCATTATTTCACACGAATCCTGTTAGCTATGATAATGAAACTGAATTACTCGAAGTCTAAATGCAAACTGCTACAAATAACACTTGCAAGTTTGAAATTACAGAAACATGATTAATAATTTGCATTGACTATGTGTTGTTACTGTTCTATTAAATATCACAAAGTAACAGACAGAAAATATTTTCATAAAAAATTGTTCGGTTGTGGATTTTGGAAGTGAAACGCGGACGATTGTTCCGCCCAAGGTCGTATATCTTGGGCCCGGTTGGATCGCGCGGACGTGTCACTCCCGATACCGCCGAGGAATACTGTCCGCCAAATTAATTTTGGACAGCCGTTTCAATATTTGATCGATTAAATTTAATTTGGAAGCGCGTTTCGTCCCAGACCTGCTAGAGGACTCGTCGGTAAGGCTGATCTAGCAGGCCCTGCCTTAGACGCGTCGGTTCGTCTTTTGTTTGGTCGTTGTTTTCGATCGCGAGAGCGTTTCGGGTCGGATCTTGGTTGTTGGAGATCCGTCTTTTTTAATAGACTTGAAACTGAATGTTCACGTTTGAAACTGAATGTTTCACGTTTGAAACTGAATGTTTCACGTTGAAACTTGTTTAAATATGTCGAACTCTGGATATACGCGCGACGCACGATGTTATCGCAACGCGATCACGAACAGAAGAGAGCTCAGATCGAGCGGCCCTCACGAGCATCGTTTTTGAGAAAAACCGCTTGTCCTCACGAGAATCGTTTCGGACAAAAGCTGATCGCTCGCCAGGCTCGCATAGCACGACGACGGAACCCCGTCTTAGCAAAACTGAATGTTTCACGTTTGAAGACTTGGAACTGAATGTTCGAAAAAGACTTGGAACTGAATGTTTCATGTCTGAATCAAACTAGTGAGAGCGTTTGATTTTTAGTTCTTCCGTCTCGTGAGACTCCTCTATGTATTGAGAGGGCAGTCCTCATGGAAGAGGAAGTGCACTGATTGGTTCTGCTGAATGTTGCGTTACCCAATCAGCGCATCATTGACTGATTGTCACCATGTTTGGGTGAGCTGAATGGGCCTTGCCCTGGAGAGCGTAAGCTGATGCCGGTCTCTCAACAAGGCTGATCCTCGACACTTTTGAACAGTGCCTTTTTCTTTGGGTGGTCCTTCGTAGGACTTAATTTATGACGTCCCGTAACCATAGGAAGTGAAAACAAACGAAAGGCAGACTGTGAATGCGAGCCTGAATGGTCGTCACTGCTGCGCCGTGCCTAATCGTTGAAAGTGATCACTTAGTTACGAGCGTATCATAAACAATTGTCCGAAGGCAAGCACCACTTGAATTGTTCCTTGCGACGGAACAAAAATTAAATAGTAGAAGTTACATTAAAATCATAGGTGCTCAAATAAACAAATCCGCAACAACAACCGCCGGTGAAAATTTCATATTTCATCAAGATAACGTCAGCGTGACACCGTAACGTGTGTAGTAGACTACCTAAATGAAAAAAAAAAATAAGTGTTTCAGAGTGGAAAATTAGTGGGCGACACTAACATGAGGTGTTTATGAAAATTGAAAACAGCTTAAGATAATATTACAGAGTTAAACATGTGTATCAAACAGAAATGGATTCAAATCGGTCGTAACTATCTGAAAAGACTATTGACGTCGTTACCCAAGCGTTGGATGTACAACAAAGTTAGATATGCAAAATATTAAAAATTACATTTTTCCATTTTTACCGAGATTTTCACCAAATATTATATTATTTCTATATATACCTAAAAATTAAGAATTTTTCTATGAATTTCTTGTACTGGTGCGTAGCATTTTGCAATTACAGTACCTATATTTATAAAACTAAATAAATCAGGTGTGCTATTGTTTCTTTGTCACACATGATACCGTTCAAACGGTTCGAACCAACGAGATATTATCGAAATAATTTTCCATATGCATCGACCATATTCGAGTAAGGAGACATAAGTTCGAACACCTACTATGCAGCTTCCAGGTAATAGGTACGCATAGAAAATTATTTCGATAATATCTCGTTAACTATTACATCTAGGACATATTTTGTGTTCCCTGTATCGAGTGCATCACCGAACAGGCAGTAGTACGTTAGGTAGTCGTAACAGAGCCAGTTTTTCCTGTAATATACAATTTAGTCAAAAGTAATTGTGAGTAACATTGTATTTTAACCCACCATTCAAATGCAGCAATTCTGAATTGAACGTTCCCACAAGATACAATCTTACCGCTAGATTGTATCAAACGTAATATTAAAGTTACGACGCCATTACTAACATATCCCAGGAGCTACCTGATGTCGCATCATGTTCGTCCACGCACCTACTAACAATTAGAAAACTATATACCTTTATAAAACGCTCACCAGCCACTTGCGCTACCGCTCGACCCAGGCTCGTAACATCTTATTGGAAAATTAAATTTCTTCTTATTGTAAGGAATATATCATCTGTTACAAGGTTTCAAAAGGTTTTGCGTTCAATAAATTAAAGCAGTAGCACACACTAGAAAGCGTTCAGATACTTATTAAAATAAACTCTCCAAAATCTCAAAAGACACGATTTTACGTTTATTTCAACTTGAAAAATTATTAATATTCTAACTCTGTTACATTTAGATTACTAGATACAATATTTTATTCCCGAAACCAAAATACTAACAAAAAGATATATTTAATATATTGTCCAAATATCTTTGATGTAAAATATCAACAGTACGAAGGAGTGGCGTGTTTGTACATATCTGGTAACCATGAAGTTCTAGAATTGCAATCTGTACTAGTTTTGTATAAAACACTGAACTTGAATTGACTGTAATGAAGCGTGTTGTACAAAATAGAAAAAGAGTTCGAACGCATAGAGTGTGTTGAGGCCCATAGTTTTAATCAGCTCGGCAATTTACCACATCATACCATCTCATGCCAACTCGAACCAGTGTCGTCAGACCGGAGAAATTGAGGGGAATACAGTTACCCTCTCTCTGTCAGTATCGGATTAGTCATATGATATGGTGATTCATGCACGACAGAGACGAAACGCGTCACGTGATCGGGCTCTGGCGGAAGCGTGAGGATGCTCGCCGCCGGGTAATGGGGGAATGGCGTTATAAAAGGGGTAAGGTAGAGTGGGAGACAAATCTTAATCTGGCGAAACTGCCTCGAATCAAGAAGCGCGCATACCCACCTGCCCGGTGCAGCAGAATGTCGCGTACTGTAGCCATTGCAGCGATCGCTGATTGATCGAAAACGTAGTCCGAGAAATCATATAAAAGCAGCGCAAACCAATTCTCTCTGTCCGTCAGAAACAAAGGTTACACAAAGATTAATTTCTATACTAATAAACGCACGAAACACACAATTGGAACTATAGATCAACCATCTTTCAATACATCGATCGAACGTCGTTAATTGTAAGTTGAATTGGATCTGGATTAGATTGACTCCTCCGCGGTTTGTACTTGAGCGTCCATCATATCGGTCTCGACGATCGGACGTCTCAACAGTGAGGTTAAAATTTGAGAAATATTCCAGTTAAGCGGACAAAAACATCGGAACAAACATTTGAATTTTTCAGGGGTATTTTAAGGGCAGACAAAAATTTTAAACAATCAATCGTAAAGGAGGTTAGTTGAGTATATTCAAAAAGAGGTGGCAAATTAGCCTCAATGGCAGCAAAAACATTAGCGGAAGACCTTGATGGAAAATGTAGTAGATGTAGAGGCATAATGGTGGTATAACGATCAAGTTAATGCATTTTTGTTTTAGCTGTGTAATGACAAAAAAATTTGAAAACAATCAGGTATAATTTTTTACAGCGATTTTACTAATTTATATTATTTCTATGCAAAACTTTAGTTATGAAAGTTCAATAAACTTTCTCGAAAACTGCCTGAGGAGGTTAGAAAATATTCAAGAATTGTAGATTCTACAATATTCCCTAGTCTTTTAATTTGAAAGGAATGAAAAAGTTGTTGTATCAACTATAACAATTAATATTTTAAAATTATAATAGTCCTTTAAGTAAATAACTATACTAGCCCCTTTCCAAATAATATGGAGGAAAAACCTTCATAAACTTCGTCATACAGTTTTAACCTATCATACATGTTACAAATGCAGTGAATTTTCGATATATGTCAAAAACACGGGTCCTGTCAGAGTCATGTATCGTCCAGGAGACATACCCAAGCCGTGTTATGTTTACACTCCTTGGTGTCCGAAGCCTCCCGAGCTTCGTGGCCTCTCACGGGATATACCCCACGGTAGTGGGGATAATTCTGCGACGTTGATCATCCAGATCTTGGCGACATACATAGAGAAATCATTGTGCATATAACTTAGAGCGTCAATAACAGTAAAAACTGAAATTGTTTTCCGATTTAAAATGCTTTATACATATTAACTCTTTAATGTAGAGAATCAGTAAAAATAATTTTATTTTGCAATTTAAATAATTTCGTATATGGTCAGTGAAATATAAACGGAGCGGATTACATTTAAAATAATAATGTAAACAAACTTCTCCTACAGTTGTATGCACCAAAGTGTAGGCAAAAATTAATTCAAACGCAACCGGCTCAGCGTACAATGCAAAAAGTATTCAGTACGTGAGATCTGACACATGTATGTGTAGTTTCGAATTAGAGATAAAAATCCGTATTATACACGTGTACGTATTTTATCATGTCCTGCGGAAAACAATTGCTATAGTGCAAACTATTTTCTGAACGTAAGTAGAACTTGTCTTCAATCTGGAAATGACGAGTAGGTACATAAGTATGAAATGTTTTTCGACTAATATCTATGTTTTCTTTTAGATCATTAAAATTATAGACTAATATACAGGGCGCGCAGAGATATACTAAACAGTGTTTTTCTCTTACACGGTAAGTAGGAGAAAAAATAATAGACAGAAGTTTTACTATGTTCTATCAGCTGTGCAATGGGGTATATTATATTAATTTTTTGTGAAGCAGACGTGTCTTTGTGGTTTTATTTAAATCTTTTCCTTTTTTTATAATGTCCTGGAGATAAGACAAAATCAATGAATAATTTATTGGGTTAATTAAACAAATTTTTCTCATATTCGATTAGAATGTACGAAATATTTTATTTTTTAAATGATTAATGAACAGTACAATTAATAATATTATCAGCTACTAGCACCGTGTTAAATAATCACGAATAATATTTCATAAAGCGAAAAACCTCGTTTCTGTGTGTAATAGTTATGCGGCCCGAAATTGGAAAGCCTCAATCAATCGATCGCACATACTTTAAATCAAAATAACTTTCTTATGAATAGACCAACCGACTTCAATTTTTCGCAAAGCTAGGAACTAGTTTACTTGATAACGTGTAACGAAAATTTTGGAAAAATTATATTCAGTTGGAATCCCGTTTTAATAGATTTGATAATAATTTTCTAGAAAAATGGTTTCATTGGTTAAGTTTTGCTCCTCGGCATATCTCATGCTTTAGACCAATGTTATACAGGGTGTCCCAGTATTGATGGTACAACCATAGAGGGGATGATTCTTCACGAGAAAATAAGTCGAAAATATGCAATAAATTTTTATCGATTGAGGCTTTGTTTTCGAGAAAATCAACTTTGAAGATCCGTCAAGTTTGCGTGCCTGGCATTTGTAAGAAGTAGAATCAGAAGGCCATGATCAGACACGTCAGACGATTCCTATTCAATAGCCCGTGTGTTTGCCGAATTTTAAAATTCGATTTTCTCTAATACGAGGCTTCAAATGAAAAATGATTCATTCCATATTCTCGACTTATTTTATCATGTAAAATCACCCCTTCGACGGTTGTACCATCAATACTAGTACACCCGGTATATTGGTTGGCTACTGCAAAACAGTTTTGTTAACATCTAACAACGAGTTTCTACGTGGTTAAATGTAACTGGCTAAGCTTCACATACATAATTACGAAATAATAAAACCGAGTCCAATCAGATCAAACGGCATCCAGATGTAACTCCAATGCAAACACGATTCGTTTAACAGAGCAAAGCGGTATTAACACAATCGTCATCTTCGCTCTATTTAATTAGTGGATTCGTACAGAACGCAAGCATTGTTTGTGGTAATTACTTTTCAGAGAGACACAGCAGAGGGAAGATAAAGTGGAGAAGCGAGAAAAAAGGGAACGTAGGAAGAAGGTTCAGAAGGGTCGTAGAGTAAAATCTAAAGCGGAGCGTGGTAAAGAGAGCTCAGAAAGCATATAAATAATAAAGCCGTTGACTTCATAACTCTACTCATTTTTGTGGACTTCGAGCTCCCATCCCCCTGTCCTCGCCCTGTCCCTGTCCCTGTGCCTGTGCCTGTGCCTGTTCCCTACTCGTTGCTCCTCTTGTTATGTTGAACAATACCAAAAGAAGCCCGTGGAGGAGGGGTGACTGAAGGCTGGGGTTTAAGCGGCGAGACAACCGTGTCCGATTAATTGTGCCCGGAGGACTTGTACACTCAAAGAGGATAATTCACCCATGCTATTTTATTCCTATTAACGCAAGCTTTACGGCCACGTCCAACCAGAGATGGGGGATTTTTCAGACTTTTCTGATTGCATGTCGGAGGGATTTAGCAAATCGGACTAATTCCGGCCAACGCGTGAAAAGTCATGGCAATCTTTCAGTTTGGCACAAAATTTATTTCAACCACGAGACATAGTACTGTGACGCTTTCTTTTACAAACTGCACAAATTGTCGACAATTTTCACAGTTTAACGTCAACAATAGCAAATAATAGACAAGTATAATTCTTTTCATGAGTAGATTCTTGGTAATACTAAACTTAAACTTGCTAAACTGTTCCAATTTGAATACATCAGTTATAAGAATACGCGATAGAATATATGTATTAATTATGGATTGTGTTTCATCTTGTAATATTTCGCGAAAATTGTTCACATGTGTTAAAATGTGTAGAAAAGTTACGCGCTCTTTAGTAATAATAATATTTTAGTCGTAATAATAACGCACGGTTATTACTCCTACGAAGAAGAGATATTAGACGATATTTTTGTAAATAAATACATGCTATCACTAACATCAACACTAAATCAACCAAGCATTAATAGTATCTGGTAAATATTGCCTTATAAAAATGGCATCCCTAAATTTATTAAGATTGTCCGTAATTTTCAATATAATGAACAATATAATTGTCCGTAATTTTCAATATAATGAATGATTGGATATGAAAATTTATTCCACTATTTTCCATAAATGAATTTTTATCGTGGTAGATTTAGTGTTAACAGATTAAATTGAGATCTATACACGCATCTCTTTGTAAATAGGGATATAATGGTTGGCAACAATATATTCAGTTAATACAGTTTGAACAAAGTTACTTTGCGTATTTATTTCGAGAAAATAGCTTACGTAGTTAGTTGGCTATATTAGTTTTCCTCAAAAATATCATCTGTGAATTTTGATGAGATAATACCACGATATTACAGTACCAGGAAAACAAAATTTGTAAAGAAAAATATATTAGCAAAAATGGGTACTTTGTCCAAGGAAAGCACATTCTGCAAGGAAAGCAACATTGTAGAAATATATATCTGGAAACTATAAAAATGATAATTACAGAATGTGTCTTTTTCTTCTAGATTCTAAATTATTGTAACAAAGATTGGAATTATAGCTTTTTATGCAGATCTGCCTTCATTTATAGTTAATGTAATTGAATGGCATTTACTTAGATATCGTCTATGTATGCTAGACAAAAAAATGTTTCAAACTTGACAAAAATTGTTTGTTTTGGAAAAAATTTTTACGAAGTATTGTTAAGGTATATGTACATTATTCAGTTCTGGTGTAAAAAGTAAATCTCAGAATCATCCAGACTCTTTGACAGATTGATTCCGCTTAAAGTCTTAACTATGTAGGATTGCGAAGCTTCGAACGCGAAACTGCGATTGACATTGATTTACATACGTTTCGTATTGCTATCTGGAAAGTTCTCACCAGCAGGTGGAACTACTAACCGCTTATCTGCTGAGGACAAAGATAAAACCAAAAGACGTGAGATCAGCACTTTTTTACAAACTCTCGAGCCCCACTATTTTTCAAGAATTTATGTCAGTCAGGATTCATTCATTTTCAACGTATTTTCCTTGCAGATTTAACCAGTCCGATCTAAAGGGCGCCGTTAAAAAAAATATTAAAACGTTTGTTAGAAAAATACTAAAAGTAAGACGAAAATTAGAATACGCCGAAGAGAATAGTGTGTTAATTGTTCAATAGTTGATTGTGATCTAAAACAATATTTCTAGAAAGTGAATATATCACTTGTTTTACATCCTATCGATCTATATTAGAATACGTGAACAGTTGTTAATTAAGTTTTTCAAAATAGTGAAAAATTCAATATTTAATTTGAGGCTGTGCTTGCGCAGATAATCAGAATGTAATTTTGTTTGTATGGAAAGCACTAAATACTACGATACCAAAAATGTGTATTACACTACTTTCATAGTAACGAACACGTAAGTAATCAAGGTTAAGGAAGAATCTCCTCAAATCGAGGTAAGAATTGGAGAATTCTCAAGAACACATGTTACGATGAAAAAATTTATTTCAATGTTATTTTTTCTATGACTTTTTCATGCGTTGAATGTTTTATTTTTTTAATAAAATCATGTATTTTTCAATGCACTTTCAATGCGATTCTCTATATATTCGAAGTCAGTATTAAGCTGTATATGTCAAACAGTTAATAATTTTGAGAATACGAAAATATAAAAATTAGACGAATTTCTGTATTTGATCTAAAAAACAGACCTATAATTACCAACATCAGGGAAGTAAAATATTTTATTAGTACAGTGACTCCACTTAAAATTCGTACACACTTTAAAAGAGAATAAAATTTTTTCAATCAAACCAAACGGGTTGACTTCTTTTTAGAAATTACAAAGATTAATAACTTATCACACATCTAACTCACTAGATGATGTGTAAAACAATTTTAGGAAAATTGGAAATGATCGAGATCACAGAATAAATACTAAGGCTCCTTGTTACAACTTCTTCTTATCTATGCCTGTATTGAAAGTTTTAAAAATACGTCGAATAAATATATATTAGTTCTATGTATTCTTAAAATTTTTGTTAATGTTGTTATAAGCTACAAATGGTTAAATATAACGAAAATTGCAGTTTTTCACGATTTTCGTTCTCTTAAATGGACCTACCTACTACGCACTTATTAATAATAAATAGGTAGCGAACTATATGCATGTATGACAAAAATGAGCAAGTGTAATTTAAAACAGTAGAAACCTATTAAGCATATTAGGAAAAAGATAAATATTTATTTCACTTCATTTGTTACAATTCAGAGAGAAAATTTTTATTTTGCATACAGATCCGCTGTTTAGTAATAAATCTAAAGATTCTTACATCTTTCAATGCCTGTCGTTTTTTTCTGTATCAATCGATTTTTATGAAATTTTCAGAATGTATATAATTGACACAGATCTGCAAAATGTAGTTTCAAAATTTTCAACATAGGCCCACATAAAAAAGTTGTAAACAACAACTTTTAGTATTTTTTCTGTAATTCAAACCAACTGCAGTTTTTTAAAAATTTCTTTTTCAGATCATAAAGTAAACTAATTGTTTAAATTTGCCAAAAAACCATGAACCAATATTTAAAAAATTATCACTATTTTACAGTATTGAACTTTGTAGTACAAGTAGCTTTATAATTTTTATGGAGAATATCGAATTGAATAGATTAGTACGTTAACAAATATACGATTCCATTTAAAACGGCATCGATGATCATGTCATAATTTTGTTATGAGGAGTTTCTTGATAAAACAATAGTAACAAACATATGGAGCTGATGCTGTTTAAAAATATCACTCTCTGATATTTAAAGGTTCGTGTTTCAATAAAATTAAAAATACACGTATAGGATACCAATGCGTCATACTGCTTGAGTGTATCTAAAAGAGTTAAATTTACAGTTCCTATTAAAATAATAGCAATTATTCAGAAAATAATATGTGCTGTTCCGCCCTCTATGTATTCCGGGGACGAAGATGATGAAAGAAGACTCACCACTGGGGAAATAGTCCAGACTCTGCGGAATAATATGTGTTTTCTTACCAAAAATGAAGTTAAGCCACTTTCAAAGTTAACAACCAGATTCGTTATAAAATTTGAAAGAGCCCAAGTCCATTCGACATAATTTAAAATGCTACAAATTGAAAAAACAATGCTCAATTTACTTTATATATCTTTACAACAATTCAAAAACACAATTTATGCAATTCAGGTCATTTTCTAACTACATAAATTACATACATAACAATTTACTGCTCATCTACATTTTGTGTATGCGGGAGGAATTTGAAGAAGCCATGATGCTCCGGTGGTATGTATCGTAGTATGTCCATCATGTCCTTGTATTTCGCTGTTGTAATTCGTCTTATATTTTTATAAATTGGTGTCAATGTAATATTTTCCAATTTTCTTGGTCTACCCCGACGTGGTAATAAATCCAGGATTTTAAACTTTTCATTATCATCCATTGATATCTTATAGAAAACTTTATATGGTTTATCTCTTAAAAAACGCATCCAGCATATTTTTAACCAATTTATTGTTTCTCCGTCAGAATTCTTTACTCTTTTAAAAATTGCATCCTCCAAAAATTGTATTGATATGAAATCCTCTTGTTTCATTTCATTTAGAATAAAGTTATTACCTTTCCGGCACTTTTTGATAATATCCATAAATGATAAGCGCATAAAGTTGCGCCTTTCAAACAGTCTGTTGTAAGAATTTAATAATTTACCGTAATCACCGGAGATGAAATCAATATTTTACTGTTAAATATTACAGTTAGGCGAGACCGAGGAAAGTCGATTTCTTCAGTTTTCGGTTCCTGCAATTTTTGTTTCAATCACTTACATTACATGAGAAAAGGATGCTAAAATATTCTTTGAACTTTACTTTTTACATATTGTAAGTGTAACTTTTAGAAAAATACGTACAAAATAAGGTATAAAATGTTTACTTGTACATCTCTATTTTTTATTAACATATTTTTTAATTCTATATTTTACCAATATATCTCAATATTATAATTCCATCTATGTTATATTATATATATTTGCACATTGCATCAGTGACATTGAATCTTCGTTCATTGCGGTATAAGCTTTCTTGAAAATATTTTTTCGAGAAATAGGAGAAAAGAATCCAAATTAAAAAAAGAAAAATAGTCAGGGCAAAATACGCCGTACCAATGTACCCCAAAAACGAGACGAATCATGTACCCCATCGGAACACATAAACAAAACGGCAAAACTTAATTACTTTCTCTTCAAATTACTTCCATAATAAAGATTCCATAATACTAAGAAAATGTGTATATTACCAAAATGATATTATTAGTACTCTACTCTTCTGTGTACATTGATCATATACAATTCAGTCAATTCATTTATGCCGAACTGATTAATTAAATGTTACCGTAACATTTCGTAATTTGTTATACAACTATTACTTACGTGATACAGCTTCAATGCGTAAATTAAATGCAGCACTCACCTAAAAAGAAATTTAATATTAATATTCATGTCAAATATTTTATGTTCATGATTCGGACAGAATCGTGGAAAAGAAATAAAAGATCTGTGGTAATAATTTTGTTGTAGTTATTATAATAGTATCCTTATTTGAGGTACATGGAATTTGTAGCGTGTTAACCCTTAGCACTCGAATGGCGACTGTAAGGCGCCACTAAAAATTGCTGTATCATTATTCAAAATATTTTTTACATCATTAAATTTGTTTGTATATAATAAATTACTAAACATTTCATTACTCTACGAGTAAATTGCACTATTTTCGTATGTATAGTATGAAAAATATATATAAAAGGGAAATATTCTAGATCGGAAGAAATGTTTCGTTTTAGAGTTAAAATGGCTTCGAGTGCAAAGGGTGAATACACTGATAACTCTGAAATCATTGTTAACGAGTGCATCGATGCTCATCCTGCTTATACAAACCGACACATGAATGCCAGACATCCCGAAAAATAAAAGCCTATTTAAATCCATCTCGCGACAGCAAACAATCGCATGTAGTCATCTACGCCCCGCGTATGCGCGCCTGACCAATTGACCGACCCAGAATCAAGACACTGAAAGCCATGCCAGTTCATAACACCCGCTATATGTATTGTATGTGCGTTTTCAAATGTTCAAGCCGCCGCGTTCTATTAGCCCTCATTAGCTTCAAACTTTCTGCACCAAGCGTCTTCTGTAACAAGATTTCAACAACCAAAATCACTTCGATCACGCTATGCTAGGTGGCAACCGCCACTCCAGAATAGGGTTGCCCTCACTTCAAAAACTACAATCCGATTCGTAGCGCCTCTACCCCTCATTTCTTCGAAAGAATATTTAAACTAATTCGTATTAGTATTTCTCTCGCGATTCTAATAAAAACTCCGTTACTATGAAATACACACACACACACATACCCTCCCTCAGAGAGAAGGGGGAGATAGAGAGAGAGAGAGAGAGAGAGAGAGAGAGAGAGAGAGAGAGAGAGAACTACAGTAAAATCAGTCAAACGAATAAGCACACATCAAAGACAACAGGTGTAGTAACTCCTTCCATCCCAGAAGGTGATCCTTCGAGCGTGTTTCGAAATACAGTTTTATTTCGCTATAAATCGATGGCTCGAGACGGCTTTCGTCGTATTGCGAATGAGGGTGCCTATGCGGCTTCACTTTCTTCTCGAGTAGGCCGAGAGAGAGAGAGAGAGAGAGAGAGAGAGCACGGAGAATGAGCGAGAAGCGATGCAACGGCAGACCAAAAAGTTGTCGGCCGTTGAATATGACATACCCTCTCGTTCTGGCACTAACAAGGAAATATCGGGGACTGATATACTCCGATTTTGATGAATAGACTGCGGATGTTTATGCACATTTACCATTTTTGTAGACGAATTTCAAGGAAATGGAATCAAATAAAATTTTATTTTCAATGCTAGCAGCCTTCGCAGATCTGAAATAAATAAAAGTCGTATTAAATTCTGTCAAATTTTAAACTCCGGCATTTTTTGAAAATTTTTACAAGCCGTAAATGCACAAAGATCCGCAGTCTATTGATGAAGCTTTGCATAAATATTTATTAGACCAATCTAGGAAGATAGCTGTGATTCGTTCGTGTCCGTTTTTCACTTTAAGGGAGACAGGTATAAACCCTTTTGTCCGAACCACTCTTTTTGTATACGTGCGTATAAATCGTAAACAACAAAAGATATCAAAAAATGGTTGAAATAAAAGTCGTACCGTTTCTTGAGATCTATAAAGCTGTGTGTACATTTTTTTCAAAAACAAAAAAAGATTGGGAATTCAAGTTCCCAAAAAGAAAGATTTTTTCACAAAAATTTATACGCAGCTTTATAGATCTCTTATTTTTTTTATATCTTTTGTTGTTAACGCTTATATAAACGCTTCGATCGGGCTAGAACTTATTTGGATTGCATGATAATTTTTAGAAACAACAGTCAGTATAGGTAAATATTGACAACATACCAAACAAGTAATCAATACAGATTTAACCGACAAGCATTTCAAGATTTCCGCGGTAAACGCAAACACGACACTCGATAATGACGCCCATGAGAATGAGTCAACCGTTAAGGGGTGGCTGTCGACTTAAAGAGTTAAAGAGGAAGTATTCACATTTACAACCAGAAGCATGATCTACGATTAAAAGCATGCGCAAATCATGCGTAAGCATTTGTTATATCAATGTGCATCATAATGTGCAACAAAAATAAAACGGTATCAACGGTATTAACTTTAGATAAAAATAATACATTAATACAATAGTGATTTTGATAATAATTACGTCCTGTTTTTAAAACTTATTTAAAAACATAAATGATTAAACGTAAAGCATAAAACAAGACTATAATATAGAATATTATTAATATAATTAATACAGAATAGGCATGCTACAATTTCTAATTTAAAGTAGTTAGGACACAAAAAGTGTCAACAACACTTACTACTTCTCTAATGATAGGCGCGTTTATTACTGAGGGTGTAGATTAAATGGTAATGGTAATGGTAAATGGTATTTTATCCCTCTGAGTGTACGACGAAAAAGAACTACATTTTGTTCTCTAACAGCAACTAATGCAGCTTGCTGCAACAATATTTGCATCTCAGACAATTTACATTTTCAAATTAAAATAATAATTTCTAATTAATATGTTTCAAATATTACTAATACCACTGTTCAATCAACACTCTAGCAATGAGTTCGTTAATAGCAAAAATATTAGTAACTTCTGGATATAAAATAAAGTTCATTGTTAAATCCGTAGCGCATGAAATGTTCAAAGTTCAAATTGTTTCTACAGTACGAAGTTCACAAAAAATTCTATACTGCATAAGTTCAAATTTCTAAAATTATTGGCCAATAAATACTTTAACAAAATGAAAATGGAAGACTTCGACACTGACTATACAACATTCAAAATAATAGGAGAATAATTGAAATATTGAATCACGTATTATAGAATACAAAAATATGGAAAAATGATAACTTATCGAGATATTTAAAAAATATCTTTACCGAAGTGGATGCTCGAACGCTTCTTCATTACACTGTAAAACATTTGCAGAGATGATGCTTTTCAAATGTTTTCATTGTAAATCTTCTTCTTTTCTTTAACTCTTCATCTAACGTATCCGCCTTAAAAGAGAATACCTTTTTAAACGTGGACCAAAAGAAATGAATTTTTTCAGAAGTTAGATCAATAAATTCACTGCATGACGTGAGAAAGAAGTTTTTGAAAAATTAATGTTCGTCGGAATTACGAAGAAAATACTAAAGGTTGCTTTTTACAACTTTTTTTATGTTTTACAACATAAAGCTTTACTGAAGCTTTCATAGAAATCGATTACCGTTCCTATGAGCTACAAACGATTAAATATGGTGAAAATCGCAGTTTTTTCAATATAGACACCTACATAAAAAAGCTGTAAAAAGCAACCTATATTATTTTCTCTGCAATTTAGACCAATTGCAATTTTTTCAAAATTTCTCCTTCGCGTCATGTAATAAACTAATTGTTTTCGCTTCTCAAACAAGTTCAAGTCGTATTGGTCGTCTTTTAAAAAAGGTGTTCGCTTTTGCAGAGGGTCAAACACTCATGCGAGACACAACATGAAACTGCTGCCATTTCTACGACTGATTGAATTTCTTTAAAATTCTACGCTACATTTTAGATAACATCTTCTAAGGATATTAAACATTTTTATTTCAGACGTTTTAATTTTTGCTAAGTTAAGAGTTATGTTAATGTCAATATAAAAAGCTGGAGTTTTTCACAGATTGATTATCTTTAAAAAAAATTCTTGAAAACATAGCACCTGTTTTAAATAGTCAAGGTGGTCTACCTCCTTAAAAGAATTGCAAGCTGCGTCTGTTAATGCTTTCAATATAATTCTGCTGAGGAGCATTTTACCAAAGTGTAATATATACTAATGGAGTTTAGATGTACTATGCAATAGAATAGTTGTTGCAAAATATAAATTAAAAAACTGCATTCTCAGAGCTATAAAATTCACAACTGTACCGTAGTTATGCTATATGAAACACTGTTTCATGTTCGAAATGGAAATGTAGTTCAAATAGTTTGCTATGCGTTTCGAGTTTGTTTCATTCCTAATGCCATAAATCAAAAGCAAATCTGTTTACCCTACACTGTACAGTGTTTACTCTATATATGTCCAAAATGCCTCGCCGATAAAAGTTACATACGGGATAAAATCCGGTATTTTAATCATTTTTGTAATGATTTTCATACTTTCACATCATAGAGTAGGTATCCTCCTTTTTTAAAGAATTTTTCTTAAAAAATTACATTCCCCGATAAAGTTCGCAAAATGAAAGGTTTAAGTACCCTCATAGTACCCACAGAGAAGAGTACAAGCGTCTACTTAACATAGGTTCTAAACGTAATCCTTTCCCCGTAAAATTAATTTTTATTATTTATTAGGGTTCCATATCATGACTTTCAACACAGAGAAGTTGGAAGTATTAGTTCAGAGTTGTAACCACAAGACACACATAGACACAAAATTGTAAACACAAGACACACATGGACACAAGATTGTAAACACAAGACACACATAGACACAAGATTATAAGCACAAGTCGTAATACAAATTTTCAGTTACGTCTTACGTATACATTATACGTTATATACGTTACGTATACATTCAATGTGTTGCGAAGAAAACCAGTTATGATATGGAACAGTAATAAATAACAAAAAGTGATTTTTCAAGGGAAGGATTGCTTTTAGGACCTATGTTCATTAGACATTTTTTACTCCTCTCGGTGAGTACTGTAAGGCCTATAAGTGACGGACCTCTTTTTGTTATCCTCTGTAACTGTAATTTTTAAATTATATTCCACACTTTAACCGCATTATAAATATAGTCCAATAATTCGGCATACTTGATCCGGCACTGCTGAAGTCCCCAGCATGCCGGATTATCGGAATTCTATTTTACATGGACACCTTTAAATACCAATAGAAATATGATTAAAATAAACACCGTGGCGCCAAACAACATAACCAGGTCAAGGGATCTCATGCAAAAAACAAAGACGACAAAGAGAAAGTTTTCCATTGCTAAATTATCCATATTCAACTCTTTCCTACTTCTGTGCGTGGTCAGGGCACAATGGAAGGGCATGTCACAAGGTACTCCATACTTTTTGATCTGCATTAGTCGTACCAGAACCGAACTTTATTTAGTCGATTCGAACAGTGTAGAATAAAGAAGACGAAAAGGAGCGATGAATGAACCCGGCCTTCTGAATATAACAATGGCTGTACATTCGATATGCTGAATCTCGAGCTTTCTGTCAGACTGACTGCTCGCGGTCATCTCTCTGATCGGTCGAGTTTAGGGTCTCAAACCCAGGGTCATCAGGAGTTATCGAGTGAAGATGTGTCAGGCGCAGATAGCCGCTGTTTTAATGAGATTTTATAATGTGATAGAAATAAGACCAGAAAGAAAAGGATAATTTTATCAAACGTTCCTCCAATTATTCTCCATACTGCAACAACTGAGAAAGGTCATAAGTCAGGATTAAAATCGTTTTCGGCAGTATCATTCTTAAGAGCTGGTGTCAGCAAACAGGGATTGTCAGATATCATGAGTTTCCGAAAACAGATTTATATTCAATCTAATGACACTGACTTTCTTGAGGCCCTTCAAATTTAATTTAATAATTCGAACTTTTGGATTTTCATCTCTTCAGGTATTCTTACGTGTTTCCTCTGCAAAGAAGAAGATCACGCAGCTAAACATTGTACTTTGGCAACAACCGAACCGGAACTTATCACAGCTTCAACAATTCCCATTACGTATCTTCCAAAACATTCCAATTCATCTACAGTAACAAGAGTTACCTAAAGTGAGAACATCTCATTAACCCTTCTGATGACACCTCTAAATACCAAACCTGGAACTAAAAGAGTGTTACCTTGTACTTCCGGCGTATCGAACATAAAACCAATCTATAATTAATGTTGACATTTATGACAATAATTCCAAAGAACACATTCCAGACAGTTACAGTGATTTCCCTATATATATGTATACCCCGTGAGGGGCCACGAAGCTCGAGAGGCCTCGGACGCCATAACCCATGTTGTTGGCATATACCAAGACATCAAGACCCATGTTGTTGACATATAAAGAGAATTGTACATACAAACTAAAACCTCCAAGAAAAAATACAGAAATACTTCTCCTTCTTGAGTTACAAAACCAAACATTAATGAACTACTTGACTCAATCGAAGTAATAATGGAGAAGAACCCACAGGGATTTTCATTAAGCTTGCTGTAGTTATGCAGTTATTTCAAGAAAACTGTCGGATCATCTAAGGTAGCGGAAACAGTCTTAGACGATATTATTGATCCTCTACACCAAATACATCCAAACCTCAGAGTTCCATAAAAAACAGAACAACTCGACTTATCAATACACTTCAATAAGCAAAATAACTCTAAAAATTTGGAATGCGAATCTGATACCACTTTTGAAACGGATTATTATACAGGGTAATCCCGTGGACGAAGTACTCAAAGGCAGTGTCCCCATCAAAAGATAAAAACGGGAAACGCGTCATTTTGCTACACTCAAGTGTCAGCGAAGAGAACTAGCTGTGTGCGTGTACACGTATTCTCCTTTCCTCGGACTTTCTAGTTTACAGATGCACGCACATAGCCGTCTCCCCTGCAGTAGTCATCGCTTCGTGTACCACCAAGTGCAGTGTTGTGGGATTAAGACTTGTCTCCCACTCCTTATCTTACCCTTTCTACGACGCCATTTCCCTACCCCGGCGGCGAGCATCACCACGCTTCCGCCACGGCCCGGTCACGTGACAAGTTTCATCTTTAACACTAGGTTTACGGGACCCGTCAAAATGACGGGTTCTAATATTTTTAATTTACGATTATTGAGATTGTGAAGATCCATCTACGTGGAATTACTCAACAAACATATTCATATGAAATGATCATATGAAAACTTGGATAGACACATTCTTCTTATTTTTATAAAGTAATGTAAAATACTCACTTTTAATGCTCCGTAAACCTAGTGTTAAATGTAATGAAAGACGGAGGGTAACTGTATTCCCCTCAATTTCCCCGGTCTAACGACACTGTCCCAATTATGGAAAAGCGATATCGGTCTCTTCACCGACACTTGAGTGTAGCAAAAAAAAACGTGTTTCTCGCTGTGATCTTTTGGTGACAGCACTGCCTTTAAGATCCGCTATATCAGAGCCGGACAACTCCTTCCCCGCCGTCGCTGTGCGACCCCCACCATTAGTTTGACGGTTCTCTCACTATTCAGCATCACTCCTAGCTTGACTTTATCTCGGGAGCCGGGAAACTGGGTCCCGCGAGCCACACGGTATTTCTTTAATAGGACACCAGTCGAATGGTGGGAGAAGCTGGTAGGCACTGAGAACACGGAAAAGAAACAGTGTACGGCCTATGGGCCGCCAGTTGCCCGGCTCTGCACTAGGTCATCCTGCACATTATGACCAACATCATCCAATTGAACGTTAATGGTTACATACAAGGTGTTTCGTTTTCCTGAAAACGGAAATATCTCGTGACGCACTGAAGTTACGAAAAACATTTGTTTACAAAAATTGTTCAGTACCAAGGGAACAATCGTATGGTGTAATTTTTTTCACTACTCGAATGGTGGGTAGAGGGAGGGAGAGGGGGGAATTTAAAAGTCGAATTAATTTTTTAAAATTGAACTATATATTTTTTTGTCATAAAACCGTAGCATTTTCCGAGACGAATTCAACGACATATCACATTATGTTATTTACCGTTACAAAACATTAGAAATTATAGTAACTTTTTAAGTAGGCAATGGTAGTATCTGGTTGCCGGCTATTAGGTAAACGCTGTAAACAGAGATCGCGAAGTTCACAACATTCACCAGTGACAGACTACTGGATTTTCTTCAACCAGATACCAAAGTCATATAATAATATGGAGACTTCAATAATCATAATCCCCTTTGGAGATCTAATTCACTTGACTATAGAGGAAAAAAGTTGAAAGATTCCTCTAACTTAACGCGCTCTGTTTTACGTAACACTAAAGAATACATGCACTATAATGTAGCAAGCAATTCATACTCCGGTATTGATCTCAATTTTTGTAACTCTGATATTAATAATTTAAGTAACTGGCAGGTATCGGACTCAACCTGGGACAGTGAGCACTTTCCAATAAATATCCACTTTGATTATCCTAATCTCATCCTCTGAATTAACTCTAACGATACAAACTAGAACCGTAGAAACATAAATTGGACCCTCTACAAAGAAGAAGTTCATAAGAATAATTTCCGGCGCTTTCAGCACCACTCCTACATACATCCAGTCTGCATAGTGAATTAAAGTTGGATATTACACGTAAAATATTATATTTATTAGACGCTCTCTGTTTCTCTCTCTCTCTCTCTCTCTCTCTCTCTCTCTCTCTCCTTCTCTCTCTGTCGCATCTATACTTAAAAAATCCGTCGTACGACTACATTTTAGCTAACAATACATATATACATCGCATTAATAGAAAAAGCGCATCTAAATCACTTTCTGTTAGAATCAATAGAAACAGGAACTCAATATGTCATTTCCTACTATAGAAGAACGTAATCCTTTTGTCTATCCTCCGTGAACTTCGTTTGACCTACCTTCCGTACAGCTTTTCGACAACTGTAATAAGGAAGATACCAACAGGGAAGTTTTTAATGTTATTTTCCAAGATTTTATTTCACAATAAACTTCCGTTCCTATTTATACTGATTGGTCAAAACCTCCTGAATCATTGGGATATGCCTTTGTTACAGAAAATTATACCTATCCGAAGACTACCGAACAATTTCTCCTCTTGGTCCTGTGAACTATCAGCAATATAGAATGTCCTAATTTATGCTCAAAACTCCAGTATCACAAACATCACAATCTTCACCGATTCTAAAAGTTCCCTCGAAGCTATCAGCATTCGATCGTACTATTCCTCTATCCAATCCATGCAAAAATCTCTTACAGAACTTAACAACAATAACAAGAATATTAAATTTGTATGGACTCCCAGCCACATTGAACAGATTGGGAATGAAGCAGCTAATAAAGCCGCTAAAAACTCTACGAAACTTGTTTCCTATGATACATAAAAGAGAACTATTCGTATGTGTTTTGTAACAGATAACATTTTTTTAGCAACATTTGGAACTATAAACACTGTAGTAGATATGGTTAGTTGTTTCTAAAATAGCCAGAGGAGATGCTCGAGGTATTAATGTGACGCAGTTATACCTAATCATCGACTTTGTGTCTACTGTAAGTCGTATCAGGGCCGATCACTATAACTTGGCTGTCTCTTTGATCCGCATAGGTATTCTTGAGCACACCAATTGTAAGTGCGGTTATGAGCATGGGGACCTAGGCCATGTTTTGTGGCAATGTTGCTTGTACGGTGTATATAGAACCAGATTAATTGATGATTTGTGCAGGATAATGTTCTTTTTGTCTCTCACAGCTGATATGTTTTTGTCCGACCCGACATCCGGGCGTGCTAGCGCACTCTTTTTCTTTTTGAAGGAACGTAATCTGCATTCTACATATAATACACTTAAACATTATAACTAGTTATGTTAAACAAAATTGTTTTCACTTCCGACACTTCTTTTATACTTATTCCTACCACGAGCGGTCGAAATGACCGGTCCTTATAAGAAGTTATTGTTAATATAATTAAACGTAGATAATAATCAATTTGTTGCTAAATGAATTAGTAGACGAACAACTTACATAAAATGACGATACAAATTAATTTTTATATGATTTCAATTATATAAAAAATAATGCGATACTCTCTCCTCGATTTTCAAAATTGTACTGTGTCGTACACCGTTGCGGTTTGGATTTATTTGTCATGAAACGTGCGTAGTTTGATAGCGTTACATTTAATAAGGCGGCTCATTTATTTTGGGTTGGTCATGCCATATTGAGATTAGCCTTTCTTTTATACTGCTTGTTTAAGTTTAGAAGAGCTATTTAAATACCATATTATCTCGTGCGGTCAAATTGACCGGCCGCTGTAGGGAGGACAGGCTACAAATATTTCTTGAAAAAAAAAAAATAAATTGTATACATATTTCAAGAAAAGTCTTAAAGATAAATAGCGATGTGATCATGTTGTATGTACGAAATTATACGCAGAAGTGTGAAAAGGTCAATTTGACCGGCCGTGGTAGGTTTAGTGTTAAACTATATTTCGTAACAATGTAAACTACGTTCAGCTGTATAAGCCTCACTCAGGGGTTTGGGCAAGCTTGAATTAACCCATTAGCGCCCATTGTACTTGCTTGAGTACAGGATAACAAGATTATATTTGTTTGCTTCTAGCGATGTTTTGTCCATCGTTTGCAAGTACTCACTAAACATGTAGAAAGCTGTATTACTAATGGTTATCTCTGTTTTACCGACCATAAATGAGATATTCGTAACATATTTTGATTCTGCAGTCCGGTATACTGCGAGTCCCTGTACGCTCTGTTAATATCCGTTCAGTACAGTGTAGAAACGATAGTCATATGAGGGTGAGATGGGCATGCATTAAGTGTAAGGTTACATTGTGTACTGAAAGAGACTGTTTATGTATGAGCGATATATATATATATATATATATATATATATATATATATATATCGCTTCCTGTTATTTTTTTTTCTATTACTGTCATATATGGATTTACTTCTAATAAATATCTAATTACAGTTATGTGTGTTTTATTAATTTTATTAAAAAAAAATTCTTGGGTGTTAATGGATTAAGAAAGAAAAGTAATCACGGGCGCACCGCAGCGTACGGGACAGATTTTTGTGGCTAATACTGTCGGTGCCTTTCGTGGCTGTAAGTCGTAACTGTATATTTGACCTGCATACTTTATAAAAATTAATCCAGAAGTAAACACATAGAAACAGACATGTTCAAGTAGATAATTCAAATGATTTCGCGTGATCTGTTTTTATGAACATATGTTCACAATATCACAGTAATACAGAAAAGAACAGAAAACGTTTGCATACTTCAAAAATCGGATTGCAACACTTCGACGAAATTGTGCTGGTTACAGTAAAACAGTCTGCGATGGTCGAGAAGAAGAGGGACAAATTCCATAAAAAGATATAAAAATATATATTTCAATCCAAACATGGGCTTTAGGAAAGCCATAAGTTAAATCTAGAAAAATTTTAAATTTGATCTAACTATTGGCTGTGGAGGTTTAAACAAACGCACAATATTGTACCGAGGAAAGCTCGATTGCCAATCATTCACTTTAAATATGAAAGAGACAAAGTAACTCTGCTAACTGCTGACTAGTGTAAATATGTTGGTATGCCTCCGACGACCACGGCAGTATTGAGAAACTATTTAGACAATTTACACATATTTTGAAACGTTTAAGGATAGTGATAGTTGCAACTTTTCAAGATTTTCGGTCTACTCTAATAAGTCTAAAGATTCTTTCATCTTTCAATGCATATATTTTTTAAATTGTAAACTAGTTGTTCAAACTTCTCAAAAAAATCCAAGTCGTATGCTCCAATATTAAAAAAGTTATCGTATATGTGTATGTATGTGCATATGTGTGATGTATATGTATATGTACGTGGATATATATTTACATATCTGCGTGGATGTATGCGTAGGGGTGTGTGTATTCGTGTATATATACAGGGTGGGGGACCTGATATTACGACCTCGATTTACGTCACTATTATTATTCACTGCGAGGAATGTTTGGACGGAGATTAAATGGTTTCAAGAGATGAACATACTGGTATTATTACCTTTTTTATAGGCAGACGCGTCAAGGACTTATGAAGGTCAACTTTGATTTTTTAAATGAAACCATATATTTTCTTATGCACCAATCGATGTAGCTTTTCTGTACAAAAATATGTCGAAAAATGATTAGCTTAGAAGTTATTGAAAACGGAAAAAGCTTCGTTGCACCGTTACGTACTCTTATTGAAAACCTGTATGCACAGTTTCAAGTTTCACTAAACGATGTTGGTGTTATGATGCCCACCGTGATGAAACATTTAACTATCATAAAAAGAATAGTACGTAATTCTTAACGCTGATTTGCGCTAAATAACTCGAACTTTTTTATATTGTCTTTAACCAGCCATTCCGAGGAAATAAACCACATCCTTTCAAGAAGGAGCAATTTTATTTTGTGCCAATCTATTATATTGCGCTGTGCTAACCCCTCAGGCTGTTTTAGTTGTCTGCTGCAATCACACGTTAACTGTCCGTATCCACGAGTTCTAATATTTCATATCGTACTCTTGTTTTATAGAACACGTGACTTATTACTTGTACTTCCATATGTGTACAACAAACAAAAGAATATTGTCACAATTGCCGATTTGAAAGAGAACATCAAAGACACAACAACTATGTTAAAATGTTTAAAGTTCTATAAATTACACTCCCGACAGCTTCTAAGTAGTAATGAAAGAAAGAGAAATAAGTAATAATTTTTTGTAAGATAAAAATTTCAAGGTTAATCATTTGCATGCTGTTGAGCAGTTTAGAGTTTTCCGCTCAAAGCGTTAGGAGTCGTGTATTTGTGAATTGGCAATTGAAACTGTAAGTATGAGGAAAGGTTTCTACACTGGGATCGCAGGGAATTAGCATAAGAAACTGTTAATAATTGAAAATAACTTTTCTTCATCTACATAAAGTACACGTGAATTATGTTTCCTGTTCGTTAAAAAATGTATGCTGTGATTGGAATAGTCACGAAAGCATTATAATGAAAGCAGATTGAGCAAAACACCATTTAGCGTACATGTCGAACGAACTGTCAAATATTTACTTTCTCTTATCAAATGAATCCTACAATGTTACGTACACATGAAAAATGTAACACTGCTGTTCTAAAGATAGAAGACTTGACTCCTCTGGCTACAAGAGTGCTTCTCTTGGGAATTTCTTGGCTAAATGGATTATCTGAACCCATCAGCGAAACGCGCCGTCTTAGATGTTTGACGGTAAACAAACTGTTCTGCTGCTGCACTGTTCAGATAATTATTAAATTACAATTTTGTGAATTAAATTGAACGAAAATTGACATTCAATTATAGGAAACACAAACTTGCTTAGAATTTATTTATGTTTGCTTGCAAAGTCAAAACCTGTCTACAACAGCTGACGGTTGGTAAGTCTGTAAATTGGTATCCAAACGTGTAATTAATTTAAAGGTAACGATTTTATATACAGGGTGTTTCAGTTCATGTAGTATAACCGGGCATAAGCAATTTCCTTATGAAAAAGTAAATCGAAAATATAGAATAACAATTTTATGTTTGCGACTTCGTTTTCGGGAAAACTACATTTGAAAATTCTTATAATTAAGTATTATTCTTATAATTAACAATGTAAATATAATTACGCAATAATATTTAATAGTCCATTTTCGCAGAATTAAATCGTAAACTACTGAAGAAACTTCTGCAACCATTTTTCATTTTACAGTAAACAAATTGTTGTTCGTTGAACAAACTGACGTCAATGAATTTTAGTTTCGTACTTGCTCAAACGCAAACGAAATGCTTCCTTGTAATTGCTTACAGTTTTGTACGCTCTTCAACGCAAGTTTTTTTAATGCCACACCATAAAATGTTTTAATCTCACTAAAATGTAATATTACTTAGTATCTCTCATAACATTATAATGCGATTGGTTAGGTAGAAACCGTAGCAAATGCACGCGTTCGCAAGGAATTTTCAAACTTAATTTTCTAAAAAAGAAAAAAGAAGGAAGCCGCAAAATTGTTACTGCATATTTTCGATTTATTTTTGCATGAAGAGTTCACTCACGTCCGGTTGTATTACCCGCATCGAAACACTGTATAAATCCAGGTACGAAAATACTCGTAGCGAATAAAAGCAATTTATAGTCGACGGGTATCATACAGTCATGGCAGTCAACGTGTTTGTGCTAAATGTCGCTCCATATGTATTTCTAAGAGCCGAAAAGTAGGGTACATGCGTGTGAGCGAACAATACGCGTGAGTGAGACAAGTTCCTAACGGGTATTTATGTGACGGGTACCGATCGAGCGTATTAACCATTGTAATTCAATTTAAGAAATACTCGTAATCAATTTAATCAATTTAATGTAATCAATTTAAGTACAAAGTTATAATTGAAAGCAGAGATTTGTTTTTAGTAAAATTAATCGAAACCGTACATGGGAATCGACGTGGTTCAATATAAGAAATTTGCAGAGCAATCAATGTGGTAAAATTGAACAGTAAATGCATTTAAAAAACAATTTCGCGTAAAACGTTCTCGTTTCCACGGAAGCAATGTCTGGGCTATGCAATCTGTAAGAGAATGGCAAGGACATACATCTACACGTGCAAAACGTGTCGGTAAGTATCCGGCGCGGCGTATAGATAGACATGTCAGTAAATAATTCAGCATTGTACGCCGCCCGGCAGTCTGCCGCCCTGTCTGTAAATCCGCAATAGAGCTTCTCCCACGTGCTCCTGATCTCTTTACCCTTCCTCATTGCAAAACGTGAATCAATTACAGTCCCCAAAGCATACCTGCGCACACGTCCGTAATCGGACGAATCAACTGACATCTGCCCGCGTTCTGTCGCTGCTATGACAGTCGAAATTTGTGGCCCAACCCAGGAAAATGAATTGGCAGTGCCTCGATATTCTTTGTAGATCCTCGAACACGAATAGATTTAATCCACGCGTCCCTTTCCGACCGCGATCTCGCCGTTATAGGAAACTAGGTCAAATGGTTTTCCGTAAACGTGTTACACGTCGATATTGCACAGTAGAGAACTGCATTGGGCGGGAAAACCGGGCGACCCCCCTTTTTCCCAGAACTTTTCTACCGGCCGTGGTCGCGGCCGCGGTCGCCTCGGTTGACGGCGTTCAAGTAACCACCTTATCTCGAATATCTAACCCGGCAAAGGGTCTGTATGTCCTATTTGGTCCTCCGTGTTTTGTTTATCGGGCTCATGTTACCCTAGAAATGATGTTAAAACAACACACTGTATACATACTATGCGCTCGTATGTTTACATTTCTCATTTGGCATCCGCGTGTTCGAGTTGTACGTGTCTCTCGTATCTATGATTATCTCTAGCTTGCTTATCGTGAAACAACGTTATCTACCAACAAGTGTGCTACTAAATCTGACATTACCTCTCAAATGTTTAAAATATTTTTATTTATTTAGTATTTGAGTACTTCAATATTTCTGTTGAGAGCGAACAAGTGGAATTGATTTTTGAATGATTTGCTACATTGCCTTCTAGGGTAGACAATAGTGTTGCCAGATGAGGGGAGGGAGAACGAATCTCTCTCTCTCTCTCTCTCTCTCTCTCTCTCTCTCTCTCTCTGTGACACATGCACGATAGAGTCACGTGACCGGGCCGCGGCGAATAGCGCGGTAGAAGGGGAAGTTAGACAATGATAACTACATGCTACGATTGTATAGAAAATATCGACTAGCTTTTATTTCAAAATAACAAGGTTATTTCCCCTAACAAGGGACATCACTCAACACAAATGTTCAAATAATATTCTTTACGTATCTTCTTAATGATCATTGCCCGTTTTTATATTTATAAAGAGAACATAGTACTGAAGGTAGAAAAGGGAAACCTATTTTTCCAAATATCGAGAAACCAATGAAACAATAAAATGTAATATTTAATATATTGGAATCATTAAAAATTTTGCTCCCTACTTAATTCCTAAGGAAAAGAGGAACAATTTCTTCGTTTAACATTTCTTCTATACCCAGCGATTTTCAAGATATTTCGTAAAATATGCCACCACTTAAAAATAAGTAATAAGTTATAAGTAATAAGTAAAGTATATCATTGTAAACGGCAATTTCAACTTCAGCAATGTCTCTTGGAAAAATACAAGAATATTTTTCGGATTGTTAGAATGTTACTTATTTAGTACGTTCCAAACAAGTTAGCTAACAGTTTTTAGTCGATGTGTTCGGAAAGCATTTTGTCTTTCATTAATTTGCAAATATGACTACAACAAAACGGTTTTCTATTGTATTACAATCAAAGCGAGAAACGATAGCCAAATTAAAAATTTCTAAAAGTGGAGTTTATAGAATTATGAAACGTATTGAAGATATTTAGTAATGCAATAACAAAACACGGTCCAGGCAACTGAGGAAAACAAATAAACGATAATCATCGTATCATTTTGTAAAGGCAAACAAATAGTAAAAAGTACTATATATATATAAAACAATGGAAGACTCCCAGTCCCTGAAATTCCAGCAAATGCTAACAAAACTCCTGCAAAGTTCATGTCTATATTCACAGATGGTAGAAGACTGAGAAAGGCGAATTCATTTGCATGTATTGCTACCCGAAAACCGCTACTACGCAACAACAACACGAAAAAAAGATAACAATGAGTACTTTCTTGGAAAGACTTCTCTGTAACCTGTAACAGATCTAGATGTATACAAAAGCGTAAAACACAATTTTAGAACTTCAGGCTATTCCGTCTAACTTAAAACTATTCGATAAGTTTATTTTGTACCAAAATACATAGTGTCCTAAAAGGAATTTATATGTATTGTTTAGAGGGAATTGGAAAGCAAAAGAGGCTCAACGAATTCTGATACACACGCAGTTGATCTCAACCCGATTGAATCATAATGAAAGGAGTTGAACAGAAAAGTTCAAGATCTAGCACAAACGATCTATCTCAACCGACCTATCTTCTTTATCAATTTCATTTCTTTTCTCTAGTGTTGAACACTCAGCTTTGAACATATGAAATGTAAATACAAATTCTTCTAATTAGGCTATATTCAATGCAATTGATAGAAAACTGATACAGTTTTGTTACAATATAAGGCGATGGCTCTGGGTCGGCTTTCACCGTATTTCGGATCAGGGTACCTACGCAGCTTGACTTTGTTCTCGAGTAGGTCGAGAGAGAGAACATGGAGAATGGGCGAGATCAGCAATATCTTTCGTTGGAAAAGTATAGAATATGACATACCCAGTCGTTCTGGCAGTAAGCGGTGTCGAGCGAACAACTTCAAAAGAAAAAGAGGGGATTTCGGAACAAACATCGCCGTCTTATAGCGGAACAAGACTGTATATTATAACGATCATATTTGTATGAATTGTTTACGAGGAAGCACCAAATACAGTACGCACAATACTTGTCGGCCGACGAGAGATGATAATGCAACGCACTAGCGTCTGGTTGCATTATCAAGCCAACCATGTAGACACAATGCCTCGACTTTAGGCTGCCACAAACCTCAGAAACGAGGAGTTTACCTCTCGGGATCTGAAGGTCGAGATCAGAAGGTCGATCCAGGGCGATTCGAAGTTTAGGGGACTTTACGGGTATAGCACGAGATATTTTATATTCATGCGTTTTAAAACATAAGCAGAACTATTCAAAACAAAACAAGTGTAGAACCAACCTAGCCCGAACCTAATTCAAATCAGTATTGAAATTTTTCTTATAAAAAGATCTCATCAGTTTATCGATTATTGACGTGAAGCAGTTAATTTTCAGCCGCAAATACCGTTAATCATTTTTGTATTGTGAAAATATTGCTTTGAATTTATATTCATATTTTCTGTATGTATTCTGTATTTGTTAATTGCTATGATGACACAGTCTTGTTTAGTACTTCCAAATGATAGGTTCTGATCTAGCTATGTACATATTAATGTATGCAATTAAAGTTTGGAGAACATTGGTTGGGCACTTATGGCCCTATTGCTTGGCCACCACGATCCCCCGATTTGTCGCCATTGATTTTTTTTTTATGGGGTCAATTACAGTCAATAGTTTATGCTGTTCCAATACAAAATAAGGAAAAATTTAAAGCAGCGAATCCGTACAGCATGCGAAGAACTTCGTTACGACAGTATCGTAAGAACAACCAATGCAAATTTACTACGAAGAACGGAATTGTGCCTACAACAAAACGGATTTCAATTCGACCATTTGATGTGACTTTTTTACGAAATTGTTTGCGTTCATTCAGTCAAGGTTTCTAAATTGAATGTAATTTCGAATCTTAATAATAAACACAAGTTATTATCGCCCATTCAAACAAATTGTCATGTTTTGTTGAAATTTTCATTTCTTCGCCTTCAAGGTCATCCCAAGGTCATGGTATACTAGGTCGTTGAATTCGTCTTGACACGGGCTATTATACTGTTAACTCAAAAATACAAAGTGCCATTTAAAAAAATGAAGGTGACCTTGACAATACTACAAAAAAAATGTTTTTCGAACTTTTTTTATTGCAATACATAGCCAATCGAAAACTGATCAACTTTTGTTGAAAATATTTTTTGTCAGATTATAGCAAGTACTTAAAAAAACGTGAAAACTGTTACGTGGGACACCCTGTATATCCCTCAAATATGTCCCTTATATTCACCGAAAAACATTTGGAAAAGTTATTCTATTCAAGAACCTATCCAAGAATCTATCAATCTATTGAAGAGATTAATCATTCTAGCTTTCCGCGTTCCTCAGATAATCGGCTGAGGGTCGTGTGACAGTATGGTGTGCGGAAACAATGATGCATATTGGCGGCGAGTGCAGGTCTTGGATCGTTAATTTTGACCGTGCCAGATCAACCTCAATTTGCAAAGGATCACCTATTCTCGATTTATTGTTGCAATACTGAAACGGAATACATGTTTCGAAGGTTTCTGGTTTAAATTCTATAAAGCACAGGTGTTGCAAATCAATATCATGAAACTGTACGATTTTATGATATGTAAATTGCTATTTCTATTATTGTTAATTCTCCGTTTTGAAATTTGGATTTGAAGCTTGCTTGACAATAAATGGAAATAATGAACGCTATAAGAAGTTGAAAAACTGCATAACATGTGTTGAAATCTTAATCTCGAAAATAGCAAAACTGTCACGTTTACATTGTAAACCTAGTCGAAACTCACGAATACCTGACACTATAGAAGTTAACGTGAACAGGGATTTGCAACACTGAAAAGATAAAGTTGTATGTAGGTACGAGCAGAAAGTTAAACGTAAATAGCTTTATTGACCGTATTATAGCTCATGTGTCTAGAAAAATTTTAATATTTTGAATCTCTCGATACTCGACCACATAAAGGTTTGAAAAAGGAAAACGGGATACATACGTCTAGTTGTAAAGAATTTTTCTTTTTCAAATTTTTAAAATTCGACGCTATTTCCCAATAATACTGCCAAACGAATGAAAACTTGTAAAACTTGAAGTGCTTGATCTATAGTGACTCACGAAAGTATTTGAACACTTACCATGAAATACTTTATTTATTCTAACAAGTATGTCATACAATACTTACAGAAATATTATTAACATTGTAAATAGGTATGACTCTCTAGATTATACAGGTCAAGTTTCAAGTGAATCGAAATATGTATACAATAGTTATGAATTATTTCTCACAAACGTAAACTTTGCTGATACCACAAAAGTATTTCAACACACAGAAACGAGCTCTAAGAATGAATGAGAACAAAGTTTTTCAGGCACTGAATGTAAACATTCACTGTTGGTTCTACGTGCGTCAGTCATAGTCTAGCATTCATGGTGAAATATTCTGTTGAACATGTATCCCAAAACATCTGAAATTCCTGAAAATGAGAGAAAATTAATTGTGAAGTGGCGTAACGAAGGAAAAACGTATGGTGAAATAAGTAAATTATTAAATATAAATAGATCTGCAATACATTATATTCTTAAACGATCGAAATATGAAGGAACTGTAAAAAACAAGTACAGTTCAGGCCGTCCAAAAAAACTAACGGAGAAAGAAGAAAGAGCTTTGATCGGTGAAATAAAAAGAAATAAAAAGATTTCTGCTACAGAACTTGCAACGATAGGTAAAGATTACTTCAAGAAAGATGTAAATCCGTACGAAAGAAGCCGTACATTAGTGATATTGATAAGAAAAAGAGATTAAAATTCGCCAAGGAATTTATTAGTAAAAATAATGCATTCTGGAATAAAGTAATCTTTTCAGATGAATCGAAAAACGTTTTTCGGGCGCAGTTTTGTTTGGAGACAAGCAAATACTGAAATGGAAGTGAAAAACTTGCGTGCTACTGTAAAACACGGGGGTGGTTCAATTATGATCTGGGGGTGCATGTCAGCAGGCGGTACCGGGAATTTGGTCTTCATAGAAGGAATAATGGATAAATACAAATATCTGAACATTTTACAAGAAAATTTAAAAGAAAGTGCAAGAAAATTGGGTATGTCCGAACACTTTTACTTTCAGCAGGATAATGATCCTAAACACACCGCAGGAATCGTTAAGGATTGGATCATATACAATACCCCCCACATGTTGGTCACACCATCACAAAGTCCCGACATTAACCCGATTTAACATCTATGGGCAATAATAGGAAAAGGATTCAAAAAATTTAATATAGCATCCAAGGCAAGTTTAAAAGAAAAAATACTCGAAGTGTGGAATTCTATATCTCCGAATGTTACAGAAAAGTTAGTAAGCAGTATGCATACTCGCTTACAACATGTTATTCGTGCCAAAGGTGGACCTACTAAATATTAAAGCTTTAAAAGGTACCTGTTCAAATACTTTTGTGGCATCAGCAAAGTTTATGTTTGTAAGAAATAATTCATAACTATTATATACATATTTCGATTCACTTGAAACTTGACCTGTATAATCTAGAGAGTCATACCAATTTACAATGTTAATAACATTTCTGTAAGTATTGTATAATATACTTATTATAATAAATAAAGTATTTCATGGTAAGTGTTCAAATACGTTCATGAGTCACTGTATCTGTGTCATGGAATACAAAATTAGAAATACAGTGTTTACAGTGATAAAGGTCCCATAACTATCCCCACAGCCGCGGAGTATACCCCGTGATGGGCCAAGAAGCTCGAGACACCTCGGTCACCGAGGAGTGTAAGGTTGTGTGAATCAAAGAATAGTATCTCCTGGCCGATTTTTGTCCGTGGATAGACCCGTGTTTTTGACATATGTATATCGAGTAAACACTGTAGCAGTTATACGATTTTAGAATTTTAGAATTTCCGAGTGAAGCAGTATGTAGAATATTTAATCATATTGTTTGATAAACTTATTGTTCAGTGTCTTTGAAAGACAGTTCGAAATAAAGAAAAACAGTACATTTTTTAAGATTTACTAAAGGTAGACAAGCAACATTCCTTATAGTAGGTATTCATTCAGAAAGTAAAGATTGCTAGGTTTTTCTTTAATACGTTAACTGCCACGTCAGTCGCATATGACTGACAGTGATTTTTGACTAGGTTTAGACATTCCTTTATAATTTGATATATCCAGATAAACCGAATTTTATTCAGATCTATAGAATTCGAAAGGGTTAAAACAGCATCCCCCATAATACATTTACAATTTCTAGTTTCGGTTTCATTAATTAAATTACTCTGATTTTGTAAGAATCTCAGGGAATGATATTTGGCACTTAACGTATTAAAAATTAGTAGAGAAATAAATATTCTAGAATGCTTTAATATTCTATGAGTCGGTTTGGTCAGAGAACAGTTTTCAAGTATGTAGTCTTTCGTGTGCTGGGGATTTTATAGTTTATGGTGTACATTAATATTTTCTTGACTGCATGGAGATGTTAACGCTACATATAATATAATAAAGTAGCAAAAGTATATAAATCAGACAGACTCCCTCTGATATATTAGCGGGAAGGTAATTCTAAAATTTCAACACTGAAATATAACTCTTTCAATAATATATTGGAATGTGCTATCATTATCGATTACGTGTAGCTATGACACTGACGAGTCGAGACGGGTGAGCGATAGCGGTCATGGCACCAAAACCTTGTGCTCGTCATGTCGACAGATACTTTCTTGACCTATTCGAGTTCAACTCCACTCTAACTATTTTGTCCTGTATTTTCCCCAAAGGTATTGATCAGCACGGTTCACGCAAACGACTCGGTTGGGTATATCGATTTATATTTACAATACTCATTTAACAGTGTCACAAACAGAATATAAAAAGTGAAAAAATTCAAAACCAGATTTGAGTTATGCTTCTTAGAAAGAAAACTTTTTTGCTTGTCTGTGTTCAGAGAAGGACTGGTTTTGTATTTGTTGAGTTCTTTCAAACCTAATCTCGCTGGGGTTGGAGAAAAGAAACTCTTCGTTATTCCTTGCCGCTTGATTGTTTGTTATAACCAAAGACAAACATCTGTTGTGTACGGTAACGGCAACAACCATCCCGTTGGGTACAGGGGAGACATTCAAAAGGACTACGTGGTACAACCTCCCCTCGTTGAGGTCGAAAGGACATTATAAATCTTAACACTTTGAATACCAAGGCAACAACCTCAGAAATGCCATGAAAGAAAAGTAATTTACTTAATAAAATAAGTATTCAAAACTTATAACGTATTTAAACTTAACCTAGAATGTATGACACTCACAAGGAAATATACCGAAGTGACACACGCCGATTTTTATGAAACTTTGGCAAAAGATTCCTAGAAGAATAATGGACTCGTATTTTTTATCAGCAATCGAGCACATTGAAGGGGTGAAAACAACCCTCAAAGTTGGGGGATGGAACTATATTTGGTTCAATATCTCTGGAACTATTGGCGCTAGAGGGATAGTTCAAACAGCAAAGTTGCGTATTTTTTTCATAAGGAACAGATCTGCGAAAACAAACTTCCAACATTAATATTTGTTTAAAAAATATCTTGAAAAGTAGCACTCTTTCTCTCATTTTTTCATTTAAACGTTAATCTATATTTTTGATTATTGATGTATGAGAAATTTATACCCAAATATTAAGTACGGACAAAATAGAATTTTGAATTTTATGTTTTGCAAAAAGTTATTATAATTTAATTTTTTCGGCATTTTCTGCAATATAGTGGTGTTGGTGCTAACATTATATGAGCTTGAAGATGTTTACGATATTTTCAATAATTATATCAAGATGGAACTTGCTATTTCATTCAAAGTAATCAAAAACTGTTGTCACGGGTACAACATCACTGATCTCTTTAAAGAATAAAATATTTTCGTTTGAGGCTTCACTTTCGAGAAAATCGAGTTTAAAGATCCGTCGGGTTCGCATGCGTTAGTAAATACAGGAAGTAGAATTGGTTGGTCATGATTAGAAGCGTCAGACGATTCTCATCGAATAACATATTAGGGTGAACCTTAGTTATACTTGACAAAACTGATTTTACAAAATTTTTTAGTCCCCCCCCCCCCGCCAGAATTGCGAGACTTGTTAGGAAAATGATCTGGGAAAAAATTTGGTGTGTACTGAATCATGGGAACCCGAAGCGCGTCAAATTTGAAAATTTTTAATTTTTTAAATCTTGACATAAATATACATTATGATAGATTGTTGAATTTGTCTTCTTTATAGCGCAAACAGTTCTTAATAAAAATAAAACATCCACGACCTTGATAATTTGAGAAAATGACCTTGAAAAAAGTTTTTTCCCTGTCTTTATATTCACTTCTTTATATACTATGACTTTTGTTTCAAGAGTTTTTCATATATACATAACTGACATACATATTAAATAAATTCATTAATACGCACCAATTTACAAAAGAAAAAAATTTCTAAGATCGACGAAAGAGGTTATTATGTAAATTACGATAAGAGGTGACATTAAACTATTTCGTCCCAGATTTGTTAACGAACTCGTCAGTACGGCAACGTCTTAAAATGCTTGTCTGGAATTTAAGGTATCATGTAAGTTTTTAAATTATGTATACAAATTTCGTAAGCGTTTCGTCCCAGATCTACTTATGAACGTTCAGTAGGAGACGTTCAGTAGTCAACGTGATAATGTGAATGGCTACTTTAATCGTAAATGAGATAAATTAACGGAGATCGACAGAGTTTGTAACGTTAAATATTTATTTTCAGCACTTTCTAAAATAGTCGTTAAAATGATTCATCTTGAGGAGGCGTGCAGACATTTTTTAAAAATTATTTCTTTTTCAAGAATAGTTATGGAACATGATACTATGCAGTGATCTCGTATATTAGACGTACAGAACATTCTATAGGAAATAAAAAAAGAACAAGTATGCGTTAATCTGTTTATTTTACGCATAACCCGATCGTTCAAAGTGACATCAACTTTAGAAAGGTGACTCGATCAATATCGTAGATTAATATTCGTGTTGGACATCGTAATATTGTCTTAGGCTAGTTAACACGAAAGCTTGAATGGAGTAGATTGTAGTAGATGAAAACGAACGCACTAGAATTTTGTAGCGGACGGCGTGATGTGTCCCAATTTCCATTTCTGAATCTGATTATGGCTAATTGTCACTTCTTTCATCCTCAAACTTCAAACACGCTGAAATCCATGCACGCTTGCGACGCACGTTTTCATTCATTTTCGTTCAAATTGTTTTGATTTGCTTCTTTTTACTATAATAACATAATTCGTTATTGCAGAATTATATTGGTAAATGCAAAACATCGAAAAATCGCTTTATACTGTCCATGTCTGAAAAGAAGATATGCAGTATGCAGTACAGCGCAGGACTGTTCATAATTTGATTCCTTGACATTGTCACTTCGACCAATAGTAAAATGATGTGTACCTAATTAACTAATCAAACCCGCATTTCTTTCGGCTGCCTTCTTTACAGCCACGGACAGTACATGAGAACATATTAACGAATAATATCGAGAGAATACTGTCCGTGTCTCATAACGTGATACAATATTATTTCCGTAACTGACGCAAAGGTGTCTACCGTAACTGTCAATATTTTGTCCCCACCACTGGGGGGATCCCCCTTGAAACCAGTTAAGCGGTAAACACGCTCAACAACCGGGCCAGTGAGGGGTCGAGTATCAGTGAGACTCACACTAATGCAAGCGAAGCAAAAGATTGCAACTTTTTTAATTTTCGATTTTTTTTATAAAACTTTTACCATTGCATTCGTCTCGTTTTTCTAATTAAAACGACACCAAACATGATACATTTGTGAGCATAATTACTTGTAATTATAATTATGGATGTATAATAAACAGAAGCAGAGAGTCGAAACGTCGAATCTCAGTCCCTCTTTGTTTTTGAATCGCTATCTTTCTATACGTTCGGCACACTACAAAGAATGTAGAACCTCTACTAGAACTGTCGCTCAACAGACCCAACGATACGACAGTTACGGAGATACTACTGTACTCAGGACGGCACAGGGGCAAGGGAAGCGAAGTTAGCCGTCACGCGATGCGATACACTTGAAGTAGTAGTGGTAATCTTCTCAGGAAATACCGAGAGTGCGTGTGCCTCAATTGTGTGCGCCTGACCAATCAAACGGTTTCTTCATGAATTCCTTTCGCATTCCTCCCGAGTACCACGTTATAAGACATGGGCAATAGGTTATATGCGCGTCCCAAGCGTTGTGTTATGGTGCATTCATACCCTGTGTGGTAGATTACACATACATATTATGGTAAATGGAACACATCGAAATAGAAAAACGATTCAAACTTGAATTTCAAGATTAACGACAATTTTGGATGAATCTACTGAAAAACTATTCTCCATGACCTGCACGAGACTGTAATCACTTTTTTATGAAGTACACGAAACAGGGAAGATAATAAATCTGATAGTCGGAGACCAATGATCTTGAGTCAAACAAAATCTGCCATGACGTGCAAGTAACAGAAAAAATACATAAATAAGGCCGTTGACATTAGTACATACATACATGAATGAAAGAAATCAATATTCTTAGTCTCAAATGTCTGGTTATGCAAACCCCTTCAAAAGCTCGTCAGAAACCATTCTTTTGGTAGGGATGAAAAGGGTTGAATCAGGGCGCAGTGCCAAATTGTGTAACACCCCCTGTTAGGTACCGGACCCTGAATTTTATTGCACCTTTTACCGAGAACTCGGACGACCTTTATTGCACCGCGATTACCATAGTTACCCCCCCCCCCCCAAATCATCTGGTTAACACGTGCGTTTCCCGAGACAATGGACTATTGTTAGGCGCTCGAAGATACTTGGATTCTCCGCCCTGGGCCTAATGGTACCTCCTGACCACTGTCAGTCTGCGCCATCATGCAGGGTGTTTTCTACCCTCCCTTGCGCCATGGTGGGCCGAGTTCTTATCTTGCCAAGGACACTGCCCTTCAAGTACCCAAAATTTTTAATTGCACAACACTGCCACCCGCTTTCCTGTATACAGGCCTGGATGATAAACGTCGCAGAATTATCCCCACTACTGCGGAATATACCCGAGGAGTGTAAGCATAAAACGGCTCGAGTATGTATCCTGGATGAACACGACGCTGGCAAGACCCGTGTTGTTGACATATATCGAGAATTCACTGTAGTATTTAAGCACGACCGTAGAATTCTAAGATTAACATTTTATACATAGACTTTATAAGGTGTACACATTTAGACTTTCTTCGGGGCCGTCGAGTCCCACAAATAAGATGTAGGTAAGGCAAATATAAATAAAGCAATTGTTGACAAGATAACTCACTATATAAGCCACCAATTAATAAACAAGTGGGAAAATGTCAGCCATAAACCGAGAATACGATCGAAGAGCGGCAATACCGGAATTGCTTCACGCCGGAAGATTGACCGCGGAAATTCTTGCGTGGTTTGGCTAAACGAAGACGCAAGTTTACGATCTAAACAAGAAATTAAAAAATTCTGACAAACAGTAAAAAGGAACCTGCATTCTGGGCAACTCTCAGAAATCGTTCCGATTGTTGACACAGTAAGACTTTGACACGTATTGTATTCTAACATATTTTACACACTGGGCTGGATTTCGACGCTCTAACAAGCGTCACTTTGCATTAATAAAGACTTGTACAACCACCGACGCACATTGTGGCTTTATTTGTTCTATATTCTAAGACAGGCCTGTCCAACTCGCGGGCCGCGAGCCATATTTGGACCATTCTCCACTTCTTCGATCTATCTTAAGTAGTGCAGTAACGGACTGGTTGATGGCGGGGACCGTGTGACTCGGGACGAAGAAGAAGTTGGGCAGTCCTGTTATAAGAGATCCTGTCAGATAACACTTTCTGTTCCTATGACTTCATTTCCTTACGTAGGACACGCAAAACGTTGAACAAAGATCGCTTGTTAAAGGATATTTGCTCATGGAGGACTAAGTACGCTAAAATAAACATCTCAACAATGGCAGTTTCTTACTGGTTCGTAGCGTACACTTGGGCATGATGTCTAAATAGATGATTTCAGATATCCAATAAAATAGAATTGATTGGCCTCCCTAAGGCTTTGATCCAAATCCGATCAAAAATCTTTAGTCGATTTTTGATGATCAGCCAAAATAATATTGACGTAACTAATAAGAAACATTATTTTACAAAATTCAGAAAAACATTGGAAGAACTGAACGAGAAATATTTTTAAAAGTCTAGTAGATAGTATGCAGGTGGAGACTAAGCGATGATGAAGACAGAAGAAAATTATATGAATTTTTAATAATGTTTGTGTTCATTAGTTTCCTTATAAACTGGGTGCGATCTCTTTCCTTTGTTCTAGTGTTAGTCAGAATATTCTCGAAAGAAAAGTGAAAAGAATTTAAACTGTATAACGTGTTATTCTCCGCGAACAAGACGAATAAATGTCACACCGTGAACCATGTGGGGCTAATTTTACCCCGACTATTATTCGTCTACAAATAACTCATTTGAATAAAAATACATTTTAAAGTTGTACTTCGTCGATTTTATAATAGAATCGGATCCAAATAGAACAACGATTTATCCTTTAAAAATGAATATTTACATTTTTTTTTTGTTTATTTCGTACACGTTTTTTGAGCTAGAAAACGTTCCTGATAATTGGAACACTAGGATGTCTCCGATCAGGATGTGTTTTTGCATATTATAATTGAGCTTGCACTGCGTTTTGTCTACATTCGCAGTAGACGATTACAATATCACAATTTTAACCGATCGAATACGACATTTCGAAACTGAGACTGAAATCATACTGATACAATATGACAAAAAGTGCCGTACGGTACGACAGTTTGTAAACAAGAGATGTCTTTCGACAATGTTTCAGTGTTTACATCAACGGAACCCGAGTACAGTACGGTAAGCATGAACATGGTCTTCGTACGTTAAGGTATGCTTTTTGAGGAATAACTCCTTCGAAGCTTATTTGAAGGTCAACATATTATACACGGTTGAATTTGTTTTTTCATTAGCAAAAATGTTACACTAATCAAAATACGTCGTTCCATTTAAAAAAACAACGATGACCTTGAAATATCGGAAAGAAGGCCTAGAGAAGAAAAAGATTCCATTTCCATAATTGTTCCATTGAACCAAACATATTTTTTCTGAAACATTTTTCCGTATTACTAAAAAGAACGGAGATATTTTCGGTAAAAGCCTTAGGTGCCTCATCCTTTGGGGTACTGTGTCACCATATGGGTAATTATTTACAATAGGGGATTCCTCACCGATTTAAATGACCATGAAATATGCTATTAAGGTCATTATTCTGCACAACTTTATCCTGCACATGTTACTGCCGGACGACCTTCATTTCCGAGATATTTGCAAAAAACTGTTGCTACTGCATAGAGTCCGTTTTATAACCTACAACACGACATACATACCTCTCGTATACTTTATATTATTCTCTTTCCTGTCATCACGAGTCACAATCTTGTACCAATTGTTGTTTCTATGCGATGATGTGGCTGGATTAGGATGGGAAGATAAGAAATACAATATATGGGTTTAAATAATTACCTACATTTAATTAGAGCGATGCAATACCTCGCGCACCTTTGTTCATACGATACGCATTCTAAACAGTTTCTCAATATTGCCGTAGGAAGGCGCGTTCGTGGCAGACATACGTACAGCGCAGCGGTGTATACACGATAACCACATATTTACAGTAGTCAGCAGTTAGTAGAGTTACTTTGTCTCTTTCATGTTGAAGGTGAATAATTAGCATTGGAGCTATTCGAATTTCTAAATATCCGAAAGGCCAAAACCAAAACTAACCCAGACCTAACCAAGACTCTTTTCAAATAGCTACAGAAATCCGTGATCTATGGCAACTCCGAGAAAAATAAAAATACTTAACCTAACTAAAATTTGTATGTAATTTCTAATGAATTTTTGTTAGGTCTGGGATAGGTGTGGGGTGGGGGTGCTGCCTTAAAGGGGAAATTTAGTCATTGAAAAAAGGTAGAGTTTGCTATAGTCATCCCAACACTTTTCCGGAAATATCTAGCTAACCAAGGTCGTCCGTTGGCAACATGTATAGGAAAAAGTTGTTCGGAATGATGACATTAATAAACTATTTCAAGGTCATTGAAATCAGCGAGGAATCCTCTATTGTAAATAATTATCATTATACGTATGCAGGCGGCGACGTGATCGCATAGGGCAAGTGTAACTCTTGCTACGTGAATTGGGAGCTTGGCCATGTGTTTTGCTGTATAATTCAGTTATTAAAGAGAGCAATTTATTAAAGTTATTAAAGAGAAGAAATAATTGAAGGTCTATTGTAGTACGCAATGAAATTGTTCTGTGTGTTACATTACAATAAAAGCATGAAATTAAAGAGACAACACGAAAATGGTAAGCTTTAGATAGGCAAAAGATAGGAAATTGCAATATTATGATATATTGTGTTCCGATTTGACATCTTATGTGCCGTTTAACGTAAAAGTGGTGTAAATCAATTTACTCCATTCATTTCTTATATTCGTATAAAGAGAAATAATGCTTGATTTATAAACCATTTCCAAAATTGGATTCATCTTACACAAAATGTCGATGTTCTTCGACTCTTTACTTTAGCAGGATGCTTTCCGTCCAAGGAATTACAGCTTTCTTATTCTCAATGTCCGGTTATAATCAACCTTTTTGACATACTAAAATCAAAATTGCCTAAACTTTTCAATAACTGGGATACTCGAGTAGAATGAGAATCCTGCATGAGCATTATTGGCAAAGTAACAATTACTTATTTGTGTTTGTATACGTATATTTTTGGTTATATCATAAAGTTCCTTAACAAGCAAACCATATGTAGGTAAAGTATTGAGAGATGATTATTCTCCTATAAATTAGGAGAAAGTTAACCAATCTCGTAGCGTTTGAAAGATTTTTAGTTCATGGAGAAAGGTATGTTTTTCCAAAAAAGTATGAAGTTCAAATAATTGGGTGACATATTGCTGTAATATTAATCAATACACTTGATAATATCCTTGATATACACACGTATAATTGATAAAAGTTACATTAGTCCTTGTTTATATACATTATAGTCCCTGTATTATTTATATACATGCGTATAGACACTTTATTCACACTTAGGTGATATAATGTATTGAATAAATAATAAAGAATTAATTCAGTACACGTTGACAATGAGTACACTCATTTGACAATGAGAATGTGACATGAGGATTCGTAATTATAATCAAAATGATTAAAGCTCAAAATATTTGATTGTCATCGAAATAATACTGTGGACAACTGGCCAAATGACGCAACAGCGGATAAAGAAAATTAACTGCGAAAATATAATACGACATATTTAGGTAATAAATTCACTGTAACATTATTTAACCACAATATATTCCAGTGAACTTTATTCATCTATAGGGTATTCTAATATATATACAAAATTGCACAAAATTGAAAAAACCGTGAAAAAATTCTATCAAGGGTGTTATACCTCAGTAGAATTATTGATTATAGCCGGTGTAAATAATTCGTATAAGGACCATACGATGGATGCGCGGAAAACGAATTCGTACTATCTATGTACATACAGCAACCCATGGGTGTGAATCGATTCTAGTATATTGTACGATTTATTCGGTTTGACGATAGACACACATACACGCGAGCACGATCGCTAGAAAATGGTGCAGCAGCCTCTATGTATACGTAATATATGGACTATGCTAAATTCAAGTTTAATAAAACTATAAAAACCTTCTGAGATTTAGACAATCGATGAAGTTCTCCCGTATGGAAGTGAAACAAAATAGAGAGAATATATTTTCTACAAATCTGTGCTATGCACACACTAACTAAAAAAAGTTAAATAAAGTGTTCTTTTGTTAAACTCTACCTTTCAATGCTCTGTTCTTTAATCTGCATTAATATTAGAGATATTTCTTGCACGTCAAATAATCAGCTCCACTCATAATTCACTAAAGAACATTTTAAGTGAACATCAATATGTATATGTAGAATATAATGCAAAAATCAAAATTCCAATTTATCCGCATACGACATTTCAGTATAAGTACTTTTCATGTACGAATATACAAAAAATGGGTTAACATTTGGCTGGAAAAATAAATAAAATATACTATGTTTTCAAGTAGAATATAAAAAATGGAGATATATAGGGTGGAAATTATATAGCGTTACAAACGAATATCTCAAAAAATATAAAATGTTTCAGATGAAAGTTGTTCAGTACCGAGAGAGATATCATATGATGGGACTTTTATTTTTCCCGTTGGACATTCCTAGGTGAGGTGAAGGTCAACTTTCTTTTTTTAAATGGAATGATATATTTTTTATCCACCATCAAATAGTATGTTTTAAGACGAATTCAATGATCTATGACTCAAGGTCATTCAAGGTCAAACTTACAGGGAAATGCAAAAAAGGTGTGATCGTTTTCTTTGTACTTTAGTTTCGTATATGTTCTAAATGATTACCTCTTACTTCAATGCTCTTAACAATTCTTTCTTTAAATGATTCTCCAACTTTGCTCAACATTTCAACAACTATGTTAGCACAAGCTTCGCGTATTCTGACTTTCATGTTTTCACGCGTCGTAGGCTTAATGGACATTACACAGTTTTTAATGTGACCCCATGAATGGCGGACAGGCTACAGGACCATCTATCCACCATTCTGCAAAGATTTCATTCATTGCTGTTCGAGAGCACAGTGCATAATGCGGAGGCGCACCGTTATATTACATCCACATAATACGCCTTTTATTCAAAGGTACTTCTTCACATAATTGGGGTAGTACGTTGTCTAGGAAGTTAACATAAACTTGCCCCCTTAAATGTCCTTCGAAAAAGTGCGGGCCAATGACAAAATTTTCGATAATGCCGCACAATACGTTCAGGGTCCATTTTGAAACGTCGTTGTTCTCATCCAAAGCGGATTTTGAGCTGCCCAGTAGTGCATATTATGCCTTTTTACATTTTCAGTATTTGTAAATGTTGCTTCATCAGAAAATTAAAACGAAAAGTAAAATGTAACGGTAAAAACGAAACATCTTCAACTATCTTCTTCGATCGTTTGACGATCCGTACAAAGCCCGATGCAATGTTATGTGGTATGGATGAAACTTGTTGGAATATAAAATGTTCAATACAGTTGTATAACTAATTCCACGTTCTCTTGCAATTTGTCTAATGCTTGCATGAGGATCCACGTTAACTCGTGCCAATACATTACTAGCGACGTTATCTTTAGCCAATGTTCGAGGTCGATTTCTTTTCACCTACACAGAACCTGAACGGAGAAAACGCTGATCTAGTCTTTTAAATGCCATATGCGATTTTGATGGTCGATCTAGGTAGCGTTAAGGAAGGTCAATCTAGGATCTAGGTAGTTCAATCTCGATCATAGTTCGACCTTAGCACGAACAGTAATGAAAGTAAACTTACTATCTTGCAGAAGAGCACAGTATTTACATAAATACATGTTTTCATGTCATTGATAATAACTTTGATGTTGTCCTGAGTAATGCTGATATTGAGCACATGTTATTGTTGTGATGTGAATGTCGAAAGCACGAACTAAAGTAGAAATGAAACGATCACGCTTTTTCTGCATTTCCCTGCAAGTTTGATCTTGAGTCATAGGTCATTGGATTCATCTTAAAACGCACCATTTGATAGTGGATAAAAAACATATCATTCCATTTAAAAAAAGAAAGTTGACCTTCACCTCAACTTGGAGTGTCCACCGAGAAAAATAAAAGTTCCACCGCATGATGTCTCCTTCGGTACTGAACAACTTTCATCGGAAACATTTTTGCGTATAATAAAATTTTTTGGAGATATTCGTCTGTAACGCTTTATAATTTCCACCCTGTATATCTCGATTTTTTATATTCTACTTGAAAATATAATATGTTTTATTTATTTTTCCAGCCATAACAAAAATATTTGTTACATAGGTATCATTTTTATCGATCCTTATCCACAATCAAGAGGTGAAAACAGCCTTCAAAGCTAGGAATTATACGTGAAGTTTTTGAATTTCTTTCAATTTTGTGTTTATAAATAGTGGATTCAATCAAGCAAAATATGTCTAAGAAAAATGATCTTAGACTAATTGTTTATCCAGTTTTATGTAACTTTCAATATGTAATTTATAAATTAAAATAAGTGATACATATTCTTGTTTAAATCTATAATATTTTCTCACTTTGTGCGAAGAAAAGTATCCACTCTTTGATTTACAGATGTCTAAAAAAAAATGTGCTTATAACCTCTAACTTTGAGAACCGTTTTCATCCCTTCAGGGTGGACGATGGTCTATAAAAATATAGTATATCAGATATTTTGCAAGAACAATCTCTCATATAAATTTTATCATAATCGGTTCGTATAATCTGAATATGTTCCCTTGTACAGTCTGAACAAAATCTAAAAGATTTCGTTATGAAAATTACACTTTGTTATGTAATTTAATTTTCTACTTCTAGTAGTATTCTAGGTCCCAAAACCGAACCCAAACCTAATCCAAACCTAAACCTAACCCAAACCTAGGTTAAAACAGTTTGTATTATACTCAGCGTACTAAAAAGTTTAAAGGGAAATATTGTTCAGAATGGCGGAGGGGAGGACTCATTTTTACAAGTTCACCTATAATAAAATAGTATATAATGTTATTATGATATTTTTTGTTTCCTTTTTGTTTCTTCAAAATTTCAATACAGTACAAATTGTTCGCTATAACTCTGCAACTATGTACAATAAAAAAAAATGGTACAAGTAAATGCTACTCAATTTAATGTGAGGTATCACAGTAACAATTACACAATACTCGTATCCATTTAAAGAAATGTTGGGGCTCCTGCCCCCCCCCCCCCAAAGCTACAACCAAAAAATTTAATACATACTAACATATTAGCCCCCCTTAAACACTTAATTAAAAAAAAATAATGTCGATATCTTCATTAGATTCAGAGAATAACGTATTGTAACACTTTAGTTGGTACAGCCTGTATAATATCATAATTTGAAACAATAAGCAATTTAGTTACGCATAAAACGAATATAAATGTGGAATTATTATTGTGTGTTATTCCGCTTCGAAGTGAGCATAAAAGACTTTAGTTTCAAAACATTAAAAGATAATAAAATCATTGTTTCCCAATAAAAGTCTAAAAATTCCATTATTCTTATTATTTTCAAGATATACTGTTCTTTATACCAAACTAGAAAATACGTCCCAGGAAATAGGAAACAGAAAACAATACATTAATAATTTTTCATTCCCTATATTGAAACTGAATATCTTTCACAATTTGGTGTATGATACAGCATATCTCATGTGATGGTATCTGAAGTACCACCGTGGAAATATCAATTCTTGATTGATATGAATTGGCTTCATGGCTACTCATAGCCAAATATAGTGATGACACCGCTTTTAGTAACAATTTCATGAATTTTACTAACATTAGTAATAACATTTCCAAACGATTAGGGTCAAATTATTAATAGAATAGACTTAAATATTAGAATCGAGCTTTTAAGGGTTCCTAACATTTCCACATAGAATTTATTTAATGTCTTATTATTCGACTGCGGATTTTTATGAAAAAAATGACACAAAATCTACATATATATTTATTTCTTTTCTTAATCAATTTTACAAGTCGAAAGTGATACAATAGCATTTCTAAATTCTTGGAATATTTTCATTGTTTCGAATTTGATCTACTCATTTTCGTTATAAATGCATAAAATCCGCAGTCTACTTGCCATGTATGCAATTACTAACTTTCATCTGTACATGATTACTTTTTAATTCTCATACCTTTACAAACTTTTCAACTTCGTTCTAGCATCCGAGTTCGTTTAAATGTGATTAGAAGTTCACAAACAAAAAATGTAAGAAAATCGATTCTTAAAATTCGTGTTTCTAAACGTGGTAATATTTAATTCAAGTGGCACGCATAAACATGATTTCTAATGACTCTGAGTAAACTACTTCGAGATTTCAGTCGTGAACACACAACGTGTGAACAACGCAGATGCATTAGCGGAAACTTTAGTTAAAAAGTGAACGGGCGAGATCGAGAAGTTTCTTGCATTTGGATACAACTTCCGGAGAAGCTTAATCTATTCCAGTCCGAATGCTCTGCAAACGCTTTGGATTTATGGCACCTTCTGTGCCTTGCGTGAATGCTCTACGCTTTTCTGCACACTTCTTTGAGTTTCTGTATCGTACGTTAGCCCACATAGTCAACATTTCTCCGATCTTGTTAAGAGTTGCGCGGATGTTGGTACACGATGTATGATATAATTTACAAGTTTCACTACGGTATGATAAATTCAAGTCAAACCTGTGTAACATGGCAGTTACGTTTTTCAAAATCGCTACGTTATGCAGAAATTAGAATTAGTACGAGAAACAAAATTAGATTATAGTAAAAAATATCTATTTAAACTATATCCATTAAAATCATTCAAAATTCTAGAAATATATTATACCTTAATTTGTATTGGATAATGAACGTTAAGTTATTTTCACGGCCGAGCGTCATTAAACGAGACCCTTTCCTTTCTGGAAAAATATTCATCTTGAGCTTTTCTTTCTAGTATCCTTATTCTTATAGTTCTCTTCTACAAGAAGTCTGTTACCTTTATTCTTCTACTTTTTCTTGAGAACCATTTAAAAATTTCGTAATATGAACTGGACGCATTTCTTTAAAGTTGTCACTTGAATTTTGAACTTGAGAAATTATCCAACTATGCATATGAAAAACCCGAAAACCTTGTTGTAACAATGCTGATCCGTTGCAATTTAAACGGTTATAACTTCTAGTACCTACAAAATTTTAAAAAGCATTTCAAGCTAAAATTACTTAATTCGATGAGAACTAAGTAAATATAGCTATAAAAATTTATCTTATATTTCATATTAAAAATGATAATCGATTTGTTTATTTAATTTCAAAATAAAAACATTGTTGAGGCTCATAGGCTTAAAATAATCGTACTGAAACCACCCCGAGTAGTGCGCATAATTACTTGCCCGACGCAGAAACTACCGAGGTACCGTAACCGGGAAAAACCCTCTAAAACCGTCGTAAACCGCCACCATATTCGATGCAGCATTCGCGGATTGGCCGAAAATTTGGTCCGACAATATACAGGGTGTCCCAAAAATGTTGTATTTCCTTGAAAGGGACAACATTTTCTCAAAGGAAAAATGTTCTCCGCGGCTTCGTTAAGAATTTATGAACGAAAAATACGGACCAATCAGAACGCGGCTGCAGCAGACGGATTCCAGCTCGGCCAATGCCAATGTCACGCTCTGCGTTTGTTTGCTTTGGTGCGCCCTTTGTTGCGTGTTTTTCGTTAATAACTCCTCCACGAAGCCGCGGAGAATATTTTCGCAAAGGAAAAAGTTACTTCAAATGACCTCAGGAATCGCCCATTTCAAGGAAATGAAACATTTTCGGGACACCCTGTATAAGCAGCGCAAACTATTTTCCACTCTGTACGTTGAATTTTGCTACAGTAAAAACAGGAACCAAAAATAAAATAATTATACTTTTTGGTTACGAATAACAGTTATTAGTGTCCAAAAAATTGGATCCACCTCGATAACTGTTATCGATGAAGAAAAACTGTTTCGATTGCTCAAAGCAGTTACCGATGAGAGAAGTTCATTTTGATCATTCATAATACTTATCAATGAGAGGAGTTCATTTCGATCATTCATAACACTTATCAATGAGAGAAGTTCATTATGATCACTCATAACAGTCATCAATGAGAGGAGTTCATTTCCAACACTCATAACAGTTATCAATGAGAAAAATTTATTTCGATCGTTCATAACAGTTATCGATGATCGAATTTCTTTTCACTTGTTCATAATAATTATTGATGAGAAAATTCATTTCAGTTGCTTATTTAATTACTGAGTTGTCTACTCTTTTTCGGGTGGAACAAGCCTGTGAAATACATTGAGAAAGTTTCGTACAACAAGACGAATCAATAGACCATAAGAACAACACAAAATCTGATAAAAAATTTTTCAAAATTTGTTCAACTAGGAAAATCAGAAATATAGACTTCCGTATTTATCAAAACTAGCGTGCATAATTCATGCTGTGCTCGCAACTCAGGTTAGCATTGAACGAACCTTTTCTGCTCTAAAATTAACGTTAAATTTTGATTGTAGCAATTAATTTTGTGAATAAAAAATGTATTAAATAATTGATTGCCTACTATTTCAAAGTTGTACTATTTAATAATAATTATTACAAATTTCCTTCATCAATAACTGTTATGAACGATCGAAATGAACTTCTGTCATTGATAACTGTTATGAACGATCAAAATAAATTTCTCTCAACGATAACATTTACCAACAACAGAAAAAGTTTTCAGTTACTTATAATCCTTATTTGTAACCAATACGATTTTAGTCGATGAAATACATACTTGTTATTCCATGACTTTTTTTCTTTTTGGTTATAACAATTATGGTCCCTGAGTAAAAACGACTAAAACCATACAACTCGTTTGTTCTAATTATTTCCAACGTACATCACCTCACCTTGGCTCTGAGTCAGTATCCTAACAACAGACCTACCTCGAGACCTTACAACCTCGAGGATAAAGGGCAATTTACACTATACTCCACGAACCGGCACGTGCCGTCAACGGAACAAATCGGCACCGGCACGACAAAACATTGATACATGCGTTTTAAATAGAACCGTTCACACTTGTATTGCACGGACCTGCACGGACCTGCACGGACCGGCACGGACCGGCACGTGCCGTCAACGGAACGAACCGGCACCGACCAACATTACCCCGAAGAATGTTTTGTCGGTTCAGTTCGTGCCGGTGCATGTCGATACTGCGCTGTTTTAGCACAGCAATTCACAGTGGATGGTGGAAAACGCATGCAGAAAAAATGGATCAAGAAAAATTAATTGAACATGTGAAATTGTGCGAACCTTTATATGCAACGAGCCATCCTAAATATGGTGACAGTGTATTTAAAGAAAATGCTTGGAGAGAAATAGCAAAGGAAATGAACCAACCAGGTAAGATATATAATAACCTATTTTATTTGTAACAGTCTTTACAGAATTGTAATTTTCCATTCAACACGACCTTCGTCTGTGATGAAGAATTCTTTGAATGCATCTCGGACTGTAAATGCAGCACTGACTGCACTTCCCCCTTGTAGTTGACAATTTTGGAAACCTGTGACTTTATTCTGAGTGTGCGTTGGGTTTTCTATACGGATATTATAATCTCGCAGATAGTTGCGCATGTAGTTAAAATAATTTGATCGACATTTTCTGGCATTAATTTTAGTCTTCGATTGTACAGCAGAAATTTGAAACCCGAAAACATTTTCCGAAACTCTTCGCACACGTGACAGACGATAATTAAAAATTCTTTTAGTTCTGTCTCCCTGATTTTGCGAGCCAGGCCATGGTCGCAATAAATATTCTTTGAAAATAAAACCTTCTGCGTCTTTCGAAGCGCGTTGTCTTCCGGAATATTTCATTTGTTTTTTTTCGAGTGCTTTTTCCATTGTAGAAGTAGCAAATAACCCCCGATCGCTATTTCGACCATATCCACCTATATCTACTGCAATGAACTTACAAGATGCATCCACTAATGCCAACAGAACAGTAGAAAACGTTTTTTTTTTTTAATTAAAGGAGTTAGATCCGATATTTGCAGGGGCTTGAATAGCGCCGTGTTTTTCACATCGAGAGCCCCAATGCAGTTGGGAAAGTTCCAAATATTCCAAAACTCTTCTGCAATATTTTTCCATTGATTCGCTATAGGCGTTGGCATTGTTACGGTTATCAAATTTTCTATTATTGCTTCGCATATTTGTATAATAACTTCTGCATTGTTGCATGTCCTAGTCGATAACTGGTAGCTATTGTGCTAAACGAATCAACAGTAGCTAAAAACCTATTATATATATTTCTATTATATTAAACCTATTATATTATGAATATAATTTTATATATTTTCGTAAAAATATTATTTCTTTTTTCTAGTGACTATTTGCAAAAAAGTTTGGACTAGTCTTCGAGACTCATTCCGAAGGATTTCAAAGAAAAAACGCGAGACAAAGAGTGGACAGGCTACCACAAAAATAAGAAAATGGAAATTTGAAGATGAAATGTCGTTTTTACAACCTTATATGCAGGAAAGGGACACATACACTAACTTAAAATATGTTAGCGATGACGAAGAACAATCCAATAACCAAAATTCTGAAAAGAACGACGAAGTAGGCGATGGAGATGATATACACAGTGACAAAGATGGTGATGACGACGCAGACCATAATGGAGATGCAAGAAAAAAGCAAGAAAAAGAAATAAATAGAAAAATTATTAGGAATAGAAAATCACGTCAAGCACTACAGGAAACGGCATCGTCAGTGATGGTAAAATATTTATTAAATAAGAGACCTGCCCATACCCAAGCAACTTCAGCTCCAAAACCAAATTCTATAGATTTGTTTTGTTCGAGCATCGCAACTACGATGAAAAATTTTTCACCGTACTACCAAAACATTGCGAAGTCACAAATATTCAACCTTATCTCCGATCTGGAAATGAAGCAGATTATGCAACAAGAACCATTTTGTGTACCGAACGCACCTCCACAACATGGACAGTCTGTACCAATGTCACGAACAGTTTCTTTCGAAGCTCAGAAATCATGTTACACTGAACCATGTAATATGCCGCATCCTTCAGTATCATCGTTTCGGTCACCATCGACTATGCCTATATCAACTCCGTCTCCCTCACCATCAGTAATACCAATTCCAACACCGCACGATAGTCTGAGAACACGATTTTACTGGCCAAAAGTCAAAATGTGATTGGAACTTTCTAAAATTTGGTAATCACGTGTTTCTGAGGTCACTGGTAACGAATTTGACACCAAAAATTAAAAATTCAAAATGGCGGATTCAATACTGTGCACATATAGCCTGGAAATTCGCTTTTTGCGGTCAAAATTAAAGAGACACATATATCGACATCCTGTAATGCAATATATTTTAGTTATTCAGTGTAACTAATATAAGTAATATGTATAATATAATTGTCTTATTTATTTTATAATTATAATTATGTAATCATAAATAAATATGCTATATACATATAATTATGTTTCTGACGTTAATTCTAAATTATCCAAATACATAAGCATTGGCAATTCCTTCATCTGAACCTTCTGCATCTTCTAAAATTGATACGGAATCAATTGATGAAGATGCAGATGGTTCTTCCTCAATAGACAGAGGACATAGCAGAGATAGCACTTCAGAAGGTAAATTTAGTTTATTATTGTATTGTTTCTGTCTTCGATTGTTTAAACTTATCGTTGATATGAGAGGGTCTGATGTTCCCATAGCTCTACAAGGATTAATAAAATATTAAATAAACATGAAAGAATGTAACGAAAAACAAATGAATTATTGAAAAAATAATCTGTTACACACACCTACGAAATACGTCATGCAAATTATTCTTTCTGCTATTTTGTCGTGCATGATGTGCATATGTCATATTTATAATATTTGTTTTTCATGTAGGTCTCTCTTAGGTAGCCATGAGGTAAAATACATTGCTCCAAAATAAAGTCTGAACTTCTTTTTCTCGAATAAGTAATTTTTCTTTGTCCTTTTTTCGCTTTATTTACCACTTTTGTACCATTAATCTGTACAGAATATGTAGAACGCATTCAAAAAATCGTATCCACGCGTGATGTGGACTAATCCCTTTTTTTAAATGTTCTTTCGGCTGAAATTCTTCTGTTTGAAAAATACTTATTTTTAATATTTCTGCCTTAAATAGGGCAGCTTTGCGAAGATTTATTATTGGTTAATATATTGCAGACTTTTGCGTCGATCAACGCCATGATTAAATTTATTTTAATTTTTAAAGTTTTATTTTTATATGCCACGCAAAAATGTGATAAATCATTAATTTCATAATCGATATCTACCTTTTAGATTTAGATATCTACCTTTCTGTCGTTTCTGTCGTTTTGATGTAGGCGTATTATTATTCCATATAATAATATCATTTTTTGTTATAAATCGTAAATGTATTATAGTAGTTACAAAAAGAGATGAATCTGAGCCTGCTGAATCTTGTGATTCTTCAAACCTTTGTTTATATATGGATTGCCCACTAGAGCTATCAAATGCACAGTTAAAATTGAATTCACATTCAATTGTATTTTCATTCATTTTTGAAATTACACTGTCAATTACTTCTTCTTGTAATACAACTATTTTTTCTGTCGTGTGTTGTAAAATATTTTTTAGTGGCACTTTAGCAATTTTTTCAGTTACTTTAACTCCAGGTGGTATGCAACTTTTCTTCGCTTCAACTATAGCATCGTATGTTGGAAGTATGTCAGAATTTCTAGTAGTATTTTCTAATCTCATGTTTACGTACAGAGATTGTTACAGAGATTGTTTTACAGAGATTGTTATCATATAAGAAAGCCAAAGCTTCATTTAACGAAAACAAAATCAATTTACTTTCATCGCAGCAGGTGAAAATTTGTTTTTTCATTTTCTTCGCCCGTTCAGGACTTTTGGCAGTTTCGTTTAAAATCACAGCTGAATTTCTTTTTCCTTTTTCCTTTTTTTTTACTGTTATATTTAGGTCTTCGTCCATTTTCTCCAACAATGCAGATGCTTCTCGTCTTTGTGATCTTACCGATTTATTTTCATACGATAGTCGAGGACGTCCTCTAAATGTTAAAGGTACTTGATTTTTATTTGCATGTACCTCAATAATTAAATGTTCTTCCAACCATGTATCGTACTTTGCTTTAAAGTTCGATGTTCCATTAGAGTTTTTCTATTTCCTGAATAAATTACTGCAACATACACGAAGTTTTTCTTCAATTGACTTTCTACTTTCTTCAAAATTGCCTGCCTTAATTGTATTAAAAATAAGATCAGACACAACAATTATTTTCCTGTTGGGATTATCTTCAATATATGTAGCATGCATTAAAAAGATCCCCATTTTTGAAGTAATATTTGTCTGCAAATATAAAAATAATTAACCTTCTGATGACAAGACAGTATCTTGGCAAGGTAAAAATGGAACATACTTTCTGACATTGTTATACAAAATTATTTCAAACACAAACTAAATTTCATACTAAATAAATGAATTATGTTCGAAAATAACCAATATTTGCTTATTAAGTGTAATACCATGGTAACAAACAGGTTGCGCTATCATAACATCTAATTGTGAGTGCGAGTCACCATTGAAGCAGCAAGCGGTCTTCGTGACCCAATACTAGCCAAACGCCAAAATACCGCATACTTCTATTTCTTAATTATCGTACAAGGTGACAGGAGATGGCACTTAAATTTTATATGCTCATCTTTACAATTGTTTAAACTTTCGTATAAAACAAATCTGATGCTTATCACTCTTAATAATTTTTTTTAAACCCTTCTCAAAGTTTAAATTGTTAGTAATATTGCAGCATTTGTACATGGATTAAATAATGCTTAGAAACTAATTATATTTATATATATATATATATTATTCAAACTAGTTATATCATGTTCTATAATCATTTCTTAGAATTATTGGTTTCACTTTCAATTTCAGAATTTTGTATTCAAAACGTTACCCTCGATTCCACAATTATCTGGAATGAATAATATTTTGGATTTTGAAGGTTTGAAGTGTTTTGTTAGTGTATAGCAAAAAAGTTTTTCAAAATCTTGAACTTCGAAAATTGATTTTTGGCCAGTAAAATCGCGTTCTCAGATCACTGTGCACCATCGCCATCTTATTACAAGTTTCCGGCCAGAACATTAATACAAAATAACAACGAAAGAACAGTTTTATACCAATAATCTGCACAGGTAAATTCCATCTAAATCAATTTACCTTAAGCATACTGAAAGTCCTTCTGTGGGCGATATTGCCTCACGAAATGATGTATTTTTTTTTCTCCATGTCGAGTTCAATCCGTTTTAATAATTCAAAGAATTTGTACTGCGGTATTCTGAAATATTGGTCCAATTTTAGTCTTCTCCAAAATCTGATGCACAAATGCGACCTCGTTTTTTCACTTTTCTCGCTTCAGCTTCCCCATCGCCTAAAAGTATGGCGAGAAGAGCTAATTCCTCGTCACTGTCCGATCCGCTCATTTTGATTTTTTTACGTCAACTAACGGTTTATCGTCGGAGCAGTGTAGACAAGGCTCCGATAATCGAATTGGTGCTCAACAGACATCCCGATATCATTATTTCAATATCATTGGTTTCATTTCCGAAATATTGGTTTGTAACATGTACAGTGGTTCCTCTATATGTGTTGCCAAGGCTTGGATGATAAATGTCGCGGAATTCTCCCCACTACCGCGGGGTATACCCCGTGAGGGGCCCCGAAGCTCGAGAGGCCTCGGACGCCAAGGACTCTAAACATAACACGGCTCGGGTATGTCTCCTGAACGTTACATGATCCTGGCAAGATCCGTGTTGTTGACATACATCGAGAATTTACTGTACATGGTGTAACATATTTGTTAACAGGATTAATATTAATAGTAGGTTACTACCTGAAAGGAACTGATGGATTTGGAAAGTAAACATACATATTATATATAGAGTTAGTTAGTTCGTTACTAGAACTTATCAGTATGAATTTATAATTACTCTACTTAAATAGGAGGCGTCCGCAAATCTAGCAAAAACATTTCTATGAACATAAAGTTTGGAACATAATTTAATTGTACATTGGTGAAACAGTAACCATTCTGTAGTTGCATACATAAATCAACGCTGTTCGATCGAGAGAGAGAGAGAGAGAGAGAGAGAGAGAGAGAGAGAGAGAGAGAGAGAGATTGTTATTATTACAACATATTTCATCGAATCTAACTCTAGTCACAATTATTGTGCTCCCAAATACTCATTGATACTATATACATATACTCAGTAACATACACTTATTTCTGTACGGCTGTAAATATTATGTTACAATACATATTATAAAAAAAACTAGTATTTCAGATCCGTTTTAACATGAAATTTGTTTATATAAAATTTTTAAAATATTTCTTAATGAGTCTATTCTCATGTTTATACAAATATAAATTTATATGGATTAATTTGCAGTTGTGAATGTCGGATAGAAAATTATTCACTTCTTAGAGGTTTTATTAGACCGCCAATAGAGTCACGAAAATCACGAAAATTGTTCGCATTTTTTAATACAATTATTTAAGTTTAAAATACTTGGATTATAAAAGGTAATGCGTTTTCCAGAAAATCATGAGAAAATGTATTATAGATTCTACATATACAAGCCTCTTGATTCGGTCTAAAATAGATAGTACTCCAAAATGTGGTTCTAATCTTGGTAAGTGTTGGATGAATCTAGGTAGATCTAGGTTAGACTCTGATTTATATGTATAGCTTGCAATAACCACAGTTTTTCTGGCGGCAATTCGACGTAAAATATGAAACCGTGGAATTTACAAAAAAGGAGGAATCTCTCGAGCAATATCTTCCCCATTTCTTTTCATGCGGGCAAGCAAATAGAATTTCAGATGTAAAACTTGTTTGCGGGCTCATAATCAAAAATACATTGCACATTCCTTCAGATACAGAAAGATATTATAATTTACGTAATCTTGATTATGTATGTACAACGTTGAAAGCGTAATGGAAAAAGTTCTCGCGATTTCTGCTTTTGTCCGCGATAATGTATCTGTTACACGTAAGTAACGAATCTGCTAACCTTCGTCTCATTTGTAAATCTGATATAAGCGATAAGGTGTACAGTTCTAAAAGACAGTCGGCACGAGCTAAGATCGCACCGAACTGATTACGACTAGACAAACGGGCAAACTATTGAAAGGGAATCGCGTCTGCTATCGATTTGTACATCGATGCTAACGACTGGTACGAGTGGGGAAGATCATCTCGATTCATAACGATGGTGAAGTCCGCACAAAGGGTGCAGGACGAACATTAAAAAGAGTTCTGGAAAATGATCAGAGGATTTCATCCTAATCTCTTCGGCAGATAACGATCGCGCTCGGCCAAGGGATATGGCAAAAGGGTAAAGTGTGGCAAGGGGCAGTCGAAGAGGGTGCAATCGAGTGGGACGGGGTCGGTTAGCATGAATCGAGAGGCAGGGGGGAGGGCGCAACGCAGATTGGCTTGCATGGGAGAAACTCCCGGAAGCTTGTTATGTGCAGCACGCAAACATACGACTCGAAATTATCTTCGTAATTAACTGCACTTCTTAACAGAACGCATGGCGTGCCAACCGGGCCAGACGGCGCGAATACGTATTTGGCGGAATCTACGAAGACGATATGTAACCTGAAACTGGCACCAGCTGCTAGCCGGCTTTCTGGACGCTGGTGTGTACATATTACACGTACTTATGTATCCGACCTCCACCACGTACGCTCAGAATGTCCCATAACTTGCGATACCGGACGTCGTATCAAGGAAAAGTATTCCCCGTATTTGTGCAAACCTGTATGGGTACGGTACAGGTGCGCCGCTGATACATAAAATTTCGAGTACACGAGGCTCGTCCCACGTTCAACTGTAACACAGGTCTCGACGGATGCTCGGAACTTTTATCATGCAAACTATGATTACTTCAAAATCGCCAACTGTCTCTGTCTGACGAAACTCTGTAATCTTATTTTCTTATTTTCTTATTTTCTTATTTTATTTCGTTACAATCAATTCAATTAACGTACGAAATGTACAGGGCGATTCAGCTAAGTGTGCCACCAAAATTCCGCGTGAACTACTTGATATATTTGAGAAATGGTTAAAATGAAAGTTGTATGATTTCGTGAACAGCGTACAATGTAATAATAAGTATTTTCTATTATAAAGGATAAGTTATAATCTTTCGGTTGAAGATAGAATAGAATATTACGTAAGAAACTATGTACAAGGGTAGGTACATTGGCTAAAAAAAACTAATAGTTACCGAGATATTCTCTCTACAGAGACATTCAAAATGTTCTCTATTTACAATTAATACATTTGCATCATTGATCGATAAGTGCAAGTGATACACGTTGAACAATTACATGCTCTAATGATACGATTTATTATATCTTTAGGTGTCGTTGGTGTCTTGTGATTAACTTCATGTTCAAAATTTCCTCGAACAAAGTCAGTAAATTATCGTTGTATGTCGGTACCGCCGTTCTTTTCACTGACACTCATACGAAATCGGTGGTTCTCGCCGAGCGTCCCATTTGAAATGCACAGGGCACGCTGGAAATCTAAGAGTCATCCCGCGTGAAAGTCATGACATACAAACATGACTGACATTCAAACGGAAAGAATATCCGTCTCCGACATGTTGTTGCACGGAGAAGCGGACAGCGAAACTCGAGAACCGTCGTCGCCGAGGAGTGGGCCACACATTGTCACACTACTAATCCAATTACAAAACTTCTTTATTTTTCGTTATTTTTTTATGAAACTTTTACCAACATATTCGTGGCATTTTTCTGATTAAAATGAAACCAAATATGATATAATTCCGATGATATTTACTTGAGTAACAAGGGATAAAAGTTTCGAACACAGAGATACTAGGGAGTATCTAGTAGTATCCCTAGCTTGGGCATATGGGGTAAAAAGCTAATAGTAATTAAAATATTCTTCAATGAATAGCAAAACACTTTCGTGAATGTAAAATCCGTGCAACGAACGATAATACTACCCTTACCTGAGTATTTGTATTGTATCATTTTAAGCATTACTTGCATTAAAAATCATTTAGAAAATATCTTGGTAACTATCAGTGTTTTACCCCATGCACTGGATAGAGTTTTTCTGATCGCTGATACAAAATATAGAGCTAGAAACGTTGAAAGAGGGAATGAAGTACGCCAGAACGCAAAAAGTTAATTTAGTCACAGAGAACTGTTACAGAAGCGAAACTCTGACGTTTTCCGAGAACCAATTTCCAATGCGCATGGGTCCATAAACGGTCCCATCGTGAATATACCTTCGAAACTACGTACATCTAATGCGCATGTATATGTGTATGTAAGTTTCTGAACGATGAATACAACTTCAGGATTTTACAGAAATATTTGTTTTCAACAAATCCGGCTTGAGTATATCAGAACTTCTCAATTATATGTATGTTAACCCCTTCCCTTGCCATTTAGCTCGACGAAATCCGGGCCCAAGCGGTAGAGGTCAACGCGCGGTAAACGGATCAGAGTGATGCTCGAAAATAGTTGCAATACTAGCTGAAATGTAAATACCTGTGATATGCTCACGTTTGGCCCGATTTTCAGTCCCCGAGTCCTACTCGTGATGTTTACGTTTGGGCCAAAATCTTTATCCCGAGTCAGATTCGTTGACGTACGGGAAGGGGTTAAAGTTCGGTTAAGGGGGCCGGCAGGCATTTGGCCTTGACAGCCACGCTATGTTACGCTGTGGCTTTTTTCTAGACATTTTACATTGAAGAAGAAGAAGAATCAGTTTCACGTTGTACAAGCCTTCAACGATAGATATCTATAAATGTAGCAATAGTATTCAAAAACTTTTATTGTTCATTGTCTTTCTTAAATAAAATAGTAAAAAAAAAAGAATTACTTCTTAAAAGGGTTATTTAAATTACTTCAAGTATAAACATAAAATTATTGTAACAATGTATATATTTAAAAAACATTTAAGCAAATATGCGAATCTATACATATACTGTAAAACGCGTCGCGAAGTGATATTCATGAGACATTTGAACGACAATAATTTGCAAAAAATTTGGTTTGAAGAGTATCCCCTATAATGATATAGGGGAAAATATACTGGAAATGTTCCGATTTGTCCGGATGTGGAACTATTTGAAACTTAGAAAATATGTTTTTCTGGATGTACAAAATTTTACAAATGTTGCCTTCTGTATTTAATAATATTTTTTAAATAGATTATTTACAGTAATCATTATTAGATTATATAATTTTGATCGCAAAAGTCTGCTCTTCAATTAAAAAACAAGGAGCGAGAGAAAATATTAAATAGGATCGTCAGGACATCGCATTAAAGGGAAGCAATTTTTGTGGTGACAATCATTGTTCCTAAAACGTCCAAGTTTCACTGTTTATTACAACTATAATATTTATGAAATTGTACTAATTTCATCATTTCCGAGGTCCATGGACATTTAATAAATAATTTTCATTAATTAGATATCGATATGAAGAAGTTCGATGTTGGACTAAATGTCACTTAACATTCCGATCCGGACCACTGTGCGCCGCTTACTTGAAGAGGACAGTGGGCGTTATGGTGGGAACGATTTTGCCTCAATTGAGGCAAACGTATCTGGCGCTGATCTACAGGTATGACCTAGGTAGTGTGAATTGATGAAATGTAAAATATATCTTCGGGTAGAATATTGCGAATTCTGCCGGCACTTCGCGCATCTTGTCGCATCGCGCGTCACAGAATTTTAATAGCAGAACTATTGATTACACAAATATACAGTAACTCAAAGTTACATACAATTACGTGCGGTCAATCGATTCTTGCGGACATCGGCTCTTCAACTATCAGCTGATCAACAGTTCCCTGACAACCCCTCTCTTCTATTATTTCCTTAGGGTTTGTCCATCGCAGGGTAGTTTCGCATTACGACGACTTTACATTGATCTCGCCGCCGTAATTGTAATATTTAAATGCAGTAGCAAGATATACATATTTATTTCGTACGCAATTTGCACGCATGGCTTACTTAGTCGCTCTCATCCGTACAACTTACGATACTGTTATGAATCCGCGGTTGCCTCTCAAACAGTCGAAGATAAGGCTTCTAGTGACTAATTAAATTGGTGCGACATACATACATACGAACGTAACATCTTACTATGTCTAACAAACGGTATAAGTCTTCGAAATGCTCTGGAAACGTAGACCAAAGAAGACTTGAACGAATTTCTTACTCGAGATATTTTATAATTAAAAATTCTTCTAGGGGACCCTTTCAAAAGGCAACCTGGATAAGGTTTCATAATACACTCATTTAATACGGAAGCATCGTCCCACATGAGTACGTATGGAACGTTTTCTCTCCTCTTCCTTAAAGGCGTCTGCAATGGAATGTTCGATTCATTTTCTCTCATTGCTTCATAAACGTTAGAAATTTTTGTAAAGCCTTCCATCCGAGTCTGAAATACGTTCCTGACTATCGATATTATCGTAAATAACCTTTTAATTCGCATCTAAAATGACTAAAACAATTGCAATATGTGTACTCTTGCATAATTGAAATCAGTGCCGTTACCATTTTGTAGACTATTCATTTGAATACTTATGGCATTCATGGTATTGTGTGGACAAAGTAATGAAGAAAATTAAATCACGGAAATATCAACTGTTTAGAGGTAATTTATTATAAAAGCGAAAGAAACATCTATCGATGGAATTAAATACAGGCGCATTTCAAAAACACCATTTCGTAATACATCTTAAAATGCATTTTGATTCTTAGCAAAATATTTGATTTTGGGAGTTCAGAATAAAAGTGGGAACTTTGGCTATGGAAAAAGAAAATCAATTTTGATATGCTATGATCTAGAATAATCGTAAAATATTACGAACGATTACTTGTTACAATATTTGTCTATACATTGTGCCTGGTTTTACGCTACGATCAAGTGAGACACTGCCATTTTTAGGCTTGGGTACGGTTAGAAGTTAAGAGTTTTGTTCTGAAACAGGAACAGGATCGTCACATTGAACCTCGCATATCTCTTAAATAAATGACTTTTTCACATAAGTAGGTTAACACTTTCATGTAAAGAATATCAAAATGCATGCAAGTGGTGCAATAAAAAATATATGTTTTAATTTTTAAAAAATTTAATGACCTTCATATGTTCTCTATGCGTCCACCTACAAAAAAAAACTCTTGTATATAATTTTTAAGAAATACTTTAGAACATTGTTAAAATAGTTAATAAACTCTCTTTGAACTAAATAAATCATTTCAGAATTTAAAATAGGTATTTTAATTACCTATTGTAACATGAAGAAAATTTAGTAACACCGAGATCTACGAAAAAGAGGAACAGTATGAACAAACTAACAAGGGAAGAAAGGCTAGCAGGAAGGATGGAAGGAAAACAAGCAGAGTTAAGAAATATGTGGAAGAGAACGAAGGTAGTAAGAAGTTTAGAAGAAATATGAAAAAAGTTACCAGGGAAACAGAAGGGTAAGGGGTCATCAGATAAAAAAGAGAACCAAGGAAGAGAGGAAGAAGATACCATAAAGATACAGATAAAACGATATGAGAGGATATAACCAAGAAGGAGAAAAAATGGAGAACAGAGAAAATGTAGTAATGGCGGAAAGATAGACATTTAAGAAATAGAAAACAAAAGATGAAGACAGATGTGAAATCAGTATTGAGAAAGAAGGGAGAATTCAACAACAATTGAGTGGACATTGAAATTAAAAAATAGAATGAAGAACAGGAGAAACGTAGTTGTAAAAGGGCTGGATGAGAAGGCAACGAAACCAAGAATGGAGGTAATGAAAGTACACGGAAGTAAACATTGTAAATGTAAAAACACGAATAAAAGAATTAAAAGAAATTGAATATAAGTGTAGTGAATTGCGTTAAATGGTAGGTTAGAGACAATGGAAAACGACTGGACATAAAGGCAGAGAAAAATACAATTTAGTTTAAGAAGAATAGCAAAGAAAGGGAGGCGGAGAAGAGAACAGGCACGTGAGAATGGTGGAAATGTGGCGAGGAAGAACTGATAAAAAATGTAAAGGAGTTGGTGCATGAACGAGAATAAACGAGACTCTGGGAAAAAATAAGCGACTGTAGATGGAAAGAGAAAATGAAAGTACAAGAAGAAGAATAGAAGGAGACGAAATAAAAGAGATGCTAGATGTAGAATGAAAGACATGCAGTGGGTAGAAGAAACATTTCAAAATAAAAGAAATCTTAAAAAAGGGAAAAATATTTCTGATAACGGATTAAGAAATGACCTGTTCTTGGACTAATGAAAGAATAAATATCGGAAGGCGTTGAAATAAGAAGAGAAAATATGATTAAGTGAGAAAAGACTATATGTACATGCATATGTTAAACGGTTATAGTAGTTCAAAAAGAATTCAAACGCAGTTGTAAATACATTATGCTTCATTAATTTATATAAATCTTGAAGAATAAAGTATGGTAAAGATGTATTATAAAAAAAAACTAACTGAACGAAAGATTTTATTAAAATTATTTGGTGATACTACATCAACATGTTCTTTAAAATCAATTTTCAACATCCATAGATATTTTTTATCATGACTTCTGTCGACCAATACTTGTGCACTGTCCAGAACATACGTACATTTATATAATATTTTGAAAATTAAATTGGAACACAATTGAGACTCAATTCTGGCAAAGATCTGATTCTTAAATCGCATGCAGTGCAGTACATATACAAACTGTTTATGCTCAATTAACTTATTACACGTATCAACAAGAAAACATAGAATTGAAAGTATAGGTCTGGTTTTGGTTCATTGGCCTGATTAGTGCATAAGGGTTAATTTCGTGTCAACAATGCGGATATTTTTATAAGATTTTTCACCCTCCAGAAATGTTATTTTCTACCCTTCTCCACTTCTCCTCTGAGGTTTTGAAACATTTAAAATGTCTCCTTTCAGATGTCGGTGGCTGTATTAATTTAATTCATAATGTATTGAAGACGCAGGACTAAAATGGCGTAACTGCGAAACTTTGTACCCGGATAATCGATGGATTAGTAATTTTATTGGTCGACTGTGGGCATATAATGTTACCAGCAACTCGTGTACTCAACGTGATACATAATAACTGTTACATTTTATAGCACATAATAACTTTTTATAACACAATTAGTTTCCGTAACGTTATATTCAACTACATAAAGAAACAGGCATACTGTAGATATAAAGTTGATATACAGACATTATTAATACACAGGGTGTTCAGCATACTCTGATCTATTCCTGCGAATGTTTCTGAAATTATTGATGATACAGAAAAGTATGTTATATAAAATCGAAAGATTTTAAAGTATATGTATACCATCATTTTTTTTTTTTTTGAGTAATTGAGTTAACTTTCATATTTAAATTGAATGTAACCACTTTCAAACATAGATGTTAGAAAAATGAGTATAAAATGAATAATTAGTATGAATAACGTAATTCTACTATACTCCTTAAAAAAGTTAAACCCAAAAAATTGGGTCAATTTAAAGTGATCATAACTCCGGCAAACATTGTTGTATCGATATCGTTAAAAAATCATTTGAAAGCTTGAAATATCAACTTTCAGATGTTTTTTCAAATTTTCAACTATGCTGTTTTTAACACAGTTGTAGCATTATAATGAAGGCATTGACAGTTTCAAAAAATGTTGTCCAACTTTCAAACATCACATGGGGATAGATAAATTTTTTTGATAAATCGTTTTACCATCATTCGAAAGCACTTTCTTTCCTGTGCAAAAAATCTGGTTTTCGCACATAGTGCGATTTTTTTTGTACAAGTTATGCAACATTGAAGTAAAAATGGTCTTCTTAACTTTAACTGGCTTTGGTAAGCGAAAAAATCATCGTAAAATCCCACATCTTAAGGTTAGATTGAAGCTGAGATTTTTCTGATTCGATGGAGCACCTGATGAACCAGCTAAGACAATTTTTCACCTGTGGCAATTGTGTTTAAAGTTACCGGTTCGCATAACATGAGACTAATAGCTCTACTTCTTCAGGTTGGCGTTCGGCTCAAGCGTGCTCTCTTATTCGCATCCGCACCTACAGACGCAAGTGACGAAAATATCCGAAGACGAACTGAGGTACACCGATTGCCGCTTGTCATAAGGTTTGAAGAAACAAAAGAAGTGTCGGAAAGAGAAAGAAATGCTCTTTCTATTGTTTCTTTTTACACAAGATTCTACAACGAATTCTTCGCTTTCTAGAGCCAGTTAAAGTTAAGAAGACCATTTTTACTTCAATGTTGCATAACTTGTATAAAAAAAATTGCAGTGTATGCGAAAACTAGGTTTTTTGCACAGGAAACAAGGTGCTTTCGAATGATGGTGAAACGATTTATCAAAAAAATTTATCTCTCCCCATTTGATGTTTGAAAGTTGAACAATATTTTTTGAAACTGTCAAAGTCTTCATTATAACGCTGTAACTGTGTTAAAAAACAGTGTAGCAAAAAATTTGAAAAAAAACATCTGAAAGTAGATACTTCAAGCTTTCAAATGATTGTTTAACGATATCGATACAACAATGTTTGCCGGAGATATGATCCAATTGACCCAATTTTTCGGGTTCGTAGACGTGATTCTCTAATTTTTTTTTACGAGTATAGTATGTGGTTATATTAAAATTAGATATCTATATCTATGTTAAACTGCATCTTCTGGAATCAAAAGTTTTTAACTTTTTTTATATAATCCTGTAAATTTTCACAAAAAATGCCAAAAATTAAAGTTCTAATCCAAGGAATTCACTGGTTCAAAAGTTGTGCAATTTTGAGCGTTTTTGACATGTAGGGGCACCTATCTATTTTAGATATATCTACTTAGTTATTTACTTTATACAAATTTGAACACATGGGTTAATTTATACGTCTTTGTTCGCCTAGAATAATTTTGAAGAAATATTTTTGGTATTTGCTGGTTAAGACTTTAAGCCAGAGGCCGCTTATATTCTATATTTACGTATTATATTAATTATATTCTTATTGTAGATTTTAGTTCTGCTTTAGTTCTTTAGTTTATCCTACCAGTGCATATGGTTCTGAAATTTTCAAATATATGTAATTCGCTATGGCGCAGTGAAATGTGTCGATAATGGAAATGGGAAAAATTAAATGGAATGAATGTTTGATACACGTATTCTGGAAATATCAGCATTCGTAAAGTTTGGCAACCCAGCGGAAAATAAAAATTCAACATGTGGTTTTATGGCACAGGGAAAATACTGCTAAGTGTTTGATGCGTTGTTTCCAGATGACTACAATACGTTGCGTTACTAGTCCGTTTACAATTTTAAATTTAGTATATGCTGTTACGTACGGAGACTCTGTTTACGTGAGTCTCTTACTCCCTTCTTGAAACCACATGTTTTTTCCCTGCAAGAGGTCCGGGCCATATGCCATGATAAGCAATTATTAATTATTAATTATTAATTATTCCAAATTTTTCAACCATGCTTCAAAAATGTAGTTAAAAACATATACACATAAAACGAGAGAATACGATTCTAATTCGAACAATTTTAGCTGGTGTAGACGTAGCGTCATAAGTTATTCAAAATGTAAGTTATCCATATTTAAAACTCCTTAAAATTGCGATACATACAATAATATTTTTAATCGTAACCGACGTCATTATTTAAATGTTATTCTCATGAACCCTCAAAAATTTTAACTTAGGTATTAATGCCACCCAAACATTGCATGAAAAATGTACCTATTTTGCAAATGTCGAATGAATCGAAACATTAAAAGCATATTCTATAACCAACGCAAAATTAATAATGTCGACATGTTTAAAATTGATTTAAAAATACATACCGCACAGGTCAAATGTTTATTTTAATGTTACAAATTCCATAAAATCACAAATTGGAACTTTGTTTATCGACTGGCGTCGTTTTGTTATTGTGCGTCATTTTAAATTCAATTCAGTTTCGTACTTGAGGAAAGTTTGCTCTTTTCGACTCGATCATCGTTCATGTTTACAGATTTCATTATGTATTCAAGTTTTATAATTCTAAATATATACATCGAAGCATTTCCCTATTGATAAAAATGAGTGTACCGTTGCGTCGCTACTATAGTGTTGATAGTTATATAAATTTATATTGTTATCCGAAACTGTCGAAAATCTACATTAAAAAAGAACTCTTTTACTGCATTTATACTTTCAATATTCGAAAAATAATAAAACTGTAGAAGCATAAGTATTCGCAATCTATATGTAGTGAATAGGTCAAATTTCAGTAATTGCAATCTTGATAATTTGCAAGCTAACCGCGTTGGTTACATATTGCTAACTAATGTTTAGAACGCATGGTTGCTTAAATTCGTGAACGAAATGAGAAACGATGACAGGAGAAACTAGTATTTTAGTCCTATTGTAACTGTGACAGTGATATGGAATAGAAATTTTTATACAATTGATTGGTTACTTCGTTCATTACGCGAATACGTATGTACATAATTATATCTATGGTGCATTCTATTCGTTTAGTTTTTGTTGATAGCATTCGCGCTTTTCCTGTTTCAATCATTAATCTAATCTTAATGATGAATTAGGTACATTCATAAAATAACTCTTCTCATTATAAGAATTTATATTATTGTACGTTTCTTCTTCACTAAAATGTGTTTACCAAAAAGTTGTACCTATTTTTGAAAAAGATCTACTGCATATAAAAATAAATGACTAATGTACAACAAAAGTTTTCATAGGTACATATGATGCTTTGCTTTTGAACTAATTGATATTGAATGTATGCCGCATACGCGCGCACTTGAATCCTATTTTGATCATGTCTATTACGAATTATCTCCATTTATGGTATATTGTTATAGATAAACAACTCTTTTAGTGGATAATATATTAAAAATAACATTAAAGATATTACGTATCTATAATTAAAAAAATAATGATATTTTTAAAAGCGATCATTATTTTTATGTTATGAGCGCAGAGTGTCGCCTAGCGGCTTTGCTCATTAGACGACGCGCGACGGTGGATACATGCCAACATGGCGTCGCCTTTACCTGTTAAAAACGCTTGAAATCGGCCAACTTTAACACGCATAACTTTTGAACCAGTGAATTCCTAACGTTAAAACTTGGGGTTTTGATATTTACTTGTCAAAATCTGCAGGATTATATTTTTAAAAAGTCCAAAATTTGTGGTCCCTTAAGTAAAAGTTTAACCCAGAACTTAATATCTGTCGTCGAACCGCATATGTTAATTTTCTAAACACATCCTTGTAACTTCCTAGCGTGTATTCAGATAAAAAGGAGGTCATTTTGAACACTTCTTATGACGATTAGCAGGTACGGCGTATTAAAGAAACTCGCTGCAATATATAAACAAGCTATTTCCTCGAAGCTACGGGACACGCTACATATTTTTTTTATTCATTACTCCAACGTTTCATAAGTACTGTTGTTAATATGTAATCCCACGAGAACGCGGCTTACTCGCAAAAGCCTCAATATTGAAAACTGCACGCAAAATCTCTCAATGCGTTTTTATTGCTACTCTGGAGTGTGAATAGTGCAGTTGTTCAAATAGCGTTTGATTGGCTTTATAAGTCTTAAAATAGACCTTTCCACAGGAACAGGTAGTTATCGAGCGACCAATCACACGCGTAATCCTCCTGCAAACGTGCTTCTGACTATTGTCTCGTTGCAGTGGTATACAATACAAGGTGGAATCATAGTTGCCAGATAAGGGGAGATAGCACGAATTAAGGGAAAAACGTTACCCTCTCTCTGCCAGTAACGGGTTAGACACGTGACATGGTGACAAGTGCACGACAGGGACGGAACGCATCACTTGACCGGGCCGTTGCGGAATAGTGGGGGAATAGTGCGGCAGAAGAAGAAGTTAGAGTGAGATTTGTTTTTTATTACTAATGTTTGTTTCTTATCTGACGTTGAAAATAGTCCATAGACAATATGGCTCAAATGAATGTGTACGAAAAATATGGCGCACATATTCTTTATCTGATACGAGGTCTAAATTTATGTTTATTCATTTCAATGGCAAGTAGAAAAATCACGTATTGTATAATACTTTTATCTTCTTCATAAACTTGTTAAGCTTCATGAAAGTCGAACTATAGTTAACACTTTGACTGCCAAACTAGAAACCTCAAAAAATCCATAATCAAAGTAAGTTATTTAATGAAATAAAAATTGAAAAAAATTAAATGTACGATATTGAGTAGTCCTCCAACTTTCTTGCATTTTACAGATCCTAATTAAATTTGGTACAATGAATATATTAACGCAAAAATTCATTTTAAAACCTGCACAAATAATTCCGTCACCCACATATGGGTGACATGGCAGTCAACATATTAACACTAGAACTACCGACAGTTGAGACGTAGCTATCTCTACCAAAACCAGTCAAAATGCCACAAATGATGTGTTTAAATGTCTTTAAAAAATACATAAAAGTAGAATATTTTTATATTTATTGATTTATTATTATCTTACAAAAGGAACTGCATGCTCTGAGATCATAAAAACTATATAATAACAACTATAATAATAACAATAAGTACAATAATGAAGAATATTTAGTACCAAAATCTTTGGTAACAAGAACATTAAAATAAATTTCCATTGGTAAATATAAGAAGATAATATAATAATATAATAATAATAATAAATGTAATAGAATAAATAAAATACAAATATAATTTAAATTATTAGGTACAAAAGTTATCATTCGTCACAGTTCTTACAAACGTAAAGTTTCTTCTGCGTGCATTTTCCGCATACATATTGTTTACAAAGATTGCAAATGGTGGTAGTCTTATTATTATTACAGTACCCTATCCGACACCATTTGCGTGAATAAGGTGAGTTCTTTGACGTACTTTGGATTTCAGATGCTCTTTGTTCTATCCGTGATTTTTCATAGTCAGCGGCAAGTTCATCTGCTAATAGAAACATAAAATCTTTTCTGAATATCTGCTCACCTGTGGTTTCCTTATATAAAATCCAGGCATTTATGCCAGCTAAATTTAAAATATTAAAAAAATACTTGAAGTGGCCATCTTCTTGATCCCGACTTCACGCTATATTTTTTTGCCATTTGGTCTGCTATATCTACCCAAATTTTGTTTTATTATAAAATTCGACCGTTTCAGGTAGGCCCTTTTCGCTTTTTCCAATTTTGATGGTTTTATGTTTTCAGCTCAGGATAAAAACTTTCTTCTTCGGCTTACTTTTATAAATTGTGAGTGTAATCTCATTTGATCGATACACCAGCGACGAAAAGCGAGCCATGGTATCCTTCGTTTTACAAATTTTTTGGAGTTCTCTTTTGTTTCCGCGTATTGTGCCAACCAGTGTGGTTCTTTTGGCTAATAATTTATATGCCAGCGACAAGCTTGTAAAAAAATTGTCGGTTGTTATGGTCCTTCCTTTCATACTATACGGTTCAATAAGTTCACACCAGTCAAATTGACTGGTACTGGTATAATTAGCCATGATAAAAATTACTTTTATTTTAAATGAATAAAACAAAATTAAAGTGTATTATATTATTCCTTTAGCTATCCCTGCAAAAGTCATTACATCATTGCGGAGAAAAAATATAACATGAAGTACAAATTTTAAAATAAAGTTGTCAAACCAGTCATTTTGACTGGTGTGGTAGTTCTAGTGTTAAGAGTCGCGGTATTTCGGTATCTGTAAGCTCAACGAGCCAGCTTACACACACCAAAGTAAATGCCTAGTATACTAAAGCGAAACGATCCACATTTAGAAATCTTCACAAGGGTTTCAAATTTGTTTCCAAAAATTACTTTATCAGCCTTTTGAAATCTGTTTTTATATGAAGGAATTAGTCATGAGGTTGCTTAAATGTATGGAGTTGATACTTAAATGTATCAAGCAGCGTATTTTCAACAGTTATTGAATGGCATCAAAAAAATATTATGTACTGAAGTGCCCGAACCCACTCCATTACATTCAAATGGTATTCAGAAAGGTATACACTTTTCAACAAATTTTCTCTTTATAACAATTTTTTAATAAACAGCGACCCTCAATTAAAACCTTCACAACACCACTTAGCTTAAAATATTTAAAATATTTAAAATACTTAGAATATTAATTATTATATATATATGTAAAATTTAAATATTTGTATTTAATATTTTTATATTCATAACAGTTTAAAATATTTTGAGAATTACACATTTTTTGGGCGTTTACCTATTTTATTATGTAGTATGTTTCAAAATATCGACCTATGTGCATAGAAACACACTTGAACAGACCTTAACTGTCCACCTACATCTAATACTACCTTCAAATATGGTGTTTTTGTAAAATAATATTCTGTAATTTCGCACTTTCCGTAATAAAAAATATTGCAAGAGAGCGCAATATTGCGTACATTCCTTCTAGGCGATAGAGATCAATGCAATAGTAGCAATAGAAGTTGTATTTGAAAAAATACAGGCGCGATTAGTTCACTGAATTGAAATTTTGAAAAAATCAATTTTGAAAAGATAACCAACATCAACGGTATGATTTCTTATTTTCGTTTCACTTTTAATTAAGTATCAGTCGATTTGAAGTTGTAGCTCCATATTACCTAACGACAAATGTACGTGCTTGCAAGAATTTACTACAAACACACGGTTACGAGGCGCTTTCGATATTTTATGATCTCCAGGAATTTAAAGAAACATGTCCCTGACATTTCGGAAGCAAATGTACTAGGTGCACGCAACTTAGAGAAGTCTTGTATGGCTATCGACGCGTCATAAACTCAAGGTTTCGAAAGAGTAACATCGCACCTTCGGCTTAACGGTTACCAGGAACTGCCGTGAGGATAGTGGAACCTAGCGGTAAGTTTGCGTGTTGCCAAAGTACCGTTCATCCCTACGCCATAGAGTACCTCTAATCCCTCTTCTAAAGAGTCGCGTCAAGGGTGACCCACAAGGCTTTCAAGCCCTTCGCGAAGTTTTTGCAGAGGATACAACTTATCAGACATCATCGAGTATTAGCCACAACGCTTGAAGTAATTAACAATAAGTTGTGCCGCTTACCATTGAATAATTATGGGCTACACTAATTTCCTTTGGACAAGCAATCGAGCAAACAAAGCACACCGTCTTTTTTACATTTATAATATAAAGCTCGCATAAATCTTTCACCTTTGGTTAAAAGAAAAATATTTTCAGAGCGCGGGTCGAATTTTTAGAATTAACATTGTTAAAACGTTTAACCGCGACTTTTATACCGAAAATTTATACATGTTTTTAATACTTAATAGGTCGAAATATTATTGTCCGCATATTATTTGCAGTCTATATTTTATCGAATAACTTTCTCACAGCAATTACACAGTTCATCACATAATACACGGTTCCAAATATGAAAGACTAAAGGCATGTAGGTTAAGATTAACTTCGAAGGCCACGAAAATTAAGGATTGATGCACTTTCAAAGACTAGCACGGCGCACAACAAAAATGGCTGTAGTCCAATTATATTTACGAATTTCAAAAAACTTAGATTAGAGAGACATTCGACACATGACTTAGGGGAGACTAGGAGAATTATGGACGCGTAAAGAAAATCAAGTTAAACGTTACTTACGGGACCCAAAAATTTTTAACTTTTTTTATATGATCCTGTAGATTTATACGATAAAATGTCAAAAATCCAAGTTTTAACGTTAGGAATTCACCAGTCTAAAAGTTATGCGTGTTTAAAGTTGACCGATTTCAAGCATTTTTGACAAGTACGGGCGCTGCCATGTTGGTATTTACCCCATACACAACATTCATAAATTTTCATGAACTTAAACTATTAAAATTCAGAAATAATAAGTAAATATAGACATTCACTCGCCGAAAAATATTACATTATTACACTTAGGATTTGCACTAAGCTTGAATAAATTTACATATTAGTTGTCACTGCTTGAATATACATGACATTATAAAATCTATACCGCAAAAATGATAAGGAACGAGTCGAAATTATTTCATGAAACTCACCTTCCAACATCAACGTAGCTTTCAGTTGAAACTGTTTACTGGACAGTAACAATTTGGAACACAGTAAATAGTTTTTCATTAAATATAACATGATAAAGTATGAGAAAAATAAACAGAGCTCGTATAAATATTTTGTCTACCAAAGTGAACAAAATTTGAATGCTCAGCAACGAAATATTTTGTACTTTTTAAACCTTATTGGAATCGCATACAACGATACGGGATGTAGGATAAATAAAACATCAAATTAAATTGTAGAAACGAATACCATTGATACGTGATATATAATAAATATAAATATTTATTTCAGATTTTGTAGTGTTACCATCAGAAACCGAAACCAACATTCACAAATTGTGCTTATACAAATTCCTTGCCAACGGTCCTTACTGGTCAAGTTACAGTGAAGAATACTATTCTCATCGCCTTAGATTTATGATGTGCTACGCGTTGCTGGAAAATTTGCAATATCCCTTCAGCGCTATGGTATAAATCTACCAACTGTTCGTAGTCCTAACAGTGTGACAAACGATTCCTTTACATTCTCCGTGCCAGGGACAATATCCTAACAATAAGTAATACGTTCCTTATTGATTTATGTTTCATAAAGCTTCTCTTGACAATGTAAATTATGTTACAAAACTTTGCCGGAAAATACGTTGCTTTTACCGCAGTTCTAAATAAAAAGATTCACGTGACTTTAGCAACCGCACGATCTCTATTTCAAATTGTTACATCCACATCATTTACCATTAGGAGCAGGTTTCTTTTTAAAATCGTATATCACTTTAAAATAAAAAATATAGTTTAAACCAAATTGTTTGAAAAAAATATGTTAAATATATGAAATATCAAACAAAATAATTTTATGATTCATGCAAAGTGCTGTATTCTTTTTCCTTTTTCATACGAATAAAAATTCTGTTCACTTAGGCCCACATGATTTGGCACTTAACATATCGGCTTCTAAATTAACAAATAAAATTAACCTCTGGGGGTACGTTCTACTTTCAGAACATAGAACCCAATCCGTGGTTAGGCCACATATATGTATGTATACGTATGTATTTAACTCACACAACATCTTGACCAAACACGGCGTAAATAAAATATAACTCATGATATTAAAAAATTAATGACGAGTTTGGTTTTCTATAAAGAAAAGTGATAAGTTTTTGTAGATACTAATATATCGTTTACATATCGATTCTGTCGTACATGAGCTTTCAATTTTGTATAAAACCTCTCCTTGATATTATCAAAATTTCTTTTCTTTTCCCTCGTCCATAAACATTCCTCACTGTCACCATCAAATAAAACAACTATACCTAACTTGTATATTTTAACTTACTTCTGAAAAAGTATAGTATACTCTCTCTTTCTCTCAATAGTTTGCTTACGGGCCTGTGGAGGAATATTTTTCCAAGAAATTAAGTACTGTTAGATCGGTATAAGACATTTGCCGGCGTAGTTGCGATTCCCGACGCTACTGGCGCTGCATTCGCCATTCGGGTTCTGCCGGCATCGATTGGCTCTCTCTGTCGATCTCGAGTCACGCGGTCTCCCGACACATAACAGCATTATCTAGACACTATTTTCTATAATAAAACTATTCTAAGTGTGTGCAATAAAAGCCCAGCGTACAGTTAATTTCAACCACGATCCTAACCTCCTTTAACAAGTACCCCTATCAATTACTTTCGATACGCGGAAAATGAGACAAACTATCAACAAAAACTGACGTCCTTGTTAACTGTGTGTTTGCATTCTACCTCTCCCAATAGTTTGCAATGAAGTTTCCTCGTGTATTGACGTACTCTTTTGCATTAAGTGTGTATATTGACACCTTTTCAAACGGAATAACGCTTTTAAAATTGTTCAGAATGACCTGAATTTTTTTGAGATGTTAGACCAACTAGTTTGCTTGAGAAAGAGTAAACAAACATATTTTTAGATTGCAATTGGTTGAAATGATAAAAAAATTAAAAATTATGTTTTTTCAACTTTTTTATCTAAGATCTTAATAATATTTAAAAAATGCGTTTTGTAGATGTCGGTAACTTATATGCATATTATTACATATACGTAATAATACATACAGAATATTAGATAATAACACTGTCCAACAAAATTAAACTTTTTTCGAGTTTTGCAATACCTGTTGGGTGATTCTTATACACTTTATCATCCTAAAACCGAATCTGAAAGTAGAATTGCTCCATCACGCAACGTTTTCGAAAAATTTTGGTTTTTGTAAAAATGCCCGATTTTGATACAAAACGATCTGTTACGCAAAAATTAAACACGCGAGAAAGTTCAAATTTGAGTCAAGAGATAGAGGGGACTCTCCTCTACAAATTCATATAGTCAATTATATTTTTATGTACTTCCTAATAGTTGTAAATGGTTGTTAAACTTTGAAAATGTGCCGACGCGGGTACTTTGTACGCTCTATTTTTGTATTTATATGAAAAATCCTTTATCTAGCAGGAATTTACTATACAGGAGTGCATTCTACAGACATTTCTGGTAAAGAAACCATCCACGAAAAGTATTTGGTTCCCTTAATGTACGAGAAGGTTCAGAAAATGTTAATTGACAGCGTGTGCGCGACGCGTTCACGCCAGATGGCCATTGCAGCCTTTTCTCGACTCGCCAGGGCCGTCGCTATGCGTAGTCGACGTTGGTACCACTCAAGTATGTCTTTGCTTACTATGCTTAATTAAATACATTTTTTTTTTACTTTTTATGTGCCAATCATTACAAAAGATTATAAAAATACGAGTTATATTCACATTTCATTGTGGAAATGCTTAATAAAGAAAATTGACCGCAGCAATGCGGTGACTGGAAAATTTTATTTTCAGTAATTGTTGTCTTATCTTTATAATTGTAATACCAATGGACATTCAAGATTCTTCCGATTAAAGTAACTCCAAACACTATGTAAATGGGACTATTTTTATCGATTTTATTGATCGAAGTACATAATTAATTAATTAATTAACTATATTAAATCGATAAAATGTCGCGGAAGTGTATAAATCAGCCGGACTGTTCTTGTTATATTCATGACGAAATTATTTTAAAATCAAAATAAGGAATGCAATTCCAGCATTAATCTTTCATCAAGATATTTCAACAATGGAAAAACGTTACAAAGGAAAAGACTTATGTGCGATGCTTGCTGATTACTGCTGGACACTTATTATTGAAATCGGGATACCAGGAACAAGCGTCAAGCAAGGCGGAAACATTTTTAATTCGTTTACAGAAATAGATAAGTTTTTGTATTCAATTTTCTTTATTAAGCATTTCCACAATGAAATGTGAATATAACTCGTATTTTTATAATCTTTTGTAATGATTGGCACCCAAAAAGTAATAAAAAAATGTATTTAATTAAGCATAGTAAGCAAAGACATACTTGAGTGGTACCAACGTCGACTACGCATAGCGACGGCCCTGGCGAGTCGAGAAAAGGCTGCAATGGCCATCTGGCGCGAACGCGTCGCGCACACGCTGTCAATTAACATTTTCTGAACCTTCTCGTACATTAAGGGAACCAAATACTTTTCGTGAATGGTTTCTTTACCAGAAATGTCTGTAGAATGCACTCCTGTATAGTAAATTCCTGCTAGATAAAGGATTTTTCATATAAATACAAAAATAGAGCGTACAAAGTACCCGCGTCGGCACATTTTCAAAGTTTAACAACCATTTACAACTATTAGGAAGTACATAAAAATATAATTGACTATATGAATTTGTAGAGGAGAGTCCCCTCTATCTCTTGACTCAAATTTGAACTTTCTCGCGTGTTTAGTTTTTGCGTAACAGATCGTTTTGTATCAAAATCGGGCATTTTTACAAAAACCAAAATTTTTCGAAAACGTTGCGTGATGGAGCAATTCTACCTTCAGATTCGGTTTTATGATGACAAAGTGTATAAGAATCACCCAACAGGTATTGCAACATTTTTTTGGTGTTGGACAGTGTAATAAGTACATAGTAATACATATATAATAGTACATAATAATACACACATACATAATAGTACATAATAATACATACATACATAATAGTACATAATAATACGTACATGCTAATAATAAGTACGTAATAATACATAGTACATGTTACATAGTACATAGTACATAGAACATACTACATAGTACGTAGAACATATTACATAGTACATAGTATATAGTACGTAGAACATATTACATAGTACATAGTACATAATAAGTTCTATAGTAAACTATAATAATAAACTACTCGATAAAGATCAATATGCATTGCTTTTATGCGGTATGATATCCGTATTGCAAACTGCAATAAAATGAGTAATCACAGTAGAAACATTCAATGTATACACCGGTTATGGAGGATCTCAATGTTAGAGCAGAACAAAGCGATTCATTTAAACTGACAATTAACGGTATAGTGAAATCATGACGCCATTCGTAAAATTTCGAGAGAACAAGGACTCAAATCAATCGTCATAGTGTTGGTACATGTCTGATGGTACAAGAGGAAAACAATAGCCGGAATGAAAATGGGTTTTTGGTAAACAATGTGCGCCGGAGGTAAACAAGCATTGTGGTCACGCTGTCCTTTTTCCGCCAGTACCACGCCTTGCACGCGTTGCAAATGGAAATTTACAGCATTCCAGACGAATTACGTAAAAAATACGTTAAACGCCGATTCGAAAGTGTTGTCGATAAAATCTAAATGAAAAAAGGTTGTCTATCTATTATAGTGGTACTTTATAAGGCACAGCAAACAAAACAAATCATTGAATTTGTATTGTATTTACGATGTTACCGTAGAGAATTTTTGAAAAATTGCCAATTTTGAATTCTCATAAATCGTGGAGGTTTGCGTGCTACATAAATGTGCATCATATTTTACTTTTCATATATTATTGTATATCTACTGTATAGAAAGTAAAATATGATGTGTCTAATTTTCGTCAGAGCTACATATGTGACGTATGTAGAATATTCTCCTAGTGTATTTCGATTAGAATTTTTCTAATCTCTTTCCTGAGAACGGAAAGCGCCCTATTCCAACCCCTTGGCATAGAGGACGGATGACTATGCTCCAACTGGGTGCAGCCGGTCTATAGCATGATTCTGTACAGTGACCAATTCCACAAGATTTGCTAATATTGAAATTTCGAGAACACCTTCAGGATTTTTCTAATATCTTGAGAGCATTCCCACTTAGTTTATGAAACCTCGAATTTTAAACCTCTTGGGGCAATGTGTAAAGTACAAACGGACAGTATACGGCGTTACGCTGAATCACGTTTTGGAACTGGTTGTATCTAGTCAGATCGGGCTTAGTCACCCTTTCGAATCAAGTAACCTTATAGATTCCGCGAGTTCGATATTAATCTATATCGGCCAATTCTTCAACCACTCCGTGTTTCCTGCATCGTCAATGCGTCGCCCTACAGGCAGTAGTAAATATTTAGCTAACTACTGTACTACTATAACTACAGAATTAGTATACTGTAATACAAAATTTAGTCAAAATGTAATGTTGAGTAACATTTGATTATAACCCACCATTCATTTCCAGTAATTCTTAGTTGGCCACTCCCACATGATACACTAATTATAGTATAAACTAATTTACAATATTAAGTTACTATGCATGCGGTATAGAACCTATGCGGTTCCCTGATTTCAACGCATCAGGTTCGTCCGCGCATTTACTAACAATTAAAGCCATATTCCTATTTGTATTCTATATAAATATATTGTATATATATATATAATTAAAATATCTAATTAAAATTGAATTAGAAATTGACTAACGACCACAATTAATTTAACAGACATTTTATGACCGCGGTGACGTAAGTGGGTTAAAGTCGCATTTTCCAGCAGTTATTAAAGTATATTTATGTTGAAATCTTTGACGTTGTTTTATCGCTGTATCGATCGATTATGCGGTTGACTTGAAAAATTAACACTTCTTTCAAATTTCTTAATTCTGATCGAGTCGAAATAAGCAGATCCAAACTCGATCTATTCGATGCTCATGGTCGATTGAGTCGAACAAGTCAAAGGAAGATCAAGTGCATGCAATTGATCGTTCTACTATTCAAGTGGAAAGCGGTTCGATTTTATTCGACTCGTAATAACTGAATGCTTGCTCTTACCGTATTGGAAATACACGAAACCTTGGCGATGTATTTCATCAGATTGATCTCATTGAATGGGTATTTTCACGAATTGAACTGAAAATGTTCGCAGACTCGCCATTACAACCTGTGTTAGAACGGTGTTGTACACTCAACAAGTCTTAATAATAAAATATACCTGTATATGGTATATTACGAGTAAGTAAAATATTTTCTACATAACGGTACGTTTTGGCAAGCCCCTTATTGTAATACGGGCCCGCCTAGATAAATCCGGAATTTCATTGAAAAGACGCATAAATACGCTGTAGACAAGGCAAATAGAAATAGAGCAATTGTTGACGAGGTAACTATTAACTAAGGTAACTATTCTATAACCCACCAATCAGTGAACAAGTGAGAAAATGTCAGCCATGAACCGAGAATACGATCAAAGAGCGGAAATACTAGAATCGCCCGCGGAAATCATTATGTGGTTTGGTTAAAAGAAGATAAGTTGGCCGGTTTGCGAGATAGCCAAGAAATTCAGAAATTCTGACAAACAGTAACTGCATCCCGGGTAATTTACAGGAATCGTTCCGATCGCAAGTGAATTGAAGAATTGTGTGTTATCACTGGCCTCCCGACTTGTTGGCTCCCTGTGTCCCCGATCGTAATCCCTTCGACTGTTACATGTGCGGCGTAGGCGAAGCAAAGGTAAATGCAAAGCATCGCAGCACCAAAGATATCCTAACGCCCACCTTCATGGAGGTGATGACAGGAGAAATTAAGTGAGAAATTTTCACACTTGAACCAGTGGTAAACATTACAAAACAAAGATATTTCTAATATTTTTTAATTAAGAAATGACATTCGCGAAGGAAAAAATAAATTATTTGAGGATAGCAGTCTTTTGTTATAACCCGGCTCAACCACCGCCTCCCATTTTCTCTTGGACTACAACATATTTCAATGTCATAAAAATTCGAGACAGTCCCCAAAAAATGATCGAAGTCACATGGAATGATCCCCTTCCTAACGTGAATATTTCCTTAAAAAAAAATAACAACTATTCTCGTTTTTACAATATAATGTATATATAATTTACATATAATATAAGGACTGACTCCAAATTGTAAGGTTGGCACTGACTCTTAATGAGAATTCACTGTAATCCTATTTTGTATTTCAATCCTTCGCAAAGTATGCAAGGAGGACGTTGTGTTGCTGCGCATGCGTTGCGTCTTTCGTTCCTTCGTCACTGCGCGCGACACTGGTTCCAAGGTTATGTGCATAGTCGCCAGATCAGGACTTGTTCTCCCACTCTAATTTCCCCTTCTATCGTGCTACCCTGTAGTAGACTTCTCGTAATTGTCTAATAAAGATGTGAACTATTAGTAATTTTTGTTTTCCCTAATTAATACGTAATCGCACCAACAATTTCTTCCAGTAAAAGTTTCATAAATCGATAGTATTCTGTTTGATTTTATCATTCTTGCGGAACTTTTCTTTGCTTATCACAGAAAGGAATGATTGTGATTTCTCAGTGTATTTTAATTAAGCGTGCAAGTGATCCCATGAAAAAGATTCCATGAAGAGGTAAATCCCATGAATAGCTGTCATAGCATATTAAATATGTGGTGAAATGTACAGATAGAATTATGATCAGGAATTGTGTGGAAAAAACGAAATCTCTTACAATTAGTAATTCAATTCATTATTATTTATAATAGCTTCAAATATAGAAATATGTTGATTATAAAATTTGTTTCACTGGCCAGGGGAAATTTAATTCAATTTATTATCGACTAGCTCTCAATATATCTTATGTTTTTCAAATGATTCAAATCTTGTAGAATATTAATTGTTGTGGCGTGAGCAAAAGGGGGTTGTCTAATCTTGAGAGAAACTCTCACTGCATGCTCCGCTTCACTCGCTGACTTAACGGCGAGGGAATATTTATTTTTAATTAAGGTGGATGCTGAATAAGGTGCATTCGAAGAACTGATAACTTAACTTTATTATAAAAATATAAACGACTAGGTGTTAGGTTACAGAGTGAGTGAATGTGATTTAACGGTAGGTGTTTTCCGATGGACGGACTGATCGATTCTGATGTCGTGCAATGATTTTTTGGAGGACTTGGAGTTTGAGTTGGGGGGTGGTTTGCTGGTCGGTAGATCGTGATTGGTCAATGGGGATTGTAGGCGGTCGGTTTTTGAAGGAGTTTGATTTGGCTAAAACTTCCTTGCAACGGCTCAAGACCGCGTGGGGTGCCTTACGCAGGTAACGCGACGGTATTGTGCGTTACGGTCATAAAATTGACCATCTGCCGGGTTACGGTCTTTTAACAATTTAGCGTATTGTAAAGTGATTTTTAATCTCCTAATATTCGTTTTCGTCACGTCGGGGTAATAAAATGATTTAGTTGACCGGCATTTGGGAAGTTTCAAAAATTTACATTTCCTGGTGTACCTTAATAGGGGTCGGGGTTTATGATTGGTTGTTACGCCGTAACACGCCGCCCGCCTTGAACGTCTTGCGTTCAAAGTTAATCGCTTGGTGGTTACATGTGTGTATTGTTAATGAGAACAATGTGACGATCTTTAGCGAATGATACTTGATAGACTAGCTGTAATGAATATGAATTGCTATACACTAACGCGTGCTTAATGACTATCAATGAATACATATTATGTTCTAAATGCTTATAGCTCCTAATGAGATCTTAGAGATATATATGTTAATGACACTTATACAATTAAACATTGTGAAACTGCTTATCGAACTACACTTCATTGTCTGTGGATATATCGATGGGTAACGGTGCGAGCCTTTTAACGCATCGCTTATACACCCCATCTTGTGTTTTTACGGTCACAACACGCACTACATTGTCTTGTCCTGGGTGGATCGCGATGATGCGTCCGAGCCTCCAATGCATTGGGGGGAGGTTCTCTTCTCTAATTGTCACCAGTTGTCCAACGGCGATTCCCTTTCCATCGCCGTCATGCCATTTGCTTCTTGTACGCAACTGGTTTAAATATTCTTTGTGCCATCGCACCCAGAAATGTTGCTTTATTTGTTGGATTCGCTGCCACATCGATAAGCGGTTGATTGGTAGCTCTCGGAGATCAACTTCAGGCACGCTTTTCAACGAATCTCCGATGAGGAAGTGAGCTGGGGTAAGGGCTATGAGGTCATTTGGATCGCTGGATACTGGAGTTAAAGGTCGTGAATTCAAGATTGCTTCTATCTCAATTATGCACGTATTAAATTGCTCGTATGTGAACATTGATTCGCCTACTGTACGGTATAAGTGATGTTTAAATGATTTGACGGCGGCCTCCCACAGGCCGCCGAAATGTGGTGATCGCGGGGGGGAAAATTGCCAATCAATTCCTTCAGAGAGCGAATAATGTGCAAATTTAGCTTGATTTTTATTGTCTAGAAAAAATGCTCGAACCTTCATAATTTCATTTTTAGCTCCCACAAAGTTGGTTGCATTGTCTGAATAGATGGTTTTAGGTTTTCCCCTTCTAGAGCAAAACCGTTTTACGGCTTCCAGGCAAGTTTCGGTAGTCAAATCAGTGACTAATTCAAGGTGAACGGCTCTTGTGCTAAAGCAGACAAATACCGCTACATAAGATTTTACTTTACCAGTGTTTCGAAATTTCTTTTCTTTGAGCGAAAAAGGACCACAATAATCAATTCCCACATTCGCGAATGGTCTTGACTGTGTTACACGGTGTTTGGGCAAATCACCCATTATATATTCTGGTAGCTGAGGATTTAACTTGCTACAACGTATGCAGTTACGTATGATTTGACGGGTCTTGTTCTTCCCATCTATTGGCCAATACTTATGTCTAATGGTATTAAGTGTGGCTTGTACCCCTGCATGCCAATTCTTTTCGTGTTCATGACGCATGATTAAAGTCGTCACGTGATCGTTTCTGGGCAACAATATTGGGTATTTACGCGAGTAACTCATTGCCGCGTTTGTTAGTCTGCCTCCGACACGCATGACGCAGGTTGAATCTAAGAACGGGTTTAAGCATGTAAGCTTGCTTTTCGCTCCTAACTCTTTGCCTTCCTTTAAACAGTTGATATCTCGTGAAAAATGATTGTATTGAGTCACCTTAATTATTTGCCAATGTGCATTTTGTAGTTCCCTTGCTGTATATTGTCCCCTTATTTTATTTTCTAATCTTCTATTTGCTACGGCTCTACGGCAAAGTGCAACAAATCTATTTAAGGCGGTAATGGAGGAAAATTGTTCAAACGTATCATTTTTTATTTGCAAGTAATCTTTATTTAAGGTTGCATGTTTTAAATTGTTTTGTCCCAGCCCTGCAACCAGAAGGGCTGTCGCAACTCGTTGATCCGGAATGACTATTTCTGACAATTGCCGTATTTTCCACTGGCTCTCATTTTGAGCAAGCCATGTGGGTCCGAGTAACCAACGTGTGTTTCGGATGAATTCACAAGGATTTTGACCGCGAGAGAGATCGTCCGCGGGGTTGTCGTCAGTGGAAATATGATGCCAATCATTGATGTTTGTTTTTACCTGAATTTCCGCCACGCGATTGGCAACGAATGTTTTTAGCGTATGAGGAGAAGCTTGAATCCAATGCAATGCGATTGTAGAATCAGACCACAAGTGAATTTTGGTGAATGTTAACTTTAAAGCCTCTGTTACGGTTTTAACTAAGTTTGACAACAAGTGAGCCGCGCATAATTCTAATCTAGGTATGGTCATGGTCTTAACCGGTGCCACTCGAGATTTAGCACATAACAATTGTACATAACAATCGCCAGTGTTATTAACGGATCTTAAGTATATACAGGCTCCATAAGCACGCTCGCTGGCGTCGCAAAATCCATGTAATTGAATATCAACGGAATTAACTTGGATAATCTGTCGAGGTACTTTAAACTGGCTAAGTATCGGCAACTCATGCTTGAAGTTCATCCATTTTGTGAATAACGCCTTTGGTATTGACTCATCCCAGTTAAGATTCGCCTTCCATAATGATTGCATGATAAGTTTGGCTATTACGATTACAGGCCCTAATAGTCCTAACGGATCAAATAACTGTGCAATATGCGATAATATATTGCGCTTGGTAACACACTTGTCGTTAGACAGCGGTTTGATTGAATAGATTAACGCGTCTTCGATAGAATTCCAATGAACTCCTAACAACTTTCTTGTCTGCATATTTAAACAAACGCTTGACGACGCATCTGCATTGTCGGATTCGACAATTAATTCAGGCTTATTTGATGCCCATTTGTGGAGTTGAAATCCACCGAGTTTTAATAGTTCAACTAATTGATTTTTTATTTTTAATGCTTCTTGAACGGTAGCTGCGCCCGAGAGCAAGTCATCGACATAAAAGTCATTTTTTAAGATCGCGGCGGCTTGAGGATATTTACTCCTTTCATCACTTGAGAGTTGATGTAAGGTTCTAGCTGCAAGAAATGGTGCTGGTGCTGTGCCTTGAGTAACAGTTGTTAATTTGAATACACGGATAGCCTCATGCTCATTTTCTCTCCACAAGATTTTTTGGTAAATCGCGTCTGAGTCTTGAACTTTGATTTGACGGTACATTTTTTGTATATCAGCTGCAAGTACCACGTTATGTAATCTGAACCTCATGATAATAAATATTAATTCATCTTGGATAGTAGGTCCAACTCTTAGCGTGTTATTTAATGAGATATTCGTGCTACTTTTGGCGGATGCATCAAACACTACTCGAATCTTAGTAGATAGACCTTCGTCTTTGAATACCGCGTGATGAGGTATGTAGTAACCTTCATGTGTGTTATCGTGTTGAGTAATTTCACGCATGTGCCCGAGATCGCGATATTCTCTTAAAAATTCTGAATATTGTTGCTTCAATGCATTGTTTCTAGCTAGTTTTTTCTCTAACGCGTAGAATCGATTCAATGCCATATTGTGAGATTGACCGAGGGAGTTTTTTCGCTCATTGAACGGTAGTTGTACCGTGTATCGTCCACCTGAATCGCGTGTAGTGGTTTCCGTGAACAATTGTTCACATTCTAATTCTTCTGTCGAATAATGCCTTTTACCAGGAATTTCTTCCACCTCCCAGAATCGAGTTAACTGATTATCCAATGATGTAATTAAGTGACAAGCTCTAGGGTTTACGTTATAATGCAAATTGCCGATTTCACCTACAACTATCCAACCTAATAGTGTTTTCTGCAATGTTAATTTCGACTGGTCTTCTAATTGAATTTGACCGTTGCTTAGTAATTTATAAAATAGTGTGGTTCCTATTAACGCATCGATTTCTGCAGGTTTATCAAATTCTGGGTCGGCTAATTTAATGTTTCGCGGAATGGCAATAGTTCGTCGATTGATTTGTCGCGAAGGTAATACGCTTGTGATTGTCGGTAACGCTACAAATTCTACTTCTGCTTCAAATTTGTTCGCCTTTGACCTAATTTTGGTTTTGACTCGATACTTAGCTCGTGTGGTAAGTTGACCTAATCCTGCGAATGGCAAATCAATGTTATCCCGTTCTAATTTAAGGGTTTCTGCTAATCGCGTAGAAATGAAATTGCATTGTGAACATCCGTCTAACAGTATTCTACATTCACGTTCTCGGTTATTGTTATCTAATATTTTTACTCGTGCCGTTCCTAATAACACCTCCGAATCATACGTTACTGCATAACTTTTCTGTATCACCTCGTTCGAACTACCAGGAATTGCCTTAGCTTCTGGTCTTTTTTCGTTATTTGATTGTGTATGATAATTGTCTATATGCAATAGCGAATTGTGTTTTCGGTTGCATTTTTTACAGACAGATGCGATACAGTTAGCTGTGATGTGATTGTTTCGTAAACAGTTAATGCATAATCGCTTGTCTCTGGCTGCAGCTATTCGATCATGCACGTTTAATTTCAAGAATTTATTGCATGCATAGATATAGTGATCTCCACGACAAAAGGTGCATTCCGGCCGTTGTTGGGTACCAATGTACGCTTGTGCGCGAGCTTTAAATGGTTTTTCGATTCGACTTGCGTGCCTATCGGTATTACAGTGATTGCCTAGCTTGTTCTTCGCGACTGTAAATTCTTCTATTTCATCTCCCCGCTCTTGTTTCCCTAAAAAGGCAATAAGCTCAGCAAACTTCGGCATTTGAGCATTCTCTAATGTGCGTTCCCAGGATCTACGTGTTAACTTATCTAATTTTTGCGTGAGAATATATACCAACAATGCGTCCCAACTATCGACCGGCAACTGCAAGGCCTTTAGTGCATTCACGTGCATTAATGCGTTTTCCTTTAATGTTCTTAGGCTAAGAGGTGAATCCTTGCTGATTTCAGGTAATTCAAAAAATGACTTTAAATGTGCATATACTATTTGTCGCGGTCTGTCACATCGCTGCTTAAGAAGTTCCCATGCTACCAGATAATTTTCCTCGGATGCGTGTAAGGGTTCGATTATTGTGGCGACGCTACCGCGTAATGAATTTTTTAATAGATAGAATTTTTGAACTGCTGGTATTTTGGAATCATTGTGGACAAGAGACTGGAATGTGTCATAGAAACTATTCCATTCAATAGGGTTACCGTCGAATGGACGGATTTCTATTTTAGGTAATAGTGTGTTACTTTGTTGAATCACGAGATTTGAAGTACCTGAGGCTGATTCAAGCGTATTAGTGGCGGGTTTTGTCAATGTTTCTTTAGCTTTAAGTGCCTGAAGCTTTCGACTAATTAGATCGGAACATTCGTAAAACAGTTCATCAAATCGTTCTCTTTCAATATTTTGATCATCTCCAAGCTCTGCTTCTTCGGCAAGCTCCTCAATTTCAACTTGAGTGTTTTCGAATGATTGGTAATATCCATCTAATCTCATCTTACGCGTCTCTAACTGATCGATATCCATGTCCGGATGTTTTTTTATGTGAGTTATTAGACGCGTTATATTCGCCTTGTTTACCGACCGTGCCTTGATTAATGATTTAATCTTCTGTAAAGCGGCCATTTTTATGTGTTCAACTTGACGAATTGATTTAAAGTAGAAGCAATCTGATCTCACGCCTTGGGAATCTTGGGAAGTTTGTGTGTGTAATGGAAACGGAGATTGTTTAAAGGCTTACTTGATGTTGATCTTGTCGTTGGTATTGTGGTTGATGGCGTTGATCTTGTCCGATGATTCTGCCCTGACGCTGCACTCCTGGTGGATGTCCCCTTCTGGATGTTCAGCGATGATGATTCGTTCGATGGTTGATGACCACCGATATGATGATTCGTTCGATGGTTGATGTTCACCAAGTCGTTGATAATGATATCGTATGTGACTGCTCTCCTCTGGGATGTCCACTACGGCTGCTGCTTGTTTGACGTACATACACGTCGTTGATTTCTTCCTTCCGTACGTGGCTGCTCTCCAACAGGATGTCCACTACGGCTCTTTGATGTATGACGTAAGTACACGTCGTTGATGTCTGTTTTCCGTACGTGGCTGCTCTCCAACAGGATGTCCACTACGGCTGTCTGATAGTTGACGTAAATGTACGTCAGTGCTTCAATGTTTTGTTAACAATTATTCACTCGACTGCACTGTTCACTATTGTTCGTATCACTTCGATTTTCAATTCAGCATCCGGCTCGAAGGACCAATGTTGTGGCGTGAGCAAAAGGGGGTTGTCTAATCTTGAGAGAAACTCTCACTGCATGCTCCGCTTCACTCGCTGACTTAACGGCGAGGGAATATTTATTTTTAATTAAGGTGGATGCTGAATAAGGTGCATTCGAAGAACTGATAACTTAACTTTATTATAAAAATATAAACGACTAGGTGTTAGGTTACAGAGTGAGTGAATGTGATTTAACGGTAGGTGTTTTCCGGTGGACGGACTGATCGATTCTGATGTCGTGGAATGATTTTTTGGAGGACTTGGAGTTTGAGTTGGGGGATGGTTTGCTGGTCGGTAGATCGTGATTGGTCAATGGGGATTGTAGGCGGTCGGTTTTTGAAGGAGTTTGATTTGTCTAACTTCCTTGCAACGGCTCAAGACCGCGTGGGGTGCCTTACGCAGGTAACGCGACGGTATGGTGCGTTACGGTCATAAAATTGACCATCTGCCGGGTTTCGGTCTTTTAACAATTTAGCGTATTGTAAAGTGATTTTTAATCTCCTAATATTCGTTTTCGTCACGTCGGGGTAATAAAGTGATTTAGTTGACCGGCATTTGGGAAGTTTCAAAAATTTACATTTCCTGGTGTACCTTAATAGGGGTCGGGGTTTATGATTGGTTGTTACGCCGTAACATTAATCAATGATATAATTATGATTAATCTTAGACAGAATAATTCTTCCAGGTTGGACTTTTTTTCGCGATGAAAAATACCATAAACTTAAAGATTGAGACTTCCTATTTACAACGACACCATATACGTTGACATCAGTAGCCACATCCGATGTGTAGAAGAGTCTAGATGATTTCTGACGAATTCATAGTCCACAGTTCAAGTTTATCCAAGGTTATACTAGCTCATTTAGAGGCAAAAAATTGAATTATCATGAATTGTTACGTTCAACAAAGCAATGAACCAACATACAACTAATCGTTGTAAATATCAAATGTATGAAGACAAGAGATGAGACTGCCTTGTCAGTGGGTTAGTGAATTAGCAAAATATGAAAATGGAATAAGATTTGTAAACTCAAAGGGACAGCAATAAACCATATTACTACTATTACAACATTGTCGTATATATAAACGAATTTCTCTGCAAGAACAGAATATCTTTCGTTTGATAAATTTTTTCGTATTTCAAAACTCAATCGAACTAACAGCAGAAGTCTGTAGAAACTGTTTAACGAGAACTAATAAACGGAAAAACTTATAAATCAGTGCAAGAATTAAATAAAACATTCATTATTAATGAGATGTTCATTACGGTACGATTTGAACGAAATATTTCATTGAAAATGAAGTGTAATAAAATATCATTCTGGATTTAATTGTTATTTAGTATTCTGCGTAAACGGCATTTTTTTAACAGAAATATCTACAAGTGAATCTTGATTTTGTCGTACACAATGTACACCCTATGTAATTTATTGTTAAGAGAATAGTAATTTATATATTAAAAAGCAGAAATAAAAACCGTATTTGTATTCCGTAATAAAAATTACAGTGTTTTAAAAACTTTATTAATTGAAGGATTTATTTTATGAAAATGTATCTTCTTCAAATAAAAAAAAAGTTGAGAGTCTTTGTAGTAATACGTAAATGTAACAATATTTAGGTTGTTCACGATTTACGCTTAATTATGAAATGAAATACAAAGAATTGCGATTATACGTTAAAATCACAACTACAACATAAAGCAAAATTGTCGGGGTTTTTTTCAGAACTGTTGAAAGGAGCAAAGAAAATAGTAAAAAGGGGAGTATAACAAAAACGTAATTAAGAAAACACGTATTCTTTTCACGCTGAATTTTTCTCGTTTGCGCACACGTTTTTTTTTTCTAAATGTCGCTTTTTAAGCATCATCGTCCTCTGTCAGTACACTAGAAACCACCGTGGCGCTGACTCTGGTCAAAGGCGGAAGAGTTGTGCGAATACATTTTTCAACCTGTCTAATTATCAGGCTCTTGAAAAGTCTGACGGGTATTCAATTTCGCTGGAATTTATTCACCAGATCGCATGCTCCAGTAATGTTAAATAATACGAATGGAGGTTTCGCCAACAGAATCGTCTGTATGTACGCCTGTTTAGAATCAACGTCTATTTAGATCAGTAATTTACGCGGTGATGTGCGTCTATATAACGTTCTTGATATAATAAATAAAACGTTCTAATGAAATAAATCGTTCTTGTAAGTTTATACCAACACATAATTATTTGAAACGATTTTTTAAAGGAAGATTGACAATTCAATAGCATATATGTTGTGCGTGAAAGCAGTTGATATTGTGAGTTTTCGTGAAAATAAATGTGTGAGGAAGGATACTTGTAGGAAACCCTTACTTACTGATCGGAGTAAAAAAGCATCGTCGATAACACAATCGATTTCTTTCAGAGAGTTATTTTTAAATTCAGTTAGGGTCTTCAGTTAGGGTTTTAAAAACAGTTAGGGTCTCTGATTTCTTTGGTACTTTTACAATTGTTAAAGGTATTTTCGCACAGTATTTTTATTAGATAGTTTATTAATAGAACAAGAATTTTATTTTTAATACTGTTTATTATTATAGGGTGTATGACGTATACATTTCGTACCTTTTAGTATACGAAACATAGAAATATGTAAAATGTCTTATTATTTTGAGCCTCACTGCATAACAAATCATATCTGAAGGCACCATAGCCACATCACTTGTAAACTTCATAAAATGTTCCGGTAAAACAAGTAAGTAATACGTATAGAAAGTAAAATATTTTCCATCGCAGTTGACCTTCAACGACCTTGAATGACCTTGAGTCGTAGGTCACTGTACGCATCTTAAAACGCCTTAGTAGATAGTACATAGAAAAGTATATAATTCTAATTTCAAAAACGGAGTTGACCTTCATATGTCCTCTACGCGTCCACCTACAAAAGAACTATTAACAAGGTATTATGCCACCCTCAAAAACACGCAAGTTTCGTCTGACATATAGTTTCTATCGCCAACAGTAACCAAGTTATTCAGGTGGCCTGTTTTAGGTGTCTCGCCTTGTACATATAATAAATAATCGCAGGTGAATAATTAAAATCCACATCCACGTTTCTCATTTGTAGTCACGTATTGTAACAGTTCAAGCAGATAACGTTCTGTCAATGAATCTGTTAGAGTATATGCGTGGATATATAATTTACCGAATGCGTTTATTCTAATAAAGATTAAATTAAATTAGAGAAAAACGTGCTTCGCACGTTCCGCGTTACAAAGCGCCATATTGAGTAGTCGTCTATTGTTCTAGCGCACGCATCTAGCCCCTTACACTCTGAGACTCGCGTCAGATGACTCTGGTGAATATATGAAGGTGCGAATTACAATATCACTCCTTCACAGAATCAACTCACAATACTATAACATCTTACATCTTCAACTACATTTCAACTATTGTGGCTCTCAGACATTAACTTGTCTGAGAGATGGTACACTCCGAGCAAGGGTTGTGCTACAGAGCGCTCACAACAGCTGCCGCATATCGAGTGCTCAATAATCTTGTTAAAGTAAAAAGTCGACTATTTGGGAGATGTAATCCAATTACGAAAATTGCTTACAAATCAAGCCCTGTTTCTGTTTGTACGAAAATGAACAATCAGTGGAGTAAATTGACTTACACCACCGTTGCATTAAGCGAGTAAATATTAAAAATTAATTTCTGAAGTATCAGTGCGATATTAATATAAACTATATATTTATATAAAGTATATATACTTACATGAAAGACAGCGCGGAAGATCAAAACTATTACAAAAGTAACACATATTCAATATTTATTGTATGTATAACATAGATACATACACATTCACATATATATCAATGCAAAATTTATTCGTGACGTGTACAACAGTTTCTCCTTTTTTCGTACCACCACGAAACCTGACTGCTTTAAGGATCCCCAAAGAAATCTTCGGAATCGGTAGTATTGAATATAAACCACTTTGACGCGCGAGCTTTTCCCATTTATATTTGAATTCACCTATCCTAAGTTCAATACTCGTGAGTTGACATGGAAATACACTTTACTTTTAATACCTATTGCATATTGAAGTTTTAATGAAATTCGATAATCGTAGGATAATCTACGAATTAATCAACAACTTATTTGCTATTTCAAGTATGATAAATAATGTTATCATTAAAATTAATATTCAAATGTACTTTTTGTAAAATTGCTACAAATCAAACATACAATACTTGGTATTAACAATATTTATTATATATTTATTGTCTTTTAAGGGGAACGTTCTCTTTCATTCTTCTTAATCGGTGCATAATACAACCGTAAAGTTTATACACATGGACTTTGAAATAATACGTTTATGGAAGTGCTCGCATACTGAGTCTTCGAATTCTGTAATCATCTTCACCTAATCAAATTGTCATTGATATCATTCCAAGCTACGGAATTTCATGGAAACTATACGATCTTAAAACAAACAAATGATATGCAATCAAAATGTGGTTAAATATTGAAAACAACCACGTTTCATTTCATTACAAATTATTTGTAGTAACTTTGTTGTAACTAAAAATTTCATTATTAGAAAATAGTTTACTATAAATATGTTCTAACTAAATATTCCACTGAAAGTTAGAAAAAAGTTAATAGTATACGAATACATTCTTCGGTCTTATGGTCAATAAGCATTTCTCTAGCCAGTCCTATGGCGATCTTAAAATATGAAGTTGCTAACAGTTTCCATCTATACGTAATTTATAAAATAATAAAACACCACTCTTATACTCTGTAGCTGTCAAACAAAGATTAAAATAAGAGACAAATATTTCACTATTTGTCCTCAGATTATTAACTTTATTTGTATTTTTCTTGGAACTTAGTTATTCAACGCGATACATACATACTACGTTTCCACAAAACTGACTGTACTTCCTGACACGAGAGTCTGTAACCGTAAATGTTACGAGTTTTCATTAATTGTACTCGTGTCATCTTTAATTGGCTTTATTCCCACATGCGCGCCCCCCTAGAAGAAATGGTACTGAAGAGGAATCCATTAATTTTCGCTCTAAATTATAAAATCTGTTATACTATTTATTGTTCCATAATTATTGACAAACTTCTATGAAATCAAAGATGGTTCCTAATTCACTGAATACAAGCTAATTGTAACTATATTATAATTATATTATGATACAATTAGCTGTAAGTATATTAACTGCGATAATCAACGAAGTGGGCTTTGGAAATGGTTATGGACTCTGGTGACGGGAAGCGAAATTTAATCGACTTATTCTTCCAAATGTATGTATGCTTTATACGCATATTTGAAACTGCGGTTGAAATTACGATTGTTTCAATATGACAAAAAATTTAATTTTTACCAACGCATTAAAATAAAGGGTTGATAATTTCAGTTTAAAAAGTAGCCGTACTTGCAATGAATGAAAAGAACTTTTTTTCATGATTCTAAAGAAATGAACAGATGTGTTCATTTCTAATTTATCTATTCCTATTGGTAAAAACCCTCATGGTTGTTGTAATAGACAATAACGACTAATTTAATTCGTTGCAATACTAAGCAACGTAAAAGCACGTATTTTACTGATACAACATATAGAATAGTTGATCATTTGGAACATTATAATTTAAAAGATACAAGACTTGTTCAAATTATGGAAAAGATTTTCAAGTATAAAAGATTCAATTATACGTTTTTTTTTAATATCTTCGCATAAAAGGTGATTACCTTCCAAATTTTTCTGGAAGGAAGGAAGTTTAATCGTTGAAGTTTTGTAATCTCTAAAGTTACGCATTCGTGTTAGATGCAAATTTTCATGGTTATCTAACCTTATAGAAACTGTTCTTCAGCAAATGAAAATATTTGTAATTTAGATTTCAAATTCGATTGAATTAAGTGAACATTATTTCTTTGAGCAATTTCGAATAGTCCGCACCCATTCTTATCAATTCATTCCTAATTTAAAGGGAATTTTCGAATTCGGTATACTATTTTGGAATATACTCGTACATACTACAAAAATAATTACTTTTGCAGTACTAGCTTTCAAAAATACGCTGAAAATTATGATTTTTCATAAAAACACTAATCAATTTGATGCTTGCGACAAAATAAAAAGAATAAAAATTTACAATATAAAACAATTTTGTATTGCTTCACTTGTTTCATTACCGTTTACCTGATGTGAACAACAAGTGTCACATATTTCTTCAAGAGCAAAAATTCAAAAATAATTATTTCGAGAAAAAGGATCTTCAATTTAGGAATCGGAAAACTATGAAGGAATTTCTCGTGGTGAATACTGTCACGGACTTAAATATACAGGGTGGTCCTTTTAAGTAAGGCCACCTAAATATCTCTTTAAGTTATTGTGACGCAAAAAATATTTGTCACTGGTGCAAATATCTGGCAAGAAAATTTTTTTCCGAGGGTCTTTTTTTCGGAGTTATCAAGGTCATTGCTGTTTTTTGATACACAACTACATTTTTTTTTAATGCATCGTGTAACTGATCGAAAAATACATTCGGATATATATACTAACATGACCTTGAAATGACTGATCTTCGAAAATTTAAGTTTTAGCTAGAACTGATGTCTATCAAGATCGTAGGCTTTGACCAAGACTCTACAATCAAGAGAGTGAATGTAAATAAACATGTTTACTATCGCAATACTGACGATACCTAACGGTTTGAAATCCCGATCAGTGTATCGACGTGCTGTTTGAAATGAATTACTAAGTGCAAGAGGAAGTTGATATGGTATTCATTTACGGTAAAGCTGATCATTGTTTAAGGGAAGCAGTTCGAGTGTATAAAGATAAATTTTCAGGCCGTAATTGTCCATCACGTTGTACTTATGCAAAGGTGACCAGAAATTTCCGTGAAACTGGTAGTGTCGTCAAAAAACGTGTAGAACCAGAACTATTAGGAACGAAAGAAGCAAAAGAACTATTGTAGATAAAGTTGACGCAATGCACGTTTCAGGAAATGTATCACCGTAGAAGGACACCATTTTGAACATCTCTGATGATAACTTATGAGAAAGTAAGCGTTGTAAAGTAACAATTAACACACACACACACACCTGCTATTTTTAGTGTGATAAAAAATATTTTCTTCGTATTCACAGGTTGAGGATTCGTGGCCGAAGATATTCGACATCAGTTCTACGTAGAACTTTAATTTTTGAAGATCAAGGTCACTTCAAGGTCATGTTATTATACATATCTGAATGTATTTTTCGATCAGTTACACGATGCAATAAAAAAAGTATGTAGTTATGTATCAAAAAACACCGATGACCTTAATAACTTCGAAGAAAATGACCTTCGGAAAAAAATATTCTTACCAGATATTTGGTCCATTAACACCATGCACATTACGTACCAAATATTTTTTGCATCACAATAACCTGAAGAGATATTTAGGAGGCCTTACTTAAAAGGACCACTCTGTATATGTAACGTCTCAGGAATAATTTACAGATATAATTTATTTCGAATCTTCTAAATGTTTATTTTATGTCTAAAATGCATATTTATGTCATTGTTATTGTGTAATCCTACTACTACTTATTCTTATGGATATAAGAAAATCTTAAAAATTAATATTCTTTCATTTGTTTTAACAAAGTATCAAATCCATACATTTTTTGCATAGTCTGACATCCCACGTATTCTCCTCCATCAAGTTCTGAGTAAGAACCTACTGTATAAAATCAACGTTTATATTTAACAACGTGCTACAAGATACTGCAAATAGATTTTGAATAAAGTACTTTTTCTTCTAAAATTAGTAGCATAACCATTATGGCTGCCTTTTAACTGTCTGTGCAAACTCCCTCTTTAACTTACAATGAGAGATCATGTAAACAGAGTCTCGGTTAAGCAAACGAAAAGAAGGGATATGTAGCAGATACTCCAACTGAAAAAGAGAAAGATAATCCAGAAAGGACATACAAACGTGCACTTGAGCATATTATACGTAAGGTATATTGTATAATAAGATTGAAGAGTTTGTAAAATATTTCCATATACAGGGTATCCCTTTTATCTGGAAATCCAGAAAATCTCAGGAACTGTTGATGATACTAAAAAATTTTTCCAAAAATTGAACGGTACCAGAGGGCACACTTTCCGATGTTAATATATTTTTTCTATGTAAACACGTAGTAGTCACATGAAGGTCAACTTTGTTTTTTTAAATTGAATCCTATATTTTTTAATACACTACTCGATGCTACTCGTTATTCACAACATGAAAATATTGAATCACTTATGGTGAAAAATCATTAGTTTAGAAGATATTTTGATTTTAATATTAAGTACTGGAGTTAGTACTGTACATGACTTAGCACTCACCTTTCTAAAGTTGGTAGACGAAATTTTGAGAAAATTGCTGCTGGTTGGAATACCGAAGAGAAAAGTGAAAGTCAATTTAAAAAATTTTTTTTATCTGAATCTGTAATGAAACTTTAATCAATGCGTTTTGTAGACCTACGTCAATTATTATATACGGTGAAAATTTCATCCAAATCGCTTTACGTTTCTATGAGCAATAAACATTTTGAAATGAGAGCTTAAGGGTGAAAGTCGCTGACACTCGGCCTTGACAAGGCATTTCGCCCTTATGCGATCACATTTAAATGTTTGTAGCTTATAACAACAATAACTGCTTCCGAGGAAATTTTCACTGTGTATATAATTGACGTAGATCTATGAAACTTGTTGATTAAAGTTTCATTACAGACTCAGATAAAAGAGTTGAACTTGACTTTTACTTTTGTCTTCGCAATTCCGAATAGTACCGATTTTTTAAAAATTTCGTTCACCTAACTTAAGTCGTTTACCTAAATTAACTCATTTGTTCAATTTAGAAAAAAATTATGCGGTTTTTATATGATATTCCCATACTTTTTGCCAAGGGTTTTAATGTTATTATTCACTTATAAGGAAATAAATATAGGGAGAACGGAAGCATATAAAAACAAAATTAACTGAGAAATTGTTGATTGTAGGTGAATGCTGACACTCAAAAATATTTTACCATTTTCGGTAATCACAATCTGGAAAAAAAAGAATATAAAGAAAAAGTTCAATCACCCAACCGTATTTTTTTCACTACCGATGTAAAGGTACATTCACCCAGATTATTTTCAATTTTGTATAATAGAGAAAGAACGGAGGCCATTACCATTAAAATACACAAAACACTTTTGTTGCTGTGTCTTTATTATTCTGCTTTTACCTGTTTCATTATTAAGTTAAAACACATTTATATTGAATAACTTTATTGTTCATGCTTTAGAAAGTGGGGTCATTTAATGCAGAAATGACATCAGCAGACACAAAATCATAAAAATCAAATCTGCGAGAATTACTTTTAGTATAAATGATTGAATTTTTACTTAGTACATAATTAAGAATACTCAAATTTCAATGAAAATAATGAAATATTTAATAATTATCAGTTGTATCGGAAAAGACATTTTTTACTTATTTCAAGATCATTTCAAAGACGTATGCTGAACTTGTTTTTTTCTGTATTTTCATAATACTAAAACAAAAAGATAGCATTCCATTTTAAAAACCTTGAAAAAATAAAGGTAACACTTGTCTTTATCACAGTGACATTCTATTACACAGAAAGTGATGATAAAAGTTCAGGAGTTATATCAAACGGATGCCATTAATTCGAACAATTAGAATGCATCAGATAATTAGGATAGTTCTACATGTTGGATTAAGATAACAGTGCAAAAATATAACACAACTTATTACGGTTATGAACAGACAATAATACTTGTTGTTCGTAAATAATCTGTTAACGTTCACGATACACACAGAACAATAAAATTAACAAGTTTAAAATTCATTTGCATTGTGCAAAGAAAATCTTTGAAACGATTTAAGCAGCTACATTTTCTATGCAAAGTGCCCGCGAATTTGTCGTTTACTCGTTCATTTAAGAACTTTTCCCAAGTTTTCACGTAAAGTGTAACTTCTTTCCCGCAGTTCTGGTACATCCTGTGCTTTTCACGCTTCGTCCCGTGTTCATCGCTGTGAACAAGGCGAGTCGGATAGATAAATTAATAGTTTAATTTGGGTATAATTACTTGTAAAGTGCGGCCTTGCTTGGCCCATCCTTAATAACTTTCGGAATTACTTCTACACTGTAATACCATGCAACTTCTAAATCAATTATTCAACAAATGATTATCTGGAAAACTAAACTGTAGTATATATGTTCAGTTTTGTTACTGTATTGTTTTAAAGCAAAGTGTAAGTAGAATTTAGGGTTTTCTTTATAGAAAAATGTATAGAAAAAATGTTGGCAATATTGCTAAAATTAGCACAACATTTTGCTTGTTTAGTGTATATTATTCTACTGTACTAGTTCAGTTATTACAAAATTAAATATTTGAACCACTTACTTTGATCTACTTATTAGACATACTTGTTTGTTATTTAATAAGTAAGCGGGCATATATCATAGGGTGCATGTCCATTTCAGAGTAAAACTGTCGCGAGTTACTCTCGAAAATCAAATTCGTCAGTGTTTTATTTTGCATGTAAGGAATAGCACTCTCCGATAGCACTCTCAATAGCGTGTACACAAATTCGTATTTGACTCTCGAGAGTAACTCGCGACAGTTTTACTCTCAACTGGACACGCACCCATAAGTTATGTACCGTTTACCTTGTGTGATCGTGCAATAAAAGTGTTGTTACAAGTTTACTACAGCAGTGGTCTTCCGATCAAAATCAAACTTACTCACAAAAGACTTTATTATAGACTATTAATATTAATATTTTACAGGTTATCAGGAGGAAAAGGAACAATATCAAAAATGTTGTATTCTTACAAGAAATGAAATTGTTTTTCGTTGTTAATAAAAACTGAACAATATATCTTTCTTCTTGTTCTTTTACAGCTGCGGGCTTTTCAATATCAACTTCCAACTGTTCGAAAGGAAAATTTTTTAGCATACGGTAATTTTATGAAAAGTCAATTGTTTAAACTGCAACTACGAGAGTGAAGATATAAATTATGTAATCTAGCAATGCAATCTCTACAACCATCAAAGAATAAAATTAATTATGAATTTGCAAAGAATGAAGTTGCACCTACCCCTTAATATGGAGACGTTAATTATAAAACTAAATATTATAGCTTGCTTTCATATCTTCACTTTCACTTCCCTAAAAGAATGTTAAGGCGAATTTAAACTCTTCACTTTACACAGTGAAAGGTGTAAAGATTGTTTTCATCTGTATTTCACCCAAAGTGAAAATGTAATGACAAATGTAATGACAAATGTAATAACAAATGTAATTACTAATCACCAAAGGAGAAATTTAGTTACTGGAAAAAGGTAAAACTGTAAAGGTCCCGCTGTAACATACATAGAAAAAAGTTGTTTAGAATAATGACCATAATAACATAATTCAAGGTCATTGAAATCGGTGAAGTAGCCGCTATTGTAAATAATTGCCTTATTAAATTGTAAGTCCATTTCGACAGCAGTACTTAACAAATTTACATTTATTTTTAGTTCGTGTACAAATTTATTTATAAGATTGCGACAATGTTTATTAATAAAATTAATATTTAAGCATTCGTATCCTTTCTCTTATACAGGGTGTCCCACGCAACGGAGACAAATCTTTAAAACGCTTAGAGATTGAAAAGAATATCTTAAGGCGAAGTTAAATGATATAGAATGGAGCATGTCCTGATATTGGTTTTATGCATTTTGGATGATTCACACTCATTGTGAAACAGTGAAACGGCAGTGACAAGTCTAAATCTGCCTAAACAAATGAATGGTCATCTTCATCCTTCACTTTCAATGCTCAGTTGCGCTATATGTATGCCTTTGTGTCGGAGAAAACCAAACTGAGCTTCACTCATTCTTAAATTATTTCTATAGCTTTCAGGATCTTCTCTAGCAAGTTCCACTAATAATTGTATCCTTGATGCTCCTAATTATTCTCGCCGCCGAATCCACGGTTTCATCCACCATCAACGAGGTCGACGGTTTTTTTTTTGTCTTTTCTGATACCTTACGGCATTTTTCTGCCAGTACTAAGCTTATTAATTTACTCCCGACACTCACTACTTTACTTGCCTAAATTTTGAGACTTGGCGAATTGAATTCAATAAGTGAATGATATAAATACTGCAGCTTTTATTTTTCACTTTCACTGTGGATGATTTATAAAGTGAAACGGTATAAATTCGCCTAGTACAGTCTTTTATAAAAGTCCCAGAACTATCCCCACTGCCGCAGGGTAAACATAATACGGGTCGGAAATATCGGTGTGAGACCAGGAGACCACTATCAATTCAATAACAAAACTTCTTTATTTTTTAACATAATCTTGGCTTTTTTCTAATGAAAATGATACCAAATATGATATAATTCCGGTGATATTTACTTGTGTAACGAACGATGAAAGTTTCAGACGCAAAGAAGGATAGTGTATGCGAAAGAAAGAGACGCGAAGAGTCGCGGCTGCCGTTCCGCGCCGGCAAGTTCAATGACCCGCGTCTCAAGCCTTTAAGTAAGAAATTGAACATTTTTATTATTAATTATTTTTTTTATGAGACTTTCACCAATATATTTGTGGAATTTTTCTGATTAAAATGATACCAAACATCACTCGATATCATTCGAATCATATTTACACTAATTTTCCGTTAATATAGGTAATTGGAATGGGAAATAACTTTGATCGTTCATTACACAAGTAAATATCATCGGAATTATATCATAATTGGTATCATTTTCATTAGAAAAATGTCACGAAGTTTTGTTATTGGATTAATAGTGGTCTTACACCGATACACCCAACCCGTATTATGTTTACACTCCTCGGAGACCGAGGCCACTCGAGCTTTGCTGCCCTTTTCTACATTCGGCAGTGTATCAAAGAATAGTATCTTCTGTCTGATATATGTCCCTAGGTAGACCCGTGTTGTGGACATATGTATATCGAGAAAACACTGTATACCCACGTACGCAGAAATAAAACTTATAAACTAATCTATGAACCAAAGTAGAGAATAGATGCTTTCGATTTTGTTTTGCAATTCAACAATAATTGCTAGATTCATAATAGTTTTCTATCTCATGCAAATGAAAGTATTCTGGTTTGTTAATTTTACAATAATTTGAATTATGATACTGTATGAGATGTTATTACTTGTCTGTTCAATAGTTATAAACGGTACCCCAGGTGCTAATGTGACGAAGTCCTACTCTCTCTAGCTTCGGCGATACAGGATGAGTCACCTAAAACAATCCACTTGAATAACTTCTACGTTTTTTGAGATAGGAAGAAATGTTTCAGACAAAAGTTGTTTAGTTTCGAGGGGCCCATTACATGGTGTACATAACTTCTATTTTAGGTGGAGGTGCTCAGGAGATTTGAAGGTCAACTTAGTTTTCTTAATGGAATCACATATTTTTGAACTCCTACGAGTATAAACCTTCTCGAGACAATTTCAACGACTATACTCATTGAAGGTCATAAACGTAAAAATGGATGAAAAACAGAAATTCATCATAAATGCTTATGAAATAGAATATGGAATATGGAATATTCTCATCAGTTTCAAGTTACAGAAATTTATTCTTAAGCGTTTCGACGAAGTTTGTTTATGTTTACATTCACTCAGTGGTACAGCATGAGTAGTAAACAAATATTCCGTTTTGTATTACAAATATTCGGAACACTGGTATTCGTCTAACTCAGAGGTCGGCTAAAAATGCACGTTCCGGCCGATTTTCGAGGGCTCCGCCCTCTGACTCCTGCCGCACAACTTGGCCCCTCACTTCACGTGACGGCCTTAGAGCTCAACCGACCTCAGGCGCGTACCGTATGAACAGCACGTGGCGCATTAGGGCGCCATTCGTATCAATAGGTTTTCCACAATGAGGCATTGTTGTCAATGCATTTTTTTTTGTCAGAGGTACGCGTATGAGGTCGGTCGAGCACTAGGGCCGTCACGGGGGGAACGTGTATTTCTTCCCACATATGGTCTAACTCGTGATACCGAAGAGAATCAGTCTCCATTTCATAATGCCTTCTTACTCAAAACTAGGAGAAGTCGATATGATCTTAGTTTACGGCAGTCCCGTTGAGCAAGCCTTACGGTGGGCAAGGGCGCCCGCCGATGCCCGCGGGCATAGCTAAAGGGCAAAGTCAGCGGGAAAAATATTGTCATAGGTTGAACCATCGAAAGGAGGCGTGGTTCGGTGCCTGTCAATTCGCTTAGGCCCGGGGAACCAAATTCTCTGTCGTATAGCTGAACGGGACTGGTTTACGGCGAAAGTGGTCAATGTATGAAGCAAGCACTACGCTTGTACAGAGATAGATTTTCTGACCGCATTTGTCCATCTTGTGTTGCTTACACTAACCTGGTAAACGTATTTAACGTAATCGGGAGTGTAGATAAAAAAAACTAGCGAATACGAGCCAAACGGCAAAAAAAGAAAACAAGGAAACAAGTATCTTAGCAGCAGTTGCTGCAAATCCACCTGTACGTAAGTACAAGACAGCTTGTTCATGGAAGTGGTAGTGTTAGTCAAAGAAGTATTGTACGAATTTTACAACGTAAAAAATGCCACACTTATCGCATATATCTCCATCGAGAATTGCATGGAACAGGTTTTGAAAACCACGTACGCTTTTTTGAATAAGGCTCGCGAAAACTTCAAAACGATAATACGTTTTTTAACAAATTTCTTCTTACTGATGAAGCATCGTTCACTGATACTGGCCAGATTAACTTACGAAATATGCACTACTGACCCGTTGAAGATCTACGATGTTTAAGAGAAGTTAATAAACAAAGACCATGGCCAATCAACGTCTGGTATGGTATTGTGGACAGCCGACTAATTGCGGAGTATAATAAACGAAGTATGTAAAATTTTTGATAGGTTTAATACCTAATTTTTTATGGTACCAACACGACAGTTGTCCAGCACACTCTACACGAAGAGTTACAAATACTTTGTAAAAATACATTTAAAAATCGTTGGAATCGGCGATCTGGACTTCGAAAATGGCCACCACGATCGCCAGACCTAACGCCATTGAATTTTGCTTGTGGGAAAAATTAAGAGACGATGTTTATCGTGAAACACCCACCATAAAAGAAGACACGTGGGAACGCATAAAAATGCCTGTACTGCTATTAATCACCACACAGTTTACTGTGTAACGCAAACAATGGGCAAATGCTTCAGACGCTGTTTTTCTGTGGCTTGTCATTATTTTGAGCATCTGTCATTACAGATTATTTCGGATTTAAATACTTTATTTACATTTTGAATTGAATCAGTTTGATTTCATTAATAAATCTGGAAATATGCCATTACGTAAGCATTCAAAGTGAATTTATGTTTTTCATCATTTTTTACGTGTACATCCTTAAATGACGTTGAATGACTATATCGTTGGAATTGTCTCGAGTAGAGCTACAATCGCGGGAATTAAAAAAAAATGTAGTTCCATTTTAAATAAAAACTAAATTGACCTTCAAATCTCCTAAGCATCTCTACCTGAAAAAAAGTTATGTACACCACGTAATGGACTGTAATGGACAGGTGGCTTGTCTTAGGTGACTTACCCTGTATATTTAAAAAAAAACGTGCTTTTGACCATCAACCTAAAATATTTTTCTAAGAGCTATGTCTTTCATAAGTTTCATAGAAATCGGGCCATGTAACTGGTATATATTCCCTTGTTAGTGAAGTAGAATAAAAAAAAAAATAGTATGTAGCGAACTATGATCGTTCACATTTGTTGAAAAATAAATATTTAGGTACGCAACCGTTTCATGTATGTTGGTTTATTCACAGTTTTGTATTTAATTATGGAAACATCAAACAATTAAAAATATTTATGAATTGTTATAATAATCAAATTGTAAGTAGCGTGTTTGCACTTGCAAATAAAGACAATAAAGATTTTAATAAGTGTGTACACTACACGTAGGCATATGTACACTTTTTTACCAACGCGATACAATGTATAATACAGGAAATTTTTGTTTGTATTTAGTGTCTGAACCTGTGAATGTTTGTAAAACATTTCTTATTGTTGACGTCCTAATAATGTTCGATGACTACCGAATGCAAACCTCAAGCAAACCTTTGCGTATGCATCTGCGATCGGTTTATTTGTTCATTAGATTATCAAATATCTAATTAGTAGTATAGCGATTACTAATGTAGTCATTACAAATATAGCAATTAATACTTGCCAATTACATTGCAATCACCGATTGCGATCTCAGTTTGTGTTATTAATACTCCTAAAGAACATATTATTTAATAAACTTATTAGCTATAATACAAATGGAGAAATTGCTGAGCTCTACATTTAATTACCACGGTATTATTGTTTTTAAAATGAGTGAACTTTTAACTTAAATGATTTTCTACTGTTATGAGTTATTAACATTCTTTCAATATTTTATCTGTAATTTCATATTAAATTCAATCGTTGAGTTCAATATTAATCGGTTGCAGTGTGTGCACAATCTCAAACACGTCGCCATTATTTTATACAGTTGAACCGTTTCAGCCAGGCAATATTCCATAACCAATTTTGCGAAGGGCAAATGATAGATAAATTAGCCTTTTAGTTTACGATTAATTAAAATAAAACGCGGGGAAGATTGCAAATATGTATATGCCAAAGGACTGAGCTGTCCAATGTTTCAGATTTCCACAGATATTGATTACTAACTCAGATAACATAACGAACTAACGAGCGATAATTATCGCGCCCTCCCGGCCGAATCTCGGCAAGTGATTTAATCAACTTCGTACATCTACGTAACACGTGTGTACACTAGCTAGGCAAGCGGACACACATTAAGCCGTGTGGCCTTTAACTGGTGTTAACCCAGTTGAAGGGTGATTACGGAACTCGTCATTCACAAACTATTCCTTGAATCGATAAATCCTGAAGCGACGTGACGTTCTATCAGAAATGACACGACATGTAATTGTTATAAATATTCCGAACGGTCGGTTATCCGTTTGGAAAGCTTATATACTCTCACGTGACTTGTTCTTCGACAAAAAGAACAGATGCTTATTTTCAAACAGTTACAACGTTTTATTTATGACAATGGATCTATGAAATAACAACTTCAGACAAATATAAATCATTGCTATTCAAAGATTTAAGGTGCAATAAATATGAATTCTCGCTAGTGGTTCAATCGATTCTAACACACCATATTTTCGCCGATGTTCAAAATTCAAGCTATGCAGCAGTTCATGCCGATTTTCATATCAATAGCTACTTGTATCGTAGATGAAAGAAATGTGGTCGCTTTTGCATTTTATATTTCTGCCATGGTTTATTATGCGTATAATCTATATAATTACTATGCATGTTAGTCTTGGAAATATATGAGTTCACATATACAGGGTGTCCCATTTTAATCAATAAATGCGATTTCCTACAAAACTATACGTTTTGTGAAAAAATGTTTCATGCGAAACATTTTCTGTCTCGAGGAGGACGTAATCCAGCGCCGCGATGTTGTTTCTAAGTCTACGCATGAAGGACACATGAACACAAGGAACACATATCTCCCAAAGTAATAGTTTTTCGGCATAAATAGGTTAATACATTTTTATTCAGAATACCGAGATGCATCGAATAGTGCACACGAAATTATATGATTCCATTAAAAAAAAAATGACCTTCATGTGTCCTTCATGTGTACTGTTATGCCGCATCATCCTCCAACCTTGTCTTCGCCCTTTTTGCCCGGGAGATTCACCTATTTGACTGGACTAGGAACGGCGGAGTTACGTGTCCGGTGACAAATATTAGGGTTACAAAGGTCTTTGGAAAATGGCCATATAAGGAGCCTTCTCATCAAACGACTTCGACTTCCGAGTTAACACTTCTATTGCACGGACGCATAATTTCTGTAAGCGCGAGTTTCTTGTAAGCAATCTGTTGGCGTGTGTGTGGCCTACTCAATAAAAACTTCAGGTGATCAAGAAGACAAGGACTATTTCTCGAGAAAATCCCATCCTTCTTTCTTCACGGCATAACAGTACACTTACAAACGAAATGACGGCACAGGATTACGTCCTTCTCAAAACACAAAAGGTTCCGTATGGAACATTTTATCAAATAACGAGTAGTTATGGAGGCAATCGCATTTATTGATTAAAATGGGATACCATATATAGGAACAGGGCGATTTAATAGTTTTTATCAATAATTTACTTAACTGCTATTACGCGCGTGCCATACTCTTTCACTGCTCAATTCCGACTCTGTTCTTTTCATTCCGTCTCTAACAACACACTCTCCTCTGTTTACTACAAATTAGACTCCACCCATTCAAATGCATGCTACATATTCGCTCTTCTCACACCAATTTCATACTCATTCCTTTCTTACAAAGTTAATTTCCTACAATATTAATCTTCCCTACACATATTATAATATACACATGTAGCGCGTGTAAATAATATGTTCAAATAGGTATATTTAGCAAGTACATACCTATGTATCTTTCATTTTATGCTTTCACCTGTTTTTTTACACTCCAAGTCTTCAACCGTAATGCACTTATGTAATTATTTTTTAGGAGCTTTCGAATTTTTACTTGATTAAAACAGAAATTACCAAATCATGCAACTAAAGAAATATTCCAACAACTGCAGTAAGAAGAACTGATACGAAGTCTATTCGAAAGAAATGACTCGCGTAGGTGACGATGCAAACGGTAAGTACATACAAGTCATTAATCGAACAGGAGCCGAAGATATCGAAACAGATCACCGCGATATTGTTCGATATTTTCTTAAAATTGTAATTATGAGTTTGTTTATGTGTTGTTCGGAGCGTGTTCCGATTATAAAATACAAATACTTAATTCATCTATTAAGTAAAAGGTGTTATAAAATATAAAATGAACTGAATATGCACAGTGAATCCTTCAATTGAAAAACACACAGTTAACAATAGCAAGCAATAATAGCAAAATAAAATTTTCTCCTCTCTCTTATCCCCTCCTTTCCCCATACACATACTTAACCTCTTCGTATTCCTCCGTTTCAGAGATGCCAAATGCACGTATACAAAATGAAAGAAAGAGAATGGAAAACAAGAAATAATCCATCATGCGCAAACTGCAGCGGTACACGTATGTCTAGTTAAATATAAAAACTGTGAAGAAGAAAAGAAATCCGAAGGAAACTGTTTCTGTCAATTTCATACAGAAAGAAATTACGCGATTTTCAGAAGCCTTTCGTCAATGAAAAACAAAATGCAAATGATAAAGAATATCTTGTCGGCAATAATAAAGAGAAGTTCTCGGCTCTTTAAGCCTCGACAATTTCATCTCCCCACATTTTCAATTAAAAGATAATATTTCACTCGTCGATTCGAAAATATACTAGTCAGAGCAGAATTGTTGTTGGAAGTGGTCTGTGCAAGAGACGAAGAAATACTTTTTAGCTAGAAAATTGCCACTGTCTCGAAAAGAAATGAGTTTAGGTACGCTTAACGAGATTTTCATCGGCAAATTTCATATTAGTCGGAGGAGCAGCTTCAGCTACTGCCAATGAAAATTGTTTTATCGAAACACCTTCGATTGCATCCATGATTATAGCTTGTTCCTTAGTTGGAAATGCAACGCTTTGTGTTGTGGCTGCATACGTTAAAGATACATTTTCTCTGTTATTACTTTCATTGAGCTCGTTGATTTGTTTGCTCAGTTCACAAACACGCCCGACCCGTTCGACGCGACGACTATTCAAACCGAACTCCATTCGATATTTATTCATTACTTGACTTAATATTTTTCACTTGTTTATTCTTTCTATTGGAATCATCTCTACCACTAACTGTGGCTGAATTCTGCTCGTAGTTGGAATAATGTGATGTAACGTATTCCCTGGTGCCGCTGATATGTGCCTCGTGCAAAAAGGCGCGGGAGGGGAATCTGTTGGGGGAGAGGGAAGCGTACAGACTTTTTCCGGCAACGCTGATTGGAATTACAAAACGTTTTTACGTTTAAGATATTTTAATGTATTCATAGATTTAACAATAATGCGTCTGTATCATACGGCTGCCGAGAACGGAAGAGGTCATAAACACGATTAGTACGCAGTCATGTGGCAATGAGGTGCAAATGGATAGTTACGTTCTTAATCAATAGGTGTCGCGATTACGTGCTCTAACACTTTCAAATTATTCTTGTGATAGTGCATTTCTGTGAACTAGGTAGACACTCTAGGTGTCGCCAGTAGGTATTACATAATTTTCGACAAAATCCTGAATCAGTAATTCATTATTTTTCCATCTCTATCAAAGGAATTGATTTCCAACAATTCTAAATTCCTTTTGTTAAGAATTGCACAAATAGGCATAAAATCTCTGACCCAATAAAAATAACTTGATACTCTTAGTATTTTGTTTAATGTACAATATCTCTTTCTGAACACTGTAAGTACCAGGCTTGGCAATAAATACTTATATTGCATAATAACCGTACTTTGTATGTACTTATCATTATCAAAAAATTGCTATTACCGTGTATACAACAATTTATTATTTATTTGTATTAGGAGTCCGATCGAAAATGTTTTTATCAGATATAGCATGGTTTCATGAGAGTTTTCACGTGATTATAGCAAATTTTTTGTCAACTAATTTTTTTCATGATTTTTCAAGGTCACCTCCAATTTTTTGCAAATACACCTATAATTTTTTATGCCTATCTGTTAGAGAATTTCAAGAAGAATTCGGTATCATAACATAATATGTGTTACTTTTTTATCATCTGGATCGAGAAGAGATTACAAAGAGTATCGTATGCTACGCCATTGTACACGTTCCGATGTTGTTGATAGATGGAGAGTATTGATTTGAGCTCTTGCCTACTGTTTATAAACATTTCATTCTGTACATTGGAACACATAAAAGAATGTTTAGCACTTTCTATGTCCTCAGCACGATAGCTGAACATGCATCTACAATTGTCTGCAAATCTGGAAATCGTGCAACGTATAACTGTTGAGCTAACACTGAATTACGCCCGCACTCTCCGTAAATCAAAACGATCTCTAACTTTTCTTCGATACTGTAACTCATTATGGAACGTGTACACATACGAATACCGCAAAGACTTCTAACGATTCACTTGTTCATATATCACTATATATGTTCCAATGTACAGAACGGAATGTTTACAAACAGTAAGCAAGAGCTCAAATCAATACTTTCTATCAACAACATCGGAACGCGTACAATGGCGTAGCATACGATACTCTTTGCAACATTACAGTTCTATTCTAGAATATGTATTTCTTTAATCTTTTCTCGACCGAGATGACAAAAAAGTAACGTATGTTATGTTATCATACCTACCGAATTCGCCTTGAAATCCTCTGACAGAGAGGCGTAAAAAAATTGTAGGTTTATTTGCAAATATTGAAGGTGACCTTGAAAAATCATGAAACAAAGTAGTTGACAAAAAATTTGTTGTAATCACGTGAAAGCTCTCTTGGACTGCTAATAACAGAATAATCTCTACGGGTCACGATTCGTGGTTCACCCTGTATAGGATTCGTTGCTTTTTAAGCTAATGGCAATAGTTTGTAACTCAGTGTGCACGAGTACATACATATGTAGTTCAGAATCTTCGCAACCGAATGCATGTTTTATTTACGTTACATACGAGGATCAACGTCAAAATCCAGCTACACGATGGTTTAAAGTTTACAATGACGTGCGAAGTGCAAGAAACATTAGTTGACATTAAATTTGGAAGTTTAAGTATTTTTTTTTTACTGTACGTGAGTAATGTGAAAATGATGGTAAAGCATTATTTATAATACAATAGGCAAATAAAATCATATAGCATAGTAAGAATATTGAGAACGAGGTCTCTTGTAGTAAACATTGATCGAATTAAATATGCAGTTTATATCATGTCAGTTGTGTATGATCGCTGTATAAGATAATATGCGTACCCTAAACGTAATTAAATGTCCTTGAAATGAGCAAACATCAACTGAAGGGCAAAATTTAGTCAGTTTTCATCAGAACAAATTTATTCGAAAAAATCGTTAAAAAATAGTAGGAAGCATAAATATTAGTATAAGCCGTTATAGAATTTGTTTAGAACCAATGTTACGTATGTAGACGTTCTCCACGTTTATTTCGATTAGAATTTCTAATCTCTTTTCTGAGAACGAAGAGCGTCCCAACAGGCCCCTTTTATTAACGAAAGATACCGTATGCCTTCTTTATATCAAAATCTCTAGACACTCCCTTCTGGCATCCGTTAATCAATATTCTGATAGGAAATAGCCCGGATAACCTTCATTAATCCCTTTCAACGAAAATCTAACTGAGGCCTGCTTTTCATTAGAAGCGACAAAAAATGTGACTGTGACCCTACGCGACATCAAATCTTAAACAGAGTACCCCTTTCATTTTCAAGGTATATAAACCCATTCGTTTTCATCCTCTTTGGTTCAGTTGAGAAGCGATTCTGTCGAGATTCAGACGCGGTTCAGTACTCGTGCAGTCACGTCGTGTCAATTCTAGTGAGATCGGGTTAAAGTCCCTTTCGAATCAATTCGTAACCTTATAGATTCCGTTAGTTCGGTATATATTCTATTTAGCATTCAACAATCGCTATCTAACCCCGCATTGCCAGTGCGTCAACACCGTGCATCGTAGGTAACAATTTCTCAAATTGTACACTTATTACATTTACTCGTGACACAAACAACAACATTTGTAATTATCTTAAATCAGAATATATTTGTCTTGTTTGTTAACTCGCGTAATCTACAACCCTTAATTATTGCCCAATATCCTAATCTAATAATTGAACGTTCCCACATGATACAATCTTACCGCTCGGATTGTATCAATTAAATTATATAAGTTACGAGGCTTACTAATCTTAAATTCAAATCAACGAAGATTTCTCCCACCTAGTGGCTCCCCGGTTTCGCATTGGGTGCGTCCACGAAAACTATACCATCCTAGCGAATCCCTAATTTCGCATTGGGTTCTTCCGTATCCTAGCAGCTCCCTGGTCTCGCATCAGGTGCGTCTGTGAGTTATCCACCTTCCTTCTAAATCGGGTTCGCCGCGTGTCTCTCCTAGTGACTCCCCGATTCCGCATTGGGTGCGTTCACGAAGTTTCATCCTCCTAGTAGCTCCTCGGTTTCGCATCGGGTGCGTCTGCGTTTGACTCCAACCTCCCAGAGGTTCCCTGATTTCGCATCAGGTGCGTCCTCGACGTCAACTATCCTAGCGGCTCCCCGATTTCGCATTGGGTGCGTCCGCGTACCTAACTAACAAATTGAAACCATATTCCTGGGGTAACAACCCCTCGCCGGCCTCTCGCGTTGCTCGCAGCCCTGGCTCGTAACACCAACATGGATTTTACAATAAAGAAAGCTTTCAAAATAACTGCACCAAAATTTGCGGCGTACGTAGGAAAGCGTTTAAATAAAGATGTGCCCCTGAAAAAGTAATTTTCATAGCCGAGTAGCCCGGAAGAAACCGTTCGTTAGTAAGAAAAATAGAAAATCCTGAATGCAAATCATGCAGCATTACAGGTGCACAAATTTTTCTTTTCGGAAAAATATTGAAAACGGTAATTTGCATTTTGAAGAAGGTAACACGGAAAAATTAGAATATTCAAAGCTTTTCGAAATTTGCATTGGAGTGCAAGAAAATTGGGACAATTTAATATATTTCAATTTAAATGATATTACGAAAACGACCCTAAGCATCAGGTTGTAATATAATTGAAAATATACATATAACAAATTACTTCATACATAGAATTGTTTCCATTGTATTCAATGTATTACGAAACAACTTATGCGTGATTTACAAAAGATAAACGTCGATTTTATATAGAAATACATAATTGTAAGACCTATAATGATTAGTCATTTCTTATTCCTCTTGCTGAGTACTATAAGCCGTTAAAGTCCTGGATACTTTTTGTTTTAACACCCTGGACAGCCGATTTTGATTGTAAGCCACTAAAATTTACCATCCCGCAAAGTCCCTCTTTAAAAACAAATAACTTCTTTAAAATTAGACCAACCGGCTTGAATTTTTTGGCGATGTTAGAAGGATTGATTTACCAAGTACAAACATTTTTTTAAAAAATTGCTATAGGTTGTAATTGCGAAAAAAAAGTAGAGGTCACGATTTTTAAGTTTTTCATCTGCGTTTGTAATGAAAATTTCAAAGGTCCCTTTTGTAGGTCTAAGTAAGTTATACACATGCACAAAATTCATTGAAATCGGTCGACACATAAAAAAATTGTAGACATTGTCAGATGTAAAAATCTTTGAATTTAGGGTTTAAATCGCAGTTTCTTACAATTTTTGCTATTTTCAATTAATTATATTTTATAGCAACCTTGATCGATTTCGATGATACGTTGTGCATGTGTGTAACTTACTTAGATCAACAAAAGGGACGTTTTAAATTTTCTTTACAGACACAGACAATAAACTTAAAAATCATGACCAATAGCAATTAAAAAAAAATTGTTTATGCATTACTTAGTAAATAAATCCTTTTAACATTTCCAAAAAATTCAAACCGTGTGATCCAATTTTAAAAAAGTTATTTATTTTTAAAAGGTGTACGAATATTTTGTACAACGACTATATTTATCTAACTTTTCTATACTTTTCTAACAACACTTTTTTTTAATAGCTTCTATCCTTCACGAAATATTCCATCATTCGAATTTAAATGTAACACCCTGTACATTGTAACATGTATCATGAAACTTAGCAACCAGTGCATACATTACAGCGTATTTCAACGTACAAAGGGGTCTTAACGTACAGTGTCAGTTTAGTCTTATTTAGTCACACTATCGCTGTAGAAGGTAGAGGAAGACTGTAGTGAAATGTGTTGCATTGTTTAGTGAACTATATTATATATAAAAGTATTGTACATGATGTGAAACTGTTAAATACAATAAAAAGACAACATAAAAATTGATAGGTGTATGACCGTTCAACAAAGCGTGTCAATTTCTGATGTGAATTGTAATAATACCACAAATCTAAACACTTCCTTAAAACGTTTCGCGGCAATGAGGATGGTTGAAGTGAATATTATGCAAGAAACCGAGGATAGCTAACATAATATTGACAATGAAACAATGAAACTGGTAACAATTAGGTAAACTTAGTGTACTAATTATTAATTTTGAAAACATGAAAGTATTGACCAAATATGAAACATGTACAGGGTGTCAAGACATTGTATATATATATATAAAAATCGTCACAGCGTGATTCTACGCCTTACGATCAGGAAAGAACTGTCAAAAATGTATAATGAAAAATTGACATTGACCGACTTTTTCAAGGTCAACAATCTTGTATTGTTTCCTTTAATACTCATCGCGAAAAACAGAAGTTTTAGAGGAACTATAGGTCTCAAGTCAATCGTTCTCTTAAAAAACAACTTTAAAGTTTCGTAAACTATTTTAGTCCATATGTGTACAGGGTATTTCAAAATGGTATAAACGTGGAGGAGATGATTCTACATGAGAAAGATTCTACATAAGTTGAAAATATAGAATAAATTTTTTTCATTTGAGGTCTCGTTATCGAGAAAATTGGTTTCAAATATCCGTCAAGTTTGTGCGCCTAGTGTCCTTAAGAAGTATTAGGGGTACCCATAAGTAATCAATTATTTGCAAAAATTTGTTTTGCCTTTAGTTTTGTACCGATCGTTGAAGAGGAAACACGTATTCTTTTACAGTTTTCGGTAAAGCAGCCTGTGCTGAAAATATTCTAAAAAGTATAATTTTTTTTACAACCCTGTAATAAAATGGCGACGTCCATACCTTCCGAGGTTCATATCCGTCATTGCATACTTTATCATTTTCATGCGGGATTTAATGCAACGGTAACAACAAAGAAAATTTGCGATGTTTATGGAGATGTATTGAAGGTCAACAAGTGTCAACGTTGGTTCAGAAGGTTTGCTGCTGGTGATTACGATCTCTCTGACTGGCCTCGAAGTGAACGGCCAGTTGAATTTGGTAATGACACCCCAAAATCTCTAGTGGAAGCTGATCCAAAGTTAAGTATACAAGAATTATCGAGATGCCTTGAGTCCACTTGGCAACTATACAAAGGCACCTACACGAAATGGGAAGGCATATAGGCAAGGAATATGTGTACCGCATCAATTATCTGAGACCAACAAGAATATTCGTCGATCAATTTGCACTTCATTGCTATCCAGATTTCGTAAAAATCCATTTCTTAGCAGAATCGTTACCGAAGATGAAAAATGGATTCTTTATGATAACATAAAGCGTTCCAAGGAAAGGCTTTCTGCAAATCAAACCGCAATATCAACCCCTAAACCTAGCTTATCTCTTAGAAAGCTGTTACTGTGCATTTGGTGGGACTGTCGTGGTATAATTCACTTTGAGTTGTTGAAACCTGGAGAAACAGTTACTGCTGAGTTGTATTGTCAGCAATTACAACGGTTGTATTCAGAACTATTGAAAAAGAGGGTATATTTGGTCCACAGAGAAGGTGTAATACTGCAAATTGACAATGCCCGGCCCCATACAGCGAAATTCACTCAGGAAAAAATCAAAGAATTGCAATGGGAAGTTTTACCGCATCCCGCGTACTCACCGGATATTGCTCCCCCTGACTATCATCTTTTCAGATCTCTGTAGGATTATTTAAGAAGTAAAACATTCACTTCTGTAGAAGATGCAAGGAACCACCTTGAGTCATATTTTGCTTCACAAACCCTGGATTTCTATAAGAGGGGGATTGAAAATTTGCAGAAAAGATGGCAAACTGTCCTTGATAATGATGGAGATTATATAATAAATTAAGAAATAAAAACTTGAATTTACTACAAAGTTTGTATTAGATTTCAAAATAATTGATTACTTATGGGTCCCCCTAATAGAATTAGTAGGTCATGAACAGACGCGTCAGACAATTTCTATTCAAGAGCACGCGTATTCGCTGAATTTTCATACTGTAATTTCTCGAAAACGAGGAATCAAATGAAAAAAATTTATTCTATATTTTCAGTTTATTTTCTAGTCTTCAAACATAATTTTGGTACATCCTGTACATGCAGACTCCTGCTATGAACACTTAAATTACTGCGTTGAAAAATTAACAGATGATATCAACAAATACATCCAATGAAATTATAGTCTTGTGATTTGAGTACACCAAGGCCACTGAAAACTTCGGATGTTTTTACATTATGTAAAGTCTACTTTATAAGAGTAACATGAGGAAGCAAGCAAAAACCTGCTACACACGGAACTCCTGTTCTAGGGTAATTACCCCGAAGAACCCATAAATTTGCCGTTGTATGGTCCTATGTGATGAGAAAGCGCGGTGCTACGAAGGATTCAAATTTGTAAATTTGCAGCTTCGCGAAACTCGCTTTGTATACTTTACGCAACGTCACAGATGCACGCTATCGTCCTAATAGTATTTGACCTAACATTTAATAAACAACGGATTTATTTTCTTTTCTGGGAAAAAATACCAACAAATACGCAAAATGTTATATGTATAAAAAAAGTATTACATAAGAAAAGAAACGGGAAACCATTAATATTAAAAGAATATACATACACAGAGTGTCTTGTTACCCATTCGTACCTTTCTTCATAAAGTAATCGGGCCTGCACTGCATTTTGTGTACATTCACAGTAAATCGTGATCATATCACACTTTTCAGTCATTGAATAAGACGGAATAGCATTTGGAAACATACTGATAGTAAATAAGAATGCTGAATAACAATAACATTGAAGGACCTTAGTATGTTTACTTTAACTACGACCATACTATGTTTACTATTTACTACAAGTCTCAACCGTGATAAACGTATTCTGCTTTCATATTCTAAATCTTATACGTTTTCTCTGTCTGTGACCTTAAATGACCTTGGAATAATATAGTCACTGCATTCCTAATGAAAGGGACTATCATTGTAGGTGTTTAAAAAAGGGTGGTTCCATTTAAAAAAGTCAAGGTGACCTTGATATCTCTAAAAAAATGACATAAAAACAAAATTTTTTTATGGCATCGTGTCAGCCCCATTATACCATTCAATTTTGTCCTTACCATATTTTACGTATCTTTAGAAACAACAAAGATATTTGAGGTGCAAACGTTAGGTGACTCACCCTGTATATTCTATAAATAATTGGCCACAACATGACAAGCTCTGATTTTTTAATTTTTTATTTAAAACATTGTGATTAACAGAAAATCCGTCTTTTTCAAAACTTCGCCATTTTTGCAATTCTGCAAATTTTATTAAAAGAAGAATGTGCGTATTTGCATAAACTGACGATTCGGTTTTGATTTTTTTGTTTCGGATCATTTTTGTGCACTGTACGCTGCAAACGTTCGAGTATGTTTAGCGTAACGTATGTATCTACGAGTCGTTTATTTTTCGTTCCATGATATGTAGAGTATCCAGCAACAGGTTGGAGAAGATATAGCAAATGATCCTTCATGACAGTAGTGCATAAAAAAAAATATAAGCAAATATTGCGGTTTCTGCTTCGTTTCTAATTGGAAAGTACAGAAGCCAATCCGAGTAAATTCTTGAGTATGAAAATTGAGGTAATTAAGACTTTTAAAATTTAGTTGTAAACATATACCAGTGCATATAACGTTTCAGAAGAATGTATCAATTAACAGATAACGTTCATATAAATTTTAGTACAAGAAAAATAAAACTAAATCGTTATAGTTCAAACAACAAACAAAATCTAAAAAATTCTGGCATATGTTTCTGTCCTAATTATTCTTCGGCTTAATTTCAATTCCTATTAAAAATACGTGTTAGTAAACGTGCATATAAAATTATAACATAGACTATATTTCGTTCATTATTATTCGAATCAGATAAACTTTGGTCATCACCAAATAAATATTCAGAATCGCTATAAAAACATGGACAGTTTCTAATGAGAAAAAATGACGTACAGGTAGCCCTCCTACAACACGGCATCTTATAACACGGTTTCGCTATAACACGATTCATAAATTGCGGGAACACTCCTACAACACGGCTACAATTAAATTAAAGTTGCGTTAAATTAAAATAATATTTTTTGTTTTGTATTGTACATACATTTATATTTTTAATAAAAATTAAGTTGTTTATGTAGAATTAAAAAAAATATATGTTTTTAATAAGTTTTTGGATCGTAACCCCACTTTTTGTACTGGCTCTGGGTCTCATACAACACGGCATTTTCTAGGAACCTATCTACCGTGTTATAGGAGGGTTACCTGTATTTTTATTTATGTTACTCACATTTTACTTAAATTGGCATAGAATTACTTATTAAAATATAAATACAGCCTACAATTATTTGTTAAATGACAAAAGAACTTACATTGATTATCCTATGAATAATTGTAGCTAGCTTGAATGGTCAACACAAGTATAACGCCTACTGTTTACGTTTCAAAATATGATTGGCTCTCAAGGTCCTTCAATTGCAAATCTCCACTATCCATATTCTTTTTAACGTAACGCGCGTGCCATTATCGACAGATAAAAGAAATTTTGAATCATTAATGATTATGATATACCGTCGAAATTGGAAACTTTCAAAAATACAATGACAAACTAAATTTTGCAGAAATACTTCTGCATGGTTGCAAAATAAATCAATACGACATAAAATAAGCGATATGTATGGGTTATTAAAGCAGGAGACTGGATTTGTTCAGAAACTATTTAATTTATTAATGTATCATGAAGAAATTCTCATCTCATCTCCCATCTGTTTCTATGAAACTTCCTTCTCGTCACTATTCACACTGTTTCTTTGTTTGTCATTTTTCTACTCTCATATCGATACAATAAAATTAACCTCTCACAGTATACTTATTTTTTAGATTCTTTGCTTAACTAGACCACCTTCACAGTTACTCGAACAAATCCACGAAAATGTTTGTCATAGACAAAAAAAAAATCGTTAGTGACAATGAGGTAAATCTTTCCATCTGACCTCTTTTTGACGAATCCAGAAGCAACGCCAACGCGAGTCCGCGCGTCGCCTGTTTATTCTCCTCGGTCAAAGGACATGATATCCATTTATCCCATTTTTTTACAAAAGGCCAGTCAACAAAGCTGCTTTTTTGTCGCGAATTTATCTCTCTGGTATACCTACTGCATCCAACAGCAACACATTTTTCAGTAAATTTTAATGCATGCATTCACGTAATTAGATAATCCCTAATTACATATATGTCCCTAACATATATAAATCGTCCTATAGCGGTTCTTTGTATTCTTTAAATGATACGAACAATTATTTTAATGTTCGTTTATTAACAGATTTTTCCTAATAAATTGTATACAATAGATTTACTATTGTTTGCCACAAGGTTTTCGTGTCCTTTAGTTTACATTTATACTGCACAAAATCGTGAATTTTTAATTTACCATACACTATCTTTAATTCTACATGCATAATAAAATATTGAAATCAGTGCAAAGCACAAACTGTCTAAAATGGCCACTATTATTAATAGTAGGAAAAATAATGCTTTCAGTGACACTGTACAAAAATTTAATTGAATATGCTTCGAATTCATCAAATGACACTATATTTTTTGTTGAACTATTACATATTGTAGGCCTTAAGAAGACGAACTCAATGACTTTTAAGAAAGTACCTTCAATTGACCTTAAACCTCAACACGAAACATTGAAAATAAGTAATGCAGTTACAAACTTTCCACACATTTCAGCTTCGTTTTGAGGGTCAAGGTCAATTGAAGGTACTTTGTTATAGGTCATTGAATTTGTCTTTCTAAGGACAATATGTATACTTTTTATACATCATATATTATTGTATATAGAATATACAGGGTGTTTCACCTAACTCGAGCATCTAAAATATCTCGCCTTGCTTTTTATGATAGAAAAAAATTGCAGAGGAAAACATTAGACGTTTGTACTGAGTTATTTTTTGCCTCACCATAAATTAAAAACATGTCTATCTTTTCTGCATCACTGTAAACCATCGTTTCAGAGAAGTAACGTTATCTTTCACAATCGAATAAATCCCGATGAATTTCTTAAACGTACTGATTAGAGTCACCGAAAGGAGAAGAATTTGCATCAGTGTTTACAATTTATTGTGAGCGTGTTTACAGCCATTAATCAAGGTTCAAGAACATTTCTTGAAACCCTAGGGGGATCATGTCATCGTTATTCCACTATTTACATCAAGTGTCCTATTTTCATGAATTTCTCGTACTCAAGGTCACGTGAAGGTCATAATATTACGGGTCGTTGAATTCGTCTTAACCTTGACTACGATATAGCGATAACAAAAATGTATCATTCTATTAAAAAAAACTTCGATAACCTTGAAATCTCAACAAGTATAAACTTGAACAAATTTTTTTGTCTATCATAATATTTGCCCTCCTGAACCAACTAATGTTTTCATCTGACATTGTTTTCTGTTCTCAAAAACAAGCGAGATATTTTAGATGCTCGAGTTAGGTGAAACACCCTGCATATTATTATTAGACTGCGAAACTTTATGCATTTATGGCTTTTAAAAATGTTCAAAAAATCCGAGAACATAAAATACGATAAAATTTACTACGATTTTTATATATTTGGGATCTATAAAGGCTATTCACACTAAAAATAACATTTGATGTGATTCCACTTTCTTAAAGTTTGTCTACAAATATTGAAAATTGCATAAATATCCGCAGTCTAATTATAATATAGATTTTTAGTAGTAAGGTATTGATTTCTTTATGCTGATATGTAGATACAAATCCTTTGAAAACAAAGTTGAGAATTTGGGAGCAGTTTTGTTATTTATACAACACATTCATTATAATTGTAAAATAATTCCACAAAACATAAAAGGGTAATAACGTTGTTAAACTGTTAAAAGGTGTTTTCTCCCTGAATTACGATAATAACACGAAGATTATCGAACACTTCTTACGAAGACTTCTACAGATCTGAAAAGTTGAAAAAAAAAATCAGAATTTTCAAGTTACCAAAGTTTAGTGGTAAGGAAGTATTGCTAAAGTATCGATGTCGTCTCGGACTAGTCGACGGTCGATTTTGTCTCGTGCACGTGTTCTTCGGAACTTGTCGAATGTTTGTTACGAACTCTTTGAGCGTTCGTGAAGAACTGATCGTTTGATTTTTCTTCAATGTTCGTTGCGGGCTCGACAATCAGAAAAGGAAAACCACGCATATCGATTGGTCGATACTTCCCTTTAGATTTAGGCGAAAAGTAATAACTTCTGTAAAACAAGTTTTACAGAGTTATTTCATGAATTGAACAATGTGTAATGGTACGTAGGAGCAGATATAAATATTAATTAGGTTAGTGAAATCAAACATAAAATAAGTAATTTCTTGTTGGAATTGGAACATTGAAGAATACTTATATGACATAACAGAAATAGGTACTTCAATAGGTATTCCAAATAGTAAGAGTCGTTCCATTAATCATTTGGAGTAGGGGGTTTTCGCCAATTTCAATTACCTAGAAGTATGTTGTTGGTGGCATGATTTTGAACAAGTGTTTCCTATACTTATAGGAATATATTTTAAATCTTACTATAATATATTTTAAATCTTTTAGTATTTTAAATCTTTAAGTTAACTTAAACGTCTTCTATATCCTAAAAATGTCATTGTAAACGGTTTATGCGGACAAAGGCAACAGGCATCGAAATACATTAGAATTTAGGTTTATTACTATTAAAGTGAATATTAATGGGTGTCACTATATGTACTATGAGAAACATAAACAATCATTGAAACAGTAAACGGTAGTCACACTGAACATTATTTATGTAGTCTTATCAATACTACAGTATTAAATTCAACATAAATATTCGATCTACATATTTCTCTTATTTGTGACCTTGTATGCCCTTGAAAGTCATTATGTCATATATGAGTGAATTTGTCTTGACCTACGCTTTCAAACGACATTAAAATATATACAATACATACTGTATTCCATTTAAAGAACTGAAGAAGATTTCTTTTGAAAATCACTTTCGATTCTCAAAAAATAATGTGAATCTAAAAAATTCACATAGGTTATTGTGTTGCCAGTAAGATGCACTGCAACTTCTTCCTATTCCATTTTTTCTTTGAAATACTTAATGTTTACGAGAAAAACGCTGGTCCAATTTACACCCTGTATAGTTGTATACGCAGAATACTTAGAATAAATAGCTTGATACTTTGTATAATTTAATATAATTATATCGATAATAATTATAATTATATATTAATATAATTATATCCATTATTAATATCGTTATTTCCTAGTGTAAATGATAGTATAGTGATAATGAATACCGGTCTTTTGAAATCTAAATATCTTAACATAAGAAAAAGCATACCTTCTGTTAGAAATGTAATACTTAGTCAAATATTGTTTTCTTTAGAAGAGATCACTCGCATTATATCTAAGTTGCCAATATCGTACCACTTGAGAAAGGGCCTAGCAGGGTAAGACTGGTCCAGCGGCCCCAGTACGATTTTTATCGGTATTGTAAACAATGGTATTGGAAAACAATGGTTTTAGGTTGATAGATAATCCCCCAAAATTTTAAGTCGCTAACCCTTCATTTAAGGATAATATGAGGGTAAATACCCTTAACTGTATCATTTTTTTTCTCGGTTGTTAATTAAGATATTCAGATGGAACAAAAACGAAAATATTCGAACTTACCTCCTTCATATCATATATTTTTTCACAATTGTGATCAAATTATTAAGGGTAGAAAAAAATTATTTAATTTTTTAGGGGTGGGGTTTGCAAGCAACCCTTCGAGTGACCACTTCCAAAAAATTCAAGAACAATCTTCTGTTACCTATTTAATATATACAAAAGTTTCAAGATCCTTAGATTGGTGGAACATAGTTAAATATTGAAAATCAAATGAAATTACGCCATTATAATAGTATAATGTATAGTGCAGTGTTTCTTACGACTCTAATTCGTAACTCCTTGATCAATTATTACTTTTTAAATGCGACGCATCGTATTATATTCTATTTTTATCTTCCTGAATTTATAAATAGACATTATGTAGGTGTAAAAGAGAATTTTAGGAATCAAAATATAGATTTATTCAATCTTCGTCACTATTTTCCCCAATTACTGGTACAGTATGTGTTACATTAAATGTTTTGGTTAATATCTCCGCTGGTTTTACAATTTTCGATTTAAATCGCCCATGAGATAAATAATAAATAATTGTAGCGACATGAGAACAGCAACCTACTGTTCTGTTACTATTAGCACAGTCGCATGTATATCGCGTAATAGCAGTATAACTAATCGAATGTGATACATATTCAATGTAGCATTGATAACTTTTGCGATTAATATGCCTCGAATGAACTTTCACCCTTATAATATTATTAGTTTCCTTTAAATATTCAATATTTAAAATATTGTCATCCCTCATTAATTCCGCTAGATAGCATACTGCCTGGCTTAATTGATAGGTACCTTTACATAATATTACATAAGTGGTATATAGTTTTATATGTGGTAATGTTATACATATACAAGACGGATAAAAATTAGTGTTAAAGCATGTCCTTACCTGTAAATAAGATTTTCAAATCTTTCTCAGTCATTTCCGGAAAATCCATTACAGCGTTGTCAGTCATTGGTGTAAATGGTTTTCTACGACGACTTAATTTCTTTGCTTCTACTAATTCCTGAAGCGTGTTTGTTTTTATCCGTTGTTTCTTCATATAATCAATAATTAAATCTATTTCTGGATCGGTATCTAATCTTTTACCAAAAAGATTGACGAAGATTGAATAAATCTATATTTTGATTCCTAAAATTCTCTTTTACACCTACATAATGTCTATTTATAAATTCAGGAAGATAAAAATAGAATATAATACGATGCGTCGCATTTAAAAAGTAATAATTGATCAAGGAGTTACGAATTAGAGTCGTAAGAAACACTGCACTATACATTATACTATTATAATGGCGTAATTTCATTTGATTTTCAATATTTAACTATGTTCCACCAATCTAAGGATCTTGAAACTTTTGTATATATTAAATAGGTAACAGAAGATTGTTCTTGAATTTTTTGGAAGTGGTCACTCGAAGGGTTGCTTGCAAACCCCACCCCTAAAAAATTAAATAATTTTTTTCTACCCTTAATAATTTGATCACAATTGTGAAAAAAAATATGATATGAAGGAGGTAAGTTCGAATATTTTCGTTTTTGTTCCATCTGAATATCTTAATTAACAACCGAGAAAAAAAATGATACAGTTAAGGGTATTTACCCTCATATTATCCTTAAATGAAGGGTTAGCGACTTAAAATTTTGGGGGATTATCTATCAACCTAAAACCATTGTTTTCCAATACCATTGTTTACAATACCGATAAAAATCGTACTGGGGCCGCTGGACCAGTCTTATCCTGCTAGGCCCTTTTAAGTTCTCGGGATTGTTTAGTATGTTTCTTTGAAATATGTATGCAGCTCAAATGATGGAATGATATTTTGTTTTAATATTCAAACAAACGTCAAATTTTAACGCAAATAAGTTCGGTTGCAAATATAAATATGTTCTGATTTTAACGTTTTACTTGTCACTCACTAATTGTAAATATATGTAACTGCGATTACCACTAATAATCAACGATTTCGTAATTAGAAGAAATGAAAAAAGGGTACATAGTAAAAATAATTGAACGTATTTACGTTACATCTCAACAATATAATCTATTGTTACGTGCGGAGACTTTGCCGTGACTCTCTTACTCCCTTCTTGGAACTGTCACCAAAATCGTACATACTCTTGAAATAGTAAAATTTTGATTTTGTAGGTGATACATACTGAAACAAAAATAAATCCTTTTTATAAAGAGGATAACGGACTTTTAATGATATTTTGAAGGTGTATTCTGGATGTCGATTATTAATATTATATAGTATACAGGGTGTTCCTAAAATGTTGTATTTCCTTAAAAGGGACGATGTCTAAGGTCATTTGAAGTAACATTTTCCTTTGCGAAAATGTCCTCCGCGGCTTTGTTACAGAGTTATTAACAAAAACGCGGCCAATCAGAGTGCAGCTACAACGTACATATTCCGGCTCGGTCAATGACAACGCCACGTTAAGCACCCGTCGCAGAGCTACGTAGCCGCGCTCTGATTGGTCCGTGTTTCTCGTTAATAACTCGATAACAAAGCCGCGGAGAACATTTGAAGAGCTCAGGGCAACCAACGGTCAGCTCGATTTCAACGTGACTGTAAAAGAACAAATTTTTTCGATAGTTCGGTGCAACAAACGGTAATATCACTAAGATCAAGCCGACCGTTTGTTGCCCTGAGCTCTTCATTTTGGCAAAGGAAAATGTTACTTCAAACGACCTTAAGCATCGTCCCTTCTAAGGAAGTACAACATTTTTGGAACACCCTGTATATATAATATATGTATAGGTACTATCGTATACTTTGTTACGGTAGACTTCAATAGTCTTTCACATACGCTTTTCGTTTTGTTTTTCATACGCTCTGGATTTTTTTATACGGGAACCAATCTACTTTCGCTCCATTACATCTTGTCACGAACGGTATTCAAATATGTCGAAACAATCGAATAGAGGATCCAATTCAAAGAAAGTGTTAAAATGGTATGTGAACTTAATGTTCGTGTTAAAAATACCCTAATAAGACTAATCCAATTGGATGCGATGCACTATGTGAAAAGAATAGATAAACGTTATTTGCAATGTTGTTTCGATTATTCCTGATGCAAGGAGGAAGGAAGCTTTAATTATACGATTGATCATGTCTTATGCAATGCTAGGTTCCTCTCTAAATCAAACAATTTTGGAATGTTTGATTGAGCACTTAAATAGCTGGTCGTGAATAATGAGCTGGGTTAACAATCACGTTAGTGTCACGTAGTCCACCAAATATTTAATGGAACATCCTCTACCAATTTAACCAAACTGTACGATACACATAGACTCTTACTACCTCATTACTACCTTACTAGTGTTTTCAAATTATAGTAATGCTTACTGTTAAATAAAGCTGCAGTTTTGTCAAGTTCTTTAAATGATACCCTGGATGAAGTAACAGTGAAATGTTTCAGATTTCTGTTGACAGAGTGTACCTTGTATGTTAAATTTACGAATGATAATTTCTCATTCCAGTTTAATTACTGCGATTTTGACATAGTAACGACTTTCTGCAACTTTTTCAAAGCGTTTCGCTAGTTTCACGGGTAAAAATCGAGTTTCTAGCATAATCTCACAGCTTAACACACTTGTAAAACATATTTATAAAGCATTATAACTGAATTCGTATATTTGATAAGACTGGAAAGTATGGAAAACAATAGGGTAAGGGACCCAATTACTGCGGGAGTGCCATTGTTTAAGGTTCTTACACTCGACCATATTAAAAATCCCAATAATACAGACCTCTCTATATTCTATACAGAAAACACTTGTTGAACAATTTCACCCGTTATACAGAGTGTTCCGTTTATATCGGAAAACGAAAATATCTTTTGACGCACTGAAATTACGAAAAAAATTTGTTTACAAAAATTGTTCGATATGCATGGAACAATCATATGGTGTAATTTTTTCAGGACTCGAATGGTGGTGGACATATCACATTATGTTGTTTACTGTTACAAAACATTAGAAATTATTTTATAAATTTGTAACTACCATTGCCTACTCAAGAAGTTCATTTACGCCAAAAATGACAAGTACATTTCGTGTTCAGCATGTCAAAACAAATAGAATGACGTATGTCACGTGTCGAAAGGAGGGGGTGGGGGATTCCAACGTCTTACCTAATCATATATCTCTAGAAACCGGGGGACAAAATCTACAAATGTGCAAAATTAGAACGAAATCGGTGACCCGAAGAACTTGCGCTCTCCTTGTCAGTGCTTAGTTACAGCGCCACACTGTGCCGCGAATAGGTACGTGCATTGACTTTAGATCGTATATATTTACTCATAGATCCGGCTTCAGATAACATGCCCTGTCCCAAAATTATATCATCTACCAGATGACGGTTGTGGTCAAAGTGTTGTAGTCCTTTCAGAAGTCGAAGTACCACGAAGCTAAAGTGTTAGAGGGGAAAAGGGAGTCATCACCGTATCTCATTCTGTATAAATATTTTATTTTATTACTCGTTTATTTTTACTTTACTCTTATTATTTTAACACTTTAATTGCCAAATTAGAAACCTCAAAAATTCCACAAAATCAAAGTAAGTGATTTAATAAAATATAAATTGAATAAATTATGTATGTGTATGATATTGAATACTCCTCCAACTTTCTTGCATTTTACAGATCCTAATCAAATTTGGTACGATGAATATATTAACGTAAAAATTCATTTTAAAACTTGGACAAATAATTCCGTCACCCACATATGGGTGACATGGCAGTCAACGTGTTAAATAATGCTAACTTATTTTGTCAATTATAATTTAGAAAAAGGTAAATTTTAATGTAGATTTTGATAATATTAAATCTGTATTTATTTCCTCACAACTGACTTTATTAAAAAAAAAAAAAGAATAGTAAGAGCAATATACATATGTCGAATACAATACTTCTACTGTAACAGGAGCTTCATCTCTTACACTATCTAGCATCTTGTGACGTCAGTTGTGGACACCAGAATTTCGCTATCACGGAACACTGTGTCCTATGCATATCCTACACCAATGCCGGGTCTATAAGTATACATATATAGTCTAAGGCTGGCCTGTCCAACCTTTTCTTCGTCGCGGACCACACGGTCCCCACCATCAATCTGTCCGTTCCCTCACAGGCTCCTTCGTATGTTATAATTAGACTGCGGATCTTTATGCAAATTAAAAAATATTTGCATTGACTGCAAGACACAGGAGCGAAATAAAAATGTCTTTCTTCCTTTAATTATTTTATTAAGCTAAAACCAATATGCTGGTACCCTTAAATCTTTTTAATATGTTTACTGCTTTAACTTGTACTTACCCATTTTTGTCATAAATGCGTAAAATCCACACTCTACTTATAATACACGATAGGAATGGTTTTGTGATAGAAATAAATGCTTCTCACATTACAATTAGCGGATTGAAGAAGTGAGTGAACGGACCAAATGTGGCCCGCGGGATGCGGACTGGACAGGTCTGTCGTAGATGAATATTTCATTATCTTAAAAATAGGATACAATTTATCGGAATTCGGGATTCAAATTGGAAATTAGATTAGTTCGTTGAATACATAAGCAGAGGCCAGCAAATTTCCGGGCTCCACTATTCATCAAGACATTGATTTATTATAAAGATTTTAATGCTATCGCGGATTTGAATATGCACATATCCTGAATATTGCAGCAAGGAAGAAATAATATAAAATCAATTAATATACAGGGTGAATTCGATAAAGCAGGACACCTAAATATCTCCGTTACTTTTCGTTGTACAAAAAAACTTCGTAGGACAAAGTTACACTGTTTGAAGGGTAACGGTGTAGGGGAAAAAAATTTCAAGGTCATTTTTATGAGATTTCAAGGTTATCGATGTTTTTTTAAATGGAATGATATATTTTCGTTAACGTAATGTTGTAGCTGACAAAATAACGAATTCGTGCATATAACACAATGTGACCTTCAAATGACCTTCAACCCAGAAAAATGGTATAAATAAAATTCAACGTGTAAGATTCATTTGATGTATTTCTGTTACGCCAAATGTTCAAAAATACATCCCTTGAGCTGCTATACATTCAAATGTATCGCAATACATAACATAATAACAGATTCGGTGTTGACAGGAGGACAATTATGATATACCTTCACCTATACGTTCGTACAGAATCGTGTTTATCCACTACTAATTACTCAGAAGACCTTCTTGCTATCAGATTTCCACAGTTTCTAAGATTTCTCGATCAGTTTATCGATGAACGTTTCACAATGCGTTACTCGAAGGAAGATAAGATTGATATGATTTTCATTTATGGAGAAAGTCGACAGTGTTTAAGAGAAGCCGCGCAGTTGTACAAGGACCGATTTCCTAATCGCAAATTTCACCCCTTTCACCTATCAATTCATCAAGAACTTCATGGTAGAGACTTTGTAAATCGTGTAAACTTTTGCCAGTGGGGATTGAGACAATTGATAAACGATAGAGCATTTTTTAATCAAGTATTATTTACCGATGAAGCTTCGTTTACAAATCACGGGCAAATAAATTTAAAAAACCTGCATTATTGGTCATCTGAAAATCCGCGGTGATTACGGACAGTCGACAAACAAAGACCATGGTCCGTCAATGTTTGGTGCGGAATTTTAGATAACCAAATAATTGGGCCTCACTTTATTACCGGAACATTAAATGCAGAAAAATACATTGCATTTTTACGAGAATCGTTACCAATTCTCCTGGAAAATACACCCTTGAACATTCGTGAAAATATGTGGTATCAACATGACGGATGTCCGGCCCACTCTTCCCGTGTCGTAACACAATTCTTAAATAACAAGTTTCGAAATCGTTGGATTGGACGTAACGGACCCGTATTATGGCCAGCTCGCTCACCAGACCTTACACCCCTTGATTTTTATCTATGGGGAAAACTGAAAGACGATGTTTATAATGAACCACCAACGACTATAGACGACATGAAAGAAAGAATCGTCCAGGCTTGTGCGTCGATTTCCTCAGAAATGAATTACACAGCAGTACGTTCTGTAACTGCACGGCTGAATGAATGTATAGCAGCTCAAGGGAATATTTTTGAACATTTGGCGTAACAGAAATACATCAAATGAATCTCACACGTTGAATTTTATTTATACCATTTTTCTGGGTTGAAGGTCATTTGAAGGTCATATTGTGTTACATGCATGAATTCGTTATTTTGTCAGCTACAACATTACGTTAACGAAAATATATCATTTCATTTAAAAAAACATCGATAACCTTGAAATCTCATAAAAATGACCTTGAATTTTTTTTCCCTTACACCGTTATATGTGGTCCTTCAAACAGTGCAACTTTGTCCTACGAAGTTTTTTTGTACAACGAAAAGTAACGGAGATATTTAGGTGTCCTGCTTTATCGAATTCACCCTGTATATGTTATATATCTCTTTTTTAATATTCATTATGCTTCAAAAATAAGTATAATTAATATAGGCACAGTAATTGGAACCCCCACAGTAATTGGGTCCCTTACCCTATGCGTTTATCGATGCTTGAGAAAGTAGAATAATTGCTTTAGAGATATAAGCAATAATTTGAGCGACATTTTTTCTACAAAAATTTCACGAATGAAAAACCATAGCATCAGAACTGTTACATTGGAGAAAACAAACAGGTATATGTGGATGATAACAACACCGAGTGGTAAATATTAGAACAAGTCACCGCTCAATGTAGATGTGTAATAGCAAATCGGTGTATTCATTAAGAGTTGTGCAGGAATAAAGCTTTACTAAATGAGATTAGAATTTCACGCTTAAGTCTCTTTTCAGTGGATTTTTAGAATCGCCGCGCGTACCCTTAAGGAAAGGTTTATAACAATTCCTGAAATTATAAAAGCGACGAACGGTTCAAACAGGTCATTCGCTTTTCAAATGGCTCAAAGTATTGGTTCGTTGCAAGGGGCCATAGCGGAAGCTCGATCATAGGGGACAGTAATGATTTGTAAACGTAGACTAGCATTTCATCGATAGTTTTCTTGCAACAAAACGAGCCTTTACGTTAAAATTACGCCATTTTATTGTTTTTTATAGATAGACAGATTAGATTAATATAAAATTGAATTGCTTAAATGTCATTTAATACAGCTGCACATCATAAACATTGTCCTACCGTACATTCGACAGCATACCATGACTATCATACGTAAATATTTATAAAGAAAAATAATTATATGTATGTATACAAGATGTCCAAAAAATGTTCTACTTCAATGTTTGTACACAATAATTGAACTTAAATCATTGTACTTAAATGTTCTCCGCGGCCTTGTTAAGGAATTATTAACGAAAGACACAGACCAATTATAGCGTGGCTACAGTCTATGGATTCCGGCTCAGCCAACGTCAACGCCACGCTCTGCTGTAGCCGCGCTCTGATTGGTCAGTATTTTTCGTTAATTACTCCTTAACAAGGCCGCGGACAACATTTGCGCGAAGGAAAAAGTTATTTATCGTGGTCTCAGGGATTACCTTTTTCAAGGAAGTAGAATATTTTTGGATCAACATGTATACATATAATATTATAAGTAATATAAAACTAGAATATAATACGTATGTATGTACTATTTATATAAGTTTGTGTTTCTATAAAGAAATACTGATAAGAAAAAACGGATTAATAAAATAGTTTTTAAACTGATTAAAATATTCTAATACGGAAAAGGCGCGAATTTGGTAACACAACAAAAAAGGATCATTTAAAACTCTGCTGTTTAGAACTCTATACGATTAATTTCTTTTGAAATTTTTATAGTACCACACCATATTTTCTACATAACAAAAAGCATTTTGTTGCAGAGGGAAATCAATATTGTCCAAACGAAGAACATAATTATTTTACGCGTCAAAATGCAGTGTAGCGTTATTTATTCCCGTAGTAATGAATATACAATACACTCCCGGTCAAAAAGATAGCACCCATGCGCTATTATTGGATTTTCGAATATTACGTTTATTATGTTTATTATTAAAAAAGAAACATGTGAAATGGGGCCAGCGAAATGACACTGCATATACACAGTAAGTAGTGCATAAGTGATAGTACGGCAAATAGTACACTGCACAAACAACATTTAAATGAGATATGTTGATCAACCAAGAAATGGAATATTTACAGAAAAAAAAATATTTAACAATTTTGGCAGTATGAACTATGAAATTGCTGTCATCGAACCATACTTTGCTTCGCTCTTGTATTGAATTACAGTAAGCGATGTCATTGATTTGATCATCAATGAATACTTGTTTGTCTTTCCACCGTTAACAATGCTCGATCAAATCATTGTACTCGCTTACTTATTTGTTGCCGCGCTTTTGTCAATTATTCTGTGTGCACATAATTTAAACAAACGTGAACGTAAACAGTGACACTAATTTACACGCCAAATAATAGAATGGCTAATGTCAACATGCAGTAGGGACTAGATTTTAATGCGGATCTACATATAATCTGTTTCAGGGAGCAACACCAAAACTTTTGAAAACATGTGAACCAAGTAAAAAGCAGAGTGTGACAGAAATTGCAGAATGAGAGTTTTTTGTGGTCGACGATTCAACGTTCTTTTCCTTTTTTCTTTTTTGGTTGGATAATGGATTGAACAAAGAAATGAGAAGTGAGGAAATTAAAATTGGTGTTGAGAATCACTAAGCAAAAAGGGGCATTGACCTGTGCAACGATGTCGTGTCGCTCAGAATAGACAAAGAACGAAGGATAATAGAATACGGACAGGGAGGAGAGACCGACAATTCGATTGTTTGTTTATGCCAAGTGTTAACACGATATTAATATGTCTGTGACTTTAAAATCAGTTGACTATCGCGAGAAGAGCGACAAAATATTCGTTATATAACAAAATAATAAGTCTCACTATCCCTCAAAATTAAAAGTCAAAAGTATTTTTGATCCGTGTTAGTGATCATCTTTTGAAACCACTTCAGATATTACAATTAGATATTAGCAATTAGAAGAATTGGTTTTCCAAATGATGTGCAAAAAAGATTAAAAAAAAACTGCAATTGGTAAGAATTACATGAGAAAATAAAAATGACACCTTTTACAACTTTTTTATTTGAGCCTCTAATGGAAATTTAAAATATGCGTTTTGTAGATCTACGTTAGTTATACAGATGCTGAAAATTTCATCGAAATCGATTAATATATACACGAGCTATAAATAGTTAAAAGTGGTGAAAAGTGGTGGAATTTCTGCTTAAAATCAACAGATTCTAACACCTTTCGATGCGTGCCGTTTTTATTTGTGTCAACCGAATTCGATGAAATTTTCACTATGTGTATAACTAACATAGATCTGCAAAATGCGTATTTTAAATTTTCATTTCAGGCTCAAATAAACAAATTTTGGAAAATGCCTTTTTTATTTGCTCTTATAATTTCTAGCAATTGAAATTTTTTCAAAATCTTTTTTGCACTGTCAACTCTGAGCTTCTCACTCATAATTTTGTTGGAATGAATTTGCGCGTTTCAACGCACCTATACGCTTCGACAGGAGAAATTAGAAATTTCGCGTATTCCTAAATTCTACCCTCTGATGGGTTTTCACTCCGAAAAAGAGAAACGCACGCCGATTTTCCTCTTAAATGCAGTCGAGCAAGCCTGCCTTTTAAGATGAACCGAGCATGAAAACTGCATTAAATTCGACGGTTATGGGTCTCCTTGACCGTGTCGAGTTTGTTAGTGTCTTCCTATGGTAGGGTTTATGGCGATATAGTTCTGCTAGTTAGCTGTAGAGACTCGTACGAACAGACTTTGTCTTATACAATATTTACTGTGGTTCGACATTTCTCAACAATGTTATCGAGTGTCACACGTGTTTAGTAGATATGAAAGATGTCGGAAATATCATGCGGGATACAAAGACAGCAATCTGCCTTACGTGGCTCTGTTGCCGACCTCTAATTGGTACGAAAAATGGTAAAATATAAACGATGTTTCGAGAAAAAGCTGTAATCTAGGTATATTATTCTATAATTCTTTAAATAGCATTAAAAACATGTAATATTGTAATATGTTACAAATATGTATGATACATTATACTGTGTATAATATTCACCTTCTCTTCTTTTCAATAACGTCTAACTAGCACTATACGTTGTTTTACAAATTTAATTTTCTTTTTTAAATCAAGATAATATTAAGATCAGCCAACTATTGCACTTAAGATAAACATTCCTTCATCGGTGTAGACAATTTCTTTCTATTCTATTCTCAATGTGTGGTGTGATAATGGCATATTTTTTTCCTTTTTTTCGTTTAAATGTATTGCAATTCCTCAAGGATTTGTTGCACTAATATTTAACTCCGCTTCTTTTATGATTTGTGGGAAAAGTAATGTTGATTTCGATGCTATTCTTAAAGTGGCGTGCAGAGGTGTGCGGGTGCCTGGAATTATGAGTCGGGTCAGATCAATATCCCAAAAGTTTGATAACGCATAAAATGTTCGGTTATCCGTCATTTCGCAACCCAACTCTCGATCCGAGACCCCGATTTTCGATTTCGATTTCGAATAAAATAATACCCTCATATTTAATATAGGAATCTACTAATCTGAAAAACGTTTCCAAACTTAAAAGTTCAAGTACTAGTTTGGATTGAAAAATTGTGTCCTGAATCAAGAGTCGGGTCTCAAATTAACAGTCGGTTCTTAGATCGATCTGGCTCGGAACTCGAGCATCTGTAACTTCAGGATTTCTTTCTTCAAGTTTAGCATAATGTTCTTTTCAGTTTCATTCGATTGTTTCCATCGACCCGTTTCATAATTCACACTACATTTGAAGTATTAAATATTTCACAACAAATGTGGGAATATATTATACAAAATTACTAAAGTGCAGGTATAAGTACTTCAATCTATCTCTACGAATCATCTTACTGTTGGATTTGACAGTCGCGTACCTTCAACTCTGGTATTTTATCATCTTTCCCATTTTTCATGCATACGCAAAGTTCAAATTGTTGGGAATCAGTGCAAACCTCCAATATAAACTTGCACAAACAGCTAGCAGGCCTTTCACATATCACTAAAGAATGAATAGGTTTTATGCTGTTACGTATAGTCAATGTTGCATATTCTTAAAAATACCGAAAAATTTAGAGTATCCCACCACTTTGTCGCATCATCTTTCTTGAAAATCATAAATAACAAAAAAATTCTAGGAACATATACCTTCGGTTGATTCACACACTTGAGTTTACGTGAATATAAATTAATATTTAATAAAAAACTTATGTATTTTATTGAAACTAGTGACCTGCTTTCCAAATGTTTCACATGAGTGAATTCTCAATATAAAAGTATACAATTTAAAAAGGAATTTATTTCTATACCTTCTAGGTTCCCGGATATTCAATAAAATATGTTTTCAATTCTTAATGTCCAGGGCTGTTTCCATTCTTTCAACATACAGTAGAATTCCATTTATGTGAACGAAATTCTCGTCAATGCCCGACTTTTTTAATCGTAGTGGAGCTCCTATTATTTGAATTAGTATGTACTGAGCGTCACTCTAATTATATGAAAGTCTGTTACGAAGGAAAATAGAGACGTAACGCGTTAGGTTTACGTATGACGTAAACAAAATTGAACCGTGATTTGTAATCGATCTACGTGTCAGTTACGAAATAGTATTCCGAAGATGCAATAGTAATTCAAATCGCAAGATGTGCAAGATTTAGCATTGGTAAAGCTTTCAAATGAAAAGAAATACTCTTTGCAATTAACAAATTATACTTTCAACATACATATCTACTAATTAATTAATATGTTATATTGTAAAATATTTTACATTTACTAAATAATAAAAGATTTGGTTTTTATTTTATTTTTTAAATAGGTAAAAGTTAATTTACCAGACTTTACCAATTTGCTGTTTTTGCAAGTAATTCCCAAATTCATAGACTCTAGCCACTGTTAGAATCCGAGGACTAAGCAGACATATGATTGAATTCACTTATCTGAACTTGAACTCCAGTTATTTGAACGCAAAGTTATAAGTAGTGGGCAGAGTGTCAATGGGCTCCTATTATATGAACTACCTAGATATATAAACTGCCTGTTCCCCTACGAATTTATACAAATACAGTTTTACTGCTCTGACTAATAAAACATGCCTTAATTACACCTTGATGTAACATAATAGTCAAAGAACTAAACCTTCATCTAACTAACAATAACATCATTATCAATCAACAATTTGGCTTTAGACATCATCACTTTACCATTCACCAACTCATAAGAAATATTTAATACATATTATTATAGTAGAAAACAAAAACAGAAATGTCCAAATGGTTCTCCTAGGTATAGAAAAAGCCTTCCACACTGTCTGGCACGAAGATCTGATCTATAAATCACAACAAATGAATAGCCCCGTCTACCTAATTAAACTATTGAAAAGCTACTTAGCCTGCAGAAAATTTGCAGTATATCTGAAGCATCCGAAATATCGCAAGTCCGTATGTCGAACTTCGCGGGATCGTAAATCCCGCTACGCTTGCTCGCGACGATACTCGGGACCTTGACGATGTTACGAAGTAACAACACCTAGTTGAAATGAATTCGACGTTTTGGAATAACAGAAACTTCAATATATATTTAAAAAGTTAACTGTGTACAAGTTTTAGGTTCGAGTCAAGATAGATAGACGCGTTCGATGCGAGCGATTTTTGTGTTCGAGTCGAGATAGATAGACGCGTTCGATGCGAGCGATTTTTGTGTTCTGGGGTTCGGTGTCGTGTCGTGTATAATGTAAACTCTGATCTTCTTCTATTGGCTGTTTTTGATGCGCTTTGGTGAAACTGTGTTTTAGATTGTATGTCGTGTCGCGACACCTCAGAGTGAGACGACGATAAATTGTAAAATGATTCGAACGGGCCTAACAGACAAACAAGGCGAAGATCGCGTCCCGCCTACAACATATATTCATGCGAACAAGCATATGGTGAAGATCGCGTTCCACCTAGCTTATACAAATATCGATATAAACAATAAGGTGAAGATCACGTTCCACCTACAGTATGCACACTTTATACGAATCAGCGTCAGGTGAAGGACGAGTTCCGCCTGCAACGCCTATCAATACACAACCCGATCAAATACGTACAAAATACGATTAAACAAGATTCGGCTCACTCTGAGGCGTCGTCACAGCGTAGCGTAGTCTATGACCCGAGGTGATACGCGTTCCTTCGAGTGTACGCACGTAGCCGATGGCTCGACGTCATCGACGCTACGTCATAAACAGGTGAACCAAGACTTGGTCATGAAGTGGGGAGGTCCGTGCGGAGGTTAGTTACTCTAGAACTTTCTAGACGTACACATTGCGAATTAACAAAAAATAAATCTCTGTACAACTGCATAGCAACCAGTCAATAAACACCACGCAACTGAGAGTATTCTTCATTCCAAGAAAAAGCGAAACCACGGAGCGTGCACGATCGCTTCGACGTGTAGGAGTTTCTACATACAACATTGTATAATGAATTGGGTGCGAAAAATATGGGAAAGATGGTCTGGAAAACGAGATATTTGTATATTGCCCTGTCACTGGGCTCGCTCACGGAGGTCTCGAAGAGGTGTCCGATGACACACATTAATTTTGGGACCGTCCCGACGGTGGGAGTACAAATATCCCATACAGTCGTCTCGCAGTTTTCGTGCAGTGAACTACGTTGTGAAAAAAAAGGTGTCAAGCTTACAATTTTACGGAAATTGAATTTTTTTTGTGCGTGTACGATGGATGGTGTTCCTGGAAGTAAATACTATACATAATAATAACATTGGATTTATATTAATTAATGTTTGGAATGTATGAAGTGAACGATAAAACTTAGTGCACAGATTTTACAAATGTATACTAAAAGTTGTATATTCCACAGTATTCCACGGAGATTCTTGTCGAGTCTTGTAGTAGATACTATTATTTAACATTATTTTGAAAAAGTAGCTGCCCAAAACTGCCCCTTTCGTAATGCGATCCATTTTTGTGACGCAGAGGTAGTCATGGTACTAGTTACAAGCATGTTTTCTCGAGAAATTTAGAAGTTATAATAAAATTTGTTAAATAAGCATTGTATGGTTCCACTTATAGAATTTTATGATACAACAATTTTTTTTAACAATAATTTTTTTATTGTTTAAAAAAAATGTTATTTTTGTTTTTTGTAATTTTGACATCAGATTCATATTCGCCGGCCCGAAAAATATTGGAATACTAATTTTCGAGGAAGTTCAATCAGTTGTTTGGTTACGCATCCGCCATTTTGTTTTTTGTAATTTTGATACCAGATTCATATTCGCCGGCCCGAAAAATATGGGAATACTAATTTTCAAGGAAGTCCAATCATTTTTTTGGTTACGCATCCGCCATATTGACTCCGCCATTTCGTTTTATGTAATTTTGATATCAGATTCATATTCGCCGGCCCGAAAAATATGGGAATACTAATTTTTAAAAAAGTCCAATAATTTTTTTGGTTCGCATCCGCCATTTTGTTTTTTGTAATTTTGACATCAGATTTATAATCAGCGACCCGAGAAACCTATGAGTATCAATTTTGAACTAAATTGAAGTACTCCTTCCTATTTTGGCCACGTTTTGGCGCTTTTGGTCCACGCGTCGCGTCGATTCGCGTGTCCCGGCTATTTCAGCCGAGCGTGTTTACATCGTAAATCTCACGTTCGGTCTGCGTGAGACCGATCAGTATCTATAAATGAACGAAACTCCTCTATCAGAAATATCTCCGCCGGAATTACACAAGGATCAATACTAGGCTCAATCTTATTCTCCATCTATGTACATCAACGACATCCCAGAAAACGAAGACACTCAAGTTCCGCTATACGCAAACGACATTGCCCTCTGCACCTCGCCATGGAAACACCACAAAGCCATTCAGAACCTCCAACAACACCTAAACGCGCTGCTAGAATACTATAAAAATTGGAAAATCAATATCAACCCACAAAAGAGCGAAGCAATCATCTTCACTCGAAAAAGAGAACAAATCACAAAAAATTTAGAAATAGGCAACGCTACAATCTCATGGAAAAACCAAGCAAGATATCTAGGTGTCACATTGGACAAAGGTATCCTGGGCTTCAGCGATAAAACACAGAGTCAAAACTGCCTATCCCGCATTAAAGAAACTTTATCCACTCATCGCCCCTCAACAGTAAACTAAAAACTGGTATAAAACTAAATCTCTACAAAATATGCGTCAGATTAATTCGGCCACTGCCGAAAAAACTAACATCAAAATAGCACAGACAATGCAAAACAGGATTGTAAGAATGATACTACAGTGAATTCTTGATATACAGTGACTCCCACTCATATTCGGACGCATTTAAAAATAGCATTTCTTTGTTAATATTGGACCATACGACTTGGAATTTTTTTGAAGAAGTTAGCACAATTTAGAAAGTACGATTTGTAGATCTGTATGAATTTGTTACGTATGGAGAAGGTTTCTCCACGTTCATTTCGATTAGAAGTTCTAATCTCTTTTCTGAGAACGAAAAGCGTCTCAACAGGCCCGCTTTAATTAATCAAAGATACAGTATGACTTCTTTATACGAAAATCTTTAGAACACTCCCTTCTGGCATCCGTTAATTAAGATTCTGATAGGAAATAGCCCGGATAACCTTCCATTAACCCGTTTTAACGAAAATCTAACTGAGGATTAGACAGGTTTTCATTATAAGTGACAAAAAATATGAGTGTGACCCTACATGACATTAAGTTTAACAGAGCACCCCTTTCATTTTCAAGGTATATAAACCCGTTCATTTTCATCCTCTTTGGTTCAGTAGCGGTTCAGTAATCGTGCAGTCACGTGTAGAGTCACGTTGCGTTACACGCATAAGAGTCAATTCTAGTGAAATCGGGTTAAAGTCCCTTTCGAATCAAATCATAACCTTATAGATTCCGTTAGTTCGGTATAGATTCTATTTGGCATTCAATAATTGCTCTCTGACCCCGCATTGCCAGTGCGTCAAAACCGTGCATCATAGGTAACAATTTCTTCAATTGTACACTTACTAAATTCATTCGCGACACGAACAACAACACTTGTAACAAATTTCAACTCAGAATATATTTGTCTTGCTTGTTAACTCGCGTAATCTACAACCCTTAATTATTGGCCAATATCCTAATCTAGTAATTGAACGTTCCCACACGATACAATCTTACCGCTCGGATTGTATCAATTAAATTATATATAAGTTATGAGGCTTACTAACTGGTCCCTGATTACGCATCAGGTTCGCCAACGACACACATTAAACCAACAAAGATTTCTCCAACGTAGTGGCTCCCCGGTTTCGCATTGGGTGCGTCCACGAAAACTATACCATCCTAGTGGATCCCTGATTTTGTATTGGGTTCTTCCGCATCCTAGCAGCTCCCTGGTTTCGCATCAGGTGTGTCTGTGAGTTATTCAACTTCTAGCGGATTCCCAGTTTCGCATTAGGTTCATCCGCGCTGTTACACAACCTCCTAGCAGTTCCCCGGTTTCGTACCGGGTTTGCCTGCGCGTCTCTTCTAGTAACTCCCCGATTTCGCATTGGGTGCGTCCACGAAGTTTCATCCTCCTAGTAGCTCCTCGATTTCGCATCGGGTGCGTCTGCGTTTGACTCCAACCTCCCAGAGGCTCCCTGGTTTCGCATCAAGTGCGTCCTCGACGTCAACTATCCTAGCGGCTCCCCGATTCCGCATTGGGTGCGTCCGCGTACCTAACTAACAAATGGAAACCATATTCCTGGGGTAATAACCCCTGTTCGGATGCGGATTGTTTTTTAAGTTATACGCAGACGATTGTTCCGCCCAAGGTAGTAAATCTTGGGCCCGGTTGGATCGCGGACGCGTCACTCCCAATACCGCCGAGGTTTACTGTCCGCCAAATTAATCTTGGACAGTTGTCCTCCAGCATGTCTCGTATGATTGTTTTCGATCGCGAGAGCGTTTCGCGTCAGATCTTGATTGTTGGAGATCCGTTTTTGAACAGACTCGGAACTGAATGTTCACGTTTGAAAGAAAACTCGAGAGTGATTTCGATTTTCAGTTCTTCCGTTTCGTGAGGCTCCTCTATGCATTGAGAGGGCGGTCCTCATGGACGAGGAAGTGCACTGATTGGTTATGCTGAATGGTGCGTTGCCCAATCAGCGCATCCTTGACTGATTGTCACCCTGTTTGGGTGAGCTGAATGGGCCTTGCCCTGGAGAGCGTAAGCTGATGCCGGTCTCTCAGCAAGGCTGACCCTCGACATTTTTGAACAGTGCTCTTTTATTTTGGGTGGTCCTTCGTAGGACTTAATTTATGACGTCCCGTAACCATAGGAAGTGAAAACAAACGAAAGGCAGGCTGCGATGCGAGCCTGTATGGTCATCACTGTTGCGCTGTGCCTAATCGTTGAAAGTGATCACTTAGTTACGAGCGTATCATAAACAATTGTCCGAAGGCAAGCACCACTTGAATTGTTCCTTGCGACGGAACAACCCCTTCGCCGGGCTCTCGCGTTGCTCGCAGTCCTGGCTCGTAACAAAGTATACATATTCTGAGAATTCCATCAAAATCGGTCAATGTTGCAATGAACCACAGATGTTCCAAAATGATCACATAAGGGCGAAATTTCCTGACAAGGCCAAAATTCTGCGATTTTCACCCTTAAGCTTTCATCGTTAAACGTACAAAATGTACTTTTCAAATTTTTTCTTTAAGTCCGCATGAAAAAGTTGCAAAATACAACTGGTAGTACTTTCTCTGCAATTTCGACTAATCGTAATTTTAATCAAATATTTTTTCACGTTATGTAGCGAACCAATTGTTCTAACTTCTCAAAAAGATTCAAGTAACAGTTCATAAGCAGTATTGACAAAGTTATGCGATTTTTAAGAGCGTCCGAATATTAATGGGAGTCACTGAATTTCAACAACACTGGTCTTGCCAGCATTGTTTATCGTTCAGGAGACATAACCGAACCGTGTTATGTTTACACTACTCGGCGTCCGAAGCCTCTCGAGCTTCGCAGCCCCTCACGGGGTATACCCCGCGGTAGTAGGGATAATTCCGCGACATTTATCATCCAGGACTTGGCGGCATATGTAGAGAAATCACTGTAAACAAACCCTATGCCACTCCAATTAAAGAACTGCACAAAACAACAAAAATTGAAATCATCAAGGAATGCCATTGAAGAGTCAATCAACAGAACATTCAACCACGAACACAGTAACCCACTCACCAGCAGCATTAGACAGTACAACATCCAACACATGTCCCTCATAGTAACAACTAAATAGGTTAATAACCATAGGTTTTTGGAAACATACCACTAATAAACATTTATGCCACACAGGAAACCCAAGTAGAATGGATTAGAGAAAACCTCAAGAACTGGAGAACCTCACCCAAGCGAAACAGGAAAAAAGCCAAAGTTCACCAACGTCACAAACGAAGGTTACGCAGACCTGTGTCTCTGTCTAATAAACACACGAATCAACTCGTTTCGATCTATCGATCATTTCACAATGTTCATCATTGCCTTGGCTCTGAATCAGTATCCTGACCTTAGAACTACCTCGAGATTTTTTTTTCATATAATACCTATATATTTTGGGGAGAAAGAGACGGAGTCTTTTTAGATGAAAAAGACGGAGGTTAAAAATTAAGGAGTACCCTAATGTATAAACATACCAACACAGCGGCGCCCTTACCTGTCACAACGCCTAAAACCGTTCAACTTTAAACACGCATAACTTTTGAACCAGTGAATTCCTAACATTGAAACTTGGATTTTTGGCATTTTCTCGTCAAAGTCTGTAGGATTATATAAAAAAAGTTAAAAATTTCTGGGTTGCCAAGGTGGAGTTTAACTCAAACATGCACTGATTATATTATTTTTGCACATAAAGTAGGCTGAAATTTTTTGGACTGCGCAATTATTCTTCTCATTAAATACGAATATCAATGACCAACGAGTCTCTACGTAAATGAAGAAAGTGTGTATCTAGATCCACATTGGTATGGAATCTGGAGGTCTAAAATTTGGTATGCATGATCTGGTCTGTTAACATCATGATGTTTCTAGAATGGTTTTACTCGTGGCTCGTCAATGAGGAGTTTACTATTTGCTCCCAACAATACTTGGGTACTACTGACTGAAGAGAATTCAAAGCTCGTGGTTGGGCAGTATGTACGTTTCAGGAGATCAACATTTATAATTCACAGCATGCTCACGTACAAGTATACGTATGTATATGATCCTAAGCACGTACGCGTATACATTGGTGTACCAGAAGGTAGCCGTAAGTTCCAGACAATTTTCTGTTACGTTGTGATCACTTTTATCGTGGCCCGGAACGAGCAAAACATATAGAAGGGTAGAGAAAGAAGTAAAAAATACAGGACACGACCTAAGAGGGAGTAGGACAGAAATACAAACAAACGAAGCGGTGAGTAGACGAGGAAGAAGAAAATGAAAGAACGAGAGGAAATAATACGTAATAAAGGAAGTCACAAAGTAAGAGAAAATTGTCTGCGCGTTACATCACTTCGCATCCTACTTATATGCTGTAGCAGTTCCGGTATTTTCAGTCATTATAACTCTACGAGTAATGCAATAATTTTAATAAAATACGTTGTTAATCACGTTCAATTAGCAAGAATGCGAAATACATATTATTCAACGATTCTTCAATATTTAAATTAATAATTATGAAAATATTCCACAAACGAAATGTATATAGGGTGTTTCACCTAACTCGAGCATCTAAAATATCTCGCTTGTTTTTTATGACAGAAAAAAATTGCAGAGAAAAACATTAGTTGGCTCAGAGGGGCAAATGTTAAGGTAGGCAAAAAAATTTGTTCAAGGTTATATTTTTTGAGATTTTAAGGTCATCGAAGTTTTTTCAAATGGAATGATATATTTTTATTATCGTTATATGATATCCGAGGTCAAGACGACCCCAACGACCTGTAATATTATGACTTTCTCGTGACCTTGAGTACGAAAAATTCATAAAAGTAGGACACTTGATGTAAATAGTGAAATAACGATGACATGATCCCCCTAGGGTTGCAAGAAATGTTCCTGAACCTTGACTAATGACTGCAAACACGCTCACAAATTCTTCTCCTTTCGGTGACTCTAATCAGTATGTTTAAGAAATTCATTGTGATTTATTCGATTGTGAAAGATAACGTTACTTCTCTGAAACGATGGTGTACAGTGATGCAGAAACGATAGAAATGATTTTAGTTCATGGTAAGACTAAAAGTAACTCAGTACAAGCATGTCAACTGTGCGCAGAAAGATACCCTGAGAGAAATCATCCTTCTCGACAAAGTTTTGACCGCATAGTTCAATTGTTTTGCAACACAGGCAGTATTAAATCACTGAACAGGAAACGATCAAAGCCTGCTACTGAAGAAGATGCCGACAATTTTGTATTGGCTACAGTCAATATTGATCCTGCTACAAGTTGTCGAAAAATTGGACGTTCTTTCGGCATTTCCAAAGCAAGTGTGTCCCGAATATTGCAACCTCATAAATTTCATCCATACCATATTTCCTTACATCAGGAGCTTCATGGCAAAGACTTTGAGAATCGTCTTGCTTTTTGTACATGGACATTGCAGCAAATACAAAGAACTGAACATTTCTTTTATGAAGTTTCCTCTTCTTTCTTTTATGACGTTATTTCTTTACTGACGATGCTACTTTTCTAACCATGGACAACTGAATACACATTATACGCATTATTGGTGCACTGAAAACCCGAAATGACTTCGACAAGTTGTACACCAGTGTCCATGGAGTGTAAATGTATGGTGTGGAATCGTTGGTGATAACAAACTCAGGGTCACATGAAGGTCATAATATTACAAGTCGTTGGGGTCGTCTTGACCTTGGCTATCATATAGCGATAATAAAAATATATCATTCCATTTGAAAAACTTCGATGACCTTAAAATCTCAAAAAATATAACCTTGAACAAATTTTTTTCCTATCATAATATTTGCCCCTCTGAATCAACTAATGTTTTCCTGTGTAACTTTTTTCTATCATAAAAAACGAGCGAGATATTTTAGATCCTCGAGTTAGGTGAAACACCGGGTAGTCGAATGTGCAGGGTGTATAAAAATTATATGTCATGACCACCATAGCATGATTCTACACCTCTGGATCGGTGGAGATCTGTTAAAAAAATGCATCGCAAAATTGACCTCGACCTTGAAAGTCAAGGTCAAAGTGTCGAAAACCTTTTTTTTTATTGCATCGTATAGTACTCGTCACCCAAATTTTTCCCATTTTTCTCCCTTGATTTTCAAGGTCAATTTTGCAGTGCATTTTTTTCACAGATCTCCACCGATCCAGAGGGGTAGAATCACGCTATGGTGGTCGTGACATATAATTTTTATACACCCTGTACAGTGGGTGGGACAAGTACCCCTGCATTCAGTCTCTTCTATGCAAATTTTACGCAAACAAAGTGTGTTTTGCGATGCGACTTCGACTACTGCCGCGCGGATCTCGACCGTACATCCACCCGAGGGCGTAAAGCTCGGATTCACCGATGTGAACGCGTCGCGTACCCGTGTCGCCGAAAAGTTACCCGCCAATTTAATATTGGGTAACGGGATCCGATTGATTTGGTCTGTGGTTGTGTGCGACTTGTAAGTATCTGAGATAACGCGATGACTAATACGTTTTCTATGAGAGCGTTTGTTTCGAATGGAAGACTCAGACAGACTGCCCCGGGGTCCGTTTGCTGGCCACCTCGTTGGTGTCCAACTTTTCCAAGGGATGGGCCCGAAAATCCCGAAAGACTCATCCCCATTCGTTGATTGACCCGAGGGAGGCGGATCTTCCGGACAGTCCTCCACGGTAGAGGTGGAAGTCCTTACCCTCTGGTCAATCACCGAAACTTCGGAAAATTCTCGAACGACGGGACCCCGGTGCAGCGTGACGAAGAGACCCGAGTGGCCTGCACATGGTGGTATAAATTTATGGCCCCTTGTCCCGAGTGGATGGACGACCATCGGGTTTAGACCTTGAACACGAGACTCCTGAGTGCTGTACGTCCGGTACCTCTTCGAAATTTCGTATTTCTAAAACAGTGGGACCCGTGTCTGGTCCGAACCAGATGGCCCAAGGGGCTGCGACGCGTGTCTCAGACCCTCACGGACCTTGAAGATGACAGGGCGTGAGGGCCGGGCGTAACGAATGCTGTTACAAAGCTACGGTCACGTCTCGAAACCGAACAAAGTGTCATCACTGTCATTTCAGCTATCGTACTTATGTCGAAAGCAGTATACATACATCTTTAAACATTTTATTAAAAAGAAAACCAAATTTCGCTACGAACATTGTGTAATTCTTCAGAGAGAATGACAGTTTTTACATGACAAGGACTATGTGGCAACACTTTGTCAATATACAAGGTAGTCCATCTAAATAAGGTCGTCTTATAACCAGGGACTAAAAATTACAGTTATTCAAACATTTTCTACAATAAAAATCATTAATAAAAAATCGATTATTATTAAAATTTAAGATAGTCTACACAAAATATAAAGAAAAAAATTCCAAGAACAAAATGATTAAAAAATATCGATTTTCATACTTTTTCGTCACAAATAACAGTTATTAGTGTCCAAAAAATTGGATCTGTTATCGATGAAGAAAAACGGTTTCGATTGCTTAAAGCAGTTATCAATGAGAGAAGTTCATTTCGATCACTCATAACAGTTATCAATGAGAGAAATTTATTTCGATCGCTCATAAAAGTTATCCATGATCGAATTTCTTTTCACTTGTTCATAATACTTATTGATGAGAAAATTAATTTCAGTTGCTTACTTAATTACTGAGTTGTCTACTCTTTTTCGGATGGAGCAAGCCTGTGAAATTCATTGAGAAGGTTTCGTACAACAAGACGAATCAACAGGCCACAAAAACAACAAAAAATCTAAAAAAAATTTTTCAAAATTTTTTCAACTGGTAATATCAAGAATATAGACTCCGGCATTTATCGAAACTAACGTGCATAATTCACACTGCGCCCGCAGCTCAGGTCAGCGTTTAACGAACCTTTTCTGCTCTGAAATTAACGTTAGATGATTTTTGGTTTAACTTGTCAGGAATAAAGTTGGAAAAACTCATGTTTGCCACATTAAATTGTAAATTGTAGCAATTGATTTTATGAATAAAAAATTGATTAACACGTTCGCGGACGTGAATGCCATAGCATTCATTTTCATAGTGATGCCAAATGACATGAATGCCATAGCATTCAAATTTTAAAGCCAAATTCTATTCATTTAATTTTATACAACCTTAAGTTTTTGTAATTAATATACATTTCAAAGTAATGACCAACTGTCATTACTAATGACAGTTAACTTATTATTATTGTGTATGTCTAATCAGATTTCGGATAGTACAACTAGTTTCAAGAAAAATTGCCTGTCTATTTTTGCAGCTCACTGAAATTTTTACTGTCCGTGAACGTGTTAAATAATTGATTGCCTACCATTTGAAAGTTGTACTATTTAATAATAACTATTGCAAATTTCCTTCATCAATGACTCTCATTGATAACTGTTATGAGCGATCTAAATAAATTTATCTCATTGATAACTGTTATTAGCGATCGGAATAAATTTCTCTCATTGATAACTGTTATAAGTGATCCAAATGAATTTCTCTCAATGATAACATTTACCAACAAGAGAAAAGATTTTCGGTTGCTTGTAATCCTTATTTGTAACCAATACGATTTTAGTCGATCAAATACTTGTTATTCTATGACTTTTTCTTTTTGGTTATAACAGTTATGGTCTCTGGTAAATACTCACCTCAGCTTATGGTAAAGCTGAAGCATGATAGACTACTGTCAATAGACTGAACTATATCTGGGTTTCAGATTTTTTAAAACAGAAAACTAACTGTTGATTTGTTGGGAAATAATTGGAGAGGGAAGCGATATAGTGCGTAGTGATACTTAAAGACATATCAATTAACAACATCAATCATAACACTATATTTTTCAACATGAAACTAAAGAACAAATTTTTGTATTGTAAATTACGACCTATACTACAAAGATATTATTTCGAAAAAATATATAAATAGTTCCTTTAAATTTTACATTTATTGTGTCTGTGCGGATTGGCTTTCGTTAACTATTCGAATTCACTGAAGTGCGGTACAATAAATAAATGGCACGGTGGTTTTTGCTAGAATGTTATCGAATAAATAAATAATAACGACACGCCGAAGCATGCGAATAAAATACTGCAACTACTACGATATACGGTGTTATGGTTTACATGCTGAATATAACCGAACGATCCAGTAATTGGAGTATATTGATAAACACGTGTACAGAAGTAAATGTTGGTGAGTGTATTGGATTTCGAAATTAGGGAACATTTAATTGAACATTGTTTCCAGCAAACGACGTAGCGGTTTGTGGAAATGCCAAACATCGGTCAACCAAATTATTGTTTACTCGTAACTTTTAACAGAAACTGGAAGTAACAAAAAAGAAATTAGCAGGAAAATTGCCTGCGGTAGTATTATTTCAAAATCACGTACCATAAATACAGAGTAAACGAGAATCATACAGTTTCTACCTGTTCGTTAGAATCGAGGAAGATGAATAAATATTGACAACCCAAGTCGGAATTTTCCAATTTAATTAGAAGTATGAAGAAAAATTTGATACGATTGTTCGAAGTTTTCGTTAATGCAAAACTTGAAATCGTTTCATCATTACAATTAGGAAAATCGAAAATACTACAGGATATCACTTAAATTTTGATCAAAAACAAATTTTTATTTATTATTAACGGTGTCATTACATGTTTAATAACTAGACTGCGGATTTTATACGTTTATAATAAAACCGAGTAGGTTAAGGGACCCAGTTATTGTGGGGGTACCAATTACTGTGCCAATATAATAATAATATAATTATACTTAGTGCCAATATAATAATAATATAATTATACTTATTTTTAAAGCATCATGAATATTAAAAAAGATATATACATATATATATCGGGTGGTTAGTGAGATACAGGCCACCTAAGTAGGTCCGTTAGATTTAGAGATAGAAGAAAATGTTATAGAGAGAAATGTTATATAGAACATATATATTTTTTTATAACATATCGCAAGCTGTATACCGATCTTCGCGGGGTCGTAAATCCCGTTTCGCTTGCTCGCGACGATACTCGGGGCTTTGACGATGTTACGAAGTTACAACGCCTAGTCGAAATGAAACTCGACTATACTGAAAATACTGTTGTACTATTTGCAAGTGATTAGAATTATTAGGAAATGAAGTTAATGTCTATGTAGCTCTCCTGTACCTTGCAATTAATGCAGACAGGTTTCATTCTGCATAAAAATTCGCAGTCTAAGACTTGTCTCCCACTCTACCCTTCGCCTTCTACGACGCTATTCCTCCATTTTCTGGGGGCAAGTATCACGTGACGTGGTGCGCGCACCCAGTTCGCGTTGCGTCTGCGTCTGCATCATGACCGGTAATTTTCCCTGTCTGGCAACACTGCCTGAACCTACTAGCGGCTCGCTTCACCTCCTCCTTGTCCATTTTCGTCATCACCTCCATGGTGGTGGATTTTAGGGTATCTTTGGTGTTGCGATACTTTGCATTTACCTTTGCCTCGACTACGCCACACATGTAATAGTCAAGGGGGTTGCAGTCAGGGCTGCAGGGAGGCCACGAGTCGGGAGACCAGTGATAACAGAGGTTTTCGTAAAGCCTGATTAATCTTTTCTTTCAATTCGATAAAGCTTCTTTATGCGGTCAGAACGATTCCTATGGGTTGTCCGGGATGCAGTTTCCTTTTCACTGTTTGTCAGAATTTCTGAACTTCATGGCTAGGTCGTAAACTTGCGTTTTTGTTTAGCCAAATTACAGAATGATTAGAAGCAATTCGGGTATTGCCGCTCTTCGGTCGTATTCTTGTTTTAATACTGACATTTTCCCACTTGTTCACTAATTGGTGGCTTATATGGAGAGTTATCTTGTCAACAATTGCTTCGTTTATGTTTGCTTTACTTACATCTTATTTGTCGAAAATATGCCGGATATTTCTCGACGGTCCTGGTCGTAAGAATATTATAAAAGAGAAAATAATTTAAAGGTAGAATAACTTGACGTTATTAATCGGTCTTTTAACACGAATCTTTGAGAGTTCAGCATAAGGCGAAGTGTTCGACCGAGAGTTCAGAATTCTAAAAATAACGTTCATATTGTATTCCCCCGGTCGGACATAATGAGTCTTCGTGGCGACAACGGTAGTTTACAAAGAAATCGTCGGCCAGATCGTGCGCCCGCTCGTCGCAACACCTATGATTTGCGACAAAACAACCCCCCACCCCACTAGTCCACCCTTTCCGTACAACCAGAAGGTCCACACGAGTTGTTGTACGTGCATGTCTGTGTACACGTGTATGTGTAAAACGCCACGCTCGCATAACATATATTAACTCTGAACCGACAAATATAGGGTGGATAAAAAATTAAGGTCAAGTTTTTTTCATAGACGCTGCACACCGCCGTTCAAAAGCTTGGAATCGACCATAATTGAATATCGCGTATAACTACACTGATGTTTATGCAAATAGAACATTTCAGAGACTAATTTGCAATAGAATGAGGTAAAAAGAAACTTATTTCACTTCTCAAAAAATATAATAGCTGCAACATAAAATAAAGATTCCATTAAACGTTAAGTTTTGTGTTATATTTGGCATATTCATGTGTTATAAATACGTGAATGAATATTTACCTATAAAACTTATAATTGTGAAAATGCAAATAAGGATAAATAAATTATCGACGCATGAAATTTTAATAATACGAAAGGAACGGCGTTACGAAAAAAAAACAATTGAGTGTGCGAGCTGAGTCTTCTAAGAGAATGATAGTAAAATTACATACAAGCAATTTATTATTATGTAATCAATTATTTTGAATTGAAAGCACTTTTCCTAAAGTCTTATATTTTCTTTAGCCTTTTTTTGTTTTGTTTTTCTTACTTACCCACTATACCATTTCAAAAGTCTCCAAAACTTATTTTCTATATGCAGAACATTGCTAACTGAGTCAAGTCGTCATTTACAAGCGTTTCAAGTGATATAAAATTAATTTTTACACTTCGTAATACCAAGATATTTTTTGTAACATGTGAACACAAAAAAAAATATTCTAAGCCTAAGGGGTGAAAGCGAATTTTACCCTTAAATTTCAGCTTAAGGGCCAAGGGTAGTCACCTGATTTTTGCAGAGTCAGCAAGCCCGTAACAGCTGTACAATTTCCGTTCACAGCCTTCAGACACAGACTTGACAGGTTGACTGCCGGTCACGTGTGAATGTATTGATAGTTATTGCCGCTCTTCCCGCGAGAACGACTGGTGTGACTGGCTACTCGGACACCACGCACTAGCGCGTGATTAGCTCTTTAGCGTAGACACCACATCACGCGCTGGCGCGAGATCGGCAGCAGAAGTGTTAAGATCCGCTTTGGTCTTGATCCGACGGGCCTTAAGTCTGTGATTAAACTTGTCACATTTTTTGCTCCATATTATCGATATCATGAATTCTGACGCCAGAGACGGGACGAAAATTTTTGGCTTTATTTCTCAAAGAATCAAGACAAAATATGGCTCAGTTTGTAGCTAGAGATATTTTTTATTGCGCGCTACTATCGATTTCATCCAGAAAACTCATCCAATGGCATAAAAATGCTTGGATTCCACGGCATGCACATCATCAATTAATTTTTGGCCTACTTCTAACGCTTATATTACCGAATATGTGTATCATCTGGTCAGCTCATGATCAGCGCGCACTGCATTAAACCTCAGCGACCGGCCTGCTGCCTTCCTCAGCGACAAATATTCTCATATAAGGACTAAAAGTTGACGCACGTAAAACCATTTTCGCCTATTTTTGTCGATAACGTGGTCACTCTACCTTATCGCGGATCTACGGAGACTTGGCCCTTAAAACGATTTAAAAAATTTTATACGCATCTAACTGTTTGAATTCTCTGCATTACAACCTGAAGTAATTATTCGTATTACTGAATGAATTATTGGAAAGTAGCGATTGTCCTATTAATTGTAAGCATTTAAGCGTAAAGTTGTATGAAAAAAATTATATTCGAAATGTACTGTGATTTGTCTATATATTAGATAAGTAATCGATTAGCCATAAGTAATCAATTATTTGCAAAGAATTTGTTTTACCTTTAGTTCTGTATCGATCGTTGAAGAGGAAACTTGTATTCTTTTACAGTTTTCAGTAAAGCAGCCTGTGTTCAAAATATTCTAAAAAGTATAATTTTTTTTACAACCCTGTAATAAAATGGCGGCGTCCGTACCTTTCGAGGATCATATTCGTCATTCCATACTTTTTCATTTTCACGCGGGATTTAATACAACGGTACAACAAAGAAAATTTGCGATGTTTATGGAGATATATTGAAGGTCAACAAATATCAACGTTGGTTCAGAAGTTTTGCTGCTGATGATTATGATCTCTCTGACAGGCCTCGAAGTGGACGACCGGTTGAATTTGGTAATGACACCCTAAAATCTCTAGTGGAAGCTGATCCAAAATTAAGTATACAAGAATTATCGAGAAGCCTTGGGTCCACATGGTCAACTATACAAAGTTACCTACACGAAATGGGAAAGGCATATAGACAAGGAATATGGGTATCGTATCAATTATCTGAGAACAACGAGAATATTCGTCGATCAATTTGCACTTCATTGCTATCCAAATTTCGTAGGGATCCATTTCTTAGCAGAATCGTTACCGGAGATGTAAAATGGATTCTTTATGATAACATAAAGCTGAGTTGTATTGTCAGCAATTACAACGGCTGTATTCAGAACTATTGCAGAAGAGGGTATCTTTGGTCCACAGAAAAGGTGTAATACTGCAAATTGACAATGCCCGGCCCCATACAGCGTAACTCACTCAAGAAAAAGTCAAAGAATTGCAATGGGAAGTTTTACCGCACCCCCCTTACTCACCGGATATAGCGCCCTCTGACTATCATCTTTTCAGATTTCTGGAGCATTATTTAAGAAATAAAACATTCACTTCTGTAGAAGATTCAAGGAGGCACCTTGAGTCATATTTTTCTTCGCGAACCCTGGATTTCTATAAGAGGGGGATTGAAAATTTACAGGAAAGATGGCAAACTGTCCTCGATAATGATGGAGATTATATAATAAGTTAAGAAATAAAAACGTGAATTTACTACAAAGTTTGTTTTAGATTTCAAAATAATTGATTACTTATGGGTCCTCTTAATATGTCGCTAAGGCCTAGATGATAAACGTCGTGGAATTATCCCCACTATCGCGGGGTATACCCTGTGAAGGGCCGCGAAGCTCGGGAGGCCTCGGACGCCGAGGAGTGTAAACATAACATGGCTCGGGTATGTCCCCTAGACGGTACACGACGCTGGCAAGACCCGTGTTGTTGACATATATCAAAAATTCACTGTAATAGGTTCGTAAATATCGCTTTATAGTATACACGACGAAACATCCCGTATACTTGCATATGTTTAAATAGCGCTTATGGGAACTCAAAATATAAAGAATTTCTAACTGAATAGATAATAATAACAATTTACCATTCACATATACGCTACTAAGAAATTCGAGTTCCCACATTCTATGATATCTTTTATGAAGATATGTCCCGAGTAGGATCTATCATTACTTCCTGTAAATTTAATTACACTACACATCGTATTACTACTTATTACAAATCAATAACACGTTGCTGTTATTGATCAAGGAGTGCTAAAGTGGCGATAAGGATGGGTAAGGAACAGATTAACCATAAAGTAAATTATTGGGGTCGATGCGACCCCACTCAAATTTATGCCAATAATTATTTAATGTGTAACTAATAATAATATAACTATTTGTGGATATAGATGACATTTTACCATCTCATAGCGTTTCTATCTACTATTTGTATAGAGATGAATATTATATATAATTTAATTGAATCATTGCATTTTTAAAGTACATTTTGGTGGTCCACTTACGGCTTAGCCAGTTAGCTGCTGCGACCTCTTCGAAAAATGTGTACCTAAATTGCGTCGCAAACATTAACCAGTTAGCTGTTTTGACGAGTATACTCGTCACAACACAAATTATTGCCATTTCTTCGTGACGAATATACTCGTCAAAAACAGCTAACTGGTTAAACACCTACAATTTGATATTAAAACTTTTAAAAAGCCTCTTTAAACTAGTTCTCGAGCCATGAAACTTACACTTTAGTATCTTCACCAAATATCTCTTATAAATAAAATATTTAGCCTGTTTCAATACTCTTGTAGTGAGCTTGAGTAATTTGGCACTCTAAATATCTCGTTAGTGTTCGTAGATAGAAAGAAATATTAGTAGTAAACAACATCTGCTTCAAACGACGAAACATTATCAAAGAATCATTAATCAATCGTGCTTCTGAGTAGTAGTTTTCGTCTCTATGTAGGTATAGCGAATTAAGTATCATTAAAACTACTACTATTAGGTAATGTTCATTGCGAGAAACTTTCTTCAGTTTTAATAAAAAATTGGCTTTATAAAAACTTAGTCTAACTGGTATTTTACGGTCGAATAGCTTGTAGATGATGGTGCATGATTTTTTAAGTACACTTCGGCAGCTAAACGTAGAGAAACGTGTAGGCATAGGGGCGCGCAGAAAGGCGTAAAGTGATGGTGTGTTGCACGAGATTTTTGTCGTCGCGTGCACGGTTGCATGACGTCCGTATTGCACACGGCATGCCACCGTCCTTTTCTTACCTGCCGAACACACCAAAGCTCCCTCTGCCGATATTAACTCGACGATTTCTGACCATTTCTCAGAATTACGTCGTTTTTCGGGCTAACAACGCCGACGTGGGATGGATTTAATAACGCACGCGTCATGCGCTCAATATGATCTTGATCGATCGACAAGGGTTGACCAAGACTTTAATTGCACCTAAGACGAAAACAAATATAGTGGCTCACATTCAACCCGAAACGTGATTCATTCTTTCCTTTCATATTGATATTTATATTTATTTATTTTTATATTACATATGCAGGATTTGTTACGTAAATCGTACACCTCAAATAACTTTCAAGTTATGCGTTTAATGAATAATTGTGTAGGAATATTTTAGAGTCAACTCCTACGTCTTAGGTGTGACGTACCGGGTGGAGCGATCTCACACCGATTTCGCTAAAGTACTTTATTCTACTTCGACAACTCGACTCTCAAACGACAATTCAATACTCAATAACTCACTCAACTCACTCGCTCGCGATTCTCGCTCTACTGACTGACTCTCTACCGACTGACTCTCTACTGACTGACATAACATCCCTCGCATTCGTCCCTTTTATACAAGGCCCACTTCCATTCTTCCTCTCTCGCACTCTCATTCTCTCTCTATCAGTTTCACATCCATTCGGAAAGCCGAAACAGTCACGTACACCCTGCGCATGGCGCCCCCAAACACTTTACTCTTGTCACCGAGACCCAAACACTCTTCTTTCATACTTCGGCCCAAACAGACTCCCTTTCACGCCAGACCCAAACACGTTGGCGTCACGATGTCGCGTCCACAGTCACTCTAACCAATCATTCTAATACAGTGTCTCATTCATAACCCTATAATTGTATAATACAAATGTTACATGAGTCCAGGGGGGGGGTCTTATCGTTGGGTCTGCCGAGCGACAGTTCTAGTAAAGGTTCTACATTCTTCGTAGTGTGCCGAACGTAGAGAAGGAGAGCGATTGAAACAGAAAAAGTGTCTGAAGTTCGGGCGTTCGGCACACATACGAGAACTCGTATCAGTTCGTCCTTTTAAATTCGAAAATCAAAATTCCTTACTTTTGGTTTTTCGTCAATCAAACTTTTATTATCGTATTCGTCTTGTTTTTTTTTTTTTGTTTAATTCAAGTGACACCAAACATGATATAGTAAAGATCATAATTACTTGTGTAACAAGCGAACAATGTTTCGGTCTCGACATTTGCGGTACAGGTACTGTTTCGAACTGAGCAAGGTGGTTGACGTTGGTTGCGAAAGATGTTTTCAGGTATGCTCGCCTTCGCCAGTTGAATTGACGACCAGTGAATAGTTGAGAAATAAATTGGAGACAGTGGTTGCTAGTGACCAACTTTAAGTGTATATTTGAGAAGTGTAATTATGATCGTGTTTGGTGTCATTTTATTTAGGAAAACGAGACGAATTCGATAGTAAAAGTTTCATAAAAAAAAGTAAATAATTAGAAAAGTAGCAATCTTTTGTTTCGCTTGCATTAGAGTGTGTCTCACCGACACTCGATCCCTCACTGGCTCTGTAGTCGAGCGTGTTTACCGCTTGACTGGTTCCAATGGGAATTCTCCAAGTGGCGGGGATATAATTTTGACAGTTATGGAGATATTACTGTATCAGACAGACGTTTAAAAATTTCCAAGGTCAACTTCAAAGTATTCTTTAAATGGAATCAAATATTTTTTGTCATATATCGAAAGAGTATTAAATTTCAAGTAAAAAAGTATTAACCTATGTGTATATTGGTCTCATACCTAGTTAGTTAACGAAATATTTTGTGATAACTAAACGCATAAGTTGTCTGAAGGATGAAGACTGTGTAGTTCGTCAGAGAAATGGAATGGCTCCTAGCAATGTAAATGCAAGAGACAATTTTAAAAAATTAAATTAAAAGCATCTTAAAAGAAAATAAAGGACATATTGCAAATTTCGAGTCTTCAAGCTTGAAAATGGATGCAGTCATTGTAAACAACAACAAATGCCTACAATTGTTCGAAAATCGGAGTTTAGGTTGTAATACTTTTTGGAGCCACCGTATATATTATAGATAATCGCAAGAACATTCTTATGTTGTTAACATGCTTAGAAATGACATCTTTGGAGTCAAATTAAAGAAAATCTCAACCTGAATATGGGTAAGTATGGTGCAATATTCGAAAACATTTAAAAAAAAACTAAATGCATCATATGTGCTAGGAAGAGATTTAGGTTTAAAAGGAATTTCAATCTGAATACAGATATGATATATAGTGTCGACCGGAAATCGTAGTACAAACGGGCAGGGGGTGACTCTACATACAAAAGTAAGAAAAAATTTCGATATAACATTTTTTCATGCGAAGCTTCGTTTTCGAGAAAATCGAGTTTGAAAATGCAGCGAAAACGCGTGCTATTAGATAGGAATCGTCTGATGCGTCCGATCATGACCAATCAATTCTACTTCCTACATACATATACATATGTAGAAAAGCATGGGAACTTGGTGGATCTTTAAACTCGATTTTCTCGAAAACGAGGCGTCAAATGAAAAAATGTTATTGCTTTTTCTTCGATTTATTTCCTACATGTAGAATCACCCCCTGGCCACTTGTACTACGATTTCTGGCCCACCCTGTATGTATGTATAATGAACATTGATATGATATAATAATTTACGTATAACAATAACTATCTAAAATAAAGAAGTACTAGATCAATAAGACGGATATAATCTTATTATTTTTAATATTATTATGCAATATTATCAAACTAAATATATTACATAAAGAGAGTTATTAAAGTCATTACATGCTACCATGACTTTGACTAATTAACACTGACTAACATGAGACAGTTGCTTTACATGTAATTAGTCCATTACGATAAAAGGAAAGTTTATTATAACAAAACTTAGATAGCAAATGTTTTGTTACATTCCGAACAAAATTAAATTCTTAGTTTTCTTCCTGTAGGCGAAAAAGTGATTCGATAGTACAATAGGATTCTGGAAGTTCCCTAGTCAAAAACAGTACTGATTTTTGATTCGCTCATATTTATTTAACGGTTCATTTTAGAGGGATTTTCGAAACGTAGTTCTCTTTATAAGACCTTTACCCTTAATAAAGTAGAACCTGAACATTTTTTTGACTTCTAATAAAGCACATATACGAGCAATTTTCTTCAAAATAATATGCAATTAAAAAAAAGTAAGTTGCGGAAGTTAAGAAAAATACACACTTCTCGTTAATGTTTATTGATAAAAAATAATGAAAACACACTTTAATTTTGAAATTTCGGAAACAATTTTTGTACTTTTTCCGGACATTTTTCTGAATTTCTTCGAGAACCGTTTGTTTTATGAGAAAAAATAGTAAAACATAAAAAACGCATCCTCTGCAGATCTACAGGTTTTGTCCAACATATTTTTAGTTATTAATGGGAAAAATCTTGGGGTGTGCTAAAAAAAATTCAAAAGTCGGAAACGAAAGCCACCCTACTGTAAAGTGAATCTGGAAAGGGATTACCACAGTGAATGATTAATAAATCATCAATCAATCAGAGATCACATCAAAATTCGCCCCCAGGACAAGAAATTCTGTTCTCACGTTAAAGAAATTCTTATGTCGCATGAATTTTTTAGAATAGCGATAAAAAATATTAGAATCCTAAGTAAAACTAGATTCAGAATCATCGATTGCGAGATTTCCTTCACTAGAGATTATTTGATTATGATAAATTATAATTTCCGAGACTCTTTTATTATACTATCCAATTAGTTATATATTTAATTAATTCTTTAAAATTTAGTTTCCCACATTATGGCCGTAACCGATTCTGTGAAAGACCCCGTACAGGATAAGCGTAACTCCGAATTCACCAACAATTATTGCAATTTACCTCCATTACATTACAGTTCATCGCATGAGCGCAACGCTACTAATCAATTTATCCACTCATCTAAACGTACACTATTATCAGATTCTTCTATTTCCTTTCGATTTTATTCGCAATTTCTCGTAGATCAAAACCATAGTATATGTATACCTATAATAACTAACAGTTAAAGCAAACAGGCACCTGTACAGTACAAACTGCAACGTAACATACAACATTTACGTACAACATTTTTAGTTGTACTTTGCAAACTTTCTTGATCTCACAACATGAAAGTATGAAGTACTTACGTTTGTTAATAATTGTTATTAAGCATATATTAAGTACATGTACATATTTAGTTTTATCATGATATTTCAGAACTTCCGGAAGGTCATCCGGCGGTAACATGTATGTATAGGAAAAAGTTGTTCAGAATGATGACCACAACAACATATCTCAAGGTCATTGAAATCAGTGAGGAATCCCCTATTGTAAATAATTACCGATTTCAGTTTGTCTTATCTAGAAAATTGTCGCCCTATACACTGTATCTATAAGTGTGATAAAATGATAATCGTAATTTCTGTCAAACATGGTCTTTGAAATTGAACAAAATTTTCCGGCAAACCTACTCATTTACCATAAAATTTTCATATGCATTACTTTTATAAATTGTAAATGACAAATTTTGCATAGTAAATACAGTACCGTAATACGCATATTTTTTAAATGTATTTTACTTTAATCGGCTACTGCCGCGCTGCGCTGTCAGAATATTAAAAGTTATTATTAGTTACTATTTACCAGAGTCCTTTTAAGGCTATTGTACACCTTCAAAATATCAGTAAAATCTAATTATTATAACGTATGTTACATATTACTAGTCAAGCGAGCGCAAGAGTGCGTACGCGCGTTTGTATGATACAACACCTATGCAAATATCATGCATGCTCACATTTACACGCAACGGACCAACGCAAGCTTTTTAATATCAATTGAGGGTTTACAGTGGACCATTTGTAAAAGAATAGAATAATATTAAAAAAACAAAGAATTTATTATTGATTTTGTCAATATTATGACAAACTCCAAATTATTTTAACAAAAATCCACGAAACTGAATTAAAATGCTGCAAGGCTGAATGCAAGTCACATATCAATACGACAAATATTATTTAGAAAATTTTAACTACTGCTAAAAAATGTGTGAAAACACGAAGTTTGGAAAAACGAGAATAGTATAAGAAACCGTTTGATGTTCCAATGATTATTGGTACAGGATCATTCATGGTGTGTCTTTCGTGGAATGGAATTAGTAGTTTAATACAAATTTATGACATTATAAATGCAGGAAACAATATTGATACGCTAACAGCTGAATGAACATTTAGAAGAGGCGGTATTAAAAATAGATCTCGATGAATGTCTTTCAACAAGATAATAATCCAAGATACAGTACTAAGAGAAATAAGATATTTTCAATAATTGAAATATTAAATTGCTAGAATCACTGGCACAACATATCCAGCTTCAATCCTATAGTGAATTTATGAAATTTATTGCTTCCTAATGTTTCCTTGTACAGAGTGTCAAAACATTATGTGTAAAAGCTGTTAGAAGCGTGATTCTACACCCTAGAATCAGCAAAGATTTGTTAACAAACTTTTGTGCCAAATTGACCTTGACTAAATTTTTCAAGTTCAAACATGTTTTTAATTGCATACTGTGGTACTCATCGCAAAGAACAATAATTTTAAAGGAACTATATGTCTCGAGTCAACCATTCTCTTAAAAAACAACTTTAAAATTCCATAAACTATTTAATTCCATATGTCTACACAGACAACCAATACAGTATACACGTGGAGGGAATGATCCTACATGAGAAAATAATTCGATAATATAGAATAAATTTTTTTCAATCATTTTTTTCATGAGCTTTATCCATCAAATTCGCGTGCCTAGTGTCCTTAAGAAGTAGAATTAGTAGATCATGCCCTGACGCGTCAGACGATTCCAATTCAATAGCACGCGTGTTCGCCGAATTTTCAAATTCAAATTTCTCGGAAAGAAAGAGACAAATGAAAAATATTCGTTCTATATTTTCTCATGTACAATCGCCCCCACTATATATATACTATCTTGGGACACCCTATATACATATTGGATGAAATAATTTAGAAAATTTTAAAGTCGTTTTCTAAGAATGCGATTCATTTTTGAGCAATGGTTCCTTGGAGAAGTTCGTTCCTACCAATGAGTAGAACACGATACAATCATAAACAATTCGATCTTAAAAAATTCGGTCAAGATCAATTTTACACCAATCTTTTTTAACAGATCTTCGCCGATCCAGAGGTGTAGAATCACATTGTAAAGGTTTTTACACATAACTTTTCACTCTACAGGCAAAATAACAACAAAAAAGAATGCAATCTTTTATATTTGGTAAAGGATAATGCCAATTATCATGTTATATTAATATGTCCTTGTCCTTGTGTCGCATTTGTTTAATATTATGCTACATACGACACTATTATCTTTTGGTAAAACACACTATATATTATCAGGAATACCAATTATACAATCTGCATAACTGAATTTGGTAACATTGGAAATAAGATGAAGATCAAGCTATCTACATTAAAGAGTTTTCCACATTATTATCATAACTTTAACATATATAACTGTATTTTTGTAGCTATACGTTATTCGAAGAGTTCATAATTATCGTTTATAATAATTCTTCAAGATTTATTGGCTTCCATCTAAAATCTGATATAAAAAATTCCTAAATTATGGAAGTACATAACAGTCATAAATAGCCTTTCAATTATGTTCCTTTTCTGTGGCAGTATCCTTGAAGTGTATTTTCTCAAAGTTTCATTGACAAATTTGCATAAACAACGACGTCATAGCACGGAGAAGTTAGGAACTCGAGTGTTACTTACAATATTCACGTGCAAGTTTGAACGCAATTTCCACAAAACAATGTTTTCAAAATCGGTACCAGCAATATCTCGAAGACTAGACACTGCCATGAAAGTTTTACAAATCCTTCCGAGAATATAATCTATGTCGATTTATGGCGTACCCTTCTGTAGAGTGTTCCAAAAATGTTCCAATTTCTTTAAGAAGCTAAGAAGCTTGTTCCTTCGGGAAAGTGTCATACGCGGTTTCATGTTATCAAAGCTGACGGATCACGGCTCGCGGCATGCGTGTAATTATTGTTCGGTATTAGATAAAAATAATTCCGTATTGCCGTATAAGAGAATTCAGGCATTTGGCCTTGACTGTCACGCTATGTTACGCTATGCCTTTTTTTCTAGACATTTTACGTCTTAAATAAGTAAGTAATCAATTAAAAATGCATACCACCGTGTTTGTACATGTCTGTGCTACGTCTGGACAAAGCCTTTTTTCGATACGAACACGAAATCTCTCAAAATTAATAGAATCTCTCTACGGCAGCCATCTTGTGACGTCATACTTGCTTCAGAAAGCGAGTTTTCTGCCGAATATTACAAATTACTCCACGATGAGGTAGAAATTCGCAATTTGGGCTCTGTACAGACGTAGATTGGACTTTTAGGAAACACAAGTGACCACTTTTAAACTGCTCATTGCAATATTGAAGCGTTAATTTGTCAAGATTTTGACCCTTGCAAGTTTATATACGTATATTGCAGAGATTTAGTGTTCGTATCGAAAAAAAGGCTCTGTACAGACGTAGCAAAGACATATACAAACTCGGTGGTATGCATTTTTAATTGATTACTTACTTATTTAAGACGTAAAACGTCTAGAAAAAAAGGCACAGCGTAACATAGCATGACAGTCAAGGCCAAATGCCTGCCGGCCCCCTTAAGGTTGTCATATGATTCTTTTAAGATAAGACAGCCAAATAATCGCAATTTCGGATAATAGAAACACATTATGTCCAGAATTAAAGATTATTTTATTATTTCAAAACCTGGTAACAGCTAAGGTCAAAACCTGAAAGTCGACGGTAAAAAACATTTTCCACGAATATCTTGGAAACTACTGTGGAAAGGAAAATAGTGTATATGGCAAAATTGTGTATTTTTTTATAAGAAAGACACCTGTGAAGACAAATTTCAAATATTATTGTTTCAATAGTATACTAAATATCGTTCATTATTACATGTTATCGCAATTTTTCGGGCATTTCCGGTGCTCCGACATGAAAATGTTTCCAACAAAAATTAATCAATAATTACTCTTCTATAAATGTTAATATAAATATTTAGAAAAAGTTTTTTGTTGGATAAAAAATTAATGACACCTTGAAATTTTAATTATCACTATATATTTTTTACTTAATAATATTATAGTTAACGTCAAGACGAATCCAATGACGTACTTTACTATCTTTGTGAACAGCTAATTCCTCGATCTGGACCACTGCGCCGCGCCGAGCCGGGATCCGTCAGCTGTGATTGGCCTGTCTTTTTCGTTAATAACTCGAAAACAAGCGGCTTATAATAAGTTATGGATAAGTTTAATATTACAGTACTATAAATTCAGCACTGGGGTCACCAACAGGGTGCTAAATACCTGTAAGTATATCTCTGTCGTTCATGGTTAAACCGAAAACTTCTTAAGTTGAGGTTACACCGAACTCGGTAACATTTACTGAATAGAAATTTCGTAAAATCAATGATGTTCAGGTAAGGTATGATAATGGTTTATTGAAATACTTCAAGTTCAAGTTATATGGTGTCGCTTTTTTAAATCTGATGTAACCTAAACCTTTATTAAAAAAGTTCTACAAAACTGAATATACATAAATCTCAATATTTGCATTTCGAATTTTTAGATTCAGTATCATTATTTGAACTATAACACCTTGCTAAACTTTCCAGTTTCCTTTAGGTTATAACAGTTAACACTGAAGATTTACAAATATGTTAATTAATAGGTGGTCATTATTTCGACACGGGTTCCGAGTACGAGTAATTAATTCAAAATAGAATAGTATATACCTACGTATACGTCACGTGGACGTATTTAATTGCTTTAAATCACGTACTTCTCGTTTTGAGTGAAATACCGAAGAGAAACAGAAAGGGTTGAGGAATTTGCGTACGAAATTCCATTGAATATCGTTGCAATACGCTCTTACGCGTTCTTGCTTCCGTCCAATTTTCCAAAGGTTTTCTAGACTCCTGACGAAAGTAACAAATTCCTTTCTCTTTTTTCCGTTCTTCCTTTTAGCGCGTTATCTCGCTTGGAAGTAATAGTCGGGCGATCTTCAAAGCGACAATGCTAAAAAGCTTCTATAACGCATACTGACTTTCCATTGAGAACGAGAAGTTATCAAGTGTTTGCAGAGATCCGACTTCTCCGAGTTCTGGATCCAAATTCTCGCGTTCATTGTTGCTGAATGCCAGCATTTGGTAAACAAGACATCCTGAATCTGTATTATTAAAGCCTCTTTGGGAGGTATACTTGTCATATAATCTCGTCAAGCATTCTATATGCCAGCCTCCTCGGTTCAAACTCGGTGAAATGAAATGTTAGAGTAAATAATAATCAATCAAATTACAGTTAAACCTATACAATTTTAGGCGCGATTAATCCTGGATTCTTTTCAATTTACGAACAAAGTATACCTATTAAAGATGAATTGTATGAGGAATGAACAAATTAAAGTGAAAACAGTTTTCGCAAAATTTGAAATACACCTTTCAATGTTGAATCAATATATCTATCAATATCAAACAATAGCACAACACTATTGACAACACCTTTGCTTTTTAATATACAGTCGATATTTGTACATTAATTATATAGTTAATATAGTTAATATACAGGGTGAGGCATCTAAAATTTTCACCGAAAATGTCTCCGTTGTTTTAGTAATACGAAAAAATGTTTCAGGACGATAATGTATGCTTCAGTGGAGCTATTACTGTGAAGGAGTTTTTTTTCTATAGGTCATATTTTCCGATATTTCAAGGTAATTGTCGTTTTTTAGTGTAACATTATAGCTAATGAAAAGACAAATTCAACCATATACTCTACTAGAGTTCCGTTCATGTAAACACTGAAACATTACCGAAAGACATCTCTTGTTTACAAATAGTCGTAGTGTCTAGCATTTTCAAGAATGTGTTCAAAATGGTGGTGGTGGTTCATGCCGGTGTAGAATTCTTAACACGCTCCTATGACTAAGATTTGACTGTCTGGCGATTTTGCGTGTACTAATGTGTTGATTATCAACTACGGATCCTAAAATATTTATTTCATTCTTTACATTTTTTTTTTGTTTTATTTCGTACACGTTTTTTCTTCTCTACACTTCCAGTTTCTCGAAAGATCTCGAAGACGCTCCTGATAGTTGAAACACTAGGATGTCTCCGATCAGGATATGTTCTTGCATATTATAATTGTGCTTGCACTGCGTTTTGTCCACATTCGCAGTAGACGATTACAATATCGCATTTTTCACCGATCGAATATGATATTTCAAAACTGAAACTGAAATTATAGTGATTCATACTGAAACATACTGTTTCAGTGTTTACGTCAACGGAATCCAAGTATGGTACGGTAAGCATGGACATGGGCTTCGTACGTTAAGTTATGCTTTTTGAAGAATAACTCATTCGTAGGTCATTTGAAGTTCAACATATTATACATGGTTGAATTTGTCTTTTCATTAGCTATATTGTTACACTAATCAAAATACGTCGTTCTATTTTAAAAAACGACGATGATCTCGAAATATCGGAAAATATGACCTAGAGAAAAAAAACTTCTCCGTCAAAATAATTTCTCCACTAAACCGAACATTTTCTTTCTGAAACATTTTTTCGTATTACTGAAAACAACTGAGATATTTTCGGCGAATGTCTTAGGTGCCTCACCCTGTATATTGATTGTATACTATATGTAATTTAATTACACGTTATCTATAAATTATATTTCTCTAATTAGTATATATTAAAACCAAAGGGCCATTGAAACCATTGTATAATAACCAAAGGGTTTAATGAATTTTTCCTACAATGGCTGCAACATATTACTAAATTTGCCCGTCCATCAAAAGAAACTCCTACGCTATTTTAATCAGTTCTCCACCACACACACAAATCACAAACTCCAATCATTAGACCGAACATTCATGAAGCCTTTTAAGCTGCTTACTACGAATAATGTGATTGTTAAGGCAAGGACCTTAGGAATGACTTTATGGTACGACCGACAATCTGGGAGTTTCTCAGTAATATCCATCTTAGCATCGATCCATTGCATTTCTTTAGTAGACCGGTCTGCAGCCAATATGTGGCACATAATAATAAGCACAATTAGAAGGTTTTATGACGTATGAATTCAATTTAGCCTCCCAGGTCCAAGAGACCGTATCGTAAAGTTTCAATGCCGAAGTGTCAGATACGGAGTACGCACCTGCACAATATAAGCGGCTCGGCAACCACCACCCTACACATGTTGAGGACCCAAAGGGGCAGAGAGGGGTTAGTAGAGTCGGAGTTGTGCTAATTCAATTGTATAATTGAATTACATTGTATTTCAATTATATAATAATTCAACTACGTCGTAACTGAATTACATAATTCAAACCTTTCAATTAATTCAATTACTAATTATTTTAATCAGATGTGTAATTGTAGTACAATATAATTAAAATACAGCTCTCCAAATTATAGCCCAGAACTTTGAAGAAGTGCAATATATTTTAAAGTTTTTCTTTCATATACTTGTTTGCTGTCTATCGGGCGTATTTTCTATTCCTCGTCTTCGTTCATTATACGTGACGCTATGTTACGTAAATTAATTAAAAAGTATTTTATAATTGTGCTCCAATTGCAATTACGAATTACATTGTAAATTAATTGAATGAAGGTCTGAATTCTAAATTACAATATGACAGAATTACAATGTAATTCAATTACTTTGTAATTATAACACCTGGAGTAATTCAATTGTAATTGTGCACAACTCTGAGTAGAGTTTAGTCAGCCAAGATAGTCGGAACAAGTCAGAATAGCAAGAACGATCAGAATAGCAGAGGCAGTCATAGAGTTTATCAAGTAGTACACACACACACACACACGAGAAAGAGAGAGAGAGAGAGAGAGAGAGAGAGAGAGAGAGAGAGAGAGAGAGAGAGAGAGAGTGGGAGAGGGAGAGGGAGAGGGAGAGAGAGAGAGAGGGAGAGGGGGAGGGAGAGGGAGAGGGAGAGGGAGAGGGAGAGGGAGCGGGAGAGGGAGAGGGAGAGGGAGAGAGTTCAATTCAGAAACATCAGAGGATTCAGGCACTGCTGAGATGAAGAGACATTAAACGCGCAGGCATCTACTAGTTCCGTTATTAATATCTACAAAGGTATTCTTAAATTGAACTGAAGCAAAGACAAGAAGATCTGAAAACAGTGACATTCTCACTTCATCTCCCCATAAACTATTAACCGAAGAGATAGAGAATAAAAAAAGAATTAAAGAACAAAAGAAACACTTAATGAGAAAATAATTATGGTTGGGGAAGTCTGTAATAAGGTTTAATATCTAGTTTGATATTACGCAAAGAAAATATTCAAGAAATAAAGTGAAATTACTCGTTAATTATTAGGTTTTGGAGCTAATAGGAGGTCAATACTTTTTTACTCGGAATTCGACATTCTTCCATATTTTGGTATAAGAAATATAGTAGTCCATTAAAAAAAAGACGAAGTTGACCTTCAAATCTCCGAAACATTTTCGCTTATAAAAAAATAAATACGCTACACAGTGTACTTGGAATATTCTACCTTTTTGTGTGGTGAGTGTTATGTCTTACACATATAATTCAGAAAGTCACTGTGTCGTATATGGGTGTGGTCTAGTTACGCCATGCCATCAAATTATATAAAAAAATGTGTAGTACTCCTTTTGAAAAATGGAAGGAATTTTCATAGACATAAAAATTCTGCAAATACATTTACAAAAAATGTTTTTCTCTTTCAATCTTTTTGAATTATCTTATACGAAAAAAACGTTGTTTACTACCTTTGTGAACATCCTGTACGTACATATATTAGAAGAAATAAAAAATGCAAGAGTTCGGCTCGAACCGTCGAACGAGTCAGACGTGTTTGCAAACAGAGCGCTACATCGAACGTGTATTTGAAGTGTCCATTTCAGTATCGCGAGTGCTTACGAAATAGTTAATTGCATACAACTGAACTGTTAACGTCAAGTGCAGTGATGAAGCCCCCTGGTAACCAGGGGGCCTCATCTGAGAACAACTTAAAAAGCATGAACGTCTCTGAGTACAGTAATGTTCATTCAAACAAGTCAACGAGCTCAACAAAAGTAACAACAGATAGTGTTCCATTGACGTACGCAGCCGCAACACAAAGTATTACAGTCCCGACTAAAGAACAAGCGATTATCATGGATGCAATTGATGGTGTGTCCATCAAAGAATTCACATTAGCAGTAGCTAAAGTTATTTCACCGGTTAATATCAGATTCGCCTCTAGAATTTCGAACGGCAGAATCTGTATGTACCTCGCCAACCAGCACCTTGTAGAAAAACTGACCGACACCGATGTAAACATAAGCGTCGGCGCTCACACACTGCGAATTCGTCCGCTCGTGGCCAGGGCTAAGAGAATAATACTATCCAACGTGTGTCCGATAATTCCGAATGATACAATTGAGAAAAAATTGACAGCTATGGGAATCAGGTGCGTGTCACAGCTTACATATATAAGGGCTGGCATGAACGAACAGGGGTTCTCACACATTTTAAGTTTTCGGCGTCAAATATACATTGAACCCAGTGATGCTGTTAAACTCCCCGACAATATTCAGATAGAGCATGAGAACGTCAACTACTGGATTTATATTTCGTCAGATAATCCAAGATGTTTCATCTGCAAAAAAGACGATCACTTGGCCAAACACTGTCCAAATGTTGGCAACACCATGCAAATTTTGTTGCCTGAAAAACCATCGTATAATCAGGCAAGAGGTAATGCGTCTGAAGAAGTCAAGGTTGCAGAAGATAACTTTAAAGTCACCGAATCTGAGACCAATAACTATGAGAGGAATGACAAAAGACCGTTATCCACTACCGAGTCAGGCTCTACCGCCAGGGGAATCGCAATCAACGATAACTTGTCATCAGATGACACCGACAACAAGACTAACCAGGAACAAAGTCTCAAATATAAGCGAACAAAATTAAAGAAGACAGTAAAGAAAATGCGAACAGAATCGTGTAGTAGCGACCAAGAAACCGACATTGAGGCAATGACTCTACCGATTAAAGAAATTCTAACTGAGCATCCGAACACCTATGTCTTAGACTACACCACTTTGAACAGCTTTCTGCGAGAAACTATTGGCAACTCCAATCACCTTGAGATAGCCAAAAAGTATACAGATGACACCAAAGCTTTAAGCAATATGTTATACGAAATCTACCCAAGCTTAACACACCGAGGCGCCAAAAGTCGGCTGACCAGAATTATCAAGAAATTAAAAGAGGATAACACAGACCAAGACATCGCCTTAAACCCAGCTTAACAGTATCCTCAAAAATGGGACAACACACTATCGGTAATAACAATTTCTCTGCGTTACGCATCATATATTGGAACGCCAGGAGCATTGCACAACGCAAAGAAGAGTTGGAACAAATGCTACAAGAGATTGACATTTTCATTTGTGTTGAAACATGGCTCAAACCGGAAATGAGAATAGCATTCAAAGGTTTTAACACGGTTCGCAAAGACAGAATTGGCAGAAGAGGAGGTGGTATCGCTATCTTTATCAAAAGATCCATTGACTACTGTATATTACCAAATATTAGATCTTTTAATAATCTCATAGAAACATGTAGCATTAAGTTAGTAAACACTGTCCCATCTATTAACATAATGGCACTCTATAGACCACAGGGCCCCTCTTTAGGGCAAAACAAATGGGATTGGATCATGCAAACAGTCTCAGACTTGCAACCTTGTCTCTTAGTAGGTGATTTCAATGCGCATAATACAGTATGGAATTGTTCAAGTAATGATTGTAACGGGGATAGATTATTTAATAGCTTATTAAGTCACAGCATCTTTTTGCACAATCCTGATTCTTTAACACACGTCGATTTAAGTAACAATAGTAAATCTAACATTGACTTGATTTTTACGACTCCGGATTTAGCTGAGAAAACTCGGATAAATACTTTGGACGATACTCATGGATCTGACCATTTTCCTATCGGTATAGAAATTAGTATTGAAAAAACTAGACATATTTACAGGAAAGTTACAAATACATTGTCTTCAACAAGAACGGATTGGGATAAGTATCAAGAGTTAATGGCACAAAATTTCCAATTATTTTTATCACGCGAATTCAATATACTAGATTGCGTGGAAAAATACAACTTCTTTACTGATTATATAAGAGAAGCTATTATAAAGAACACACCCTCGAAGGTGACGGTCAACGACAATATACATCGAAACCCAGTACCGTGGTGGGACAAAGAATGTGAACGAGTCAAGAGGTTGAGGAGAGCAGCCTACAAGAAATGGCAACACACTTATGAAATGTCGGACCTAGTTAACTATAAAAAACTCGTTGCAACCGCAAAGAAAACATTCAAGTTAAAAAAAAGAGAGTATTTTCACAAATTTATTTCAGAGTTTGACACTAAAAGGGGCAGTAAATACTTCTGGAATACCTGCAAAAAACTGAAAAATAAATGGACATATACCGGGAATAAAACAATGTCTGCTGACCAACGCCTAGAAAGAATACATGAATGCTTAGATAAAATTGCTCCCCCTTGGGCTGCCTGCAACCCAGACGGCTTTTCACAGGCGCCTCATAATCAGTTCTTTGACAAACCTTTCGATTTCACAGAATTTAATTTTGCATTGGATTTTAAGAATGACAAATCTGCACCCGGAAAAGACGGCATAAACTATCTCTCACTAAAACTTCTGCCTTGTAACATTAAACTGGTCCTGCTAGATATATTGAACGAAATGTACCTGGAAAAACGATATCCCCAAGAGTGGCAGTCGGTTCAGATGTTCTTCATTGATAAACCCAATAAATTGGGCGTTAGACCTATTTCCCTGGCTTCATGTGTATGTAAACTTTTTGAAACCATGATAAAGAACAGGCTAGAATGGTGGCTTGAAAATCAAAATATTCTACCCACGTCTCAAGCAGGATTTCGCAAGGGTAAATCATGCTCTGATAATTTAGTTTCTTTATTAACCAACATCGACACCGCAAAAAATCAAGGTAAAGACACCCTAGGAGCCTTTCTAGACGTACAAGCTGCTTTCGACAATGTGAATTGTAGTTTGCTTATTCAGAAACTAATCCAGATAGGCTGTTCTCTTGTAGTCATAAGATTTATCAAACATATAACGCTTGGCAGGAAAATTACCGCTATAGATAGAACCACAAGCGCTATCACAAGAACAACCTGGAAAGGTTTGCAACAGGGAGGAGTTTTAAGTCCGTTACTATATAATTTTTATGTAGCTGAAGTTATTAAGAACATTCCAGACAACGTTCAAATATCGCAATTTGCAGACGACATTGCTGTCTACTGCAGCACCCCTACCATCAACGATAGCAAAAGGTTACTCGAACAATCGATTAATACAATTAATGCTAATCTCAAATCTGTTGGCCTTGACCTGTCTCCTAAAAAAACGGTATTTGTTCACTTTAATAATAGACGTATTCTACCGGGTAAAACCGAAATTATAATTGACAACCATGTCATCAAATCAAGCGAAACAGTTAAATTTCTAGGAATCAATTTTGACTTTGACATGAGCTTTAAAGTTCATATAAATAATGTGAGGAAAAAATGTTTTAGACTACTAAATATTATGAAATTTCTTTCTGGCGTTTCATGGGGTGCTTCACCCGAGACTTTGCTGTTAATATACAGCAGTCTCATAAGACCAATCATGGAATATAATTGCTTCATATATTATCCGAAAAACAAAAACCTAATCCTTAAATTAGATCGAATTCAGTATGCTGCAATCCGACTGGCACTAGGGTACAGAATTAGCACGCCCACAAATGTTTTGCTTAGCGAAGCTAAAGTCATTTCCCTTCGGGATAGAGTCAATTTTCTAGCTAGAAAATATCTACTCAAATGTTACTCTTATACAACCTCAACTTCAAACAAAATACTGTTTAAAAACAACACAGACCTGATTGCCATTCCTCCCAACAGACGAACGAAACACTCTCTGCTAGTTGAAAACCTCCTTAATTTGTTAGAAACACGACCTGATCTAGAGATTGCTGAAAAACATCCAATTTTTACCACAGACTATAACATCCTATATAATATTCCACCTAGTGATGTTTATTTAGGTCAATCATTACAAGATTCTTCCGACCCTAATATTCCGTTACGAGATTTTATTGAATCCAACCCCCCGAATACGGTTGCAATCTATACCGATGGCAGTGCAACAGAAAACTCCGAATCAGTAGGTGCCGCAATATACTGCCCACAACTAAATATCTCCCAAAAATTTAGTTTAAACAAGCACGCATCAATTTTCACAGCAGAATGCTACGCCGTTAGCCGAGCACTAGACATTGCCAATTTATATAGTCATACTACAAATTTTCTCATCTTCACCGACTCGCAAAGTACAGTGAAGTCACTACAGAAGCCAACCTTCAAATATAATATCAGTAACCACATCATTGAAATCAAAACTAAGTACTCTACGTTTATATCAAACAACAAAGGCCAAAATTTTATTAAGTTTATCTGGATACCAGCACACGTAGGAATTATCGGTAACGAAGAAGTAGACTCACTTGCGAAAGAAGCGACCAAAGAAAGCCCTTCACCAGATATCAAGGTTTCAATCGCTGACCTAACCAGAGACCTCAAAATTCAAGCAAGATTGTCCACTAACACCCTAATCAAAAAGGAGGGTCTAATCAAAGGTGTGAACTATGTTAGATTTTATCACAAGGACAAAGGCAAGCCATGGTACACTGGTCTTGCGCTCTCTAGAGATTTTCTAGTTTTTGTTAATAGATGTCGAGCTAATCACTATAATTTAAATGGTTCTTTGGCGAGGGTTAACTTTATAGCTAACAGTGCTTGCCAATGCGGAGCAGAACTCCAAGACCTAAATCATGTTATATGGCAATGTCCAGACTATGAAAACGAACGCAATACATTGGAAACAAAGCTCCTCAAAGGCAAGTACTGTTTCCCTCTTTGTATTAGTTCCTTCTTATGTAAACCTGACATAAAAGGACTAAAAATAATTTATAATTTCCTTAAACAATGTTCCGTTAGACTTTAGAAACAGTGTAAACCTATTTAATGTAAGCTAGATGTAATAATATTGTACTTGCTATATAAACCACTTGGTTTAAAGCAATAAATAAATAAATAAATAAATAAAAAATGCAATATAGACAGTTAGACGCACAGAATCTAAAATCGTACACACGATCACGTCGTCTTTGTGTACGGACATTCATAAAATATCACTCTTCATTAATTCTAAAAGGCAATTACAAAAATTGTATATTTCATTAATTAGAAACCTCCCGCACAAAATTGAATTGACACGTGATATGTTACAATTTTATTTATTTATTTATTTATTATTGTTTTAAACCGAGTGGTTTATTTAGCAAGTACAATATTGTTACATTTAGCTTTGTTACAATTTTGTCACAATTATAAGACTGTCGTAGAACAATTACTAGAATAGATACCAGAATCAATATTGAAACTGACAGAACCGAAATTAGATATGTAGGCATATTTTAATAGTACGTAATTGTTTCGGCTCTTCATAACTGTTTTGAGTCTGGAAAACGTATTATCTAGCAATTTCAATTTGGTTTTCAATCTGATGATTTGGATGAATGAAAGTACTGTGTACATAAATTACATTTTTGTCGTCTCAATTTATCCGAGTTGCCTGTTTCTCGATTAAGCCAGTTAATCGTCGCCCTGCTGCATTACGGAGTTTAAATATTTAAGCAGCCTTCAAACTTCAGCCGTATCTTTCTTAAATAATTATTGGATTGGTAATATCGATTTTTCATCGTGCTAAGGCAAAGGCTTTCAAAGACTCAAATGTCACTGCCTTTAATAAATTGATGTTATTAGAGTGAAGTTTTACGTTCATAAAAGTTTCATTCTAGAAACCTTATAGATTGGGCAATTTTAATAATTAGACCACTAGATACCGTGCTTATCAATCATGCCGAAATTATCGGAATGAAAGGGGTCACTTTGGTTGACGTTGAATTTTTTTTTTATTGAAATCACATGCTCCTATGAAAATAGCATTAAGTATACACGTGTCAATCAATCGGGATTCTTTTGGGAGAACTATATGTACGAGGTCGTTATATATGAATATTTTTCCGGAAAATCCAGATGTTTCCATGTTATTTAGTTGGCAACGTTTTGAACAAATAATATAATTTAATCAAAGTAATGCAGCTTATGATGTACATATCTTTGATACCTTCAATATATTATCTAATACATAAAAGTATTTTTTGTAGTCCGAGTATTACGTATAAAACCCATTTAGATGATCAATTATGGTTTTCTGTAAAAAAATCACGCGAATTTGATTGCGGTCTCTTGGAATCCAATGTACAAAACCTTGTTTCAAAGGGATCGTATTTAAAATTCTAAACGGCTTTTCAAAAATGTATAAAAAGGTAAAGCCGTCAAACGAAAAATCAATAAATGGATTTATATACCTATTGTCACTGCTTGTATTATTAGTTCATTCGGAAAGTAATTCCGCTTTGTCAAGGGAAAATGAAAGATAATTTTTTACTATCTAGAATAACTTTTGACTGTGCTCTGAATTTCTAACCTTGCGGTGATAAAAAAGCGGAAGAAAATTACAATACTCACTTTGATTTTGCGACTTGGAATAAAATTAAGGATTAATCAATGGAAGCAATGCCATATCTACACGAAAAACGAAATTATTTTCCGAACGACCAATATTTGGGTAGTCCCCATCAAAGCGTATAACCGTAAGTCATATTGGACAAGACTATGTTGAAAATATATCTGTTATCATTAAATCATAGTTTCATCATTCTATTCCATAAAGTATCTTATTATTACGTAGTACATGTATTAATCTGGTGCTAATTATATGTAAATTAGATAGACAATACAAATAAATACATTAACTCACATTTTACAATTTTTGTATGCGTTCTACGATAGGGTTAGACATGATTTTCTAATTTTAGAATAGCTTCCAGTATTTAAAGATGACAAGATTTATCAGTTTTAAAATAAACTAATATAACAGAACACACAAATATTAATTACGAAAATACTTGAAGATAGAAACAACACTTAGGATTAGTATTTGGGGGACAGACTGGTATCCTCGATACACTATCGTTCCAAATTTTGGAAATAGTTATTTTTGTTCTTCTTTAAACATGTAATGATTATTTTAAATTTTTGCTTCTGGACATATTTTGTTATTTTTTCTATCTTTCATACTGGAAAGAATTAGATATTGACTTTATAATATTTTATTCAACGATCAACGAAAATAGTTCAAACATTGAATTAACAGAAATTTCAACATAAAAAATGCTAACGGAAATCTTACATTATGATCATTCAATAATTATTACAAAAGTCATATGACAGAAGTGTTATTTATTGTGTACTTTGCCTACCGACATCTACAGAATTAACATGTAGGTGTTTAATTTCTTACACAGCTTACTGCGATTGTAAATCATTTTTAAATATGCATTTTTGGGAATATAACTTTTTCCATGAGTAATAATACTCCGTTTCACAAATCACCATAATTTTTAAACGTTGAAATCGATCCTAGAAGTAACGGGTGATTCTAGTTAGCAGACACAAAGCAGACGTCGAACTGTGAGCAATCAAACGGTGAATTCGCCCGCTGCTTCGTTAAACACTTTACGCTTCGAATAAAACTAATGAAGCTCAAAAATAATCTTCCTGTCGATTCAAACAGAATCAAAGCGAATTAACGAGCATTTAATAATTTTTACGTAACCAAGTGACACTAGATACTATTCATGCATGGTAATTTGCTTTTTAATTGCACACAATGCTCAACTTCGTTTAAATGCATTTTTATTCACAAAAATTTACGGGATATCTATGTCGAAATGATTTATTTTTACAATTATTTCAAATAATTCTTCTTTATGTTTATCGATATATCTTTTAGTGTGAAATACGAATCGTAGATCCTCTACTTATAAGGCAAATGTTACTTTTCGTATCCAGAAAAAATAGAAAATTCGAGTATTAAATATTTTTATAGAAGTATTAACCTATTATCGTATTCGCACTTAACGAATTAAACATATGATTGATTATGATGATATTATAATCATATTATGATTGATATGAACATGGCGCGGCAGAACATTCTGGTAGATTGCGGCAATTTCTATTTCCATTACTAATTAATTAGTTTAAGAGATGAGAAGTCAGGTTTTAGTTTTTAAATATTACATTGTATTAGGTGAGGGTACATTCGAATGCAAAGTCAACGACCTTTACAACGTATGCTTAATTTTTCACGATTTTTGAGATATTGCGAGAACAAATTCGCAAAAAAGGGAAAGAACCCGGCTAATTGAATTCTCAAGTACTGCGCTTAAAACATCGCTCCTACAAATAGTCGGAAAAAAAGGCAATATTAAATCCACCTGTTCTATAGATAATTCTCTTTTGGCTGTGAGTTTTCTTCTGGTTTTCCTTCAAAAATATCCTCACTATTACGTTTAAAGTTTGTTAAATTCAATATTGTAAACGGAGGATTAGAAAATTAGTAAAATTATTAAATATAAAAAATGGAATCCTAAAAAAGAACTGTTGAAATTAGAGACCAGAAATGACAGTTATTTTTAAAATTTTTTCGAGAAAATCATTAAAAAATTTTTAATTTTATTCGAATGGAAGTCAGGTGTTAGTAAATATTGCAGAAATTTTTCGAAAAATGGAACGATTAAAAAATTTTAAGATTTATATGTTATGGTTACAAATAACCATTATGAATGACTAAAATTTTAGAGAATTATTTTTGGTCACCGATAACCGTTATCGATGACTCGGTTTTGTTTTGGTTACGACGTAACCAATATCGACAGCGGGACTTTTATTTTGGTTACGACGTGACTAATATCGACGACAGGGCTTTCATTTTGGTTACGAGAAATATCGATGCCGGAACTTTTGTTCTGGTTACTTTCAATCATCATATATTTTTAAAAAATAATATTATTAATAATTAGTATCTGCGCACGATTTAAAATTAATTGTAGAATTTATATATTTTTAAGGGGGCTGTCTCATGTAAATGGGTCAAAAAATCGTTTTATTTTATTGCATTTTTTAAAAGTGTAATACCTTATAGAAATTTATTAAAATAACAAAGCAACGACGATTCCAGGAAAACGATACTTCAGAGTGGCAGTGTTGATACAAAACTGTATAGGCATTTTTCTCCAAACATCCTTTTTCACCTGGTGCAGATAGAAGCTCAAAAACTATATGGCCGACTGATCTGAAATTTTAACAGGCTACTTCACATTACTAGTTGCTATAGCCGTTACCAAAATAATATTGTTACGTTGCATTTTTCATACTCTTTTGGTTACAAAAACTACCGAGAATAGTACAAAATTTCGAAATGTGCATATTACACATTCGCCATTTTGCTAATTTTCAAAATAAATTAATTTTTTGGTAGAGGCGATAACGACAATCATACTGATTAAGAATCATCTTGATTTTTTCGTTTTAGTTCACCTTGGGATTTGGTATCGTCTACGCCAGCAAGATACGATTTTTAAACATATATTTCTTTAGGCTAGATCGAACCAACGAAGAAGTAAATAAAACTATATAAAAAATTGTCCTGTATGACCAAAGAGTAGCTAAATCATTTACACAAACGAATTTGAATGTAGGACGTACCATAACTTTGAAAAAATTTATGAAAATCGATCAATTTTTTAGCGGTTACATGAGACAGCCCCATTAAAAGTACATATATAAATTCTACAATTAATTTTACATCGTGCGTAGATACTAATTAATAATAATATTATTTTTAAAAAATACGATGAATGAAAGTAACCAAAACGAAAATTCCGACATCGATATTTTTCGTAACCAAAATAAAAGTCCCGCCGTCGATATTAGTTACGTCGTAACCAAAACAAAACTCGAGTCATCTGTAACGGTTAACGTTGACCAAAAATAATTCTCATCAGCGATAATGGTTACTCGTTGTCAATAACAGTTATTCGTAACCAAAAATGATTTCTGTCATCGATAATAATTACTAATGATCAGAAAAATTTTAGTCATTCCTAATGGTTATTTGTAAGCAAAATCCTTTAAGTGACATGATGTGCACTATACCCACAATTCGCCTTTGTAATCATCCGAAAAATTCATATTGCAAAGTATGTTCTGATTCTTGTTGTGCATTTGCATCCTCTGGTTTGATATTAGCGGTGTCTCACAATGCTAACAATTTACGATTTACTTTTTTTTTTGTTGTATATCATAATTGAGATACAAACACTTCAACTATCTTTTGATATACAAACAATACAACCATTATAGTATAACTTCTTGTTGTTTTTACATCCCTGAATATCTCAAAATAAACCATTGTAAATTCCACTTTTAGAAACACGCGGAAATGTTTCTAGTGCGGTTCGCTAAGAAAAAGTGTTTTAGTCGGTATAATATTATACAAGGTGTCTCACCTATCATGACCATCTAAAACATCTCGCTTGTTTTTTATGAAAGAAGAAAATTTTACAGGATAACATTAGTTGGTTCAGAGAAGCAAACATTATGATAGGCAAAAAATTTTGATCAAGATATATTAGAGCGAGATATTTCAGATGGTCGAGTTAGATGGTCAAAACCTTGATGTCTCACATTTTTACCCTATCTCATATTCGTATCCTCTCCTCTACTATTAACACTAACCTACTTAATAAATACGACTATACGTATAGCTCTTTTGCGATTCGAGTGAGTTTACATGGTAGTGGAGCGCCGGTTCAAGGGACCATTGCTTACGAGTGTTCCAGGCCTGATATAAACTATATAAATAACTATATAAATATATAGAACAATATTATCCCTCCTTATTTTTTTTTTTTAGATGAGCTATTGACATATTTATTGTTCTCGTGTAACGAGAGCTTTAAAGAAAATTATTGGCTGAAAGCCATGCATACTGTAGATTGCAACAAAGGAAAAGACATCAGATGAGAGAGGTTCGAACCTATGTCATTGAGATTCGGATTTCCCAATCATCGAGCTTTAATCACTACTCTTGCGGGACTTCTATCAACTCTTCTAGCTACTCGTTTATTGTAGCAGGTTATAAATAGAAACAACCGTAAAAATTAAAAAAATGTCATCATGAAATATGTACGTCGAAGGGCGACAACTGAGTGAATAGTAATGCCGAAACGGTCTTGTCAAGTCTGATACTAAAATACTATATATTCTTAACTCCACGTTTTTGCGGCAATAAAATTTTAAACTTAAATTTCAAATTCGCCCAATTCAAGAATTAATTTTAGCTTTTTGGAACCACGTATTTTTAATGCACTTCTCATGATGCATCCGAGCGCTGAATTGTTTTAAATAGCAGGCGGCAAGTTTTTTACCTTGAAATAGAAATTGTGTTTAAAGCATTTTATAAACCACTGTTTCACAGTTAGACCGTGAAACGTTCATTAAGTGTTACTAGTATTTACGAATATGATAAGCACGTAAACGCTTCTGTAGCGTTTCTAGTAGCCAACTCCATAAATGTGTAATATACGTTCATAGCGTTCCAGTGGGCCCAATTCTAGACATACGTTTTATTATACATATACACGTTTAGCTGTTACTATAGTGAAAAGGATAAAAATAGCTGGCATAAGACTGAACAAAAGATTTAAAGAGTTTCTATTTTTTCATGTCATGTGTGATACTATTGTTGTTATTATTTCGTTACATTCCATTCAACGTGCGTTAGTTGTCAGAAGTGGAAAACTAAAAATTCAATTTAGTTCACTTAGTTTTAATTAACATGGTAATGGAAGCAGAACATAATTACGGGAATGGTTCTAACATTAAGAAAGTATTTCAAAAGCTGGTAATTTTGAATTCGAAAATTGATTATTCCATCAATTATTTTATGTTCAATAAATATATAAACGCAGAAGACAACGAATGTATTAGCTTTCCAGCAAGAGAAAAGAACTGATGTTGAATATACACTCTTATAATTTTCAGCACCAGTCAGACAATTGTTTTCTTACAATTATTTATGTTACATTACGTGATTCTAAAAATTTCCTATTGATGAACTATTGAATCAGAGTTTTATTTCATGCAAGTACTTGTCAAAATATGTCGAAGTAAGTTACTTTCAAAATTGTTTTAAAAGTAGTAATAGGTACTTTTTATATTTTCAAACAATCTGACTAAAAATAAAGAACAGCTAAAATTATTTTGTGTAGCTACTGTTTTGCATTACTATTTCAAATAACACCTAGATGTTAATGCAATTTGGATGTTTGTAGATAAAAAATGTGTTCAATATTACGTATTTGTTTTAAATAGTTGTTTCAATAGGGACGAAGGTAAAAAAATAGCATGATTCCTTAAGGTGGGCGTAGCTGTAGGTTTTAGTGATGTACGATTTTTTATGCCAGTAATGCAAGTCACCATACACTCATTAAATCCGTTCTCTGAAAAGAATGAATGCTGAAGACGAATGGTATGTTTAGTTTATTTTATTAGATAGTCCATGGTAATCTCTTCTTGTCATAAAATTATTTATTATTTATTTCAATCACAAAATTTTGTGAAAAGTCAAACTAAAACCGTAAAAAATCTAATAATTAATTGCAAAAACAATGCAGATTTAATAAAATTTATGTCTCGCGTGTGAATTTCGCATTTGGAATTCTCTAGAATTCTATACACGCAATTGTTACCTTTCAGACTAATTAATAATTAAAGTAAGAATTGACTAGAATAAAGTTAGTATCCGTACACATACATATATGATTTACTTGCATAGCAAGTGGTAGTATTTTTCGTTTTATTAGATGTACAACTTAAATATGTTATATGGGAAACGTAAATTATTAAAATAGGACGAAGTAAATGTACTTCTTTTTTATTGTAACAGTAAATAAAATAGTTCGGTAGAATATAATTAATTGCATGTTTAACTAATTGGCGACTCCCGCAGATAGTAATCTCAATATAAGTGGTTAATCATCACAGTTTCTTAGACATATCACAGCTAATTCGCTTCGTGCGTAATCCTAATTTAATACAAAGCCTTCAGGACACCTCGTATGAATACTAAACAGACTGCGCAGCAAGTGTATCTATAAATGCTTGTACGTACCATACACCCCTTATACAATGTGTTCTACAGCGGAATTGACGAATTTGCTAAGCAAACATAGGAAGTTAAAGGTAGTAACATAAACAATGATCAGCCAATTGTGTTCCAATTTCCAGACACGGACCAAAATAGTGATGCGTACATTTGTCGTAGCACGTTAAGATATTTGCAAGTCGATAAAACTTTATAGACTGATACACAAGGGCATATAAAAGAAACGTGCAAATATAGATTTTTGAAATTGCAATTATTTGCAGTATTTCTAACATTAATAGAAGCGATAAAAGACACTAAGAGAGGCAGCGTGACGAAAGGAAACTTTCATTTACAGCATAATTATTTCTAAATACTAAATTTTTAACAATATAAATTTTTAAGTATTACATCTAAATTCAGAAATGCCTAGCAACAATTTCAAACAATGATTATAATTGTATTTAAAGAACTTTATTTATTAGAACCGTACAACTACATAATGTGCGATTCGACGAGAGGAATGTGCGCTTTGAAGTATGTGATTATTGTAGAATAATATCAATTTTCCTTCTAATTGTAGTTGTATTATTAATTTTGACATTTTGTTATACTTATAAATTATTGTTAATGCTTTAACTCAGTTTTACATTTTTTTTTCTATTTCCCCTCAAAAGTAAACCGTCTCATATTACTACCCTATTTTTTACTAGGCCGGACATGCCTTCATTTAAAAAGAGTAAGAAAATCAAAAGGTCTGTAACATTTACAATATTTATGTTCAAGCAGCACATTCCATATGAAATTCCTTAAATTTCTACGTTTGATTTTGCCAGTTATATTTATTCTGAGAATTTCTACATTAAAGAATAGAATCTATGATCATCTCCTCTATGATAGTGAAGGTAGCGAATTATTCAGGCATGCCTTATCATCAGATATCGATAAACAAAAAAGCTGATAGAGTTCTGTTTACATTTGATAGCACCTAGTGCATTTAAGACGTGCAAATAGTTGCACCTCATCCTGTTTCATGTAGAGTAAGTTGAGGAGTGATAGTCCACTTCTTTTAAAAACATCACGTCGACATCAACAATACAGCATCGTTTAGAAGTAAACACACGTGAAATTATAATGTGAAGGTAAAATACAAAAAAATCATAATTTTCTCACAAAAAAGAGAATAGAAATTATGTAGTCTAGTCTTGATCCACATGAGCTGAGTGAGATTACACATAGTTTAACATGCAACAGGCCAATTATATTTGGGTCTGTCTTCAAGAAAATTTTATTGTTTTCGTAACTTTATTCTCAAGGTATATTAAAATTGTAGCAATTAGCTTTTTGAAGAAATTACATAGTTTCTCTAATGAAATAAAACAGAACCTTGCGGGCAATGTTCAGTATGCGATTACGAAAAGATTAAAATTGGAATTTGTTTATAACGTATACGAGATAGAATCATTTCACCTATAGGGAAATCTTAACCGCGATTACCATATAATATTTTTCATTTATTTCAGAGTGCTTGTGTGCTTAATTTAAGTGTATCCAGTAGTGTAAAGGTTTTCAAAAATAAGAAATTGTGATAGACAAAAGAAACAAATTCGGAACAAACAACCCTTTGTGTGTAGTATAGTATATCTCCTACTACCTATACAGTAGTTACCTTGTCGATATGCAATAGCTGTGACCAGTTGATGCACGTCTGCTTGTGTCCATACAGAGATACGAGATACTCATTTTGGACAGTATTGTACATATAGAGTGTGTCCCACGAAATCTGTTCACTTGAATATCTTGGTTATTTCAAACAATACGAGAAAATGTTACTTACAGAAGTTGTAGGGTTTAGGAAACTATATAATATGATATAAATGATATTCTTGCAAGTGGAGGCGTAGAGAAGATACAGAGGTCACGTCCAATTCTTTATGCTCGATTTCGATAGATTTGACTGTTTTCATGAAGAATGTTCTTCATGGAAAGTCTATCAATGTTTACATATGACGTAGTGAGCATCTACTAATAAAATGAAAACAGTCAAATATCTCAGCAACCGTAAGTTTTAGGACAAGTACACTTTAGTACTTATGTACTCAGAATACACCAATCTATCGAAACCGAGAATAAATAATTGGACATTCCATTTAAAAAAACAAAAGTGACCTCCATATCTTCTCTACGTCTCCACTTGCAAGAATATCATTTATACCATATTATGTAGTTTCTTAAACCTTACAACTTCTGTACATAATATTTTCTCGTATTGTTTGAAATAACAAAGATATTTGAGTGAACAGAGTTCGTGGGGCATACTGTATTGTATATTGTTATCAGCACAATATACAGGGTGTCCCAAAAATGTTGTATTTTCTTGGAGGGGGTGATTCCCAGGGTCATTTGAAGTAACTTTTCCCTTTGCGAAAATGTTCTCAACGGCTTTGTTAAGGAGATATTAATGAAAAACATGGACCAATCAGAGCGCGGTTACAATTGAGAGTGGCATTGGCGTCGGGCGAACTGGAGTCCGCCCAGTATAGCCGCGCCCTGATTGGACCGCGTTTTTCTTTAATAACTCCTTAATAAAACCGCGGAGAGCATTTTCACAGAGGAAAAAGTTTCTTTACATCACCTCAAGAATTACCATTTCAAGGAAATACAACATTTTTGGGACACTCCGTATAATTTACGATGCAACACAATTTTAAATAAGTAATTATATTAAAGAGTCTAATATATCTGACTATTTACGATTTATATTAATATACCTATCATATGTATGTTGATGCAGAGAACCTTCTAGTCCATAGTGTAGATAATCTTTTTAATTGGAAAAATATTCTGGATATGATAGTAAAGTTTGCCTGAAAACATCTTGTACACACTGTTTGAAAAAACCATCGAAAATACTGAATTTACGCAAACACGATTTTGTAATTCTTGACTGGCGGTTCGCTTTTCATAGCTTGTTGTCGATGAGAATAATCAGATATAGATTTACAACTAGAATTAAACGTGAAGTAGAATATTTTGTAACCTTTTTTAGAATATTTACTATACCAACATAAGACATCTTACCTAGGTATCATAATGTCCAACTATAAATTGCGAAAACACAAACTGCTATGTTTTCTACATGCACCAGTTATGCAAATTAATATATTATGCACATACTTATAGCATAAATTACTTTAACTATTTATGGGATTATTACGTAGTATATATAAGCTACAGAATTAATATAATTATTTATTAATTGTTCAATTAACTACCATTATTAAGTCCGATTACTTTAAACATCTTGTAGCAAAGCTAGCATATAAATGACAGGAGAGAATAGCAGATCCTCGCTATCAGACAATAGCGGGGAGATCTTCTAAATCGATTTATTTTCTCGTCGACCAGTTTCACGCATATCGATAATATTCAGACAGCCTACAATCTTCGCAATTGCTATTATATTCGTAATTAATGTAATTTATTATCCACTACAAAATGTACATAATAGAGGTAAATAAATTTCTATGAGAACAATTTGATGATATCTAAAAAAACTCGACAATTCAAATATTTGAAATAAGCCATTTGTTCAATTGTGTTCGTCTTTAAAAATTACTTCATTCCTACTAAAAATGTTCCTCCGATCATTAAAAATTAAAGAAGTTTATTATTTAGACTATGTTTTACATCTGAGATACTGTGTATATAAATTTTTCGTATTAAGTTCCAGAATCTCAATACGTGTTAACAGTAAAGACTTAAATTGGTCAATTCATATATTTTTAACGAGAAACAATATTAAAACCAAAAGTTATTTTGTGGACAGAATTGCTCTGTGTAGTTTGCAATAGGCATAATATGTGAAACTAGTCCCATATGTAGTAGGATGCTGAAAAATAGAATTTATCAGACATCGGTAATCGATAATGTGACGTGTTGTACAAGTTCAATACAAAGAGGTAGCACAGTAATAAAATTTGTACTGCAGGTTAAGAATTGACGGATTGGATATGCATTGTTGTTCGACAAGTAGTTCAAAGAAGATTTTCAATGTGATTTCTGCTTCAAAACAAAAACTTTGACTCTCTATCGTTATCAAACACACCATGCCTTACTACAATTCACCCTATCGTGTTGTCTGTTATGATTTGTCACGCGATTGATCAAAACATCCTACAAGTGTTCGAACTCTTTCATTCTTATTCGTTTATTCGTCAATATTCCACCCTTTTCCTCCGTCTTTCTTACTGTCAGTAAACGCAGAACAACATTCGCAGCCTTCACGTTTTGATCTTTTTACCGAAATTTTAGATTTTATATTTTCTTTATGCGTACCACGGTCTGCGGAAACCATATTGTTAGTCAATTACATCTTCGTACTATATGGAATAAAATAGTTAACGAAACCTTAAATTCGTTCTCTAAGAGACCGGTTCATTTTTGTGCCATAGTTCCTCGAGACGTTTGTCCCTCTCGATGAAAAAAATTTGATCTTGAAAAAGTCGGTCAAGGTAAATTTTCCTCTAAACTGTTTTAACAGATCTTCGCCGATCCTAATCTGTAGAATCACGCTGTAATGGTTTTTACACATCATTTCTTGACACCCTGTACAAATCCATCTGTTAAGCTAGAAATATATATCGCTTGTTACCACAAACAATCGTCCAATTTATTTCAACGAGGCGTTGCGATCAACATCAACTTCGCCAGTGTTCCTCGGTATCGTCGCAAGCTAGCGAAACGGGATTTACGATCCCGCGAAATTCGGTATACGGTATTATTCGGGAATATCAAAATTTTAATATGTGATTCTTAACCCACTCTTGTTATTGTTTAAAGAAATTGGATTAATCAAATGCTTCGTACCAATCAATATCCTTTACCTTAATGGAACTGACACCACGTCGACGCGATTGCAAGCAAATAAACAAAGCAAAATTCTGGGGAGGGAAGAGTGTACCGGATAATAAAGTGCTAAAAAACTCGACTACGTATGGCGATGCTCGCGCAGAGAATATGCGAACAAAATCCAACAAGCCTTTTAAACCAAGTACACAAAAGAAAAATGAAAGTCCGGGAAATTCAACCACGAGCAAGCGTGTTGCTTCGTTAGGCGTTTTTCGAACCGAATAGAAATAATTACCTTTTTGTTCGGACAAAAAGAATATAAGCGAATTAACAATGCCAACTACAGTGGTTCACGTGCATCGATGCACGACGAGAGATTTTTAAAAAAGAACGAACTTCTGTAGTCTCCAGGCGCGTGCTCTAACAAACAGTTTCTCCGTGTATCTCGAATTACTAGTATCTCCAATTAATTATTTAAAATACTCTATTATACTTAATTCAAATGAATTATTTTTGAACAAATTTTTATTTCAAATACTTGACAAACAAAATAACAAATCATTTTACATAAAATTTTGAATTGAATTAATTAATTGAGTTGTATAACAGGAACTTTATCTGACAATGAGTTATACAGATATTATACAATAGAAAAATCCGTATTTTAGACGCAGTTGACGATACTGACAAAATAGAATCAAACATTATTTGAGATTTTATTTGGAAAAATATTTGATCAAATGAAAAATTATTTCAAATAAATTCCAAATGACGAAATAATCTAAAAGAAAATTATTTGTTTGTTTAAGTAAAATAACACGTGTTTATTTGTAATAACATGTAACCAAATAAAATAATATGTTATGTTAATTATTATTTTTCAAATAGTTTATTTGAATAATGCTCAAGTTTAGTCCAAAACACAGTTTGTTGATTTAATCCTTTATGCAATCGACGACAGGTTTATCTTTAATAGGAATTGTAATAAACTCTTTTGTAAGATTAATTAGAATGCTTAGCTATCAACTTATATGGCAACACCCAATGTGTTTCGTTTAATTAGTCAGATTTACTACAGAGCAAAAATATTTTAAACGACATTTAAATAGTCAATTGTATTGTAAATCATACATCACCTACCGCGTATTTTGTCTGCGCCCGATGTTTATAGTAATAATAATAATAATTCATGAAAAGTAGTACTCGAAAATAGTACTTTAGTTGGAAGGTGCGGAAAATAGTGTGACTTTATGTTGAAATACTTCTATCTTCATTATACGTATTTAGTAGCGGTATAACAAACAGTAAACACTTTCATCGACCGTGTCACATGCATAAAGCCGTATTTAAACTAAAAATAGATTTACATTCCCTGGATTTTCTGTCTTGAGAAATTTTAATAAGCTTTTCAAGTAGGTATACATTTAAAATATAAGGTTATAGTATTTTAGCTGATGCCTCAAATGATTAAACTAAAGAAACTGTATAATTTCCTTTTCTTTTAAAATATTACTGTATCTAAATTGTAGAACTACTAATATTCTAAATAATATTGGAACATTTTCCTCCTAAATTTTATCCAGTCCTGGATGGATCTATTGGGAAATGTAAATGGTCATTGATTTTACTGTGCGGATCGTGTTCGAGAAGAAGAAGATAAACAAGAACCCTGATCTCTTCTTCTTCTTCCCCAATTCTTTTGAGGTTCTAAATTGGTATAGTATATTTACAGTCGTATTGCAACTATTCTAGACCAGTCAAATTAATATTGAACAACTGTGGTTACGTAGAAACAAAAAGATAGAACTGGGAGTGTTTGCAGATTATAAAAATAATCAACCTCTATTAACAAAAACATATAATTTTCTTATACAAATCGGTTTCTCGAAATATTGTTTGAATAAGAAGTGAAAACTACAGTCATTGAAAACCCTATACATATATCATGAAATATTTCATGCTATTACTTACAATGTACGTGTACCATGCTCACATTAATCAATGTTCTGATAAATTTCTTATGATATTAATGTGTTATGTATGAAATTTTATACAATATTTGCAATATCTTATCACTTTTGACAGCCTTTATTCACAGAATGACTGATGTCATTTATTTATACAAAAAGATCAAATAGTTCAATATTTTAAAATGTGATCAGATTCACCAAAATAGAAAATATTATATGACGGAATAATGTCAAATTAAGTACACAAAACAAATTTTCCTATAGGAGTATTTTTAAGCTTTCTAACAAAATCGCACATATGATTACTGAACAAATGATTTGTACACGTGATAAACGTGGGAAATGTTACTATATTATAGTAATACAATGAAGTGAACGATATTTTAAGGATATATCGACGAAGTAATGGATAATAAATGCTTTCTTTTACCAAATATAAATTTATATTTGTTAATCAATATGTGAATATTTAAAAAATTATTAAGTAATATTTGTGAAAGTATCCCAGATAACACCTTCGATTGTCTTGTGTTATAAAACGTTATTAAGACGTCGTTTTTACATCTCGAAAAAGACGTCTCTAAGACGTCTTAAAGACTTTTTTTAGAACGTAAGACTTTCAGACCTAAAATGGACGTAAAAAAGACGACTTTAAGGCGTCGCTTGATATCTGGGATAGAACCACATTTTAATGTTATGTAGAAAAAATCTAGTAATCAATAAAAAAACTTATGAGAACATTTCCTGAATGCCTGGATATACTTGAACCTATCCATGTACATAATTAGTGTTCAATTTTATGATTCTTAATTTAATCTTTCATTGATCTACGACAACTGTTATCATTATATTTACCCTAGTAGCACAAAATATTGTATACACATTCATATGATATTAAAAAGAGATTTAATCTGTTTTTAATATTAAAATATACTTACATACAATATTTATTTTACATTAAGGAACAAATATTTTTTTCAAGCATGCAGGAAATTCCTATTTCATGTTACGAGAAAAATATTATTTTCTAAATGTAAAATGAATCTTTAATTTATATTAGAAATAGAATATTTTTTCCTAATGTACAGATAATATTTATTTTATATTATGAAAAAAATATTTTGTTCTAAATCCTAAATCAAGAATAAAACTTAACTTTTAAACAATTATTTTAAATATTATATGTATTATAACAGTATATTATATTACGTTTTTCGCAACAAAATGTTCTTGTTTATTTAGAAAATATATTCTATGTGTTTCTATGCTTACGTACGATTGAAGTACTTGAGAAAATATTTATACATCTTTATCGTTAATATACTAATGATATGCTCCATTAAAAAAAGATAGCTTGACTCTTACCTAAAAAGTTTTTTTAATAGTAGAGTATCTCTTCTAATTACATAATTTGATATGATGTGAGCCTTTATAAGAATAAAAAGTCATCAACTTAACGATGTAGGTTCGCATGGCTCAGCGAGAAAGTACATCATCAGGTAAACGGGGTAAGTCCCGAGGTCGAATCCTGCCAACTGCATAAAAATTTCTGAATTGTAATGAGGTCCGTTCGAAGAAAAAGTGGAATATTCCCTCAAACAACGCATAGAAAAAAGTATATATATTTCTTATAATATTCTTATATTTGAAGATTTTATAAAATGTTATATAAATATTGAATTTATATTTTTCAAATATTCGTTTCACATTTTTTAAATATTTACTTTATATTTTTTTAATATCTAGCTCATATTTTCTGAATATTTAGCTTATATTTTCTAAACATTCAATCTACATTTCTTGTACATGTGTAGAATATTTAGATCCAATTATGTTACTCATATGAAAAAGTGGGCTTAAAAAATATTTTTCCAATATTTGAAAAAGATATTTATCCAATATATTTGTGCTACTAGGGTACTCTTTCCGTTGTTGCAATTATATGTCCGAGTCCTATGTGTGAATGACTCTAAGGAACGACGGTTGGTTCATTCAATTAATTACTCTTTGTATGCGTAGTACTTTTCTTAAAATTGTCCACATCAATTGTAAGAAACGGGAGCTAATATAAGTAGACTGCGGATTTTATGCACTTATGAAGAAATTAACTGGGAAAAATATAAAATAGTGAAAAATATAAAAAATCTAAGAATATTGTTATGTTGTTTTCAACGTAAAAAGACTATAAAGAGGTGAAATGAATTTTTATGTAACTACTGCTTCCCTGAATCGATGCAGAATATTTTTATTTTGCATTTAAAGATCCGCAATCTGAGCATGAGTAAAGAGAAATGTTTTTTTGTTTCTAATGAGTTCAATAACCTAGAAACAATACGTCTATACTTTTAGATTCTTTCAATCATTCTACTCGTTTAAATTGCACCTACTCATTCTTGTCATAAATCGACAAAATCCGCAGTCTAATAATTACTAACAACGTTTTTCTAACGATACATGTTGACTTTACGCAAGGGATGTGCATTTTTGTCTCAATTGAGACAAGAACGTCCCCATCATAGCAACCTCTATGCCCTTCCAATAAGCGCTGTTATCGTGGGGCAACGGAGACGCGAGACACCAGCGAACGCGACGAAGGTGCGCGCTGCATGAAAGAAAGCTTGGAGGTTAATGGGAGGAGCAAACATTTGAGATGTCCCTACCATGCCCATCATTGTTTTACGCAAAAGTTGATTCTATCTGCCAACGATGATTCATGGCTGTTTACAGTCAACAATACATTATGTACTTGTTGAAGTTGGTTTACATTGAAATCACCGGTACTGTTTGATCCTATGAGAATATATCGACACCAGGCTTAACCGACAATAGCTTCGGTCGACAATAATTTGAACCAAGATATGCTTTCTCAGGACTGTATGCGATGTCAATATCACGTGATGATATTAAGTCGGAGAAAAAGAAAAATAGGCTTAATATAATATAACAAAAAAGTGTCTGAATTAACCCGTTGAACTCGGACACGTCCTCGACATTTCTAGTTCGTACATACAAGTGACAGTGACCGCCAGGGAGTCCGCTAATTACTTGGCAATACATGTCAATACATTCACATCTATACCAGGTAAATGACAACGGCCGATATCGATATATTCCCGAATGTTCCATTCTTACACCTATTAATATCTAAAATTCAATATTTGATAACCAATTAGTTAATTAACATATGAAATAAATATAGAATTATTAGAAACGATTCTTTTTCAATGAAGAACATTTGATTTTGGTCAACATTAATTATTACACTTTTCTTTATACAAGCCTCTACGTTTGATACAATTTTCGTTACGCCAGGGGTATTAACTTTAAATGGCAGTTTGAGATAAGGTGTGCAGATCATTGTTTTAACGAGAAGATATTGTTGAGGTATCCATACATTCTCTATTTAATGGCAGAGATTTAACAATGGATGGTCGCCGGACGATAACCATATTTTTTGCGACAATAATGGTTAGAAGTTTTAAGTGTCTACATGTTTATGAAAGATTATATGCATAAATATATCAAGGATACGTGAAAGGGGAGTCTAAATGAGTTCATATATCTCCGCTAATACAGCCATCAAAATCGTGTGCTTTTCAAGGGTTAAACAAATTCCACTTGATTGTAAAAGTCTTGCGACGATTACGGCTTGAAATGGCTAATGCGATTAACTAAATGAAACGCAACTGCGATGTTGCTTAACCGTCCTTCGTTATTATCATTACTGAGTTAATATGTCCGAGATTAATTTTCCACGACTTATCTAGTTTAACTTGAAGAGCATCTTGCTTCGGCCGGGTAGCTTCAGCAATTGCTGAACACCGACAGCTGAGTGCTAGGTAATTGAATATTAGATATTAAATAGTTAATAAATAAACTTTCTGTAACTGGTATGATCTCTTGCTTTTTAAATTATTACATTTTATACTTCCATTTATCCTAACGGGCAAGAAAATTGATTTACTTTAATTGATCTATTAAGTAAGTAGGATTTCTAGGAAACCGTCTGCGTATTTTTCTACATATCTAATTTTAATCATTTTCGTGACTTAATTCAAATTATTATTTTGACCACGTCATATAGGAACAAATATTTCTGGCATGATACAAACATCATTACTAGGCACTATACATAACTATGCATAAATGAGCATTATTGAGCTACCGAATAGAATAACCTCACACGTAATGGGTATATCATCATTTCTTGGTATCAACTATAGAAACCGGGTAACTATACTTCACACCGACCTAGATCACTTTCTCAGAAAGTAACCTACTGCAACACTGTAACCATAATAGTTTAACCTTGATTTAAACGGAGGAAGTGTAAGCACAGTAAAATGACTAATTTCAAATTTCTGAATTTTCTCAAATACTATTTAAGATAATATATTCTGTATAAAGGTGAAATCATAATCTAATTCCATTTAAAACTCGTACTCCACTCGTTTACATTTTCAAAATAATTTTATATATATTATTATTATTAGTTTAATGCTTATAGTATTTTTCAATATCGTTTCCTCTTTTTAATAACCCCGCATGGATTTATTTCTGTTCACGTTATTATAAATTACAATCACCATTTAACGGTTAAATTTTAACCATTTTCTTCGATTATGTTACTTGAATACCTTTTTACGTAGAATAACGACGGAATTCCACCCATACAAACGGAAAAGATTTCTATTTAAAAGATATAAATCGTGCAATTACAAAATTCACATATATTGCATTGGCGGAAAAAAATATAATCACGATTTATAGGCCAAATTGACTTCTAATATTTTTTTCTTGCTTCAACCCAAATATAATTAAATGCAAGTATTTCCAAGGTTATCATACTATGTATATGTATTATATTGCACTAATATCGATCCCTGTGTCAGATTCTTGCTAGCTTAAAATTCTCCTGAACTATTTTCCTTTACTTCTATTGAATTTATTTCTTCGTCGTAATCTATCGTATACGATAGAATAAACTGAAAATTTTGTCGAAATCAGTTAAAATTGTAAAAAAAAAACTGTAATTTTCACCATTTTGAATCATTTGTAGCTCATAGCAACATTAAACAATTTCGACAAAATTTTCTGTATGTATAATATATGCCTGACATGACTCTACAGAGCATATTTTTTAAATTTGCAGGCCCAGATAAAAAAGTTGTAAAAAGCAACCTTCACTATTTTTTTCGCGTCTACTATTTCTATGTCGTCTAAACTAATCCCTCTAACTTTGCAGAAACTGAAGTGGTACGGTCCATTTATACAGAAGTCATTCTGATGTAAAGTAGGTGTGATCGATTAATTGAGTCACTGTATGTGCGCAATTCAGGCATCGTGTTAATTAAAGGTTGTGTGCATATTAACACATATATTTCCATCACTACTTTTTCCGGAATTCCATCTTTCCCCGTCGCGTCGCGTCGCCTTTTTCTTTTTCAATTGATCCATCTGTACTGTTGCAACTTTTTCTATGAATTCCCATTCCTTTATGTCTTTATCTCTTGTCTTTTTTCCACAGCAACTACTTCGTTTGATCCGTTTAGCAACTTGTGAGTAATGTGTTCCCTTCACTCTTTAATTGAGACCTTCCTAGCAGATGTAGTTGTTTCTTTGCACCTGTTTCTTCCTTATTTATGTCCCTCATTTATATGTGGTTCCATTTTCTTTTCCACACATCTTCTATAATTGTTTGCTTTATTTTTCAGAATGTCCAACGCTTACTTCCGTTTGTACAATCTTCTTCTGTTACATTTTCGCTTTTTCACCTTATACAGTATGTTCCAGAAAGAGTATCGAAAAAACAAAAGGGTGATACCTGAGGTGGTCCTAAACACTTTTTTCCTTTATCAATTCGCGCCGAAATGTTTTGCTTTCGAGTTATCGAAATGTCTGTAGAACTGTATAGTAAATTCCTGCTAGATAAAGGATTTTTCACACAAATACAAAAATAGAGCGTATAAAGTAGCCGCGTCGGCACTTTATCAAACTTTAACGACCATTTACAACTATTAGGAAGTACATAAAAATTTAATTGGCTATATGGATATGTAGAGGAGAGTCCCCTCTATTTTTTATCAAAATCATGCAGCTTTAAAAAAACCAATATTTTTCGAAAACGTTGCGTGATAGAGCAATTCTGCTTTTGGATTTGGTTTTAGAATGACAAAGTCTATAAGAATCACCCAACAGGTATTGCAAAATAAATTTGGTGTTGCACAGTGTTATCAGCGGCGCGTGGATAATTGTTTAGACATTTATTCAGTACTAGTTCTGATCCAAACTTTCATTAAATCCTGCAATTTGAAATTCGTTAACTGCACTACAACAGCAAAACAAATTGTAAAAACAGATTTCTTGTTAATCAATAATTCCAATAGTAGTTTTAAATGTTCATAATCTTATAATTTAATAATAATTAAATATTTCGAATAGAATGAACACAATTTTAGACATTTAATAAAATTAATTCTCACTCGAAATGAGTCCAACGTTAACAGTCTTTCAACGCGTCAACGTTTCCCTTCAGACAATTTGTAGCTGGCTCGTTGAGCTACTGACGCTTGACTATAGTAACGTATTGACGATAGTAAGCTGCCGCTGTGCGTCAAATTAATAAAGGACAGCAATTTTTGTTTGAAACGTATAATTTTCACTATTCACAATAAAGCAATTACAAAGGCGATTGATTCGAAGTATATCGCAGATCGTTTAAAGCGGCGGATCGATACGAATGTTCTACTTGTCTTGACGCAAGTCGAAAGACTGAGCTAGAAAAACGGAGTTCATGAGCTTAGAATTACTTATGTCGAAGGGACCGAGCTAACTGATTAACTTATTCGAAAAACTGGCTTTTATATTCTTTGATCATGAATGACTAGCGGCTGATTGGCCAGTGGCCAGATGGAGAGGGAAACGCGAAAATGTATACGAATGCAGGTACATCAGGCGACCGAAGTGGACGTGAGCTGGCGAACTGTCATAAACCTAGGGTTGCTGAGGAGAGGCTCAATTTCCAATTGTGCACAAGTGTGCTAATCGTTTTATTGCTGGATGATTCGACGGCATTGATTTGGAATATTTTATTTTCTACATAATAAGACGTAGTATTATTAAGGGGCAACATCTGTTTGAAGAATGGATATTGTCTTGCTGCACTAAATCGATTATATTGTATTTGTAAACTATTTTCAATTTGAAAGGATCTAATTAACCGTATCAACGAATGTAAGGAAAAAAACCTTGAAAATTCTATTGGAAGACGGAGCATATTTAAAGAATGGACACATTGTCCGTCGCATTAAAAAGTTTATTACGAAATTGTAGCTAGTTTTAAATGGAAGAATCTTAATAAAAGCCATTTCGAAGAATGCCAGAAGAAGGCACTTTAGAAATTCCGTTGAGGACGGAACACAATTTGTTGTATAGCACTTCACGACCATTTCACGATTGGCTAACTCTGCGTATAGTACTTAACGTGTGCCGACCGACACCACTCGAAGAACTACTTGATGTGGGAATGAACTTCCAGTATAATTTTTGTGATAACTACTCTCTAACTCTCGCCTAGCGAAGCCGGACCATTTTAATTCGCATATGTATAGGAAACAGTAAGGCTTAGTACACTTTACCGGCCCGCTCACAGTCCACTCACGCTTCGCTCTCGATTTGATCAAATCCCTGAATGTTCACGCTGCCATGCCGTTTCGCTCATTCCTCGGAAATCAGTTCCTTTTCCGCCTTGGTACCGATTCCTAACCATTTTTTTCCGACAATGGAAAGAAAAATTGAAGGGGAACATCTTTGTATTATATCCTCATTCAGTGGATTATGAAGACCGCACTCGCCATGTAATGTCAAATGAACATAAATATTCATAATCTAAAATAGGGAAGACTGGAACACATTTGGACATAGGGTAGATTTGGGCGTTTTAAATGAGTGAATTTGTAAGATGATCGGTTGAATCGGTTCTTGAACTGAATTGGTGTTCTCTGTGTTGATTGATCTTGATTGGAAGTCTGCTACTAGCTTTTATGGTGGACAGTCTACTGACTGAACGTCTGGTACCTTGAAAGAATTTCTTTCTAGACTTTATATTCTTCGAAAACGGAGAACTGTACCCTGAAATCGTGACCAAAACAGATGCGCACAATTAAGCTTATCATCGGAGTTGGGTAAAATAGTATAGTGATTTCTCTATATATGTCGCCAAGGCCTGGATGATACCTGGTATACCCCGTGAGGGTCCACGATGTTCGAGAGGCCTCGGACGCCGAGGAATGTAAACATAACACGGCTTGGGTATGTCTCCTGGACAATACACGACACTGGCAAGACCCATGTTGTTGACAGATATCGAGAATTCACAGAATAGTAATAGTACTATTTGATGCAATAAGTTTTTCAAGTAGTATTCGAAAATAGCATTTTATTTGAAGAATATTAAAAATATTTGGACTTCGTCTTGAAATATTTAATTTCTTTCAATTAATTTCCTTTATTTAAAATATTTCTGCTGAAAATAATGGTTCCTATTTTAATACATTTGTGAGTGTAAATTGTTTCCTAATGACAAGATACATTGTGTTGATATTGTTTATCAACAAACCGCAATAGGGATCTCCTGCGTATATTAGAATGGTAAGTTATGACATATAAGTAATGCGGTATTTCAGAGTATTAAAACGAAGCAAGAAATCGTGTTCAACTTTATTAGAAATACCTTTTACAACCATTACCTAAAACTTATATTTTAATGTCTTTTAATAACTCGAAGATAGAAACTCTTAAATAGATCATAGAATGAATTGAAACATATATGCAGTATTATGTTAAAAATGAAAAAAGAAAAACATTGAAGATTTAAAAAATTGATGTACACAAAATTGTTCTTCGTCGTAACTCTTTATCTAGGAAGGGTAATAAAGAATACTTTAAGAATCTAATACAGTTTGATAAAAGTTATTGGAACGCAACACCATTTATGCCATTTTTTAATTACGACAACTCCTCTATGTACACTTGTATCGTTTCTTATCACTGCTTTTGTGTATATTCGTTTACAACTGTTTCTCTTCCGTTTTCAATTTTCGTCTGACTCTGTTTTCTTCTCAACTGTACATCTCTTTACTTTGACCCACTTACCGTCTAATATACAATTAACTATGGACACTTTGATGTTTCTCCACATCTGCGTATTTTTCCTTTTCATCAATTATAATATTATCTTATATATTATTCTGCTAGTTGTCCCAATTTACTACATTTTACGTTCATTTCGTTTATTTTTAACATCGCATGCTTTGTGCTTTCTCCTCTTCTCCTCCCCTATAAATCATTACAACCACAGACAGTTTGCAGAAAGTGCCAATAGCAATAACAGCGATACGTCAAGTGGTGACGAGATGTGAAGCGCTTCATGTTCCGTAAGTAACTCAAATCGTTCAAATACGTCATTATTATTACTTTTATTGAATTTTATATATGAAAATACAATATACCTTCAAACTAGAGTGTTATAAAATCATTTTCACGAAAAAATGACTTCATTAGTTTTTCGTCACAAAAATCTATTTTTTGCAAAATTCTGAGGTCGTAGACAAATTTTGAGACCAGATTTGAAATCAGCGTGAAAAAATCTATGGGAAATGATGTATAGCATGTTAGAAAAAATTTTTTCCGGGCGTGGTATTGAAAAAACTAACATTTTCTTGAATTTGTGCGCGTTTAACGAATTTACTCGAGGTTAAAAAACGTTCGGACCACAATCTCTCTATTTTTCCCATATTCTACTAAGTTTCAGCTTTCATTTAAAAAAAATTTCATCGCTCTACCGCATTCCTATCGAAAGTTCCTTGATTTTGAATCCGATTTCGTCCAAATTGCCCACTGTGCGCCGTGGCCACCGCCTTAAAGCGAAATAACTTTTCTAAAATTTGAACTAACAATTTGACTTTTCTTGAGAAGTTGGAAGGATTAGTTTATTGGATGTCATAAAAAACTGCATTTCCTAGCATACATATATGACATATGTTACATACAATATATGTATATTGAATATTTTATCGACATGTGTGAGGGTCTTTATATTCATTACAGTTGTATGTATAGTTGAAAGTCGTGGAAAACTGCGATTTTCCACATTTTTAACCATTTGTAAATGGCAGTAACTTTAACCGATTTCAATAAAATCTTTAGCCTAAATACAACTGATAAAAAGCTATAAAACACATTCTTTAAATATTCAATGCAGACTCAGATGAAATAGTTGTAAAAAGTGGGGTTTAGTATTACTATCTCTCCCTGCTTCTCTCTCACGTTCATCGCGTGAGATCATGACTGTTACATATTTTCTTTTCCCACATTACACTATTTCTTTTCATAACTTATTCTTTTTATTCTTAGTTTCGTATTCTTGTAACAATTGTCGCTTCTCCTTGCTTTCCCATTGTTCTAATCCCATCAATCTCATATGTTAGTTTGTGCTTGTAAACTTCCTTTAATCTTTCGTTTATATCTTTCTCTTTCCTGGGCAACCTTCTGAATATTACACAATTTACTCTTTATTTCCTGTTTTGTGTTGCTCACATTTTGTTAATTCTAGATTTTTTTTTCTGTATCTAAACTTCTGTATCTTGTTTATATTTTTATCTTTCTTTTAATTTTAGCTGTTCTTTTTTTCTTCGCATTTCGTCTTTTTCTTCGTCAGCTGCCCTCGTATTTCCTTTTTAATTTCCTCCCCCATATTTCTAAATCTTTCCATTATTTCTCTTAAGAGGGGATCCTAAATTGTTAAATTTACTTAATGCGAATTGTAGGAATTTTTTGTAAAAAAATTGTATTCAATATGTTGTATACCCGATAACCCTAGGCTCTAGTTAAACACCAACGCATCATGATAATCATGCCATAGACACATCAGCCAAAACCCTTGAATCATCAGTACCAAACAGACCCTTAGACTTTGTCTCTTTCACGTCATCCTTTCCACAACAAGCCTTTTCTACTCGAATCAGAGCTTCTTCTTGCATATTTCAGTGCAGAAGGTTACATCGTTGTACCTTAAACTCGCCACCGTGTATACACTTAAATAAAACTCTTCTCGATTTTATTATAAACTGTTGTACTCGATTTCCAAACCCGGAATCCAACAAATATTCACCTTCAAAACTTCGGGGGTATTTTATTCGCTAATTGAACAGTATACAAATATTTTTATTTTAGTACAAAAAAGAATAGTTTAATAAAGTTGTAAGAGCATGCGGTAGGAATCGCGACACCAAAAGCGTTATCGGCGGACGCTTTAGCTTCTTTGTATTGGTTTCAAACGAAACATTGAGAAACATTCTTATTCTTTAAGATCACAGTTTGTCGATGAATCTCAAAAAATGGAGAGGAGTTGTATATTAACGAAATAGTGGCCCTTTGAAGAAAATGCTATTTTGACCAAAAAAATTAACCTTTATCTATACAAAAGAAGCTGTTTTGGCAATTGATGTAGTTGTTTTGTTGCATTATTTAATAGAGAATATAATAAACCATATGTATGGCAAATTTCAGTTCGATTGGTCGAATAGTTTTTGAATTATCTTACCAGCCAACTCTAAAACAAATAGTTTCGAGAAAATCGCATTTATGTTTTTTCTTTAGAAAAGCAAAGTGAATGTAGTTTTTTTAGTACTTTCAGCTATTTCTGTTAAAACATCGAATTTCGAATAGTAACTTCAGGAATATATTCTATAGATGTACTACTATTGGTTAAAGCAAAAAAAATCGATTCTTTTATCCTTTATATGTACCAGGACCCCTTAACGTTTAAGTATTATCACTTTATGACCTTCCGCTTCTATTGCGTTATTTGCGTTTCTTCTACTCCGTCTCTACCTCCAAGTGTGTATTTAAGTGTGTATTTTAGTTATCTTCCCCTTTCTTCTCCTTGCTAGAGATTTTCTAAGACATTCTGTCCTTGATGTGCTTACTCTTTCGTCTGTGTTCACCTTGGTTACTTTTCTATCGACTGCTTTGTTTGTTTTACCTACTTCTTTGGCTAATCTTTTTATCGACTCGACACGATCATCCATTATTGCTCCTTCTTTCGAAGCCCTAATTCTTTTTACATTCTTTCCACATACCACTTTTTTCGTGGTATTAATTCCGTTTCAAATACATTATGCTCTCCCCCTAACGATCTAAACTAATCAACTTTTCCTCCTCCTTTTGCATACTTCCTAACTAAACCTCACATCCATATTACCCACCTCTTTTTAAATACAATCATCAGTAATTATTTACAATAGAGGATTCCTAAACAATTTCAATGAACAACTTTTTCCGATACTTGTTACCGCCGGACGACCTTCGGTTCCAAGATATTTGCAAAAAACTGTTGCCACTGCACAGAATCGGTTTTCTAACCTACAACACGACTTACATACCTCCCGTATACTTTACAATTTACATTATTCTCTTCCCTGTCATCACGAGTCACGGTATTGTACGAATTGTTATTTCTACGCGATGCCATGGCTGGATTGGGATGGGAAGCTAAGCAATACAATATGTTGGTTTAAATAATTACCTACATTTAACCGGAACGATCTAATACCTCGCGCACCGTAGTTCATACAACACGCATCCTAAACGGTGTCGCCACTCTAACTTCCCTTTCTACCGCGCTATTCGGTCATGTGACGCGTTTCGTCTCTGTCGTGCATACTCCGTTACTGGTAGAGAAAAGGTTATTTTTTCCCTCAATTCGTGCTCTCTCCCCTCATCTGGAGTCACTGATCCTACATAGTTTCTCAATATTGCCGTGGGAAACAGTCTCGCGCATGCGCGACCAAACCCAGTACTGTATTTATGTTGTGGAGAAGTGTCGTTGGCGGAAAAGTGCCGGAAGAGTGTAGGACGATATATAAAAAAAATATTATAAGGTAATATAAGGTATTATAAGGTAAATATTATATATAAGGTAATACATATATATACATGTTATACATGTATACATGTATACATGACATACATGTACATACATACTTATACATACATACATACTTATACATGTTATACATTCGTTTTTCAAAATCACATCATAACAAATTTTGCGAAATTATACGGGGTGACCAAGGTACCCCATTTTAGCCAATCTTATTACGTTACTCATGCCAAAATTGTCGCGCATGTGCAAGAAAAACCGTACAATATCTCATCACTGGTGGGAAGCAGTGTCGCCAGGTCGAAAAAATCGCGGGTAAATTGGGTAATACAATGTACCCCCTCTCTGATGACCAGAGTAATATGTGACACGTTGCGCGTGCGCGACGGGGATTGAGTGGGGTGAATGATGACACGTTGCGCGTGTGCCATGGGGACGCAACAATAAAATGACATGTCGCAAATTTTAGGTTATTGCCGCGTATCGTACCTACTATTACCTACTGAAATTAATCATATGAATCGTTCTAGAGATTATAAACATTCTTTAATATAAGTAAAATGAATTACAACATGTGGCAGTTTCAGTTGTGAAGTGAAGCATGAATGGTTACTATGTATATTAAAGAAAATGTTGAAATCTGTAGTTCTGAGTTACATTCCAGTAAAATCATAAATGTCATAAAAATAAATCATAATATAATATATTTTAACACTTTTAAGGAATGGACATAGCAAGTTTTGAAACTACCTTTTTTAATGTATATATTCAGAAGTTTGGTATTGGGAAGATGAAACAAATTGTAGAACTTTATTCTTTATAGAATTTTATTGTATATTATTGTATTATTGTATTATGTATAATATATTTATTATATTCAGTACTCAGTTCTACAATTTGTCTCATCTTCCCAATACTAATATATGTATTCGCTATGGGATGAGATGGTAAGACATTTGGCGGAAGATATTTTGGGAAAAATTATCTGAGATAGATACTCGTGCAATTATTAAATTAGTCGGTTCTAAACGTATAGTTGCTAGAAAATAAATTTTTTGTTCACTTTATTTATTAGGGGTTTCATAGGTTACCCCGTGTTTCAATGACCAACATTTTTAGTAGTTCCACCGTCACCGCCAAGCGTCGCCTCAGTCGCGCACGGCACCACGCGGCACGTCACGTGACCAGTCTAGGGTCTTAGCGGGGAACATTGGAGTGTGCTCATGGTGGTGGAATGGGATAGTGGAAGCGGAAAAGGAAGGAAGGAAACAGCTACCCGTTTGGGTATCTCTTGGCGACACTGGTGGGAAGGCGCATTCGTCGCAGCATTCGTACGACGGTGTATACATGATAACCACATATTTACACTAGTCAACAGTTAGCAGAGTTACTTTGTCTCTATCACATTTAAGGTGAATGATTGTCAATGATGCCCTTCGAATTTTTAGGTACCCGAGAGGTCAAAGCCAAACCTAACCCAGACCCAACCAAGTTTCTTTTCAAATAGCTATAGAAACTCCAAGAAAAATTCAAATACATAACTTAACTAAGGTTTGTATAGTCATTTTGAACGAATTTTGGTTAGGTCTGAGTTTGCTTTGGGATGAGGGGGGTTCTGTCCTAAACGGGAAATCTAGTGATTGGAAAAATGTAGAGTTTGTTATAGTCAGCCCAACAGTTTCCCGCAGATAACTCGCAAACCAATATCGTCCGGCAGTAACGTGTAAAGGAAAAAGTTGTTCAGAATGACGACCTTAATAACATGTTTCAAGGTCATTGAAATCGGCGAGGAATCCCCTATTCTAAATAATTACCGAATCATATGTAACTTATAGATCTTTGTATTAATTCATATTTTTTAAAATTAATTTGTGTAACTTCAATTGAAATAGATTTACGTATGTACATGTACACTTTATTGGATACTTTATTTTTTCAAATTTAAGTCAATATTTAATTCATTTACGTAGAAAGTTCTTTTTATAAGCTTAATATACAATATTCATGTAACAAAATTACATAATGAAAAAACTTCTCAAATATTGTTATTATAAATGTATAAAGTACCTTCTTATAAAGGAGGTATGATTGGCAAGAAAATTGTGAAGAAAGACATCAACGTCTTACCAAACTAAATTTCATTATCGGCTTAATTGGATTTTTAGTTGCAAAGAAATATAATCACTTTCTTAATTTGTTAATACGTAATATCATTTATAACATCATCAGATAAGTATTACCCTTTCTATGCATTTTCTATGTAGCATTAATAACGATAGCTTTGAAAAATGTATTGAAGAACAGTTAAAATTGATAGATTTTTATTTAAAATAAGGCTTGGTAATTGTGGTTTAATTAATCAGATGTTTCAAGTGCTAACCATCAAATATAATCACATTACGCAGTTAATTTTCAAAATTGCATCCAGTGTCGACAAATGAAAATTCTTAATTCTACTAGAAATCACATTTATCAGATAAACAATTATTCTAGTGTCATAATTATTATGACAATTTATTAAGTTATTATGATAATGGCTTTTAACTTTATTTAAATAATAGCACAATACGTTATGCAATTGTTATACTATTTGATTCTCAACCTTGTGCTACGATTTATTTTATGGTTACAGTGATTCGAATTTTTTTGTTGTACGTTATTTTGTAAAAGTAAAATAAAATGACTACTGGATGGCTATGTATTTTCTTATGACTACACGTAGATATTGAAAACGAAAAAATGGAATTTTATTTCAGTTTAAAAGAAATTAACATACATATTTAGTAGACTTTATACAAAACTTGTATCGCGAGTCTGAGTCAATATTATAGTGGAAGGAGTTAAATAAACCAAAATACTTATGCAAAAGAATGTTTAAATAAAAGAGAATTTTAAAGTGAGTTGTAATAATCACATTCACTACCAATAATGTCATGTAGAATATTGAAAATCTTTTAAACATCTTTATATTAATAATCGAGAGTGTTATTTTGAACTTCTATATAATTATTCTCTACGATTTTCATTTAAAGAGTTCAAAACGATTTAAATTTTTTCTATATGTGTTAGTGCGTACTAAACATAATAAACGAATCCTAACTACGACGTTCAACTGCTCTGAAATTCAATCGCGAAGTTACACAAACAGATTGAGAATGTAACTTTAGGAGGACCGCAAATGAAGTAGAAACTTCTTAATAAAATACGGTCGCAATCAAGACGATAAACCGCGCAGTGTTTCTAGGCTAGTGAATACGGTAGGTAGCAGACCTGATACAAATCTGAATTTGTTTTTCAATATTGGGTACTTGCTACACGACCACTTTACGATTCTTTCTAGCAGAAACTACTTTCAACAATATAAGGAATCAAATTGTCCGTTAAATTTCAATTGAGAAGTTATTGAACATGAACAATTCGATTTCATGTTGCAGAACGTAATGTAGCAGTAGCAAGTATTGTACAAAGATATTATCCTATATGTTTTGTGCCCCAATAATCATCATAAAAGTTTGATGGATTCTCTTTTACTGAATATGAATCTAAAATTAATTGTTTACCGTCAGTTTTCTGAAAAATTTAATTTGGAAAAGGATAAAATCTTCAAGCTTAAATACTTTTTAAACTTCAGTTACAAAAGCTATACAGGGTGTCCTAGGTTTAAAGTGCCATATTCTGTAAGTCACGACAATTTCCTTGTATATAAAGTAATATCCAGGTTATTAATAAAAAATGAGCAGCGAACAATGTTTTCCATTCTTTCCTGAAATCAAAGTATTTATTGATTTAAATTATTAATTGAAGAAAGTAAAATTTGTACGTAATTTTCGGTATCGCAATTGTAGCAAATATAGAAAATGTTTCGGCTAATGCACTTTTCATGTGGCCAATCCTTACAGTTAGTACATTGCATTCATTATGCGTTTTACTTGCTTGTGCTTTGCAATCTTCATTGCTAAACTCATTATTCCCTTTCTTATAATTGTAAAAAGCTATTCTATCCTTACTATTTCTACCCTACATTTTTCTTCATTCTTTTCTCTTGCATTTCTTTATGTTCTATTTTAATTTTTTCTTTTTCAGAAATATGTGTCAGTGTATATAATAGGCAGGATAAGTCAGGATTACTTTAGGAACGGACACATTATAATTTATAAAAAACAGCACATACCGGAAAAGGGAGTATTTATAGGTTATATCCTAAAATCAGCAGGACAAGGTACTTGAGAGTATCGAAAAGGTATTTCGTTCATTATACAGAGTGGAGCACGTAACTGCAACCACTTCGATTAGTGCATAAATAATGATTTCAGTGAAAAATATTTCAAATAAAAGTTGAATGGTTTCGTGAGAGACGTTATTTGACGTGGTTAGATTTTTTGTGTGGGAGTGTACAGACGATATATGAAGATCACATTAGTTTTTTAAAAATTGAATCACATATTGTTTTATTAGATTAGTCGAGTCAACTTGTAATTCTGTTTAAAAAGGTACCAACTTGTTAATATCAAGAAATCATTAATTTAGAAGAAATTTTAATTGCAATTATTCGAAGCTAATATTATATTATTAACTGCATTATTTATCGGAAAAACTATTGTAGGACGAATAGCCTTTGAGATATTAGGTCGTCCCATAACAACGTGCCGTTTACTCTTGTACCAAATAAATATTACAATTTCAATTTCATAAATCAGTTAATCTCACTTTCCGAAACTAACTTGAAATTTGCATTCTCTAATTTTACATTCATTATTTGCAGGTGACCATCTTATCATGATATCAAACAGTAACATACAGAAGGAAATACAATTTTTTCATCTGAGGTCTAGTTTTGAAGGAGATCAAATTTAAAAAATTGAAACGCACGTGCACTTGTATGTATAAAAAGTAGTAACTGTAGATCATGAGCAGACAAGTTAGCCAGTACCAAGGCAGAATAAATAACACGCTTGTCTCCCGAATTTTTAACGTTTTTCTCGAAAATCGAGCTTTATGTGAAAAAATTCTATTCCATATTTTCGCCCTGGTTAACTTGATATTTGAAGATTTTTTTATGACACAAAATGAGATTTACGTTTTCTTTGCAATCTAAAGAATTAATCGCGAATATAAAAAGAAATTTAATTGACTTGTAAATTTCTAAAAACTACTGAAATTGTATATATTTAAAAGAAAATTTAAATTAGAAATGATTAGCAAACAATATATTATTTTAAAACATTTTTGTTAGTATAAAGTATAGTTTAAAAATATTTATTTTGCAAACAGTTTAAATAGATAGAAGTAGTTTACACATATCGAATTTAAGAAAAAGAATTGTACTCGAACAATGTAGCCAGCTAGAATAGATTTATAACGTCATCTCTGGTGACTTTTAACATTTTAAGAACATTTTCAATGACTTGTTGTAAAGCTACAGAAATTGTCAAACATGGATATTAAAACGGTCATGTCGTGTTAAAGCTGCATTTTTTAATATTTTAAAGTACCGATAGCATTTCAAAACCAGACATGGGTTTTTCCGTGCTTCATGTACGCAACAAATATAGTCCTTGATAAAAAAGGTAGAATCCACTAAAGAAAGAAAGTTATACTTTCTTGAGTTTTTCTGCTGTGAAAATTAAGGCCTTTGGTGCACACAGACGAAATTATCCGATCGTTCTGAAATTTTTTACACATTTTATTAGGCCAAATAGGCAATTTTTTCGCACTATTAGAATTTGATAATGGAAAAATGTTTTTTTCTCTGCACCCTGATGTAGATAGATGTACACCTTTGTAAAATTAGGTAATAGATTTCCTGCCACAGAGACATGCAATTGTATTGCGACAAAATGGTTTGTATTATAATTGCAACTTCACATTAGGTACAAGATTAAACTTTTCGTACATAAATAATTGTCCACTTAAAAATTGTTACTCAAAACAAACAAAAAAAATGAAATTGTCGAATACTTAGAATAAGTAGTTTCAAGTTACATGATAATAAAAAGTTGAAACTGTGTGAATATGTATATACAATTTGCCCCAAGTAACACTTTTCACGATTTTTCGAATACTTGCAATAATCTGACAAACAAATATTTTCAATAAACATTGATGAGTTTTCGATTGGCTATACATTTCAATAAAAATGTTCGAAAAAATTTGTTTTTTAGTATTATCAAGGTCTCCTTAATTTTTTTAAATGGCACTTTGTATTTTTTACTTAACAGTATTATAGCCCATATCAAGACGAATTCAACGAACTAGTATACCATGACCTTCGGATAACCTTGAAGGCAAAGAAATGAAATTTCAACAAAGAATGACAGTCTGCTTGAATGGAAGAAAATTTTCAGGAAATAAAGTGAAATTACTCGTTAATTAGTAGGTTTAGGGCTAATGAAGGTCAATACTTTTTTACTCAGAATTCGACATTCTTCCATATTTTGGTATAAAAAATATAGTATTTCATTTAAAAAAACAAAGTCGACCTTCAAATTTCCGAAACACTTCCACCTGTAAAAAAAAATACACTAAATTGTGTACCCCTTCAGACCATGCAACTTCTGCATACAAAACTTTTTCGTGCAACGCATCCTTTGGAAGTTATATAGGTGTGCAAGTTGCGTGGACAACCCTGTATATTATTCAGTATTTTTCCACGAATTTTAAAAGAATACAGCTGCGAAAAATTTAGAGTGTAGAATATAGCGGATATAAATTTGTAATGGAATAAAAATAGCTGAAACGAAGAAAGATCTAAATCTCTAACTTCCAAATTATTCAGAATACAAAATGACATTTATAATAGTAGATACATTGATCTTACCCATGGAAAAGAACAAGGTGTTACTACACGTCTTAATATTAAGTTCGCTTTTGCATTACTCGAAGCTATAGACTTTTATTATAAAATATAATTGTTACCATACTTAGATACATACGTATCCCATTTTTATTTCTGTAAATTTAGACTGTACAAGAAAATGTGTCGTTAATGACATGTATGTTAATGCGATCTTCATAAATACACAATATATACAAAAACATAACTTGTACGTCAGTATGCGCCAACTATTGTAAGTACAAAGACATTTTTTCAAAGATGTTAGGTAAAAGAAATGAAACAAGAATTCTTCTTTGATTAAGTTGTTTCCAACGTGATTGCATCGAATCTGTTTTTATGCACCACCAAAACTACAATTTAAACAAATTTATTACATACAGTACATTTTGTAATCCGAGTGAACGTTGATCGATGAATATTCATGTGTTTAAACACGAGGTATAAAATATTTTCATATTTGATAAAATATCATCCTTTGATATTTTCATGTGCTTGCGTGTATAAGTATACATATTATTCGTTTCGAAAGCAAACGCTGGCCTGTTTCTGTATCGGTGTTGATTTTCGTATCTTTAAACTGCATACTGCATACTGCATACCGAAAATTTCAGCGTGTAATCGTGGTAACAGGAGAAATCCGGTTGCTTGAACTAAACAAAATGCGATCATAATCACGGGAAGCGTTGAAAACGAAAACGAAAACGAAAATCCGCATGCGGTGACGTGTGCATGCGCACGAACGCGTCCGCCGATAAAAGTACTGCGAGCCACGAGCTGTCGGCATTGGGGGTTCAAATCAAAAGGCATACGGCTGGCAATCGGAACACAGAGTGCGCCATTGAGATTTGTAACGCCTCACGGCTCCACCAGACGCGTTGACGGCGCTGTTTCCGTAGCTCTTTTTCTAGTCCTCCCCCTTTTTTTCTCCTTATTCTCTACAACTCGCCGTCTGCATCCCTCAAATCTGTGAACGTGTACGCCCGCCAACCACTGACTCCATAAATATGAATTCCATTTAATGAGACCGCTGTAGCACGTGGGACAGGGTTTCGTGGCCGGATGCAGTTCCGTACCGCAGATACGCGGGTCCGCACACGAGAACTCATCATAATGCGATTGAGTTCGCGCATCGTGGCATGCGCGCATTGTTATGTTACTACCAAGTGTAACTCGAGTGTCTTAAGGGTCATCGAAATCCTTCTGTCTTTACGCGGCACCCGGCACACCCGGCTATCAGTCGGCGTTGCGACGATATTTCGTCGAAACGACGCATTCTGATATCTCCCAATTACAGTATCAAATTTCTATCGCCACGCGAAATCCTCGCCATCCTCTTAATTTATCCTGTACATTATGTTTCAGACACACAACGAAAATGTAGTAAGTAGCAATACGTCGGCAGGGCCCGCACTAGGGGGGGGGGACAACTCGGGCATTTGCCCGGGGCGCCAAAATTTAGGGGCGCCATTTTGGCTTTGGCTGTAAGTGTGAGAAAAATAATGATGTTTTAAATATTCAATTAATAGAAAATTTCAGACTACCCTTGCCAGACAATTTTGCTAAAAAAAAAGGTCATTTTGTTCAGCGCGGTGCTTAGTGCTTAAAAAGGGGCGGCAATTTGTTTTTTTGCCCGGGGCGTCGTAACCGCTAGAGCGGGCCCTGACGTCGGGTGGATTGTATCAACGAGATCAAATTAATATTATGCTTGAGAAAATATGGAAGAACCTTGTTCCATTTATAATTCATAATTGTATAGGGAATTTGATTATGGGTAGGAAGCGATTCTAAGAGCCGAGAAGAAATGATAAATCACGAAACATGAGATTGTGGTTTTGACTGTTCTTTTAACCATCCAGATAAATCCGAAATTATTTCGGACAGTCCCATAATTAAGGTGTAGGCAAAGCAAATATAAAGAAAGCAAATCAGTGGACAAGTGGGGACATTTCGACTATGAACCGAGAAAAGCACAAGCCTACGATCTAGCCAAGAAAGTCGGAAATTCTGACAAACGATAAGTGATAACAGCATCCCGGGCTACTCGCAGGAATCATTCTGATCGTAAGAGATGTGCGAAATTCGTGATCGAGTTGAAAAAAAAATTAATCAGGCTTTACTAAAACTTTTGTTATCACAGGTTTTCCAATATGTGGTCTCCTTGTAGCTCCAACCGACTTGACCATTAAATGTGGGGTGTAATCGACGCAGAGGTAAATGCACAGCATCACAACTACAAATACTTATAAAGCCTACCATCACGGAGGTGATCATGAAAATGGACAAGGAAGAGGCGAAGCGAGCCTGCAACCGTGTCGTCAGATAGGGGAAATTAAGGGGAGCGCAGTTACCCTCCCTCTGCTATTACCAGGTTGGTCACGACGCAGACGCAGACGCAACGCGAATTGAATGCGTCCCAGTGTCACCAAGTGATACCCATTTGGGTATCTGTTTCCTCTCCTCCTTTTCCCCTTCCACTATCCCATTCCACCACCATGAGCACACTCCAGTGTCTCCCACCAAGACCCTAGAGTGGTCACGTGACGTGCCGCGTGATGCCGCCAGCGACTGAGGCAACGCTTGGTGTCCCACTCAATTCCCGTCGCGCACGCGCAACGTGTCACATATTACTCTGGTCATTAGAGTGGGGGTCATTTTCCCGACCTGGCAACACTGGCGCGTCCATCGCTTCACGACCGGTCCGTGGCGGAAGCGTGGGGATGCTTGCCGCCGTGGAATAGAGTAAGTCAGAGTAAGTCAGAGCGTGAGAGAAACTTTGATTTGACGATACCAGAGTTTCCAGATTAGGGGAATTGACTCGAGTTGAGGGGAAAAAGACACGCTCTCTCTCTCTCTCTCTCCCTCTCCCTCTCCCTCTCCCTCTCCCTCTCCCTCTCCCTCTCTCTCTCTCTCTGCCAGTACCGGATTAGCCACGTGACATTCTGACACATGCACGACAGGACGAAATGCAGTAATCTCACTTTTAAAACGAAACAAAAATAAACTTGACAGTGCTTCGTATAGACGAGTACTAGACACGGTTGGAGCCCCTCAATCGCTTGCTCCCCCCACCAACTTTTCCTTCGTCGCGTGCGCTGGTATCTCGTGTCTTCGTTACCCCGCCGTACATGCATTCGTAGCTACACGCGAAGCGCGTCCGTTCTCCATGGTAACAGCGCTTACTGGAGGTCGGGCGCTACGATGGGGACGGTTTTGTCTCAATTGAGGCAAATGTGACCAGCATTGATATAGATTAATTGCCTCAGCTAAAAATATTTGTAAAATTTTCGAAAGAATGATTAATGCTAGACTAATTTCGAGTCTTGGATCAAGACACTTGCATTCCAACTTCCAATTTGCTTTTAACAAATTCCGCTCTACGTTGGATCGCCTAACTATCCTTCATAAATTTATCTGTAACGCATTCGCTAATAACGAGCACCTTACAGCCATCAACCTGAACATTGAAAAGGCGTATGATATGGTATGGAGAACAAGAGTTCTACACATTCTTGAGCATGAAATTGGAACAATGCTATTGGAAACAATATGCTAGATTTTATACTCAACTTTCTTACTGACAGATACCCAGGTAAAAGTACAGAACACAATTTCTAACAAAACGTATATACAAAATGGAATACCTCAAGGCTCTGTAGTTAGCGTTGCCTTATTTATTATTGCTTTTGACGAAATTTTCTCTAACTTAAATCCTCCAATCAAAGGCTGTATGCGGCGCAGTGGAATAGGCCTACAGGAAATACCACTGACAAAAAAAAACGCATTGTCAATAGTACCTCTGGGTAATGTGGAAACCTATTACGGGTGTCACCTTGATGCGCCACGCGCAGTTCATATGGTACGGGCCTGAGGTGGCTCGAGAACTAAGACAGTCATGAGAAGCGAGACACGCGGCCGGGCCAAGGGGGCGTAGCCCTCGAAAATGCCTCGGAAATTGTTATTAATTACGAAGCCTGTCTTAAGTTGCAGTGCAAAAAACGGGTTTTCCCGGTCGGGGCTGGTGGTGGTTCGGTGCAGTGTCGCCAGAGTAAGACTTGTCTCCCATTCTATTCTTTCCTATGTACGACGCTATTCCCCCACGCTTCCATCACGGCTCAATCACGTGACGCGTTTCGTTTCTGTCGTGCACTTAGGCCCTATATGTATATTTATAGACCCGGCATAGGTATAGGATATGCATAGGGCACAGTGTTCAAAGATAACGGAGTATTGGTGCCCACAACTGTCGTTACAAGATAATTCAAAATGATAGATAGTGTATTCGACATGTATTGTTCTTACTAAGTTTTTTTTTAAAATAAAGTAAGTTGTTTGAAAATAACTACAGATTTCATATTATCACAATCTACATTAAAATTTAACTTTTTCCAAATTATAATTGACAAACTGAGTTAGCACTATTAAAAATAATAAGAGTAAAGTAAAAATGAACAAGTAATAAAATAAAATATTTATACAGAATGAGATACGGCGACGACTCCCCTACACTTTAGCTTCGTGGTACTGCGACTTCTCATCAGACTAAGTTCGTGCATGTGTTGCAATGTCATATGATTAATGCGATATGTACTGATAGAAAGATTCCCCTGATCTGGCGTCATTGGTTCGGTGATAAGCCCGAGTAGTCCGGAAATGACAGTCGAGTTTTTAGTGCTACAGGGCGCCCAAAAATGTTGTAGTTCATTGAAAGAGAAGGTTAGTGGGGTTATTTGAAGTAACTTTTTCCTTTACGAAAATGTTTCCCGCGGTTTTGTTTAGAAGTTATTAACGAAAAACATGGACCAATTAGAGCGCGCCTACAGCGGAGAGATTGCGGCTCGGCGACGGATTTTTTCTGGCAATTTGTTTTTCCTTCTTTGTTTACAAAAGATATTTTACCGTATGACATTGCACGACGTACATACATATTGTACATATACTCTAACTTGTTCCACAAGTTATACTTTTCTCTACTGTTCTCATGTAAACATATTTTGTAATATTAAGGACGCTTTTCTAATACATGAATTATATTTAAAAATATTATAAAATTATATGTAAAAAAAGGCTAAAATGACATGATATAGTATACAACAGCTTGTATGTCGTTTCTATAGCCATTTAAAAAACAAACCAAAGTATTTCCTAAAAAATGTGTAAATACTTTATACATTTGTGATTTATAACTTTTATGTAATGGTATAAATATATTGGACTAATAAATAATAAAATAACATAATGTATCGCATTGAGCTCAATGTTTACGTACGACAATTTCATTGAGAAATAAAGATTTTTAAAAGTATTAATCCGTTAAAATTTGATAATCAATAATTAACGATGTGTCTTCTTCGCGTGATACAACTGATGAAACAATAGGAACGGTAACATACAACGTATCTTTTATTATCCATGCATTCTCAAGTAAAATACGAAATTGTTGTTCATACTTTCTTTTTAAGTAAACCAAAATTATTAAAGCGTATTATTACGATTAAAGATTTTCTGTAAATCCTGGATTTTCTATATGTTCGGCAAACCAGTGAAACACCACAGAACATAGTTAACGCCAATAGAATTTGAAGAACGAGTGCGAACTTATACCCAATTAAAATGATTCCATACTGCATATAATTAGAATATTGTTCAATGGGAACGCCACTCGATGCATATATGTTTACATGGTACTGGAATACGCGAAAAGTGGCATTATATCATCACGTTGAAGCGTATCTGATATCTCGTGAGTGCCATTCAAAACCCTCTGATTGTCGAAGGAAAAGGCAGAATGATAACGATTGGTTTTAATCACGAGTTTCCACTTTAGACTACAATCGATATGCACGGAACAGACACAGTTTTGAACTGAACACTATTGAATCAAGTACAGAAGATATTGTTACTTTAAGTATGTTACCTCTGTAACAATTAAAGTTTTGGTAATTAAGAAATTACTTAAAATCTACTTGTTTCAACATTGTCGAATAAATATACGGCAACTTTAAACATTTCATACACATACGTTGCTATTGTTATATTAATAACACCACCTTTAATTCTATAAAGTACTAAAGTACAGTAGCAATAATAAGATAAAAATGAAGCGATTTTTTTGCATTTGTTTTGTTAATCGAAATTGAAATTTACGCCAGAACTTCTTTTAACGGTTTCTAGAAAGGAAATGTGGTTAGAGTTTGCCTCAGATCTCTAATTATAAAATTTAATTGAAAAATATTGGGCAAAATTGAACTATTAAAGGTGTTGCACTTATTTGCAAAATTGTTCAAACATGTTTAAATGTTCATAATTTTACACAAAAGCACACCGTTACATTGTTGTTATCATTGTAGGAATGATATCAATGATCAATGATCAATGATATCATTTCTGTAGCTTTTGTAGTTAGGGCAAAGAAAGTTCTAAAAGTAGCAAATTTTTGAAAACTAAAAGTGACAGAGAAAACCGTTGTTTTGGAATCGTGTTCAGCGCATCAAAATCTATAAAATTTGCCTTGTCGTTATCGAAACGCAGAAAAGAATTGTGGTACCAATTGTGGTACTCTCTTATCGTAGGTATATTTAACCCCTTGCCGCTCACATTTGTCTTAAATTTATCGCCCAAAAGATGTACAAATTTGAAGTAAACACGAAACTATCCAACGAATTTGTAGAGACTTTGAATGAAAATTTGTAGAGACATTGCCACAGGTACAATGCTTATTTGGCAAAAAATATTTTTTAAAAAGTTGTTAAACATTAAGTAATATGGGCTAATCGGAAATCTCTGTTTTCTGCCCATTTTTTATTTATAGAAGCATACAACAAATCCTTTAATAGATTTTGGTCTGGCACTGATCGTTTTGGCAAGGTATAATATTGAACTATTTTTGTGTAAAAAATCTTGAGACCGTTCCTGACCCTTTCGCCGCAATTTAAGTTTATATATCAACTTTCAGAATTTCCAAGATTGAAACGTGCGGAAGTTACGGTGTATTTGATATTGTAGGTGAATTTTTTAGGAATATTTCCAAATAATAAAGGAAAATGTGAAATGCATATAATTTATTAATTCTTTATGTATAAAAAAATATTTATTAACAATTTCTTTTGTTATATAAATTATTTTTATAACGCTCATTAAACCACTGTCAGAAAAATGCCTGTTGACATAAAGAAATTATTATTAAATTTTTTTATTTAAACAATTAATTCTAACTAACTATTTCACATTTTTCTTCATTATAAATGATATATCCCTAAAAAATTTCACCTGAAACATCAAATAATCGTGACTTCCACGCGATTCATTCTTGGAAATTCCGAAAGTTGATATTTAAGTTTAAATTGCGGCGAAAGTATCTCGAAGTATCTCATGATTTTTTGCACAAAGTCAGATCAATATTACAATTTGCCAAAACGATTAGTTCCAGATCGAAGCTTTTCAAAGGATTTTTTGTATTCCTCCATAAATATAAAATGAGCGTAACGCAAATAGGCTTCAGGTTAGTCCATATTACTTAATGTTAAACAACTTTTTTTAAAAAATTTTTTTGTCAGTTAATAGTTGAAGCTATTTGCAATAACCCATATGATTTGTAGACCCCTAAGCATTCAATTATAGGCGGAGTAATTACATAACTATCGCACTGAAAACTGATGAATTCCCAGGAGCGAAAAAATGGTTATATACCATACGTATATCTCCGTAAAAAAATTTTTTTTAATCGGACTTTGGCGCATTATGCTCTCACTATTACGCTATACAAAAATAATTTCTTTCTTATAAAATTCGAACATTTATAAAATGGATTTTTGTGGGGTGCTCACCTCAACTATGTGGGGTGCTCAAAACACCCCACGATATTAAATTCTAAGGAATTCTGAAATGCAGTTGGCTACAATTGCGCGTCACTGTCTATCTTTCAATTAGAGGTTATGGTTTATGTCATTATACTCAAAACTATTCTACCCCTTATAGTTTTTTTTTAGAAGGGAAATTATTGAGAAGGGCGCTGTGAACACACCAAGTACGTAGTGGAAATTAGAACGTTTGAAACCTCAAGTGAAAGAAAAAACCTCAATGAAAAATATTCCCAGATTCCTGAAGGAGAAGACAGCCAAGTATGTCAAAGTATCAGAGACGGAAAGTAAACCTGTTCCAAAACCTCCAATTCCACGCCCAGCTCGCTCTTCCGGACGTTGTGTAGTTTGTCCCAGGAAGCATAATAAAAAACTAAACTTTTTTGCTGTAAATGTGAAAAATGTATGTGTCTGTCTCACATGAAATCGATTTGTGAAACTTGTTTGCTGAATGAGGAAGGAAGTGGCTCAACTGATAGCGAGCGATACCTACTGTCATTTATTTGTTCTTATAGTATTTGTTTGAATGTATTCTCCATTTTGGTTCTTTTGTGAATGTTATAATCATTATTTCAATGATAGTGATGATGTTTATGTCAAATGATTTGTTTGTTGAACAAGATGTTAATTTATTTTTAAAGAGGAATAAAGACTTGATTTCACAAAATGTATTATTATCACATTTTTTCGTTTGTTTGTAAAGATCTAATAAGTCTAGAGATGATATGCAGGTGATCATTGTGAGCACTAATTTATACTAGCATACCTGGTTAAGGGTAAGGGGTTACACTTCATTGTGTCTGCTACATACTTAAATGACTGAGACATGTAGAAATTTAAAAAATGATTTAAGTAAATTTCGGATGCAATAAACTATCATCTCATTATTACTTAATTTCAGTTTTCAGAAAAACGCGTAGCCTTTAATATATGAAATTTGTTTATATATTACTTATCGCAAAAAATTATTCTACTTACAAGTTCCTGTTCTATGTAAGACTTCGAAAATAACAGTTTCTTGGACATTACCACATTGGCGATGTAAATACATACCTGTAACAAACAAATGTTCACATTATTCATTCCGAAAATACATGTATTTTTGTATTTTACTGTTCAATACATATTTGGAATTGTTAATTTAAAAAAGAAACTGCAATATTTCAAGTTTAAACGACTTCCTTGAAACAAGATAGTTTCGTATTACATTATTAATATGAAAGTGAATGTTGATATCGCCTAAGGGTTGTCGATGCTCAACTGGTCAATTTCGACATTAACGAATCTTGACCTCGTCGAGATAAAATATAATACCGTTGTTCCGTAAAAAGTTTATTTAATCAACAAAAAACACGATCAACTAATTCATGAGTGACGCACAGCAACTATATGGTATATCGCGGTCGGAACAGTCCGTCTTGTTCAAAGTTGTCTTTGATTCTGATTCTCGTCTAGGTGCGCTGCCTCGAAGTGCCCTTCGTTCCACCCCCCTTGATGAGGAAAAACTTGACGCGGAGGTGGAAGGCTCCCCTCCAAGTCCCAATGGAAATTCCCATTTTATGTCGGTACTTCGAGACAGCGCGAAAACAGACCCCAAATGGCCGCATCTGTTTGGGCTTAAGCTAAGGGCCGCGCTTGCCTCGCTGACCTGACCGTCGTCGGAGACGGTGACTGGGCCTTGATGGTGGTCATAAACGGGACTCGAGGGTCCCTAGTGGTAAAACACTATTTTCTTTAAAAAAGGTAGAAAATTTGTGGTAGGATGGTCGGCCTGCGTGTACCCCAGAAGTCGCGGAATTACGGTAAGGGTCCGTCTTTGTTCGCCCGGGTGCCTTATGAAGTACATGGAAATACCGTTGAGGGTCACGACTCAACAGTGAAAATGAAATCGATGCCAAATTTCGTGGTTATGCTTTTTATCTCGAAATTTTCAAATCTAGGAGAAACTCTAATTACGCAACACGATGTAATTTTTTCGATATATGTTGAATATATTATGTAGAAACGGGATAGTTTAACGAAATGTGCAATATTGACAGACTTACAATAACTAACTAATACAATAACAATAACAAGGAATTTAAGAAATTCCAGATATTAAAAAAGTACACTGACGTAAACGCGAATCCAAAACGCAAGCGTAATATATCATAGTATGACGAACACTGTTCTCTGAAATTTCAGTTTTCCTTTAGTCGTTTCAAGAGCGATAAAGGCATTTTAAAAAATGTTTTACTTTAAGAAACTCGACTACACCACACAAAGTTAAAGACACTACCATTTAATGGCGCATAAAGTCGTACCCTGACATTTTAACGAGGGTCGAGACATGGTCCGACATATGCTTTATATTCTTACAATGGACACTGCTTACTGTTTGTGGAATTTTGAAACTCTCGAGTCACAAGTTCCTAGACCAAACATTTAAATTCTGACAGAAGCTTTGCCTACGATTTAATGACTTTGAAGTGCCGTTTCAGCATGGTACGTATGTAATCGAATATTCCTATGCATACAAGGTAATTTTTATATTTATGCAGGATGCCTAAATCCCATGGTTAAACGTACGAAAAGCGCGGATGTAACCGCCAGAACATGTATGGTAAAGACGCAACAGCCGAAAAACAGTTATCTGTTTATTCTGTATCTGTTTATTTCTATTACTAAGTTGTTGTTCGTTGTTACGAGCCTGATCCTTATTTTACTCTACCCACGTAGATCGTTTGGTTAAAATAAGGAAATCCTACATTTATATTATATAGTTAATTAGGAATTTGAACAATATAATAAATGTTTCCGTAAGATGTCATCCGTGATTCATGATTGTTCTGCTTCATGTAAGAAGAACCTCAGGATGCCCGCCATGTTTTTGAGTAAAATACTTTAGTAGATTCCTCGTTCTTTTTTAATGTTTTGTATATCAAAACTTGTAAGTATTACAGACAGTTTTGAAACATATTTGAAATATGTTCGCCATATTATGTACATATAAAATTGGTGTTGGACAATGATATTAACGTTTAGACATTTTGAAACGCAGCATTCCGTAAATCGATCAGTTAATTAAGTAATGTAATTCGGCCTAGTATGTCAAATTAATAACTAATAAGGAAAATATCATCATTTCATTAATCAAATAAGATGTTATTAAAAACAATTGCAACAAATTCGTTGGATTCAAATAACTAATAATACCACAATTACTGGTACATATGATCCGTTTTTGTGTCTTCGTGACAAAAGTACAACCCTTATGCAACTATCGAATTTGATTTGAATTTATCAAAACATTTCATTATTTCATATGAATTGTTGAATCTTTCTGTATTTATGTCATATATTCTCTATTTTTACGAAACGTTGCACAGTGTGCAATATGCTTAAAAACTGGCCAAACATTAAAAACACGAGAATAACGTTAAAAACCTTTCTAAAAATACCGTGTATTCAGATTTTTGAGGTCGCTGATCACGAATTTAATGTTAGATTAACATTTTAATTAACGGTTGGCGAAGAAAAAATTAAATTTTTATCAAAAAAGTTATTGTATATATTTATGTAAGAATATAAACATTTTTCTATCAATGAAGATTTGTTTGAACATCAAATTAAACATCAATGTTTTAAACAAATGTTCATACATAAAAAAAGTCTATATTTTTATAATTGTAAAGTGTACAAAACAAATCAACAAAATGATAAATACTTCTTCAAATCTGCTTATTTCTAGTATGTTTCATCCTAAGAGTCAGAATCGATACATCGATTTTCTACTGATGCATCCGTTAGCAGTTGTAAAACTTTAGATAGTATTTTTTTCTTAGAGATTTCATGGTGATTATGAATCAATGGAATATATGGATCCAAATCCAAATGTACCATCATCCTGTGAATTATGTCCTCATTTGTTTTAATCCGTAACATCTTTCGACCATATTCTGCCCTATATTGTTTAACTAATTCGTTTGAAGTATCCCGAATTTTTCTGAATAGGCACCGATCGGTAAGATGCAGATTTTGACTATCGATGGTCCATGCATCAAAATTATGTGCATTGGTGGTGGGATGTAGGACCAAAGATATAAATTAACGAATAATTTTCGAATGATTTATAATTGATACACTTGAGGCGTTTCGAACGATCCAACTTTCAGAAACAAAGATTCATTTGAAACTCGTGATCAGCGACTTTAAAAAATTTCCCTATAGGATGCATTGAATAATACAGCTGTTTTATTAAAAACATTAAAAATAAATATAAAATTGCATAAGTTTCCTTATATATTAGGTTGAGGATGCCTTTGCGATAGCAACATAGAATCCTCAACTTAAAAATATTTACATATCGATACCGATTTGTCAATTTTTATTAAAGAAACAACCAAATTATTATGATACATATGTTGTTAAATATATAGGGATGAGACTCCAGGAGAGATTCGACTCTAGTTATATCCAACCCGAAGCACACAATTGTATTGTCATCCTGCTGTCTTGCATTTAACACTAACACATTAATAACTTTTTTTGGCGTAAACATACTCAAGAATTTCTTTTAGAATATTGTTACAGACATATTCACAAATACTTTCCATGCAAAACGAGCATGCGTTTTTGTATTTCTTCTTCGTTATTTAAGTTGAAAGTCTGACAAAATAATTTTTCTTTATGAAACCGTACATTTTATACTATATACATGCTCATACATGGTCACGAAAGTAATTTTAACATTAAAATTGCATTATTTTGTCATCAAGGAACAATTTTCTATAACAAAATTATGTTCCAAAGTATACAGATTTAACACAACATGAAAAAATAAGTATTACAGTTCACATTATTTGGAGGAAGGAAATCAGGACTAAAGGTATAATTTAGCAATGTTAAAATCTTTTTTGAAGTAAATTCTTACTGTTCCTTATAGTTTGAACTACCTATTACTTAATGATATCTCAACTCAAATGAACAATACTATCCGTTACTTCGAAAAATTGTCCTATGACCAGCTTTTGGGCGTTATTGCACACTGTGCGTTGTAGCCTAGTGGATCAAATCCAAGGTTAAAAGATCACATTATGCAAAACCAGGCTGGATGAGCCGCGATTATGAGAGATACCAAAGTTTGCGTCGCTGATAGAGATCGAAGCAAAGTTCCGCAACATACACCTTGAAACCTGATAAAACGCGTAATCAGTTTTCCTTCATGTAGGTACGTCGACACATTAAGGGACGTCGCCCTATCGAACTAACTTTCTTGAAAACTTCCGCCATTTTTCCAGCGGATTCTACTTTCTTTCTCTCTCCTTCTCCCGTTTCCTTCTCCTCTCTGGTTCTGTTTTGCTCTTCTTCTCTTTTCCTCTTTCCACTCAGGCCGATGCTTCGCGTTGATATTATTGACATCGTGCGCAATAATTACAGGATGAGTTGTGGGTTTACTTCGCCACGTGGTGATCGATTAAGTCGTCGATAGCTTGTAGATACGGAACAGGAATTATTTTGAAGGAAAATCGAGCGAAACGAACATCGACCAATTTCAACTTTTAATAAACTACTCCGGACGGTCGGATAGCAGAATTTCTGGAGTGCGAATCATCGCATAAGAAAATAAAAAATGATCAAGCGTAAATCGCAACATTTGTTTGCCGATCTGTTTAGATTGTCATACATCATACAGTGGAATTTCAAACAAAGATTGCAAAGTGCATGATTATGCATTAGATACGTTCGACGTTATTATTGTATTCCCATGACAATTAATAATACACTGTAATTTTAATGTCGTTACTGTTCCAGGCTCGCATATGTAAATTCCCTTTAGTTAGCATGGTTATTGTAACTGTAGTTTACCTACCTACCGTCCGCATATTTTGTAAATAGTCCGCATTGTTGGAGTATTTTTATCATTACTAATTTTTAATTGCTCAAATATACATGTATGCCTACCAGTCTCCCGAAATGGTTTAATTATCTATTTTAATTATTTGTGTTAAGTGAGTATCAGTAAATTAAATGTATCTAAATATGGTCGTCATTACCGCGAATCATACTGAAATCAGACTGAAATGTATACAAAGGAATATTTACAAACACTATTTACTTATTACTTTTGTTACTTATTACTATTTACTTTTGTTAGCATTAATTGCAAGACATAGGAACTATATAAGAATTTATTTCTCTTCATAGAGGTTTAATTCAATTGTAAGATGTGTGTTCATGTTCATGAATATTCGTGGTCTAATTATTACCACCTACGTTGAATATTAATAGTGTCCAATATTAGTATTTCAACATTATATTAATAGAAGAATTACTTATTAGAGCTAACATTCTGCTACACGGAACTCGCAAGGAATATTTTGTTCGACTATTACACATATGTAGCTGATTTTTTATTTCGGTGACAATTCGGCTCCAATATTCAAATAATTACACTTTTCGATGTAATGACAAAAGTTTTCCCAATATTTCTAGTCAAGCACCATCAAGCTTAATATAAATATTAATGAAATGCTTTCTATTTACTGTAGTTTATCGTAAATATAGTAAACGACGGTACAGTTATTAGGAACAACTATAAGGAACTTTGAACATTATAGTTCGTGGTATTCACAATTTTTTGTTTATACCTATTAAAGCTATACCCTCACTTTTACTATTTTTTTTTTTTTTTTTTAGTCACCTTATAAATACTTGACGAAATCCATTGAATTCTTATCAATAATAGTTAAGCAATGAGTATAAGAGAATTATTTTGTCAATAAAAACTAGAAAATGACTTATCGAACAAGTGTCTCAGAGAGAATATGAAAAAAATCAATTTGAAAAAAACCTTTTGAATTGGTCCAATAATACCGAAATAACATAACACGATGACAGTAAGTAATTTTTCCTGTACGTATATGTATTGGCAGAAAGTGAATGGTGAAATAATGTTATATTTACGGAGGAGCATTGGAAGATAAACATTAAAATATATGGTATTGGAATGTAAAAAGTTAGAGGGAGGCAACGCGGGGATCGAGGATATAGTCCGTGACAGGAGAAGCAAAGAAGCAACAAAACCGCTAAGGAAAATAGATAAAAAAAGAAAACATGAAAAGTTAAACCTGCCATATATGTACAATAGGAGGACGTCTTTGTTTGTGACTCCTATTTGCTTAAAGTAAATTAACATTTCGTAATTAGCGTGTCATGCACATAAGTAACTTATTTTTTGTTACAGAATAAATAAAGAGCTCTGGGCAACAAACGGTCAGCTCGATTTTGACGTGACTGTAAAAGAATAAATTCTTTCGATAGTTTGGTGCAACAAACGGTCATATCATGGGACGTTTGTGACTGGTTACAGAAAAACAGAATGTTTACAGAAAAAAAAATGAATGAATGTTTTCAGTCGCTCTGACTGTTTGTTGCTCCGAACTATTCCGAAAATCTAAGTGGGCAGACACGTCGAAATCAAGCTGACCGTGTATTGCCCTGAGCTCTTCAAATCGATCACGGGGTATACAATGGATCTAGCAATAAAATAACGGTTAATATTTTCTTATTATTATTAAATATTCTAGATTCTTAAAAAATATAATTTCGATTAGATAGTAAAAAATACGTATAACAGAAAAAAGAAAAATGATTATGACTTCATACAATTTTGTTATTTGTTCCTGACGGTTCTTTTTTGAAGAAATTAAATTTGAAAACTTATCGAGTACGCGTTCTTTTGAATGGGAATCGGTGGACCCGTTTGTTGATAAACTACGTGTTCTATTTCTTGTCAAATTTCATTGCACGTGAGCTTTACGGACTTTTGAAATCGATGTTCTCAAAAATACAGTTTTGATTGAAAATACTTTCTTCGAATTACTTTCGTCAGAGGATTAAATATTGCAATAACATTTGACTCTTATAATTCTGTAAAATTTTAGTAATTCAGGAATTTTTATTATTTATATTATTGCAGTGTTTTGATTATTCAAGCCAGGTATTTTCTGTGATATGTAGGTTAAGTGAGTTGATACCTCATACCTAACCTTTCATAATTTCATCCAATTAAAAATATTTGCACTGATTCGCTGTATGCATCGCAATATTATTACCTATACTAAAAATTATAATTACTATTTACATTTTGTTTTCTACACTTACCAATATAACTGTTAATCGATTAATTTAATATATTTTACGCCAATCACTTGATTTAATAAAACATTCATATTATTATTGTCGTAGTATCATTACATGTATACGCCCGTAATGTAATATTATCATATCTATTAATTTTGAAGATACCTTCTCAACTTTCTTGACTTATGGTGTAATCACTCTAATTTAATTAGCAATGAAATTATATTCATTCATATGAGTAAATATTGCAGATTTTCATTTCTTCTGCACTGAATATGTTCTCGAGCAACCTACAAACCACCATAATTTCTTCTTGATAACTCGTAATTAAACGGTCGATACTCTAATTTTTCTCGCTTCATACCGGACTTTTAACCCCGGCTTACCCTATATCTTTACAGTCAGAATTTTAATGAAATGTTTTTAATGATAATATATAACATAGTTTGTTGAAAAATATTTTACATGTACATTTTTTATCTGTTCCAATTCATAATTTGTAGAGGGAGGAGGGAGGGTGTAAGCAGCCTTCAAAAGTAGGGCCCCTAATTTAGGGGTAAGAAGTATATCTGACGAGATATAGATACACAGGTTGTTTTGTAAAGTGTTGAATATCCGACCAATGGGTGATTCTACATGCGAAAATAATGTTTGAAAAAGGGGATCTTTTGATATGACAGGAGTACGGGAATAATTCATACACATTAGTACACGTATTTGGCGAATTTTTAAGACCGCTTTTTGAGGAAATGAGTTTTCAAACAAAAACCTATTCTTCTGCTTTTCGATTTATTTATACACGTAGAATCACACACTGGAAGATTGTACCGAAATACGCGAAACATATTTTGTATATAGGTATAGGTTTAGATAAAATATAAATGTTTTAATAAATTACTGTGTCGTATTGAGTTAAAATATTTGGAATGTATCATACTGAATTAAATTTTAAAAAATAAAACTTTATTTCGATGAACAGGAAAGTGACGTGAGAGCATTAAAGAAAGGAAATGAACGCACTCAACAACTCATTACAATACAGAATGATGAATTGCAAGACAGACTCGTGATGAAGCTAAAGAATCGATTGTACCACTTTGTACAAAAGAGTAATTGAGGAGCTGTATGAAACTAATGAGTTCCACATAACACATGAACAAGAGAAATGAATGCTTTTTGAAAGGAATTGGGACGTCATAAACTGCACTTTCAAGTTTTACACAAGATACTAGTCAACTAATTAATAATGAGTTTATGTTAACTTTTGGAAGTAAATATTAGTAACAGATTTATTGTATTGTTTGACGTTTGACCATTCTTAATGACCATGTAATGAAAATGGGCCTATGCTTCACCAACATTAAACACTTGAATTTCTAATTTTCCAACATAACAATCAGACAAAAATTTTGTATTCAGATGGGTTGCGTTGCGCCTATGTACATGTATATAATTTTCGTAGATTTGTCTATAAAAAGTTAACTATGTGTAATTGTTTAAACGTGGTTAGATTCACGCTAGAGTCTAATAGTACATTGCTATTTTTAAAATATTTATTGGCATTGTCACTTTTAAAATTTCATAGTATTTTGAAAAAATAGGGTAAGGGACCCAATTACTGTGGGGGTGTCAATTACATAATGAATATTAAACAAATGATATATAACATATATATTAACTGATTTTAATAAAAAAATTTAATATCTCTTTTTTAATATTTGTTATGCTTTAAAAATAAGTATAATTAATATAAGAACAGTAATTGGCACCCCCACAGTAATGATTTACAAATAAGTATAGTTAATATAAGCACAGTAACTGGCACAGTACTTGGGTCCCGTACCCTAGGTCTGGTTTGGGGCGAAAACAGATATGCATACATAGTGTCGTTTTGTAGTATGATTTATTGATTTCCCTTGTGGATTACATGGAGCTAATGAATATGAAACTCTTAATTTTGAAAATAAAAATTTTTTTAATATAAAAATTTTCAAAAGCTGAGAGTGATGAAGACGAAGAGTTTGTAGACTTGTATGCACAGTATTTCAATCTACAAAAATTATCTATTGGTTATCAAAACGCAAAATTAGTGGATATTTTCCAAATATACTCTAAAATATACATATTTTATGTAAACAAGTCGAACTTAAAGTAGAACATTTTGTACACTTTCTGTATTGGACACCTAATCAAAAGTGAGTACACTTAAGGCCACGACTGGTTTTATAGCATATCATATTAACGGCATCAGACCAACGTCGACATATTCATATTATTATGTGAAGCTTAAACATAAACACATCCACCTATCCATTGCAGCTTGATGCTGATCATCCTTCGAATCGCCTCAAGAACGCAAAATATAATATTTTAGCAATTTAAATGAGCATAACTGAATTTATGTAACGCTAAAGATGAGGTACAAAACACGTTATACATTAATAATGAAATAGCTGTTTTACCGAAAAACTAGAATATTACCTTAAGAAGTTGCCTGTCATTAATTATTCATTAACCTTTTACCTGTTTCCCATATGAAACACACCTTAAAAAATTGGTTCAAGTATCCAAATACTCGATTTTAGGTAAGAAACCTTTTTCTCTGTTGAAATGAAGATTCAAAAATATTCCTGTATTTTTAATAATCATTGCGAGAATTGTTGATTTTTAATGCTTTGAAGTTTTCAAAATGTCCAAAAAACGCCAACTTTTGGTGAGATAGTAGAATAACAAAAAATTTGTATTGAAATTGTTGTCATTATAAATACATAATATGTAACTCTAATACAGAATTGTTTCACAAATTATTGAAATAAATACACGTTACATAATTAATTATTTATTTCACGTTTATACTCAAAGTCTGCCAATATTCCACATTTGCAACACGATAAAAAAGGGGTAAGTATTCAAATTAAAAATTTCTGTTTAGTATGTAGACTGAATAAAAGCAAAAAAAAGTTATTGAGAAATTTTTTAAACGTATTGAAATTAAGGAACCGGAATAAAGTGTTAATCTGTAATCTCCATAAACAATGAAATGCTTATCTTTAAACTTTAGTTAAACACATTTGGTTCTGTAACGCGCATTTTATGTTTCAGTTTTTCATCCAAGTAACTTATGCTAGTGATCTCTAAGAATACTTGTGTGTAAATATTGTTAATTTTCTGGTATTGATGATATGTACGCTTAACATTTTTTTGTTTCCAACAGATATTACATTAATCTTGTAAACTTTCATCAGAGTCAGCATGCAACTCAAAGGGGAAATTTTTTTCCGCAAAACTAGTACCAGTTTTGTATTTAGATTTTATATCAAAATCGCTTCATTACAGTTAGTAGGTCATTTCAGAAGTTCGCGCCGTTTATTGCTCTGCTATTTAATATTGTTTCTCCCCACTTCTTTGACCAAAATATTACCGAGTTATTGTACAATTTCTGACGAAAGTACCCTATTACCATACTTTTAAATGTTTCTTTTCATGAATTCTTTTATAAAAATAGATGATAATACAATGGGTTAACGATTTGAGAACATGATGGATTAGGTGAACTTTTCTCACATTTTGTTGCAACACAAAACGACTCCAACATAATACTGTGAAATCGATTACTTTATAACTTCACCATCGGCGATTTTGTTCTAATTCAAATATGTTGTAGTCTATGTGAAATTAGGGGTGGGGTGGTGGGGTTAAGTCATCATTTTGCCGGTTTAGAATTTGTTTCAAAATTACAGGCCTTCTAAGTTTGCAATTTCACCCATTTTGGCAAAAACGGCCTTCACTTACGAATTTTTATCTCCGGAACTATTTGTCTGATCGAGTTAAATTTTTTGTTATATTCAAAAAGGATTGGGCTATTGTTAAATAATTTGTTCAACCTCGATAATTAACTTTATAATGTCGAGAAACGTAAACGAATTCTTTTTTGAATCCCTTGAAGTTTTCCCATCAAAATGAGCCCTTCGAAAAGATGGAGACTTGAAAATCGACGTCTCAATGAGCTGGGAAAGGGCGCGGTGCCACAACAGTTTCACGAAACTGTCTACTTACAAATCTAATCTAATCGGTCTAATTACAAATTTTAAAAAAGGTTCTTTACTAGTGGCTTTCTGTATCTCTGTATTATCCGTTTTCAGTAATGTCCAAATTTTTGGCGTATTTCCTAGGACCCAAACAAGTTTTATGATTTTATTAGTTTCAAACTGATGACCAAACGAATGCATCTCTTTCGCGTCACTTCAAGGATAAAAAAGTTAATTAAAAAGGTGTCGTTAGTCAAGAGTGGTTACTAATGTAGTTCACGAGGTATAGGTTGGGGCATTTAGTCGTATACGAGGTCTGCTGGTATTGCTTTGAGACCAGCGGTATGGGCAACCGACCATAATAGCGAAGCGCACGACTCGCCTACTTGAAACGGGGGTACACCGCGTCCTTTTCCAGTTCATTGTGACGTCACTTTCCAAGTCTCCATCTTTTTGATGAGCTCATTTTGATGGGAAAACTTCAAGGAATCTGGTTACATTTTTTTCAAAATTTGAAAAATCTTGGCCCGTGATCGAAGAAAATACAAAAACAGAATTCGTTTACGTTTTTCGACATGACTTAACCCTTCCCCCCCCCCCCCGTAATTTCACATAGACTACAACATATTTCAATTAGAACAAACTCGCTGATGGTGAGGTGAAGAAGTCATCGATTTGATTTCTATATGATAATCTATCTTTGTCCATTTCAGAAGGACGCGGACGCCCAGAACGAGATTCGCTTTCTGAATGTACATACATACAGAGCAATAAGACAGCTTCTTCATAACAGACACAAATAGTATTCTTAGTAACTGTTGTCATATTTCCTTTGCAGAACTGATAGAACATAAGATGCCAAAAATTAATACACGTCTCACTCATGATTCTTTATTGTGTAGAAGATAAAATGCTGGTTGTTTAAACACTCTGTGTTTATGCAGCGCATTTTGAATAACATAAATGTATTCGCGGCACAAACTCCTCGGTCGATCTAATAGTTGGCATAGTCTCAATAGGACCAATTAATTGAAATAACTTAGCATTTAGTCACTTAGAGTTTATAATTTAAAAATCGTTTAACTTCACCTTGGAAACCCAGAAATTTTTAATTTTTCTTTATATAATCCTGTAGATTTTGACGAGAAAATGCCAAAAATCCAAATTTTAATGTTAGGAATTCACTGGTTCAATAGTTATGTGTGTTTAAAGTTGAACAATAAATGGAACGTTTAATGTGTACCATCGGTGGTACAAGCGACACGGAACGTATTAAGGGAACCGCTATATTGGTATGTACTCAAACATCGTTCAATGAGCGGAGCTGTGAGGATGTTGATAAGGTTTAGGTTTGTTGCGGGAGGGGGGGGGGCACGCTTGCAAATCTACGTTATCTGTCAAAAACGCTTAAAATCGCTCAACTTTAAGCAGAGATAACTTTTGAACCAGTGAATTGCTAATATTAAAACTTGGATTTTTGGCATTTTATCGCCAAAATCTATAGGACTATATATGGAAAAGTTAAAAATTTCTGCGTTGCCAAGGTGAAGTTTAACTTTACAAAAAATTACACTAACACATACAGTTCAGTACGGTTAATTGTTCCAAAGCTGAGGTTATAAAACCATTTTTACGACGTTTATCTGCCAGGCTAGAGTTTTTCTTTCGTTCACGTATTTCGGAATGACTAAAATGATAGAGCGAGGAAGACATATACGAGTCACGCTTCAATTATTCCGCTTGTGCTAAATATTGTTAAGTTATTAAGCATTTTCGGCAGTAGCCGTCAGAAAAGCTCTATTTTCATCACGGCTTCGCTTTGGTATCAGTGATACTAATCTGACCCCCTCTTCACCGCAATCGCCAGCAAAAACTTTTCGGACTTTCGGTGGCTCCAGCGCAGCGGTTCAAAGACAAAGCACTAACTGCGACTAGAGTCTAGACTCTACAGCAAGAGGTCAAACTATAGAGGGCAGTACGTGCGGGATGATCAAGGACTCCTCAGACCAAATATAACGTATGGAGATTAGGAAAAGTCGGAGGGTTCCGTGACTGTTGTTTGGAGTTGATCACCTACAAATCTTAACTCTATTGCATCATTAGCGTCTACATTGTATATATAGGTACATGTATGCTCTACTTTCTTGATCATTATCACCAAACCGTATATATAAATATGCCCAATTTTGTACGTAACAATATGTATAACAAATATGTAGTTACAAATTACTAAAATAGGCAGTTTCTTTTACTTTTTGAAATTTGTCTACTACACTGTAATAGAAAAAAATTGTTGGTAAGGGCTTCACATTTTATTCTACCTCATGATGCAAATGGATTAAGCTCGCAGATTCGAATCTTGTTTATGCTCGGTTTACCCCTCTTCTCTAAAATCCTACATACGCTTTCTTATACTACTGTAACTTAAAATAGAGGATGTCACTGATCTGTCGGTACAAGTTAAAAGGAAGTGAACGTACATGAAAATTAAGACTTTATTTTCGAATAAATCGACATTGAATGTGATCTTACTTACGTTCACGTTTGAAGAATACATTAAGTACTGAGGGATAAATATTGAAATAAACTTATATGTATTCTTTCTATATTTTATTTTGGGGGGGGGGGGTTTAAACAATGATCTTGGTAGTTATTATAATAGCAGCCATAGGTACGTTCCTGGTACACGTACCCACGCGAGAATCGTTTCAACTATTCTCTGTTGCGGTATATTGCCATATCGACAGAACAACAAAGTAGCAACAGGCATACATAGCAACAAACACGGAAATATACAAACTAAAAACAAGTCCACAGTTTATCTAAATGTACGTGAAATTGATCAATCTTCAACATCGATTTATTCGAAAACGAAGCTTTAAACGAAGAACTTTATTGTTTCTTCGCGACTTATTTTTCATGTAGATTTATCTCCTTTCGGCATGTACTAAATCGGTGACACCCTGTATAAGGCTGTTTCAGGCTATTGTTCCGACAGTAGTATAGAGCTTACTCTACAGCTCGAGTGAGTTAACATTACAGTGGAGGCAATCGTTTGAGCGGTCGATTCTCATAAGTAGTCACAAGCAGTTCATTCCTTGTATAGGGATAGCATGAAGTATATTACAAGTACACTCCGCGACACAATACTGTAAGGCATTACATAAATTCATACGAATCTGTGTTTTGAGGAAGAATTTGTTCATCTTTATTTGTTTTATACAGGGTGCTCGGTAACGGGTGTTACAAGCGAAAAGGGGGTGATTCTACATGAAAAAATAAGTCGAAAATATAGAACAAAATTTTTTCATGTGAGGCTTTGTTTTCGAGAAAATCGACTTTGAATTTTCACCGGGTACGCGTGCACTTGATCATGTCTCGTTATAACGGACCTCGCTGTAGATTATTGTCTCGATAGATCATTATCGCAGTTTAAATTTGTTTTTATCGTACTGGAAAATTAGGAACACACAATGAAATAGGATGTTGAAGTAATCATAAAGTTTATTATTACAGAAATTGCTGAAAATGTTGCCCATTGTCCCAAATACATAATTCTGCTCTTCTAATTAAATTTCTATGAACGCTTTCTAACGTATTCTGTTGCTTTAATGTATGAAAGGCAACAATAATCTTTTCTTTTAAATAGATAGGTAAAATAAACATTTCCGTGAAACTGAAAGTGTTTATCAACATAAACTTCAATCGAGACAATGATCTACAGTGAAATCCGTTATAACGAGATATGATCAAGTGCACGCGTACCCGGCGAAAATTCAAAGTCGATTTTCTCGAAAACAAAGCCTCACATGAAAAAATTTTGTTCTATATTTTCGACTTATTTTTTCATGTAGAATCACCCCCTTTTCGCTTGTACCACCAGTTACCGAACACCCTGTACATACATGGTGAGGCACCTAACACTTTCATCGAAAATATCTCCGTTGTTTTTAGTAATACCAAAAAAATGTTTGTTTCAGTGGGGCAATTATTGTGACGGAGAAGTTTTTTTTCTCTAGATCATATTTTCTGATATTTCAAATTTATGACGTTGCAATATTCGGCACACACTTGCTTTGAAAATGCTTAAAGAACGTCCAATTTTTCGACGACTTGTAGTAGGATCAATATTGACTGTGGTTAATACAAAAGTTTCGGCATCTTCTCCAGTTTTGGAGAAGGACGATTTCTCTGAGGGTATCTTTCTGCGTGCAGATGAGATGTTTGTACTGAGTAACTTTTAGCCTCACCATAAACTAAAATCATTTCTGTCTTTTCTGCATCACTGTACACTGTACACCATCGTTTCAGAGAAATAACGTTATCTTTCACAATCGAATAAATCTCGATGAATTTCTTAAACGTGTCGATTAGAGTCACCAAAAGGAGAAGAATTTGTATCAGTGTTTACAATGTATTGTAAGCGTGTTTACAATCATTAGTCAAGGTTCAAGAACATTTTTTGAAACCCTAGGGCGATCATGTCATCGTTATTTCACTATTTGCATCAAGTGCCCTACTTTTATGAATTTTTCATACTCAAGGTCACGTGGAGGTCATAATATTACAGGTCGTTGTATTCCTCTTGACCTCGGCTATCATATAGCGATAATAAAAATATATCATTCCATTTAAAAAAACTTCGGTGACCTTGAAATCTCAAAAAATATAACGTTGAACATATTTTTTGCCTGTCATAATTTTTTCCCCTCTGAACCAACTAATGTTTTCCTCTGAAATTTTCTTCTATCATAATAAACAAGCGTGATATTTTAGATGGTCGAGTTATATGAGACACCCTATACATATATATGTATGATATATATGTATGTATATAAATCCGAACGCCAAAAAGTTTAAAGTGAAATGTTGTTTAGAGTGGTGACCTGGACAACATATTTTAAGGTCATTGAAATCGGAGTAGAGGTAGCACTTCGACAAGTTTACCAATAAGTTTTCATCAGTTTGTTAGTATATGAAGTTAAAGGCAGTACCTAAATGAAGAGCAAAATAGTAAGCGCTTCCGGCCATTAGAATATACTCTTGAAAATAACGAAGTAACTGCAGTAAGATGTTAGTGAATAGACAAAAATAAATAAAGCCAAAGGCAATGAATAACTAAACGATGAGTCACGATCGAGATGTCCATTTGTAATCAATGACAAGTAATTGCGTGAATATACACATTCAAATCCACCCAAAAGATCTGCTCAGGTAGCTACAATACTCCAATGTAATGAATTCCCGCAAAGAAAGCTACTTTACTCATTTCTTCTTCATGAATAGTTGAATATCTCAGGACCACATTAACGGAGAAAAACAGACAACTGAAACTCTCACGCTTCTCACTGAAATGTTCAAAGGATAATAAAGCTCGAAGTTTCGTCATGTACCAATTCTTTATAGTCGTAACCTGTCTGCTTATAATTGTTAAAAATAAGGAGTTTCAAGTCTTCTGCGAGCTGTGATTATACAGATACAGTATACATTTATATACCGAGTGTTCCAGGTATAAAGTGCCAAACTTTATCAGTATATTCTATGGGTGTAAATGAAATAAAAATGTTATATAAACATAGGTTGTTTAACGCTTTATTGAAAAGTTATAAACAAAACTGTTTCGAGCGTTGTCCAGTTCAATATTGCCGCTGGTTCAGTTGTATTTATGGTTCTAGTTCAAAACTAATAATTACTGTATTCTATACTCATGAAATAAACGTAACGTTTGTAATAGTCCAAAGTTCAGTTCCAGTTCAAAGTATAAGATCAAAGGTCAAGGTCTAACAAGTTCAAAAGTCCAGGATCAAAGTCCAAGATCAACTTGTTCAAAAGTCCAGGATCAAGGCCGAGAATATAAAGTCCAAATATGCAGTCCAAATGTAAAGTTCACAATGTTTCACTTTGCTTTAAGAACCACGATTTCTATCGTTATTACGATTCGTGATGTTCTTAGTTTTAAATTCAAATTAGCTCGTAACCTCATGAAGGTTCATAATATTTTGAAATCCTAGTTCTCCTGCTATTTCCTACCAAAAGGTCGGGTAAGAATCATTCCTTTGGTGGGGGTAGATAGAGGACCAATCACCAGTTCGGAGTGTCATCCAAAATTGTGAACACCTACTAACTGTGTGATTTAAATTTCTCACATAAGCCTCGCAGGACGCTGCACAAAGGTCCCTTGTTCAAGGATCTCTCCTCGAAACTGGTGTCGCCTTTTCGCTGAAAGTGAGCTTGCTATGTGTCAATCGTCATAGAGTGGAGCACGGCTGGTCCGTTTTCCCGTTTCTAAACGAGACACTCAACTTTCAGCCGTACCCAACAAATTCCAAAGCTAATCATATCAATAAATAACTAAAAATAACAGTGTCCCACTCGATTGCACTACAGACCCAGACACGATGTCTAGACAATTCTAGACAAAAACTATGGAATCGTACGCCACTTAACTTTAAAGAAGAAAGTTTATAAAATAAGAATAAATACGCGTAATTAATTAATGCAAAAAATTAATTATTCATTCACAAATAATGAAAATATGTTATATTAATGAATAATTTTTCATATTAATGAAAAATATAATTCATTCAAATAGACTTTTAACTTAGACTGTTAATTTAGATTCCAAACATACAGGACATACTTGAAAGGCAATAACATAATACTGAAATATAAAAGCTTAAATGTATTTCTTTGATCTTCACATGTTACAATTCACACCCCTCAAAATTTTCTTGTTTAGTAATAATACTATTGAGCGCATAATTGGATTTGTAACTTTGAGTAGGTAAACATTAATAAACCTTTATGACCTGAATACGAATCTGTAATATTTTAAAATTTTTATTTTTTTAAATCTTTTCCGAAGAAGATGATATACATAGTTTAGATTATTAGTACGGAAACGCGTTGAAACGATGATTTAAATGAAAAAGACAACTAAAGCATGCAACGTGTAGATATTTTTTAATTTATTTCGCAAGCTGAACGTGCAGCAGAAAATCTAATTACTTCACGCGAAAGAGCAATCCTTCGAGCTACGGATGATGTTGGTAGAAGTTAGGAATCTCGTTTCGTCTTCAAAATACAGACGAAATAGTTTTGCAAGCTGTATCACGCTGGCGGTTATGGTACTCAACGCTCGCGCGGCGCGGCACGGCGGTCTCTCTTTCTCAGACTGCTCTACGCAATAGCACTGCCATATTTTTTCAGTATCACTTAAATTATTGAATAGTAAAATAACAAATTCGAATATAATATCTCTGAACATATAATAATATTTATCTGCAATACAAAACACAACCGCAGCGATAGCGTTGAGTACCGCTACCGGCACGACATGACTTGCAAAACTGTTCCGTTTATATTTTGAAAACAAAACGCGGTTTCTAACTTGTGCCAACACCATCCACAGGCCAAAGGATCACTCTTTCGCGTGAAGTAATTCGATACAGGTTCAGATTTTGAAATACCCAGATTGAAAAATATCCACAAAGATTGATAAACTTTAGGTACCTTTTTTATTTTGAGCATTGTTTAAACATGTTCCCGTACTAATGAGTTAATGTTAAACTGTATCACCTTATTCAAAAGAGTCTACGTAGTACTATTACTATGCAAGATAGTACAAGACGTCGCCAAAGTGACGTTGAAAATTATCGTCTTCTTCACGAAGAAAAATTAAACAAAAAAAAAAAGATACATATTCAGCTTACAAGGATCTATTAAAATAGTTCATTCAAAGTTACAAATCCATAGAGAAAATAAAAATTTATTGAACAGTGTAACGTATAGGCAATACTCGGTCACTGCCAAGCTCGAAGTAAAAATAACATCTAAACCGAAAACATGATGTATTTATATGAGTTTATATGACAAATATTTTGTCAGCAAACCTGATCACTAGACAGCGGATCTTTATGCAAAATAAAAATTGGTTGGATCAATCGCAAGAAGCAAGAAAATTTAATTTTTTTTTTCTTTAATGATCTTAATAAATTGAAAATACTAATCCACGTCCTTAGACTGTTTTAATTTCTTTCTTATTTTAAACTTCACCAACTTGTATTTGCAATAATTTATAAAATCCGCAGTTCACTGACACATGAGATTTGAAGATATTTATCATTATAAATTACGTTACACTCGTGTGTTGAAGCCTCGTTCTCTTCAAACGTCGTTTAAAGATGTTTCTAGATTCATATCGTGATGAAAAATATACCGTCGTATTTGGGAAAGCCTACAGAATGGTTATACATACGTAAGAATCATTTGTATACCTTTTACGGTTAGAGTAAAAAGCATTCTGAAAGTTAAAAATGTCACTTTTTTAAAAATGTAATTTCTTAAAAACAACTTTCGAATTTTAATCTGTTCTTACTAATAGGTTTTCAGTCGATGAATCTAGTTGAAAGGTCCATTGACATAACAGAGTAACATAATCGATAAAAGATATTGTATTTATGATCATAATTTGCTACGGAAGGAAAGAAAAGTGTACTTTAAAATGTGCAAAAAAAAAGTTCATTGATATTGTATATCATGGTGAACCCATACCCCAAGCTTCGGTTGACTAGGTACCGATACTAGAATGTACTAACCCCATAATATATTTCGAAACTATAAAGATTAAATGGAAGAGCACCGTCGTACGTATATCTTTGTAACGAGTAACCTTTGCAAGCAAATCCGCCATGATTCACGAGATTGACCTACGGTCGAGAAGATCCGACAGCAGCCTAGACTAGTAGCGCTTCGCGGGCCCATAAATCTCAATGCATTATCGATCGATCTCCGCAATGTGCTTCGTATATGTGAAACAGACAGAGAAAACGAGCGTATGGCTCTATGGCGTTGATTTAGGTAGGATAATATCGAATTACGATCGCAGCCAGTTGTCGGAAAGTCTACACGTTTGTCCACATCACTGGCAAGAATCAAGTTTTAGTGTAATACAAGCAACTCTTTTCTTTTGTTATATTAACTAATTTCACTGCAATTTGTTGCAATCTTTTAAATCATACTCTTCGCCATCTAGGGATCTCAGTTGATTATTGCTTCTTTCATCATATGAATTGTGTAATTTACAACCTAATTTCGAATGCATAATTTACCCAATCTTTACAATGAACAAAAATGTCAAACGTTTGGATACTAAAATAACTTTTGGATGAATTTTACTACTTAACAATGTTGAAAAAAAGATTTCTCAGTTTTATACGCAGGAGTCATTATAGCTTCCGTGACCCAATGAACCCTACCTTTTGTTTCCTATGCTAATCGGTATTCCAATAACTTGTATTTTTTACTGGTTTGCTACTCTAGCACGGAGTAAGGCGTAATAAAGTCTGTTTGAGGGGAGAGTTCAAGAATAACTTGAAATGAATCGATGTTGTACTGTGATTGTATTATATTTCTGCAATAATCTGTACTCATACAAGGTCCGACTATTATGATACGAATACATACTAACGTTGAGGGAGAGAAAATGCGATGTATAAGATATACGATATTTAATGCAGTTTTGGAAGTCATGAATTCTTGATCTCCAGTTCTCTACTGTAACAGCGTATATTTTACGTTACGCTGTATGTACTGCTAAAAACCGTCACAGCTTGATTCTACACTTTAGGATCGGCGACGATGTGTTAAAAAAGTTTGGTGCCAAATTGACCTTGGCCGACTTTTCCAAGGTCAACATTTTTTTATTACGTTCCATAGTACGCATCGCGAAGAACAAAAGTCTTACAGGAACTATAGGTCTCAAGCCTAAAGTTCTCTTAAGAAACAACTTTAAAGTTTCGTAAACTATTTTATTCCATATGTCTACAGGGTATTCCAAGATTGTATAAACGAGGAGGGGGTAATGCTATATGAGAAAATAAGCCGAAAATATAGAATAAACTTTTTTCATTTGACTCGTCGTTTTCGAGAAAATTGACTTTAAAAACCGTCAAGTTCGCGCGGTTAGCGTTCTTAAGAAGTAGAATTAGTGGGTCATGAACAGACACGTCAGACGATTCCTATTCAATAGCACGCGTGTTCGCCGAATTTTCAAACTCAAATTTCTCGGAAAGGACGAGACAAATACAAAAATTTGTTCTATATCTTCTCATGTAGAATTACTCCCTCCACGGATAATATTGGGACACCATCTTGGGACACCCTGTAGACATATGGAATAAAATGGTTTACGAAACTTTAAAGTCGTTTTCTAAGAGAAAGGTTCATTTTTTACTCATCGCTCCTTTGAGAAGTTTGTTCCTCTCGACGAGTGGAACACGATACAATCATGCAAAAATTGACCTTGAAAAAGTCGGTCAAGGTCAATTTTTCAGCAATCTTTTTTAACAGATCTTCGCCGATCCTAAGGTGTAGAATCACGCTGTAACGATTTTTACACTTCATTTTTTGACATTCTGTACAATCAAAGTAAGATGACACGCAGCAACTGTAAGATTTTTACTCCTTAGTCTAAAAAATAAATTTCCAAACTTTCAGCGAAGTATTGACTCTTTATATCGTAATTGTAATCGTTCCATTTTTTAGTACATTTCCATGAACGTATTAATTATCTGAATCTGTTCAGTCAACTCAAATGGATAATAATATTATTCCCTGAACTCCATATTTAATACGAATGTACAACGGCAAGTTATGAAACTCTTTCGGCTATTACGTATGCTTCCATTGTAATGTACTTTAAAATAACAAATGACAAATAACTGAGTATTTATTTAAATCGAGGTATTTAGGTTTTAGGTCGAGGTTTTTATATATATAGATTTCGTCCAAATACATCAACTCGTCCTCTTGAATCTAGGTGCGGTCACAATTCCCAGATTCAACTATGATTCACTACGAATATTAGCTGCCAATTAATGTTGAGTAATTGGAGCAACAAAGCATGCCTGTGGTTGTTTCGACCAATAGGTTTGCGTATATGTATAATATTTATCGTTCGAAAGTTTTCGACCGAATGCTGCTGACTTATTGTTAGAATTTCATATGTATTTGAGACGACCAGATGAAAGCATCTATACATACTACATCTGTGTGAATATTTTCGAACGAGCAATTCGAAACGAATGATGCGAACGACTGTTCGTGCACGAATATTTGAGCGGGAAAATCTTCCTAAGCCCGTGAATAGCGCGATTACGAAAATCTTCGTGAATTTTCCTGTTTCGTCAAAAGAATTAAATATTTATGTTATTGCTGCATTTTTATAGCACCATTGTAACCATTAGCAATTAACAATGCTAACACTTTTTTCTATAGAATAAATTATATAAATAAGTCATTTGTTATACAATATGTTTAAAATCAAATAATATTCCTTTTTCGCATATACTTATTATGCATGATTTTCGTACATCCCTTTGTTTTAAATTCATATCCGGAAGCAAAATGACTACTACCTTTAGTTTTTGAAAGGGGTTTATTTTATTAAAATATTTATAAATATCGAGTTAGAAAGTTGTCTAAATATGTATATTAGTATGTATCTACAAATATTATTAGAATTTGGAATTTGGAATGACTGAGAATGTCTGTCAAAGTTTAAAATCAGTTAATGCACATATATTATTTGTAACTTTTGGTATTTTTACGGAAAGTTCTTTGGTGCAAAACCATTCAGTTTCAAGTTTTACAGAAGTTTTTAAAAATGAAAGCAAATAGAAAAAATGTTGGATCCAAATCATTTTGAACATTATCTCGAACACAAATACTTCAGTTTTAGCTGCGTGAGCATTAAATTAAAATATATTGTACATTTATATTAAATAAATTTCATTCTTTCTATTTTAAAAAATAGCATAAATCATAAAATAATTTAAATATAATTTGTAAGAATTACAATTTCCAAAAATGATTGACTTTGGAAGTTGAAATTAATGGAAGTATGGATAATTATTCTATAATTTAAGGGGATGCATACTATGTACATAGTCAGCCATTTTATCAAGCAGGGTCTTATCTAATAAACGGCTTTTTAAATTTTACATTACATTATACAAAAGAAGCTTTGATGAAGCCGACTTAAAAAAATGAATTTTTAAAAAGTTATTGGAAGTCAAATATATTTAAATTTTTATCTAAATTTCCAGCTTTTTTGTTCGTTGGAAAAGGAAAAATGTACGAATAAAAAATACGCTCCGTTTAGGATTAGATAATAGCCTTGGAAATGTTACTGTAAAATTTTATCCAATTTGGTTCACTAGTCCTTCAAATATTTCTGGTGCCGATTTCGAAAACTTCATTTCGGGAGAAACGCGTTTAAAGTTATAATTATCTATTACGACTATGCAATGTGACTTCACTTTCGGAGCTATAAGTCCATCAGGTTTACTTTCCAAATAATTATTTCACTAAACATATGTACCTGTTTAAGGGGCATTCTAGTTTTCCATTTTCAAACAATTAATTCTTTTTGCATTTTCTTTAAGTATAAGTGTTGAAGAATATGTGTGCAAAATTAATTGTTTGGATTCGTAAAGTTAACGTAGTTATAGGTGTTTGAAGAATGCAACTTGCATTACGCGACATTGATAGTTGAATTTTTAAATCTGTTTTTCTTGCAACTACATTTTTGTAAATGTAAATACATTTTGAGAGAATCTTCAGGACATACCGTGTTAAAATTTTTTAAATCCGTCAATTTTTTTTTTTATTGTTTTATCATGCTAAAGGCCATAAAGTATATAAAAAGTCGGTAATCGTAAAAGCATTCATACTGATTAGTAAACAACTTTACTTTTTGGTTTCGGATCAGTAGAAAGACCGGAATCGTGACAGCCGTCGACCCAAGTTTCTCAAAACATACTCTATAAAAAAATGTATACAACTCATGCAATTTTGATTATTTTTACTTTAAAAAAATCACACATCTACTTAAAACGCCACTAAATATGTGTGCAAAATCCTAGTGCAAAAGAAAATCCTAAATTTCGGAAATTTGCAAAAACGACCTCGAAAATCAGAATAACCCCATTAAGGGGAAGAAATGATTTCGTTAGGCTTGAAGAAAATTTATAGAAAATGACTTATGCAATTCTAACGACATCCCTTCCACTCGGCTGGCCCGTATTTCAAAGATATAAAGTTGAATGGATAACTGCCGAACGAAGTATAGCTGAGAATGCGCTGGGTTGAGAAGTTTGGTGTACGTTCTTACTGGCGTTGATTTACATCGGATAATATCAAATTGCGATCGCAGAAGATTGTCGGTGGTTCCACGTGGTCGACCACCTTTTTCCCCTGGGGTAGCAGATATCAGAGGGAGAAAGCTCGCAGAAGTAGAAGTAGGGATAACTGGTTAAGGAGTAGACAGTCGGGGGTGTAGGGTGCACACGGCGCAGGGTGCAGGGGTGTAGATGTGGCGCAGCATGCGAGTAGGAAGAGTCATTTGTACCATGAAGCGCGAGGTCCCCTCGTGACGGTTGCGTGTGCCGGCAGTTTCGACCCTGTCGTTCACACGCTTCCCACCACCCTTTTCCACTTGCATAGATAACTTTCATCCCTTGCTTGTCGATCTCTGATTGAATCCTCGTTGTCCGGGACGACCGACTGTTTGATTCCGCCATTTTACCACTTAACCGCGATCTTATTTTATTTACATGGCCGGCCAACCAGTTGATTTGTTCTAGATAACTTCTGATCCATGACATTAAAGTCATTCCAGAAGTTCGTGCCATTTCCCAGATACAAGGTATTAACAGTTTGTTTATCCCACTTCGGACACGTTCACTCCTCTGCAGAATCTTTACTGGTACAATTCTAAAACTCTTTCAAACGTTTTGCTTGAAGAAGAGAAATAAATAATCCTTCAATTAATAAACAGCAATTATGACATCATATACAACACCTTCTACTGTAGAAGAAATTCTGATTACTTTAGTAGATACATACGCTTCAACTGTACATTCAATTTTCCTATTTACAAACTTCTACTTAAACAATTACCGCAAAATAAAAACGACAGTGCTTCAATGTGATAGCTCAATCGCTTATATAAACGTTTTATATGCTCATTCAAGAAGGTTCATGCATACTAATGTTTAAAAATTTTTTAAAAATTGCATTTGATTTTATTGAATCGTTCTGAATAAATTTTTTTATTTATTTTCTCTGTATTGTTGCTTACTACAAGCATGATTTGTGTAAGTAAAAAATGATAGAAATTACAAAAGACTATAATAATAATATTATATAATAATAATAATAATAATATTTTTCCTTTTAACCGTATGAAAATATGAACAAAGTGTGTATATTGCTTGTTTTTGGTGTAAGTAAGATGTTTATTTAACATTGTAGTATTATTAAAATTATACCTAAACTGATAGCCTAAAGTTGCTAGAAATTGTTGTTAATAATGATTAAGAATAGTAAAAGAATGTTGTTCTTTATGACTTTTGGTCTATATAACATTAATAATTTGGAGTATTCTCATAGTTTTTAGTGTACATCGCTTGTTTCTTCATAAACCAAGTTCCGTAATGAATTTTTATAAAAAGTTTTTAAATTCTTTTTTATTTTTATAAAAAGTTGCATAAAAATGATGTAAAAAGACATTCACATTCGTAATTTTGATCGGATACAATTTTCTCGAAAATTTTGTTATACATTAACTGGTGATTTAAACCTTCGAACATTTAAAGAATCAACTCAAGTAATTTGAACCATTTTTGAAATAGTTACTTTTCTAAATGAACGGTTGGTGTAGATGTTTCACATACTACAACGATATAATGGACATCTTTTTTGCTCAAATTTGTCAAGTTTTTTGTTAACAAGAAAATGGAAATATTTAAAAGAATAATAGATTTGAAAACATTGCTTCCTAGACGCTGCTATTGTAAATTCATAATGAGAACCTGTTTTCTAAAAGTAGACACCTAAAAATGCTCATAGCCATAATTGCTGCCCACTCCACTTCTATATTGCAAGTTTGAAGTAACAGAAGTAGGATGGATAGCTATTATATCTGCATGAGTATTTTAAATCTAGGAGTTTTCAGAGAAGGGAGTTTGTTCATGCAAGCTGTTTGCACAATGCTATTCACTTAAAAGCATCTTCTCTACATAAAACTTCAACACTATTTAATATATAGGGTAAGGGACCCACTTACTGTGGGGATGCCAATTATTGTGCCTGTATTAAATTTTTTTCATTAAAATCAGTTATATCTCTTTTTTAATGTTCATTATGCTTTCAAAATAAGTATAAATAATATAGGCACAGTAATTGGGTCCCTTACTCTAGTGACGTCATTTAAATATTATTCGTTTCCTTATTTCTAAATGATTAGACAAATCTCCGAGAAAATATTTTTATTATATCGGTAAATGGTTTGTACGAGTAAACGCCATTTATGATCCCTTAACCATTTTGTTTACTTTATTCATCCACTACAGAAAGATGAGCAAGTTTTGGTGTATGTATTTTATCTCCAGTGTTAATAACTGTTTCCATCTTGTCAAATGGAAACAAGAATTTATCAAGGAATGTCCCACGCGTTGTGTAACAGTTGATTGCATAAATATTTTTATTACAAACGAGTAATGAAACGAGAAGCGTAATATAATTTCCAAATGTAATCAAATAGTTTATTTTAGTTGGACTAAACTTTATAATTTAATCTCTTTGTTAATTTATCTGATATAAGTAAAACGATAATCAAACTAATAAAATCGGTCATACGAAAAACTTTCTCGTATAGGGGATTTATCAATTTAATATCATACATCCCTCCGACTTTCGCAGACAGATGCCTTTTATACTTGGGTACGGACCCTTCATTAAATCCATGGTTTCTAAACCCTCGTTATTCTGCGCGATGAACCGTTTTAAATTCTCCCATTCATCTTGGTTGCTCCTCGTCCTCATTTTTCCATGTTTTTATTTTCTTACTATTCCTGTAAACCAGTAATGATACCACCAACTGGACAGTTTAGAGAAAACTCCGAATAACAATTAATCCACTTAAAAACAGAATTCGCCTGTGTAAAAGTGTGCAAAGACAAAAGTACTGTTATTTTTCACACTTATTAATTTAACGACGTCAAATAATCACTATAAAAATGATTTCTAAATGCATTACCAAGATCAGAAAACTCTATTGTATTACTGGTCCATCTAATTATCCAATCTATGAAGACCTCTTTCAAAGACTGAGTAAGTTATGTTAAATTCGACACACTTCCTATGCTCATTCAATACTTAAAATTTGTTCTGATAGAAATCCCTATGTTGAAGGTATAATTAGATGCTAAAAAATAATTTCATAATCAGTGGCGACAGTGATACAAAGGACAGCTCATCGCTTTCAATGAACATGACATAAAAATGCAACAGAAAAATTCGATGTACTTTGTGGGCAACCCAAAAGGGGAATGTGGTGCAAAACCAGGTACCAAATGTACTTTTCCTACTACTGCAAAGTGAGGTGGCAAAAAATTCTTTGGACACTGTTAGAAATCTTAATTGCTCCATATAGAAAGTGGGGATCCTTAAAACAAAATGAGTAATAGTGTATTGTGTGAGTAATGTCAGATGCCTCTTATATTTCGATGACCTTGGGTTAGTACTTTTATACGTAAGATAATAAAAGGAATCAATTGGTTTTACAAAAAAATTGAGTTGCATTAAAGAATGAAGTGCAATTGCAGCTGGCGGGTACATCGCTGCATCCGCAAGAAAAATAAAACCACAGGAACTTAGTACATACTATGCCAAACGATTTTTTCCTGTATCATTTTTTTTTCTGTTTTTACTTCAAAAATAGCAGTAGCCTGTCCCAGTTCCCAGAATTACCTTGTATGTATTGTATATAATATTTTAACCCTTTGAAAAATGTCTCTTCACGAGAGGTCACGATGAAATTTACATAGAAGTATTTGCTAGAACTTCTTTAAGATGGCTGCGTAAACATTTCTTGCCCATGCAAAAGTCACAACAGTAAATAGCCAACGCGTCCAAGTCGGTAACAACGCAAATCTTCAAGAAATGGCCAAAACATCAAGGAGTTCTCTAATTTAGAAATTAATACTCCGGAGGTTTACCGGTCGTTGATTATGAATCTGATTTCAAAATGACAAAAAACAAAATGGCGGATGTGGAACTCAACGAATTTTTGTAATTTTGACATTCGATTCATATTCAGCAATCCAAAAAATATGGGAACACCAATTTTCAGGAAAATCCGATCTTTTCTTGAGTTATACGTCCGCCGTATTGAATCCGCCATTTTGTTTTTTCTAATTTTGATATCAGACTTATATTCAGCGACCCGAAAATTATGGGACTACTAATTTCGATGGCAATCCTCGTTTTTTTTTTTAGTTATACATACCCGAAGATTTCCGTAGTACCAATTTTCAACTAATAACTTGGAGTAATTCTTCGATTTTTGGCCACGTTTTGACAAATTCGGACCACTGTATGTCGGTACGCTCATTGATAAAAAGTTATTATAATTTTCCGAAATTTTCTGCATGACCTTAGATGCGGATAAATAATTAGGTAGGAGATGTTCACGATATTTTGAGCAATTATATGGAGGTACAACTAGTGGTACAACCACTGTCTTAGTATTAATAAAATCTTATCCAACTCTTCAAACAGTGCAATAAAGTATGAAACGAGTATTTCCGCGAAAGAAAGATTTTGTACCAAATAAATGAAGGAAGCCCCGCGCAAGCGAGGTATAAATATGTACATACAGTCTGTCACGAAAATATTCGGACACCACTATAGTTTTGACTATTATAGTCCGTAATTCAGAAATTTATGCAATAAGAACAAAAGGAGGTTTCACGTATGTTACTATGCAGTGTGTAGTTAACAAAAAACATAAGAGATAATTATTTACGATAAGTGATTACATAAATAATAAAACAAAAATGGAAAGTACGCTTATTTTTATGTCACGAAAATATTCGGACACTATCAAAACTAAGTTTATAACACTATATATAAATCTTGTTTTTATAAATTCATATTTTGTTGGATATCCCATATGTTTTATGACGTGCCGTAATCGCGTTGGCATATTACAAATTATTCTTTTTAAATAATCTTGCCCAATACCTAGCCCTCTGATCGTAACACTCTTCTTATGTTTTCCGGATGCACTGATATTCCACGGTCATTATTTAATTCAACTGCTAACTTTGGAACACTTATCCGAGGATCACATTTGATTCTCCTAATTATGGAGCGTTTATCACGAGTATTGAGGATCGGTTTACGTCCGCCTTGAGGTACAGATTCAATTCTATCTTCGTTCTTGTAACGTCGCACAATATCCCATACCGTGCTGTCACTAATATTTAATAAATTTGCAATTTTGCGAATCGATTTCCCCTTTTCCTGATGAAAAATTAATAATTGTTGCATATCAAACGACATGTTCTTACTTTTCCGATCCATTTCGCACAAATTTTGAGCAAGACTGATAAATATTCGATTTCTAACACACTCTGTACATAGCAGAGTTGGGCAAAAATTTATTTTAAAATTTCGAATACAAATAAATGAAATCTATTTTTTATTCGAACTCGTTTCTCTCGGATACATATTCACCGCAGTCTATCCGTCGGATACTTTTCACGATTTTCATTTGTCGTCTGTGGGTCATCCGAATTGCGGAGCAACGGCTATGCGTATCCGACGCCTCTAGCGGCGAGATTTTTTATTTGAGAGAATGTATCCGAAGATACAGCTGATGAGTTGGAAAGTATCTTTGATTTTTATTCGATAGTTTTTAGCAGCGCCCCCATGTATTCGACGGTCAATTTCGTCAGATACTCGCAACTCAGAATGTATCTTAGATTTTCGACGTACGATTTTTGCGTGGCCCAGAGATTTATTCGGATGGTCGATGTAGGGAAGATGATTTATTCGATTTTTTATTCGAGACGAGCATGAGGAATAAATGAAAATCAAATGTATCTTTTATTCGAAATTGTATTCGAAGTTCGGATAAAAGACCGAGCGACGTTGCCAAATCATAATACTTACGTTGTAATATGCAAGTACGTCCTATGGTATAGTGACTCCCATTAATATTCAAACACTATTTATTAATTAAACGATTGTTTAAACCAATGAATTTGTATTATTTAAACGAATGTTTAAACACATACATGTTCATTATTTAAACGATTGTTTAAGCAAATAGATTTGTATTATTTAAACAGATGTTTACATAGGTAAATGTTTATTATTTAAATGACTGTTTAATAAATGAATTTTTATTATTTAATCAGATCTTTCAACCGATATATTTTTATTACTTAAACGATTGTTTAAACAAATAAATTTTTATTATTGAAACAAATGTTTAAACCAATACATTTTTACTATTTAAACAATTGTTTAAACAAATAAAATTTTATTATTTAAACAATTGTTTAAACAAATACATTTTTATTATTGAAACAAATGTTTAAACCAATACATTTTTATTATTTAAACAATTGTTTAAACAAATAAATTTTTATTATTGAAACAAATGTTTAAACCAGTACATTTTTATTACTTAAAATATTGTTTAAACAAACACATTTTTATTACTTAAACAATTTACGTCACCTTTTGCAATGAGTAAAAGTCTTTATAATAAAAGGAAATGTCATTGGGTTTCACCATCGGTACTCTGCTGGATATTAAGGTATTAAGACAATTTTATAAAGAACTCTTTAGATTATGTATTATGTACAGGTATACGTACATAGGCATTGCATGCTATGGCATTTTTCTGTCTACGGTTCTGAATTACAGACTCTGTAGAACATGCAGAAATTTAGAATCAAAGACATCGATGATTTAAATTATCTGGAACAGTACTAAATAAATAACAAGTTAACCATTGAAACAATGAATTAAAAAATTATTACTGAAAATATATATTTATGACGACAATTATCAGTGGATAGGCATAATTTTTTAACGAAGTTTACTGCAAATTTCATGCTGATATCTCTTACGGTTCAACATTTATTGTAAAATGTCACGAAATTTCTCGACCCAGCACAGTGTCCGGCCGTCCAAGGCTGTGTATCGCGATGCAGCATTCGCTTCAGATAATTTTAATTTCGTTAATTTTAAAATGTTCATCTTTTTAAAAAACAGGTCTGTAAAGAGGACACTTGGGGCTATATCCTCATTTTTTTGCAAATTTTTAAAAAGTTCCCTTCTATGAAAAGATTGCATTTGTTGAAAACAACGCATACCTTCGGCCAAAAAGAAAGTAACACATGTTTCGTTCTTCTACTCTCGGAATCATTCGGCAGGGATCGACGTCTGTCGTTGCACACATAAACATATGTATATCGTCGCCTGTGATTGCACATATATATGCATATATTTGTAGCCGCTTCGACTGCGGCGAACGTAGATAGAAAAGGACAGCATGCAAACACGGCCGCGTGGCCGAAGGCGCTAGAAAAAGGCAGCACAACCCGATGATATTATTATTCGATTTGTACCATGTTTGGGCTTATTTTGTTCAGGAAAACATTTTCAATCGGTAGGTAATGATATCATTATGGTAACGTTAATAAGAAATAATATTAGATATAGTTGGTAAACGCCAATACGCTACTGGTTACAATGTTGCCTCTGATACTGAATCACGACCATATGGAGCGTCGCGCCATGTGCCGCCTGGAGACAACAATGTAAGCGTTTCACCATCACTTATTAATAACAATAAAATGTGTGTTACAATTCATAATTCTGCCATGGGAACATTATTAATCGATTGCAAATAGTTTGCTGATGAAAACAAGTCTAAACACGTCACAAATCTGATAAGTTAGACGGTGCCAGTATTGAAACGTTTCCTTCGAAGTTTATCAACGAATTTTATTTCACTAGCTGACCGTTCCATTTCGATAGAGTCCGCTGCCGTACCAGAGCATGTTCTACAGAGTCGGTAATTCAGAACCGTAGACAGAAAAATGCCATAGCATGCAATGCCTACATATGTACGTGTACCTGTACATAATACATAATCTAAAGAGTTCTTTATAAAATTGTCTTAATAACTTAACATCCAGCAGAGTACCAATGGTGAAACCCAATGACATTTCCTTTTCTTATAAAGAGTTTTACTCACTGCAAAACGTGACGTAAATTGTTTAAGTAATAAAAATGTGTTTGTTTAAACAATATTTTAAGTAATAAAAATGTACTGGTTTAATCATTTGTTTCAATAATACAAATGTACTGGTTCAAACATTTGTTTTAATAATAAAAATTTATTTGTTTAAACAATCGTTTAAATAATAAAAATTTAATTGTGAAGACTAGCGTTTAACTAGTAAAAATGTACTGGTGTAAACATTTGTTTCAATAATAAAAATTTATTTGTTTAAACAATTGTTTAAATAATACAAATTTATTTGTGTAAGCTAGCGTTTAACTAGTAAAAATGTACTGGTGTAAACATTTGTTTCAATAATAAAAATTTATTTGTTTAAACAATTGTTTAAATAATACAAATTTATTTGTGTAAGCTAGCGTTTAACTAGTAAAAATGTACTGGTGTAAACATTTGTTTCAATAACAAAAATTTATTTGTTTAAACAATTGTTTAAATAATCAAAATTTATTTATGTAAACAAGCGTTAAAAGTTTAAACGATAAAAAGTGTTCGATTATTAATGGTAGTCACTGTACCGTGGTACGTATTTACGTATTATGGCTTGGCAACGTCGGATAAAAAAGTCGGCCATCCGACCATCGAATACAATTTCGAATAAAAGATACATTTCATTTTCATCTCTGCCAAATACTCGTCCCGAATAAATCCTCAAATAAATCGTCTGGCCACATCGAGCTTCGGATATCGAATAAAAGTTACGAATAAATTTCGCCGCGACATCTGCCTTCGAATACATTCTGAAATTAATTTTTATTCGACGCCTAAAATCGTTCGGATGGTCGGCGGACGCCGAGTATCTACAAATAAATCCGTCGAATAAATGGGGGCGTTGCAATCGACCATCCGAATAAATCCTGACGTAGCCAGAAAATCATCCGGAAGCACATCGAATACAAATCTCGAAACCAGACGCTCGTCGAATAAAGATACAAATAACTGCTCGCGATTCATCCGACTTCGAATAGAAACAAAAGAACAGAGAATTTGTATCCGAAGGCGCTTCAAATAAATTTTTCATCGGATACTGCCCAACTCTGGTACATAGTATGAATGACATGTTTACAAACATTGTTTCAGTCAGTTCCTGGAACCTGGAAACTTGAAAAGTATAGCAAGTGTCCGAATATTTTCGTGAAATGAAAATGAGCGTACTTTCCAGTTTTCCTTTATTATTTATGTAATCACTTATCGTAAATAATTATCTCTTATGTTTTTTGTTAACTACACACTGCATAGTAACATACGTGAAACCTCTTTTTGTTCTGATTGCATAAATGTCTGAAGTACGGACTATAATAGTCAAAACTATAGTGGTGTCCGAATATTTTCGTGACCGACTGTAGTTGCAGGTTGGGCCACGGCGAGCGTCGAAACAATCCACGATCGGCGTTTGAAAGAAATGGAAAACGCATAGCAACAGGCGGAGTGAAAATGTAAAACGTCGGCAGTCGTGTCCGGTCGTCGCTAGAGAACACATCGTCTTTTCTTGATATCATACCTTGTTCACATCATTACCTAAATTAATAAAGTTGCGTTATTATTACTCATTGTCTGGAGTCAATCCCCTCAAAACCCTATCCTACATAAATAAGTTGAGCGAGTATGTATAGCAGACTTTTTCGCTTAAAGCATTGTTCTCAAAAAAATCGAATTTTAAAATCTATCGAGCAAATCTAGCCATTTGTATGCACACGAAGAAGAAAGGATAAATCGTCGGTAGACACGTTAGCTAGTACTTATTCAATATCACGCGTCATATATACAGATATTTTATTCTATATTTTCAACTTTTAATACAGTAACATTTCATGTAGTAACAAATAAAGTGTTAAAAGTGGTTTTTTCAGAATCTGATGAAAATATCGACTTCATGTTTTGTTATTAAATGATCCAAGAAGACTATTATTTCTTAGTATGAAATACAATTGTTGGGGTAACTGCTAAGGGGAAAATCCTCCTAAATTAAAAAAAAATGAGAAATAGTTTTAACTTTTTATTGTACATGGTTACAGAGTTACCGCGGAAAATTAACAATTGATTTTTCAAGTACGTTCGCAGACAAGTATTAGACAATTCCAGTTCTATTTACAAACATGCGCTTGATGCGCGAGATACCATAACTCTGTAACCATACGTAATACAACAAATGGTTCAAGTAAGTATTATATAATTTTATGATTAAAAAAATCACCACCAACCACTTCCCATTTAAAAGATGTCCCTTTGACTGAAAGGGAACTTACCGAAGGGTTATTCACCGATTTTTATAAAACTTTGGGAAAAAGATCTCAGAAAAGTATTTCACACAAACATTTTTTTTTATTACCTATCGTTCATCGTATTGAAAATTACCATCGTGGAAAATAGATTGTTGTGCGTGTCAATAGTACAGACAAAATTCTCTGAACAACAAATCAGTGGGACAAATTAATATATGTATAATGAGAATTTCAAGCATACGCACTCGGAATTGTGGTCAAATCAAAGAAAGCCTTCGACAAAGATTATGCCACGCGGACATATTGGAAACGTTTATCAACACATTTTTCTTAGGTCTCCGGGTAGTCGTTTCTTCTTCATAAATGTACCGCTCGACCTACCAAGCCAGTTTTATAGACGTCAACTGCCTTCCGAGTCACTGGGAAAATGGCCCCGCTTCTCCGAACTTCGCTACTATTTCAGTTGTGGACCGAAAACAGGCCCTCCTTATTCTCAACTGTGGATTAAGGAGATGGCACCTGTGGATTTGGATATTCCGCATTCCCACACGATACCTCGCATATCGAGGCATATCGAGGCATATTTTTTACCTTTAGCATATTTTTCATACCTTTAGACTTGCGTATACGACGTTATGGACGAGATATTTCGAGTCAAAACTTCGTGCTGTTATAGACTGGGTATTTCATATTAAAGAATGTGGTGCATCTTATATATTACGGACTTCATCTGAAGATTTAAGATACTAACTCCAGTGTTTGCAACATTGAGTAATAATTGAAGTTAGAAGTGAAACCAAACGCAGAAAGTCTCAGTAAATATATCGAATAAGTGACGTTGTACTGTAAATATCGAAGGATAGATATTGAAGCATAGGTACACAAGGGCAGATATTGGAGGATAGATACAAAACGTATTCGTTCATAGCATCGCATAGCAGAACTTGCGATGCCAGAAATCTCGCCCATAGCAGCACACAACAGAAATTACAACGCGAGATATCTCATCCATAGCGCTGTATACGCGACATAGTGGTAGCGAGATATCTCGTCCATGGTAACGAAAGGGTTAATGTCGATTCCCCGATCCGTTCGCCGTTCGGTTCGCCGAAACTAATGTTTATTCTGCTTTCCGTTTGCTGTTCGGCGCTGAACGGCGCGCCGTTTGGCGCAATGTTCGTCGCAATGTTCAGGTCTGTACGAAGCTTCATGATGATAGATTGTTCTGATATCTATAAAAATGTTGAATTATTTTGAGTGGCATTTAAACAAATTAAAAATTAAATAAATATGTTGCGAGAAGCGTGTGAGATTTCTCAATTTATTATTAATTATTATTAAAATGATAAAGTAACTAACCAATAAATGGAACTATGTTATAACTAATGACCACTTCTCTGTACTAGGAACGGGCACATAAGATTTTATCCGCGAAGCTTGCTGTACGCTGTGCAGAGAGGACGCGTATTACGACACGACGATTCGGGGATGTGGATAGACAGCATAAGCCTCGCACGAGTTGACTTTGGCGGGACATACGACAGGAGAGACAGAGGCACGAGTAGTGTTCCTGATTTCTCATCATTTTTCATTTCTCGAGAAATGAGAAATAAGACTATATTTCTCGATAATTCTCGAGAATTTTCGAGAATTTTTAATAAAATAAAAATATATTATTACTTATTATTTATTATTATTATTTATTATTTTTCTTACCAAATTTTTATAAAGTGAAGCATTACGCTTTTGTTTTGAAATGACTCCTTAAGAAGCATAATGCGTCTAATGTAGAATCAGACAATCTACTTCTTTTTTTTTTTGTAACAAAATCTGTAGCCGTAGAAAAATTTCTTTCATTTTTCAAAAGTTGCTGAAGATTGGGTGTCCTTTTTCCAGTGGACTCAAAAATTTGGAATTCCTTTGGAAATACTGGAATTTCTCGAGAAATGAGAAATAATCAATTATAAAATTTCTCGAGAAATTTTCGAGAAAGAATTCTCGAGAAGGAACACTAGGCACGAGGCACCGCTGCGCAGCATTTTACCTGCGGCATACGTGCCCATCACTGATTTAATGCATGCTTCCGCCGACAAGCGTCGCCTGCATCGCTGCGTCGCGCGCACACGTCACGTGGCCGGCCGTAGCTGGAGCGTGGGGATGCTCGCTGCCAAAAAATGGAGCAGTAGCGTGGTAGAAGGACAATAAGATGCCTTCTACCACATCAGCATCATGTATGAGCACTTTGTGGGAAGTTACCGACATATAATACCATAGATATAAATTCATTCCCCAATGCTATATGTGCAACTCGTGCTGCGTATTCCTACTTTTCCGGAGTGTACTGCGTCAACAGGCTTTCTATTTACCTGCGTTTTGTCTTGTCACTTGCCTCAGAAAACACTTTTTTGGTCGTCCACCTTCACTGCGTCCTCCAAATTCAAACAATCGTTGTTCAAGCCAGTCCGAACATTTCAAAAGAAATTTGCAACATTACGTCCGTTGTTCTTTCATTTTTTTACTAAATTAATTCTACTATTTTTTACACCTACTCAGCCCTGTTGACGCCTCGCCTCGAGAGAATTCGTCGGTCCACTGCCGGTACGGCTCGAGCCACCCCGGCCACGGAAAGCTGTTGGTCGTCCAGGACGGCCGTGGAAGAAATCGGAATTCACCCGAAGCCAGGGGCCCGCGCGTAGGGTCCGTCCCTTAGGTGCGAGCGAAGTGCGCAGGGTTGGACGTGTTGATGGGAAAAAGATGAGGAAGGTAGGAGACGCCTCACTTCCGTGCCCCCGAGTCACCACGAATTAGACCACTGTTGCGTTCGCCATAGCCGCGGATAGTCAAATTGTAATCTAGAGACCGTGTAATTAGTAGTGCCAAGTACCGAGGATCATAGGAGAGAAGTTGCAGCCGAACAGCCGCGGTCATTCCACTGATGCCGTTGGTAAGTGCCAGCCAGGCCCCTCTTTGATTTCGTGACCAACAGTTTGGTTGTGGCTTGAGTAGCGTCTTGGTGGGTCCTCGTTCGCGTTACGGCACGACGGAATCACGCCGCCGCGTGACCGTCATTCAACGACAAACAAGTATCGTCTCTTCCGACTTTACCCACAGAAAAGTAAAGTCGCGTAATATTTCGGAATTCGACAAGGGAACCGCGTGTAACGCGCCGTTCGAGAACCCTGAACATCGGAATCGCTGTCGTCTTCGACGCGTGAAGGGTTTGTACAGAAGAAATCGCGCGAGCGTGCCGACCTTCCGCCGCTAGATTTTGTGAATCGTTCCCGGCTGTATTTGACCAATGCCGGTTTCCACCGGAAGCCACCTCATTTTACGTCTCGATTAAATTAATCTTAAAGCCATAATCTCGTGTTGAACTTTCTTTTGATAATTCTTCGCGTCGTGGAGACGCCCCGTGCATACCACGTAGAACCCTGCGCCCGTTCGCGAGCTATCAAGGATTTTGTGCGGTTCTCGTAGACTCAGATTCGCCGGTAAATATTGGAAGTTCGTGAATCATCTCCGGTTGCTTAGAACCCGAATTTGTGAAGAACTTTGCAATTCTTCGCGAGAGAATGAGCCATGAGAATGAGCAAAAATGCAAGATTTAAAGCGCGGAGTTCACTCGTTCTATAGTTATACGAATGTAAAGTTGAGCAATATTTATATGTACTCAACGTCGCGCATCGTCTAATGACCAGGGCCGCTAGGTGGCAGCACAAGCACACGGTGATGTCGATAACGTAGATTTGCAAGCGTAGTTTGACCGGCCCTCTTCTCCCCTCCCCCACGAAACTAACCACGACCAACCTTCCGGCGGTTCCGCTCATTGGACGATGTCTGAGTACATAGATATATGACGGCCCCCTTACCTGTAAAAACGCTTCAAATTGCTTAACTTTACTCGCGTATAACTTTTGAACGACTGAACTCCGCACTTTGAAACTTACATTTTTGGAGTTTTTTCGTCAAAATGTGCAAGATTGTATAAAAAAAGTGCAATATTTTTGGTCCCAGGAGGAAAAGAATAACCCAACATAATGAGTTTATTCTTAAATTTTTATTTATTTCAATGATATCGTCTGTATATTATTTTATAAGCCTATTTGTTTACGTTAGCTCGTTGGTTTCAGAATAAAATTGGATTATATTTTTGTCAATTCAAAAAAATTTTCAATTGTGTTAGACAACTGTTAGTATGTTTGTCAAAATGTATTTAGAAATAAAAAAAACTCACTTACAAATTTGGATATGCTTAAATCAAAAAAATTAATTTAATAATATAATATTTAACAAAAGTTGCATATTGAAATGTAATATTTTATATTGTGTCATTTTGAAATTGAATACTGTGCAATGTCTTACAATAATTTACATAGAAATCATAAAATTTAATTCAAATGTCCGATTAATATTCTATTAATTATCCACTTTTATACCATACATATACGTTACTGCTTTCCGCTACTCTACTATCGAATACATTACTAACGAATATTTTCACAAAATTTTATTCTTTTTGATTTTCTTCCTTGCAAACACATTGATTCATGTCTATATTTTCAACAGTCATAAGTAGCAACAGCCGCAGATGAATGAAATGAAACAGAAGCCCCACGATTTAAATGTCACTATAAGGGAACTGGTGAAGCGTGATTTCTCGGTGAAATTCTGTGCATTGTACTTTATTGACATCTTTAAATCATAATGCTTTAGTGGTATTTTGAAATGTCACTGTAATATTCAGTTCAAAGTACCGTGAAATCGCTTTGAAGATTCGCTATTCAAGAATGTGTTGCATTGTCTTATTTACCTACATATATTTACTTGAATATTGTTATACGACTATTATTATTGTCTGTATCGTGGTGCACAATTAACGTTTCCTATTTTTCTTATACTTAAAAAAATGTTTATCCTTTTCATTGAAATAAAAATTTCATTGAAGTTTTACAGTACATGGTTCATAAAGTCATTGCTTATTCTAAATAAGGGGAAGCAGTACATGTTATTATATACACTCCTCAAAAATATTAAAGGATCACCTCTACGAACCCGAAAAATTGGATCAATTTCAAGTGATCATAACTCCGACAAAAATTGTCCTATCGATATTGTTAAAAAATCATTTGAAAGCTTGAAGTCTTTACTTTCAGATGCTTTTTCAAATTTTCAGATACGTTACTTTTTAACATAGTGATAGTGTTATAAAAAAGACTTTGACAGTTATAAAAAATTTTGTTCAACTTCCAGACATCACGTGGAGAGGGATACATTTTTTTGACAAGTCGCGTTACCATCATTTGAAAGCGCCTGCTTTCCTGTGTAAAAAAACTTGGTTGTCGAAAATAGTGCGATTTTTTTTTACTGCCGCATATAAAAAAATGATTGGTGTTTACATATATAGTGTTTCTTATAATTAAAAATTATGATGCTTATTTCAATACATTATTGCTATACCTTTTGTCTCGCATAACATCATGGAATTTTCATAGCAATTCCTTCATTTGATTAATTATTTATTGACCGTCGAACCACCGGACATGACAATAATACACCTCACATGTTGGTCACACCACTACAAACCCCCGATATTAGCTCGATTGAACATCTATGAGCAATAATACGAAGAGGATTAAAAATATTTAATATATCATCCAAGGCGAGTTTAAAAGAAAAAATACTTGAAATGTGGAATTCTATATAGTGTTACAGAAAATTTAGTAAACAGTATGCATACTCGCTTACAACGTGTTATTTATGCCAAAGGTGGACCTACTAAATACTAAAGCTTTAAAAGTTACCTGTTCAAATACTTTTGTGGCATCAGCAAAGTTTATGTTTGCAAGAAATAATTCATAAATATTGTATACATATTTCGATTCACTTGAAACTTTACCTGTATAATCTAGAGACTCATACCTATTGACAATGTTAATAATACTTCCGTAAGTATTGTATAATATACTTATTATAATAAATAAGTAAGTGTACAAATAGTTTCGTGAGTCACTGTATGTATATCTAATGTTCAAATCTCAAAAATGTTCAAACACGAATATTTAATTCATACATACAAAAATATTATGATATATTTATTTGTTTGTATACTTCCGTTAAATCTACAGCGAACACATTAGAAACAAGAAATTGCTTGATGTCGAGAATCACTTGTTACTCACACATTTTTTGAAAACGTTTCTTATGTTTACGTATGTAAACAGTTTGAATACATTAAGAATTATCAAGTTATTTAAGAATGATAAGATGAATTATAAATTTTTAACATGATAACACTGGTAATAGTTTTCAATATCTTGCAAAATTGTTATCGAAAATTTATATCAATATATGTATGCATATAAATACATTTAATACTGTTTAATGTTTTAAGAGGCAATTGCGTAGTATAGTTACATGCGATTTGTTTCCACTAGAGGAATTCATTTTGATAATTAAATATAATACTCGTTTTGGGAGATGATTAAATTGAAGTTTACATGCGAAATGCTTCTATATTCAGAGAAGTACTGATCGTTAAAGGGGACATCAGTCTCGCATAACATTTAAGCGTTTAAAGGTTTCCTTTAGGTGCTTTAGGTGGTTTGAAATGCGAAAACTAGGAAGACGATGTGGTGTACATATTATAAGCAAGACATTGATATGTGCGTCTTTACTGCAGTAATAGCGAAGATAGACATGAATATTCAGACAGTATTCCACGCGAAGGAAAGTAAACCATATTTATTGTACAGATACAACGGACAAAGCAATAAATTCCATCAACGTGAGAATCATAACAAAGATTTTATGCAATGACATGTTGAATAGCATCATATTTTCTCGTGTAAATGCGTATAGATGATAGTGAAAATAAGTAACGTATAATGTATGTAGTTTATGAATGTAAACATAAATTTTGTTATCCTAATAATAAGAATATTTTATTGCAGGGTCTCATACTCGTCATTCTTCATTTTTTTTCAATCGTTTTGCCATTTATCGAAATTTTTTGAAAATGTCCAGATTTGCTAATAACGTTTTAAGTTTATTTTCAATTATAATAAAAAAATGTATAAGTCTACAAAGTTTCAAGTAAACTGATGACTTGATGGTTTTGCACTCCTCTTGTTAAAAGAGCGAAGCAAGCAAAATACGAATACGGTAGATCACGCCAGATTGAGACTTGTCCCCCACTCTACCTTTCCCTTCTTCAACGCTATGCCCCCACGCCTTCGCCACGGCACGGTCACGTGATGCGTTTCAGCTCTGTCGTGCAAGTGTCACAATGTCACGTGACTAATCCGGTACTGGCACAGGGAGGGTAACTTTTTCCCCTCAATTCGAGTCAATTCCCCTGATCGGACGACTCTGCCACACGCGAGTCCTCTTGCCACTCCTGAGAGGTTATCTCCAGAGAAGATGACCAGTGCCTTATTTATTCCGATATATCAAATATTCTGGTGTTAGTTTCATTGAAGTGAATATATCTGCTTAAGCATGGTATATTGACATCATGGTCTATTCCTTTTTGTTGTCTCATTCTTTTGTTTAGATTAAGAATCTAACCGTTAATATATTTATATATAAACAAACCGTTAATATATTTCTATATTAAAATCAGTGTTTAGCAGTCAACTGGCACAGGAACAAGTACTTATTGTATTTGACAAGAGAGTGAACCAAGTTTTATGTGTTTATTTCTGAGAATTACACAACATAACCTCAAATATGCCGATATTACTATTGTACCACTTTTAGCCTCACAGCGTAGAGACCACAAATACTACGCTACATAACCACTTTTGTAAGTAGGTGAGACATATAATGTGAGACAAACTGTTTTCATGTCAAGACCTGCAGTAATTTCTTCTTCTAATCATGGTATCTTCAGAATGCATACAATTAATACATACTTACAAAAATTATTTTTAAAATTTTTATTACAGACAGATGAAATAGTTGTAAAATCAGTATTCAATATTATTTTCACAATTACACAGTCAATTACAATTTTCTTAAAATTTTGTGTACACATCATTTATTAGATTAATTTTTCTAAATTCTTAAAAAAAAATCAAGTCATTTGATCCGTTTTTTAGAAAGGTTACATAATTTTAAATGGTGTATGGAGAGTTTTATGACTGACTGTATCTCCTAAGTATGCCACAAATATTGCGATGCGTAAAAAGTCGTTCGATGATGTCTTTAACAAACCTCTTTTATGCCAAACAAGAAGCAGTTGAACATTCACCTGCTGTAATAACATCAGATAAACGGATGAAACCCAAGCAGGCTCAAGAAAACGAAACACAAACAGATAAGCTGAGAAAAAATTGAAAAGAAGAGAAGTAACCAAAATAGAAGAAAATAAAATGATTAAAGCGAAGAAATTAGAAGAAAGAAATCAGAAGAAAGCTTACAAAATAAAATCTGTTGCTACAAGAAAAAAAGTAAAAAATATTGATAGTACATACTATGTTTGTACATTTATTGTATTACTTGTTCAGAAATACACATTTGTACAAAATAAAAGTGCAAAAATGGTACACACTTCTGTGGCCAGAGATGGTGTAAATGCATCTTGTGCGATAATGCAAAAATTTTTTTGTATATTTGGGACTATACCGATACGTTCTTCGCTTTTGTGAACCTATTTTGTCATTAATTATGGTACATACATATGTATATCAGTGAATGATACGTAAACTGTTAAAGTGGTAAAAAATGGTACATCTACCCTATGTATAAATTGTCCTATAAATATATACAATGATTTTTTAAATAATTTAATTTAAATTATTACTACATACATCCATGCGTTACTAATTGTTAAACGAATAATTGTAAGAAATCACAAGCAGAAGATCTTTTAGTAGGTATTAGAAATGCGGGTGCATTCTCCTGTGTCGATTAGTACAGTAAATGTTTGAATATATAATGTTTTTTATCTGAAAACACAAATATCTCGTGACGCACTAAAGTTACGAAAAAAAATTGTTTACAAAAATTGTTCGGTATGAAGGGAACAATCATATATTGTAATATTTTCAGGACTCCCAAGCCGGGGGGGGGGGGGGGGATTCCAAAGTCAAATTAATTTTTTCAAATGGAACCATATATTGTTGCGAAATATTTCAATGACATATGACATTATGTTATTTACTGTTACATAACATTAGAAATTATATTATTAATTTGTAACTTCTCAAGCAGGCAATGGTAATATCTGGTTGCCAGCTATTAGCTAGACGCTGTAAACGATGATCGACCTTCTTATGTTTCCTTAAATTTTTTTAGCCACCGAAATAAATAAACATAAAATTTATAATTCATATCCTTATCCGACTGTTAAGGGCATGTTCAGGAATTAAATAACTTCGAATGCACCCAACAGAACTCAACAAAATTATTACACACCTAGTATTGCACTTTCTCAACTAAAATAAATGGGACTCGAAACAAATAAGGCAACTCTTCAAAACAAATGACCAGAAGGTCGATCTCCGTTTAGAGTGAGCAACTAATAGCTGGCAACCAGATACTACCACTGCCTCGGAAACTCATGTAACCTCAAGCAAACTCACGCGAACTCACGCATAATTTGCCTGAGTTTGCGTGAGTTTATGTGAGTTATGATCAGATTGTGTGAGTTTGCGTTAAAACAGTTACTCTATGATATAATTTTGAATGTTTCGTAACAGTAAATAACATAATGTGATATATCGTTGAAATATCTCGCAATATATATAGTGCCAGTTTTAATTCCATGTAAAAAAATTAATTTGACTTTGATTTTTCCCTTCATACCGAACAATTTCTTTAAACAAATTTTTTTCGTGACTTCAGTCCGTTACGACATATTTCCATTTTCATAAACGAAACCCTGTGTACAATCTTATTTTTTTTATTCACATTTCGGATCATTCCAAGCAAAATCGAACACTTTTCGGAATACTGATTTGAATTTTGTTTAAATTTGGAAATATTGAAGTCTTTAGTGATATATGAAGGTATCTCGAAGGTATCTCTACCTTTATATATATTATTTATATGTGCATAAATATTACAATGGCTGAATTAACAAATCAATGAAAATTAATTAAGTGAAAACATAAGAGTATCTAATTAAAATGATTTCAGATGAGAAAAATAATCTTTTCACCATTTATTTTGCAATTATTTTAAACAAATGCAATGTTTTCATAGTGGAGACATATTAACAAATTTGAAAAAAATAGCGATATAGCCCCAAGTATCCCTTTTACGGGCACTTTAAAGTTGACGAAATGAAAGTTATTTTAAGTGAACGCTGCACTGCGATATACTGTCTCGGACGGCCAACGCGGACGCGACGCACAGTGATGCCAAATGGCCAAAAAGCGGCAAGAAATCTGTAAAAAAGAAACTATCCAACGAATTTGTTTGAAAATTTGTGGAGAGATTGCCACAGGTACAACGCTTATTTGGCAAAAAAATTTTTGTAAAAAGTTGTTAACATTAATTAATATGGGCTAATCGAAAATCTCTGTTTTCTGTCCATTTTTTATTTATGGAAGCATACAACAAATCCTTTAATAGATTTTGATCTGGAACTAATCGTTTTGGCAAGGTGTAATATTGATCTAACTTTGTGCAAAAAATCATAAGACCCTTCGAGACCCTTTCGCCACAATTTAAGTTTAAATATCAACTTTCAGAATTTCCAAGAGTGAATCGTGCGGAAGTTACGATTATTTGATGTTCCAGGTGAAATTTTTTAGGAATATTTCTAATTAATAGAGAAAAATGTGAAGTGCTGGCGAAGAGCGTAGCGCTTCCGTTGGCTAAGTCGGAATTTGTCCGCTGTAGCCGCGCTCTGATTAGTCCGTGCTTTTCGTTAATAACTCGGAAACATAGCGTTTTGGTGCAAATTGCTACAGGAGAAAGGTATTTAGAACCACCTCAGGAAACACCCCTTTCTTTTTCTTACACTTTTTCTGGGACGCCCTATATAGTGGTTGTTATACAAGTATGGGTTATACAGCACAACTCCGTTTATGTCAACAAATTAGGAGACACGAGAATTTATACAATTAAGCGATTCGTATAATACTGTCCTGCCAACACAGCGCGGAGAAGAGCGCGGTTCACGACGCGGTTTGAAGTACAGTGCGTATATTTATGCATATGATTACGCATGTATACGGAATATCTATAATAAACATAAATGTGCAAATTATCAGTAATGTATCGTACACGTAATTTGTAAAAATAATAATAATAACATATCGTATCGGTGATTTATTCAAAAACAATATTTTATTAACATTATTATATTATAAGTCTATAATATCCTATTCACATATGTACCTAACTGGATCCGCTGTTCGATCGCAGTTCATGCAATAAGAGCTAATCTCTGAGTTCATGATTTGGATCTTACTGTAAGTTCGTTCGTATAAGCGGTGTACGGATAAATGGAACTGTATTTTATTCGTAACGCCGAGTTCTATTTCGCGCTCCTTTCGTCTCTTTTATCTTACAAAAATAAAGTGAAGTTATATACCATCTTCACATTATCTTGCAATTTCAGCACATTTTTTATATGTAAAATCTTTGATATGTAAAGAGAGGTAGAGTGACCACGTTACCGACAAAAATAGGCGAAAAATGATTTTACGTGCCTCAACTTTTCGTCCGTATACGAGAATATTTTTCGCTGGGAAAGGGCTCATTCGAGATTATGCAGATATTTGGTAATATAATATAAGCGTAAAAAATAGTACACATACGTTTGCATTCATGATTAAAAAATTATAATTTTTATAACAGATACGAATGAATTTCATCTAAATATTGTAAAAAAACCTACAAAAGCACTTGTTATCTCGCGAATCCGTGGTGACTACTCTTAAACATCAACAAGGATTGTAAATAAACGAGGCCCCACTACGACACCGAATGTAAAAACTAAATATTTATAACACGTGAGTGTTGAGTTGGATTCGATATTGTTGGGTTGTGTATGTTTGCGTGCGTGTGACGAAATGTGAATACTCTAGATTTTAGAAAACGTGGCCAAAAATACAAGAATTTGTCCAAATTAGATTTTCATCCGTCATATTAAAACCACTATTTTGTTATTTGTAATTTTAACATCAGATTCATAATCGGTGATCCCAAAACCCTCCGGAGTATCAATTTTTAAATTAGAGTATGTACTCCTTGGTGTCTTGGCCATGTTTTGGCGAATTTGGCCGTTACCAACTTGGACACGTTGGCTACTTATTATTATAAATTTGACATGGGCAAGAAAGTTTTATACAGCCATCTTGAGGGGGTTCTAACAAATACGTCTATGCACAATACATTGTGACCTCTCGTAAACTCCTCCCTGTAAGCGTCATTAAACAAAAAAAAAAACCCGGAAGATAGGAGTTTCGGAACAGAAATTCTCCAAAAGGTTAAAATATACATATACATATAGTTCAGCAATTAGCTGAAAGAACGTTCTTTAATGCTATATAGTTAGTTTTCCTCAAGATATTATATATACAAAACTATGTTCAGAAAAATAACGATAATTTCAGGAAGAAATGTGAACATTCTAAGGATTGCATTTTAGCTTGTTTTCAAATTTCTCTAAACAAAAATTATAAGTAACATAGCAATTTATGTTCATGCTAAAAGTTAATCTGTACATTTAAAAAGATATTGGCAATAAATTTTATCGGTTTTTGACGAAGTTGAAAATTTGACATATGGCCGGGTTTTGGTGAATCCGGAGCACGTGACTGCATGAACTCGCCCTACTTGAGCTTGAAGCGCAACCAGGTGCTTCGATGCAATAAAATAATTTAGAAGACGTAAAGTTTGTCCGTGTTCCGCGTTGGAACAGGACTCTTACTTCGTTGAGAACAAGCCAAGATACAATGTTTATTGTCAAGTTGTAATAACTAATTGTAAGTGCAGATGTTAACAAAATCTTTGTATCTGAATCATTTCCTCGTTGAGTTCCATGATTACCGAGAGTAGATAGAATAATTATAGCATAATTACACCTGTAATTCATACAGCTGAAAAAATGAATCTATTAAGTTTATTATAAATGAAATTATGGAAATATTTTGATTAGTATATGATTCATTGTAGTTACACTTAAAAAGCAGTACTTAAATATACATGGTGAGTTACCAAACTTGATCACCTCGAAGATCGTCTAAATTATGCGTTGTACAAAAATATTACTTTTACAGATGGCACATGATATCAACGGGGACATAATCTGGTGTATGTACATGACTTCTTCATAAGTGGATGCGTTTAGGAGATTTAAGTTCAACTTTGATTTTTTGAATGGAAATCTATATACCATTGTGCACCAATCGATGCAGTTTTGTATACTCTGTAGAAAAGTATTAATCCATGTTTGTCGAAAAATTATTAGCAGATTAGTTTAGCAGATATTTTAATTTGAATATTGCTAAGAAAACGTTTTTATTGCGGTAGTATTGGTATACAAAGAAAGCATTAGTAAGAAAGTGAGCTTTTCTTAGCAATATTCAAATTAAAATATCTGCTAAACTAATGTGCTAATAATAATTATTTAATATAATACTTTTTTAGAGTGAAAAGTGTACGGTTCCATTTAGAAAACCAAAGTTGACTTTTAGATCTTCTAAATGCCTTCGCTTATTGTTAGTATAAGGAAGTCATATACACCACATCATGTCCCTCCTGATACCATGTAACATCTGTAAAAATAATATTTTCGTAAAACGCATAATTTAGAAATTATTCGACGTGATCAAGTTAGATGCCTCACCCTGTATATATGCATATGTATATTTACCTGCCTGCAAGTTTTTCCGAGTTTTGGTTCAGGAATTAAACTTTAGACAGTAGTTTTATCTCTTATATTTAAGTTACCACAATTAAAACACTATGTGTCTATTATTTGTAATTATGAAATAACAGACAAAAGCTACAAAATTTCATCAAAATCGGTGTTTGATAGTTTGCGAAGATGTTCTGTCAGTCCGGACGTGGCATACAATGAAACTCTAAATACAGGTCCGTTCTATAGCAACGATAATGATTTCCATTTTCATAATGTATTGTAGAATTCTCTGATTAAATAAAAAGTGCGGCATTTTTTATCATTTTCATTCATTGTGTGTATATTCCTCACTTCAAGAAATAAAAATTTATTTTATTACGTCAAAATTCTTGATATTATACTGCATTGAAAATAGAACCTATGCTGGTACAATACATTTTTAATTTATGCGCGTCACCCGGTCGGAGTCTAAGAGAATAGTGCGTCAACGAACAGAACAGGATCATAATTAATAGAATCACATTCCCTATATTTGTCGAAAATTATAATACTATAGTTGAGATATCATAGTTTAGGATAACATAATATACGCTAAAAATTAAGAACCTTTCACCCTTCGTACTACGATTGAAATTCGATATTTAGTACTAAAATATGCTGTTTTACTTCGTTTGTAACATTGTACATACATGTAACAATAGAAAATAATTTATATCGCTTTAAACTCGATGTATTAATGTAAATTATTTAAATTGCTGCAATAATGAAAACAGGAAAATCATGATTTTATCAATAGGCACTTTTACTGTATACAGGGTGTCCCAAAAATGTTGTACTTCCTTGAAAGGGGTGATTCCTGACGTCATTTGAAATAACTTTTGCCTTTGTGAAATTATTTTCTCCGCGGCTTTGTTAAAGATTTATTCACGAAAAACGCGGACCAATCAGAGCACGGTTACAGCAGACGGATTCTAGCTTGGCGACACGTCCCGCTGAGCGTGGCGATGGCATTAGCCGAGCCGGAATCCGCCTGCTGTAGCCGCGTTCTGATTGGTCCGTGTGTTTCGTTAATAACTCCTTAATGAAGCCGCGGAGAACATTTTCGTAAAGGAAATAGTAATTTTAAATTACCTTAGAAATCACCCTTTTCAAGGAAGTACAACATTTTTGAGACACCCTGTGTAATATTTTTCAGAACACACAAATAGACGGCAATTTTGAATTGTTTGCGTTTGCAGATCGCTGTTTCGCGAATTTTGTGTGTAAAATACACGGTGGACTATTGATTCGTATTATGTAGTATACATATGTATAACACCAGTTTATGACACGATAAAATGCAGACAGTGATCCTCTTGATATCCGATAGTTTAGAAGGAAACACCTCCTCGGGATATGTTTACTCAAGTTTTTTTGTATATTATTGTTCATTAGCTTGGAAAAAGCATGTACATAACATAAGCTACTCTTGTGAACAGATTAAAATTTGTCTAAGTAATAAAAAAACGTGATGTCTTGAAGATTTCATAGTTAACTTTGGCATTCGAAATCTACAATGTTTTCGAGACTTCATATTACGGTTAAATTCAAATAATTTATTAAATTATTCGATTATATTGAAATTTGATGCATTCAAAGCAAATTTAATTAGTAGAGGGTATAAAGTTATTCAAAAGTTGATCTCCCTTGTGTTATAATAGTTAAACGGAAATGAAGGTACATTAAAATGTTATTGAAACGTATACATTATTGATTTTTCTTAAAGACTTCTATACCTTATACATATGTACATGAAGTATTTTCTGAACATTTCGTTTAATAGGAAACGATTCTTTGCACGGGCGTCCTTATTTACTCTTGAAGAAAATATTTAAAACAATTTTTTACGGCACCCTCCCCCCCCCCTCCAAGATTGTTGCAATTAATAAAATAAAACCGTGCATAGTAAGCTCATGCTTGATCAGAAAACAGTAAAACGTGGCCATTGAACCTTAAGCATTATAATAATTAAGTAAATGCTCGTAAAATCGTTTATCTGGAATATCTTCTAAATTATTGACTGTATCGGAAAATACGTTAGACAAAACCTGTAGATATGGACGGATGGAGAAAATTGAGAAAAATGTCGGAACAAAATAAATAAATTTTTTCTTAAATTTGAAAATGGAAGTGTGTTTTCATGATCTCTTATCAATAAATAACAGGCAGATTCAGAAACAACGTCGTACGGATTCCTTTATATTTATTTTAGGGGTGTGCGCGTACCCGAGATTTCGGGTTCGAGTCCGACTTGGAAAAAGTTGGGCGGGCTCGGGCAGGTACCCGGATCGTATGAATGCTCGGGCACCCGATATTTCATTGTAATCCGATACATTCAGACAACCCGACATTTTCGGGAATCCCGATATTGTGGAGCTACCCGACAGTTTCGAACAAAGTCGGAAGAAGCTCAGAGTCTCGATATTATACAACCATTTCGCAGTATTAATAAAACTGAAGTCTCAAGTCACATTCGCACTGCATAAGTACATAAATACAATACCGTAAATTCAGTAGCGTGTCTAGTGTCTACGAACTTTCCGCCTCTTTCCCCTGTACCATCTAGAGTACTTCTTTGCGCTGTCGTGAATAGTACGTTGACATATATGTATACGACTCAGAATATAAACATTCTTAATGTTTAATGGTTAATATGGCTTAACTTCACCTACGAGTCCCAGAAATTTTTAACTTTTTTTATATATAATTCTGCATATTTTGACGAGAAAGTTCCAAAAATCCAAGTTTTAATGTTAGTAATGCTCTGGTTTAAAAGTTAAACGTGTTTAAAGTTGAGCGATTTTAAGCATTTTTGACAATCTAGCTTCACATCCGGTCTTCTCTCTATCTCTCGGTGCTCGTGATCGAATACAACCACTACACCAACACGTCGGCACCGTTACCTGTCAAGAACGCTTGAAATCGCTTGACTTTAAACACGGTTAACTTTTGAACCAGTGAATTCCTAACATTAAAACTTGGATTTTTGGCATTTTCTTGTCAAAATCTACAGGATTATATATAAAAAAAGTTAAAAATTTCTGAGCATAGAATCGGGTTATCCAACAATGTCGGATTGTCAAAAAATGTCGGGTTATTTGAAAATGTCGGAATGCCCGAGCATTCATATGATACGGGTACACGCCCGAACCCACCCGACTTCTCAAAACCCGACCCGAGGACTCGGGTACCCGCAATTTCGGAAACCCGCACACCCCTAATTTATGTTACGGTTTATTTTAGAGAATTTTTTGGAAAAGTAGTTCTCTTTATAAGACCCTGGATAAAGTGGAACCTAAACATTTTGTTGACTTCTAATAAAGAAAATATACGCTGTTTTCTGAAAAATAATATGCAACTAACAGAAAGTAAGTTTCGCAATTTAAAAAAAATACACATTTTTCATTAACGTTTACTGATAAAAGAAAATGAAAACATACTTTAGTTTTCAAATTTCGGAGAAAATGTTATGATTTTGTTCCGACATTTTTCTCAATTTTTTCAAAAACCGTTTGTTTTACGAAAAAAGGTAATAGAACATGCAGCCTGTCCAGATCTACAGGTTTTGTTGAACATATTTTTCGATACAGTCAATAATTTAGAAGAAATTCGAGATAAACGATTTTATGACCATTTAATTAATTATTTTAATGTTTAAGGGCCAGGGGCGGGTTTTGCCGTTATCCGATCGAGCTCAAACTAAGCACAGTTTTTAGTTTATTAATTGTAACAATTCTGGGGGTGCCGTAAAAAAATTTCTAGCGTTCTACGGATTTCGTTTTATCCTCAATAATACGTACCATAGTTCTATGGTTCTGAAAAGTGAATGGAAAGACTTACGGTTTGGAGCTGACATTAGTTTGGTTATGTTGTATTTGACCCCCGACAAAAAGATATATTACTTTATAATGTATAGTTTCGCAAACTAAGCATGCCTATTCGAGTTATGTGTACAAGAGTTATTGTGCAAATACTAACATATATTTTCACAATGCTGTGACGATTTTTCCAAAGACGTCCATCATGTGGCACAGTAAAAAATCGAAGATGAAAAAATTGTTAACGAACCCATGAATTTGAAGATTTAAATCCAGCATTAGAATAACCCAAGGTACACCATCTGGAAGTTCGACGGTTTTAGTATGAGAGTGATTAAATGTTCAAAAACGGGTATTGTGCCCTCTTGGAATTATGTATCACTTCCTGATATCTTTCTCGTGTATTGACGATCTTTCTCTTTTTGGTCATAAAGATCTTTTCGTGTATTTTCGTGTATTTTAATCACCGTCAAAATGGTTGTTTTGCAACGATATTTCGCGTCTACCTAATCCTCGCAATTGTTGTTTAACTTACGACAATTACGATTACTATTTTAGATTACGACGATTTAAATTTTCATGTAAAATGTCGACGGGAAATTTTTCACTCAAAACCTAATTAAACGGCGAAGAAAATCGTAGAGCAGGAACTTCCATCTTCAAATCAATGGAAATTTTAATCCTTAAACTTTGCCATTGCCTGCAGAGTCATATAAATGTGAAAAATTTTAGAAATAAAACAGAATCTTCGATTTTTCATGTTTCCACATGATACGGAAATGGTTCAAGAAAAACCGCCACACCATTCAGAAGGTAAGGTTTTCTTGCTTTAAAATGAGTCAGTGATCTGTCGTTACAAAGTTATTGTGTGGATATGTGTGGTGAGAATGAGAAAGAAACATAATGCGTGAAAAAAAATGTATGAAGTGAATTTTGTTGTGTGAAATAAAGAAACGCGTGTGTATGAATAAAGAAATAAGCGTGCATGGAGGAGCGTTGAAAAATATGGCTGTTAATGATTCAATGAGTGTTTATATTAGTATACAATTAATATGTAATATTCTGTTAAATACATAGTTATTTATTTAACCAGAGAGACAAATGAATAATTTATCCTCTACCTGAACAGTTATAAAAGTCTGAAGATTAACAATTTTTCGGTAAAAATGTTGTGCTCCGTTAATTTTGAACGCTAATGTATTTTCAGAGAAACATTTACTTATTTTAGAAACGCAATATTAAAATGAAATTTGTATTGTAAAATCTTACGGGTTCTAATAACTTAAGTTTTCTTACTAATCTTCCAGGTTCATTTAGTATTTCTGCTTCAAATTATTTTATATCCCTTTTATAGAAACAATCTTCTTTGCTTTAATGAAGTTTGCGATATGGAAATCTATATAATTATCTACGAGAAGATGAGATATTCTGTTTCATTGTCTACAAAAAAAAGTTTTCGTCTCGTTGAATAAAGGACAGGTAATACATTACCATAGAAGTAATTTCAAATTAATCTACTAAAGAGTGGGAATGATAAATTAAATTTGTCCACTTTTTTTAAGTAAGGAGTTTAGTGTCGCATCAATATTTTAGTATAATTATTAGCGATTACTTGATGACTAGTTGTTCGTAGGGTTCATATTAGATAACGTTTCTGAGATGTGTATCACTGACGAACGAGATTACTGCGTGTTCAGCCGCGATTTAACAGGAGATCCCCTTGAAAATCCGCGGCACCGTTGTTTCAAGATGGGACCAGTGACCGAATCTTCAGACAATAGCTCTACCGTTTTACTCACAGCTGACAAATCTTCACAACCCAACTGGCGTGCAGATGGTCAACACGTTTTATGACACGAGCCGCTTCCTCACGCCCTCAACAGCTGACCGTACTGCCATAAAACGTGGATCTACAAAGGTTGCGCCGCGGGACCATCCGACGGTCCCCGGCTGGTGAACATCGGGCCCACAGCTGTAATTTCACCTACCGCAACCGTGAACACCCCCACTCCACACCAACTCACCCCGAGTGCATGGAGTGGAGGTAGGGTAAGAATCAGTCTAACTACAACTACCGCACAAGGAACGACTAGGCTCCGGAACAGGTCAAACGCGCGAACCAGCCACTATAGTTCCGTTTTTTCCGTTCCAATTTTAACTTTCACTCCTAATATTGATCATCCTTATCATCCGAAAGGATCATAAGGTCGCATTAAGTAGCGTCGCCGACCCGTCGATTGAGGAATTTACACCTCCACATAGGCTTTACGTCAAAAGAGTCTACCACTGCGATTGAATGTTTTTTGTATTTATTTCACTGTGGGGCAGTCTAGCAGAATATGAATTTTATTCCGTCATAAGACATAACCACTAGATACAATCGATATACAGGGTGTCCCAAAAATGTCGCAAGTCTTTGAAAAGGGCGGTTTTTGAGATCATTTGAAGCGATATATTCCTTTGCAAAAATGTCCACCTCAGCATTGTTAAGGAGGTATTAACGAAAAACACGGACCAATCAGAGCGCGGCCACAGCGCGCGATGGCGTGGATCCACTGAGCAAAACCATTGTTTTCGCAGTCTAGTGATCACACTAACTGATTGTTGCGATTGTACTCCAATGCATGTGGTATTGGGACATTCCATGCCAAATCGATGAATTTTTGACTTCACCATCGGCGATTTTGTTCTAATTGAAACATGTTGTAGTCCATGTGAAATTAGGGGGGGGGGTTAAGTCATCATTTTTCCGGTTTAGAATTTTTTAAAATATTATAGGCCTTCTATGTTTTCAATGTTTGTCCATTTTGGCGAAAATGAGCTTCACCAACAAATTTTTATCTCAGGAACTATCATCAGTCTGATCGAACTAAATTTTTTTGTTCTATATTCAGAAAGGATTGGGTTATTGTAAAATAATTTTGTTAACCACGATAATTAACTTTATAATGTCGAAAAACGCAAACGAATTCGGTTTTTTTCGATGAGGGGTCAAGGTTTTTAATTTTGAAAAAAATATGATCAGATTCCTTGAAGTTTTCCCATCAAAACAAGCCCTTCAAAAAGATGGGGACTTGAAAACTACCGTCACAATAATCTGGGAAAGGACGCGGTGTACCCTCTTTTCAGGTAGGCGAGACGTGCGCTCTGCTATTGTGGTCAAAACAGAGCCATCATTATCGCACGACCATTTTCGAAAATTCACTCTCTCTTCGTAATTAGGAGTGTACTATACGAAAAAGTTACGGAAACTAAACATTGGGAAAACGATGCCCCAATATATAGGAACTCCCACCATACCGAGATACGTTATGCCGAGTCGGCAGAAGTAGAAAAATGGCAATGAAATAAACTTAAAAAGCAACCAAAACGAACGTTTCGTGTCAGTGGGTTTGTTTCGACGCGACAATAGTTTCATGAAACGGTCAGGTCTAATTACAAATTTTAGAAAAGGTTTTTCACTAGTGGCCTTCTGTCGCTATGTAATGAACAGATTATCCGTTTTTAGAAATGTGCAAATTTTTGGCGTATTTCCTGGGACCCAACAAGTTTTATTTATTTTATTTAAGTCTTAATTTCGAGAGATTTAGTGTTCATATCGAAAAAAAGGCTCTGTACGGACGTAGCAAAGACATTTACAAACACGGTGGTATGCATTTTTAATTGATTACTTACTTATTTAAGACGTAAAATGTCTAGAAAAAAAGGCACAGCGTAACATAGCGTGACAGTCAAGGCCAAATGCCTGCCGGCCCCCTTAACTTGTCGTATACAGTGAGCGAAATTCGTTTAAGCGCACGTAAGAAAATAAGGATTTTGAGGCTAAAGGTTCAAAATTTTAACAAGAAACATATAATAATACTATTTGTACATGTATATTTACCTAAGTATTTATGCAAAAATCATATTTTTCGTGCGAAATTCGTTTAAACGCAATGCTCTTCTTTCTCAGATATTGAGAGAAATCATAAGGGTAAGTGTATGATTTAAAGAGTGATCATAAAGGTATTGTCCCGTATTTCTAATTAAGTTATACTTTTTATTTGATGTAAAAGAAAAAAATGACGAAAGGAAATTATTTGAAGCTGAAAAGTCAGTAATTAAAACTTAAAAAAGGGGGGGAAACCGAATTGAAAAATTGGACTGGAAATTAAACGTTCCGAGTCCATAGTGCGATATTTTTTGAAACTTAGAGAAAATTACGAGAAAAAATATGCAACAGAAGGCAAACTGATTTTTTCGCCTTCGAGATCACTTCAAGGTCGTAGCGTGTAGGTCGTTGAACTCATCTTGACGCTGATTACCACACTGCGTTATAAAAAATACATGTTAGTGTGCAGAAAAATGCGATGACCTTGAGAAATCCGTTAAAATGACCTTCACAGGATATTTTATCACCATTTGATACACACCTTAAAACCATGTACATCTTATTTAGTCATTTCTTCTTACTTTCAATAGTAGCGGGAATAATTTAGGTGCTCGAGTTAAAATTAACACTCTGTATAAAACTCTGTACGTGTTCCATACACGATCATTGTTAATAGCATCGGTAAATGGTTTGTTATCGATCAAACTGGTGTCGGTGAAATCTGTTGTGGATGAAATCTGTGTTGGCGATTTCCATGGGACCCGATTTATACTAACCGCACAAACACGGAACGGTTCCGTTTCTTTATTCTTCCTTTTTGTTTTGTTTCTTCGTCCATTCTTCGTGAGAATATCGGACAGCCGACCCGATGCCATCATCCGTCTGTACCGATACGATACGATACTTATAAGCTTATATTATCACTTACATTCAAATGCGTTCAAGAGAGGTTGTCTGATCGGTGCTGAACGAATACATTCAGTGTCTGTACGGACAGGCCTTATGTTCAGATATTTGTATGTACCAGCAATTTGTTTGTTTGTTGACTATTTGACTATTGTATACCTCACGTAAGCACAAATTAAATTAAAAGGCACGGATATAACAATACAATGTAGGAAACAGTAAAAGTACAGCACCAGTAAAATGTTTTCGATCATTTAAACATTGCTAGCAATCTTTAAATTAAAGAATATTAGGAAATATGATACATTTCCACATTTTGCCATATTCGTATGCAGTTTGATATATTGCATTTACAAAAATCTAAAAATATTAAGTTGTTAACACGTATTACGAAAGTATTAACCCTTTGACTACGGCGGACTTTGAGACATACCAGCCATACCGTATCATAGTAATTCCTTACGTCTCAACGTCTTTTATTCTTACGATCGATTATCGATTATTTTTACGTCGAAGTATGGTCGATAAAATATCCCCGGCGCCTACAGGCGCCCCTCGTACCAGCGGATCAAACTAGTTGATGCACCTATAGGCGTCTACAGTATTATAAGAGCAATATTTTTAAGCGCCTCTAGCCGCCTACAGTATCACAAGCGCAAATTTACTAAGCGTCTTTAGGTGCCAACAGTAGTGAAGGGGCTAATACCGATTTTACTTCTCATTGAGTTAAATTTGCAAAGACCTATAGCCAATTATTTCACAAAATTATAATTCCGTTAGAAATTACCTGCATTTCGGCATTTTTTCGGCAAAATCTACCGGACTACGCAACAAAAAAATAAAAATTTCAGGTTTCCTGAAGTAAAGTTTAGTCCTAATTTCTTTTTTATTTATGTAGATAACTTAGATCGAAACTAGATACATTTACGTGAAGCTTATTTTATTACTGTGTATGTAATTAAAGAATCATGACGGAGAGAAGTTAGCTGGGAATCCTAGCAAAGACCTCAAAAAAGTAAATAAATGTTTAAGTAACTGATGAATGGACGACAGTATTTGTAACATTTGTGAAAATGAATTTAGAGTCAGAATACGTCCATTTCTACTAATTTTTACATTCTCGCGAAGTCTCCCAAATAATATAATAAATAAATAAATATTATTCAGCACGTCTAGAATCATTCCAATAGAGAAGAACTGATATGGTATTTCATAAAGAAAAATAATGAACCTAAAAATTACGTCAATAACTACTTCAGTTTCAGAAAGAACGACTTCTAACTATAACACTTTATTTCGCGCACCCTATACATGATGTTTCAAAGTTAGGAGCGATAGCATAGATAGAATATGGACAATGAGTATGTTACCTCTATCCAAAAATTTTCGAACAAATAGTTGCAAATAAAACTTTTATTGTTCCCATATCGTGGATTAGAACGCATTTTGGAAAAGATCCGAGATGATTACAGTTTAATGTAGAGTATTTGTATTTGTAAGCAAATTATGATGAATTTAACGCATTCTTTCTTTATAATTAACGGTTTGATCCGACAATGTAGTATACTTTTAATTGAGCAATGCTTCTGCTCCTTTACAGAAATTGTAGCGTAATTGATAGCTGTTATATGGAGTGAATTTACACTCGAAATCACTATCGTGATATTTCTATGATTCTTAGAAGACATATTCTTATTCACTTATTTACTTGAAGAATATTTTAATCGATATTTCACTGACATTGTGTGTGACAAACCTTATGGAAACGTATATAAAAATGAAAAAGACCGTGTAGCTTCGTACAATCAGCGTCATAATTCGTTTATTCAAAACAAGGGACAAATTGGAAATTCTCTTGTAAGTGATGCAAACAGGTTTTTTTTAGGTTTTTTTTAACTTTTGCAAACACGATGCAAACTTAGGTCACTGTATAATTTACGCACATTTATGTTGTTTCTGTACGATATGCGTCTTATTGTTAATACAATGGATTATTATACAATTATTCGAACCAGTATCGTTGGAATGTCCAATTTACTGAAGTCGTAGCTGAGCTCCTCTTATGCGAACTGACTGCTCGCGGCATATACTGCTTATCCGAATGCATACCTACCATTCGTAAAAGCAATCGCTTCAAATAAGTAAGTATATCTAGTTATATGAACATCGGCTCCTATTATACGAACGAAGAAACGATAGTGGGAGAGGGGGGGGAGATTTGGCGGGCTCCTATTATCCGAACGATCCAGTTATTCGAATCATCGTGTCCCCCAAGCGATTCGAATAAATACAGTTCCACTGTAGGGAAGAATGGGACTAAAAGTCCCGTTTTCCATATGAACCTATCTAACATTTAGTAGTAAAGACTTAGAGATACTTTCTTTCTTTTTGGATGAACTATAACTATCATACTTTACTTTTACATAGGTTTTTCCATTGCTACTGTTATTTATTGTTTATAGTAATTATTGTTAGTAAGCTGTAGCACAAAATTACCTGACGAATACTTTATGTTATATAAAAAAATTGTTCATATAAGAAGCGAATGGTTTCGAGGGTGCCAATATCTGGTGTAAATAGTTTCTTTAGCTAGTCTTAAGTTAAGTTAGGTTAAATTACGCATTAAGCTATTGTGTAATACATTAATATGTTCATGTAGTGTATATGCTACATAAACCATACTTGATTTAAAGGATTAAATAAATAAATAATAATAATAAATATACGTGGAGAGGTCACATGAAGGTCATATGCATTTTTTAATGGAATCGTAGATATTTCAATACTCTAATCGACACAGCTCGATATTCTTAACAAAAAAGTATTCATCTATTTATGTCAAAAAATTGCTTTATATGTATATGTAGATATTTTGATCAGAATGCTGATAGATGTCCATACATTTCATGAATATTTATTATTTGAAACAATAGAAGATTGCATTGACTGATGTTTTCTCCGCGATTATTTTGTAAATAAACGCAACTGTCTTAATGACTGGGATATAAAAAACTCTGCCTTGATTGTCATTACTAGATCGTGGATTTTATGCATTAGTTTACTTTGTACTTTGCAATTAACGTAGACAATTTTTATTATGCATAAAAATCCACAGTTTAGTCATTACTAGACTGCGGATCTTTATGTAAAATAAAAAATGTTTCAAGACACAAAAGCGAAATAAATGTTTTTTTCTTTTTTTAGTTAGTTTATTAAGCTGACACCAACACGCCGATGTTCTTAAATCTGTTTAATATGTCCACTGCTTTAAATTTTGCTTACCAATTTTTGTCATAAATGCATAAAATCCGCAGTCTAGTCATTACATATGAAGAGCTTAGGGTAATAAACGATCAGCTCGATTTCGACGTGATTGTAAAAGAACAAATTTTTTCAATAGTTCGATGCACTAAACAGTCATATCATGAGACGTTTGTGACTATTTGTTGCCCCGAACGAGATGAAATTCTTCCAAAAATGTATTGTTATCCCTATAGATACGTTCAGAGCAACAAACGGTTAACTATTTGAACTTTTCATTTATTGACTGAAAACACTAAAAAACTGTTTACTATCATCTTCACAGCCACGATTCTGTTTTCGTCACAAATCTTGACGTACCGATGACACGTGTTTAGTAGTAACACTATTGAATACACTTATTACGTTTTTAAATAAAAAATATTTGTCAATAAATGTTACCTTATTTAGAAAAAAATAATTTTTTCGTTTTGACGAAATTTCATTGCAAATCTCATCGGTTTCTTCTGGTCGCTCACTTTTATAATTTCCATCATTATCTTGACTATTGAAATAAAATTTTATAAAATTAATCAATAAAAAATAGCACGCAACTTGCATTTTAAAATATTAAAAAATGATTCTTGTGAAAGTATAGTTGTTACTATACTTACTCGACATTTTTGGCCTGTATAAGACCTACAATGTACGTACCTTGTGCGACTTTATTTTCGAAGGCATGAAAATCTTTAAATATCTTCAGTCTCTCTTCATTTGCAAATTTACTAAAACATTGTTGTTTGCATTCACAAAGATCGCCGATTTGCCTTGCTGGTTTTGCATTATTTTTCCAGTTTTCACGAATACAGTCCGACCGCTTCTGTGCGCAGTAGTGGTATGACTTCTTTACTTAGCGCGAATGTCGAATAACGCACAAATTCCAGGCAACAAACTATAAGAATCGGTCACCTATAATGTGACCGTTTGTTGCCCCGAATGTTTATAGTCGCTCTGACTATTTGTTGCTCCGAACGATTAGAAAATCTAAGTGGACAGTCATGTCTAAATCGAGATGACCGTTTGTTGCCCTGAGTTCTTCATATGTACTTGCGAACATTTGGAGTTTCAGATTTTGGCCGCTTGCACGTGATGCACCGACTAATATACTAATGTCTAATTACTAGTCGAAGGGCCAGCTTCCATTGCGCAAGAAGGACAGATACCTAACTATAACTTCGTTTTGTATGCTTTTATTCATGAAACTAACGAGAATCGATAACTACAACGTACAATCGTGCTGTGTTTCTGACTAGAGGAAAAGAGCCAGGATTACAAAAAATGTTTGGTTACATATCCTGTACCTATCTCCTCCTTGTCATCTACAAGGCTTTGTTCAAGGTGGGGGTAAAGTACGTCAGCGTTTAAGTTTGGCAACAGCGCAGCGGGTTTCCTCCAGATATAGACGAGGTTTGAACGCTCGTGCTGACCAGTGATGGTTCCCTTTGGAAAATTCTAGGCTTATGGTATATCTGTTTGCTATCAAGACTTGGGAATGTCAAGGAAGCAGCGAGATTAGCAAGTAATAAAAAACTATAGTTAAAAACATCCTTAAAGCCATTTGTCCCCAAGTGAAATAAGCTAGACAGTAAAGTTGTTAACAAAATATATGATTGCATCTAAAAATACATGGTTGACCTTCACTTGACCTCTACGCGTCCACCTAAAAACAATCTAATAATATCTTAATATGCACCCTCAAAGCCATACAAAATAACTAAAAATATTTTTGCTAAATATGATAATAGTAACGTAAACCAAATTTCAAAATCAGGTGAGACGTCACGCTAATGATGCAAATGGGTTAAAGGACAAGATGTTTTCAAACCTCAACTAGATTCGTACTAATAGTTATAAAATCCAAATATATGTTAAACAACTTTGATAAACACAAAACATAAGGTAAAATAATGAAGACTTAATTCAAATTATCTAACTAATTTTATATAATTTAACCTCAACTTTAACACTAACCGTATCACGACCGATAAAATGACCAGTTTAACATTTTTTATTGTATTACATATTTGTAGAAATTACAAAGGTGCTTTCCTGAAAAATTATTAAATAAATTTATTCTTTCAAGCACATATTGTTATAAAAATTGCAAGAAATGTAAATAAATTTAAGCTTGTAATTTTTATAAGTCAACGTATACAAGTCATATTTTGTGCCTGGTATGGCTTGTGTCAACTAACTATTATTTAGTTATGTATTAGTATAATTAAAATTCAACTAATCGCTATACACTATGTAAATATGAAAAACTAAAATAATGTTTCCTCATTAAAAATTGTATGAATTTACAAAGTACATATGTATATATTATATTATGTATTGGACAATAGTTAAAGAAAAACTAGAATAATTTTGGTTTTAGAGAATCGGATTTAGAAGATATTTTCATATTTGTGTGATAATTTTTTTATAAGCAATAAGCCTAACGGTAACATTTTTCAGAATAATCATAAGGGAACAATTCTAAGGTCTCTCTGCTGAATCGGCGATTGGTGTTGCTCGTTTCTGAAAGTCTTGCTTTTAGTACTCTTTCGCAAGAACAGTTTGACTCTTTTCTTATTTCGACTCATAAAAGAACGTAACACGCCAAGCCTTAAAAAAACTTTCACCCTTAACTCGTTAAAGTCGATACCCTCGAATTGAGTTCTAAGACTTCCATAAAAAAGGGATTGAAAATGGTATCGCGCATCGTAATCGCTAAAAAACTAAGAGGATACACTTTCTTTCATTAGCAAGTAAATTGTTTGTTTTGGAACCAACATAATAGATCTCTACTTGTAAGTCATTAATTTTGCTTTGAACTACCATCCTTAATAATTATTTTTAAATTTATATACCTCGCAAAAGAACTTAAAAAACTTCAACTGTGCAAAGTCAGACTTCTTGCAAATTAGAGGGTACAGTAACTCTGTTAAATCAAATGAAGAGGTTTGAAATAACTTTTATCGAAATACCTTTTGTAAGCAAATACAATGGAAATACAAATATGTATCAAACAAATAAAAAATTACTCAATTTATACATTGCGTATACTGTCGATAAAAATATTCTATCACTTGTTTCATCAAATATTGAAGAGGAACGATAAAATAACCGTTATGAAAAAACGGGCTGCGTGTTTCTTCATTTTCCATTTTTCTCGAAATAGTGAATATCATGCTAAAGACATTTGTTGAAGTACACAACTTTAAACTTTAATTTCTAAAACAGTACGTTTTGTTATGCACGTATTGTATTTCTGGTTTAAGAAGTCATTAATTTAGAGAAAAAAAATATAATATGGTTATTTAGTATCGAAATGTTTTAAAAATCGTTTTATGTATGTACAAATAATCAGAAATAAGAACTTTTTGTTGTATATTCAATAATGAAAAAAAAGTATTTTTATGAAATTGACAACTAAACTTATTTAAACATATGCGAACGGTCTTATTAATCGTATTGGCGTAGGCAAATAAATATTAAAATCTTAATCTTATATAATTAATATCTTGCATAATTATTTTATATAAAATCAATTTACTTTTAAATATATTATTATGTAAATAATTGACTAATGTAATTTAAGTAAATAAATTGATAAAAAGTGTGGATCGTTTATCTAAAGACTACGTTGAGGAAAACTTTATTTGCATAACATATAAATCATTAATTAATAGAGGGCTCCACCTTGTAACGTTTGCAACAAACGATAACGAATATAACGAACGACTCTTTTACCAATATGTTTTTCATGCTCCGTTATATGTTATGTGAACCTCCCAGCTTGTCGATTTAAAATCGACCGAATATCGAGTCGTATTTCGACATCTAACTATACACATTTCGATAATTCTACTTCCTACATTCGGGAGAAAACAAATTGGTGATTAATATCAACAATCAGCGGTTAATATTTCAGTCCAATTGCTCTTTACAGTAAATCTTTGCAATAAGGGAGATTTCTCCTCCAAATTTGATGATTTTTTAATAAATTGCCAAAGTTATCACCCTGCATAGTGTTATGACGATTTTGGGCTAACTTTAATTGAGAAAACCAGAAACTTTAAACTTTTTTTATGTAATTCTGTAGATTTTGGCGACAAAATGTCGAAAATCTAAGTTTTAATCTTAGGAGATCAGTACTTCAAAAGTTATGCTTGCGTAAAGATGTGCGATTTTAAGCGTTTTTGACAGGTAAGCGTGCCGCCTGTGTGCTTGTGCTGCCATCTAGCGGAACGATTGGTCGTTAAACGGACGCGCGACGCTGAGTACATACCAAAATGGCGGCACCCTTACCTGTCAAAACGCTTAAAATCTCTCAACTTTATACACGCATAATTTTTGAATTACTGATCTCCTAGGTTTAAAACTCGGATTTTCGGCATTTTTTCACTAAAATATACAGGAGTACATTTAAAAAAGTTAAAAGTTCCTGGTTTCTTGAGGTAAAGTGAAATCCGATTTTGAATTGGGGTGCACCGTTTATTAAAAAGTTAGTATAAAAACAATTTATTCTACTTATATCTATTAACACTATGCCGCCCGGTGACACCACGTTGGTGCCTCGTGAAAATAATCGGCCAAATGCCGGTGACACCACGTTGGTGTCGTCAAACTCCCGGCGACAGGCGAAATGATGAGAACGAGTCTTACCGGCGCCAAAGAAAAGAATTCTGATTACGCGTGCGGATGGCATAGTGTTAATTCTGTTATGTCTATTTATATTTAATGAGGCGAGTATAAGTGAGACCTTTTTTTACGTAATTCGGGTTTAGATCTAACCTAGACCTAATCCCTTCATCCCTTTTTCTCGGGGTGTGAGTGCAGAGGGAGCGGAAACAATCCCCCCCCCCCCCACAGGCTTTTACTTACTGATATTACTTCATCAAAATACAATGTAATATTAAAAGACAAAATATATTTATAATATTTATACGTATAAAAAATGGGTTTTCCTCGAATTCTTGTAATAAAAATGCGCCCTATTAAATGTAAATAGTGTATGGGAAATTAGACATTTTAAAGTACATTTTTTTGGCTATAAATTGGGTAATAATAACGTGCTAATAAACGGTGATCTCTGACGGAAACCTTCACGAAATTATTACTTAGAGTAATGAACTTGGCAAAATATTAACCCTTACGGGCCCCATCTCGAGGCAGGCTAGACAATGACTTCCACACTAGTAGTTATTGGGTTATTTCACATGAAATGTCCGATTCATAACATTAACTTTAAACAAACGTTACTTTTCTCTAAATGAAACTTGGTTACAGGTAGCACCACTGTAATCATTTTTTTGGTCGTTCAAGTTCTCCATTTGTGAGATTGTCATTTCTATTTTTGAGCTTTTTCTATCATTGATTAACTGTGCGTTCATTTACTACCACATTTTTATTAAACATCACACGAATACTTTTCAAGCGAATTTTCAGGTTTTACCCAAACCTAATAAAAAATATTAGACATTCCATTTAACCCTTTCGCAACTAACGCCAGTTATATCCGGCATTCACTAAATGCTTCACACTAGCTAGCGCCAGTTATATTCGGCATCCATTAAATGCTTCACACTAGCTAGCGCCAGTTATATCTAATATCCACTAAATGCTTCACATTAGCTAGTGATTATATTCTGTATCCACTAAATGCTTCACACTGGCTAGCGCCGGTTACATCCAGCATCCACTAAACGCGTCGCAACATTATAAGTGTATACCCCTTATCCAATACATCCTTAAGTCGTCTGCTGTCCCAACGAAGTCCTCTAAGATTTTTCACGGACACACTAAGAGCTCCAAAAACGTTTTTAGTTTTTCAAAAGTCCAGGATATGGGCAAAAAATACAAAGTCCAAATATAAAGTCCAAATGTAAAGCCCAAATGTAAACTCGAAATGTAAAATCCAAATGTAACGTCTACAATGTAGAGTACACAATATTTCACTTTGCTTTCAGAACCACAATTCCTATCGTTATATCGATTTGTGACGTTCTCGAAGGTTTAAATTTAAATTAGCTCGTAAGAAGGTTCGTAATATTCTGAATATAGTTCTCGCACAAATCCCTACCAACAGATCGGGAAAAGATCATTCCTTTGAAAGGGATATGCAGGGGACCAATCACCAGTACAGGGCGTCATCCAAAATTGTGGATGACCCTTTCCGCTGAGTGTGGGCTTGCGATGAATCAATCGTCATAGAGTGGAGCACGACTGGTCTGTTTACCCGTTTCGAAACGAGACACTTAACCTTCAGCATTACCCAAGTCTGTAACAAATTCTAAAAACCAATCATGCCAGTAAATAACTCAAATTAACAGTGTCCCCCTCGATCGCAGGACAGACCCATCCATGATGTCTAGACAATTTTAGGCGACAATTCAAAGTTTTTGTAATCCGCCAATAATGCCGAAAATGCCGATCTAGCGGGACAAAACTATTTCAGCCTTATTTTAAGACTTAAAGCTATAGTAATGTAGGTTATTGGATTCGTCTTGACGTCAGTTACAACAATATGTAATAAAAAAAATATTATAATAACAGTTAAAAAATTAAGGTGACCATAATTTTTTACTAAAAAAAAATGTTTAATAAGTTTTTCTCTGAAATATTATTTTATAAGTGTCACGTCCAGCCGTTTAGCTACTAGAAAACTAAAATCCTTTAGGAGACAAAGAGTTCAAATATCGAGAGTCATAAAGTATTTATAAGATTATTATGACACCGAAAGTCACTTACTGGCGAAAAACACTGTAATCCAAATGTAAATGTGAAATTTTTATGCTTCGTAGTGTTCCAAAAAAGTTAGAGCTTATAATTAATACGACTATTCTGTAGGGTTATGAATGAGACACTGTATTAGAGTGACTGTTTAGAGTGACTGTAGACGCGACATCGTGGCGCCAACGTGTTTGGGTCCGGCGTGAAAGGGAGTCTGTTTGGGCCGAAGTGTGAAAGACGAGTGTTTGGGTCTCGGTGAGAAGAGTAAAGTGTTTAGGGGCGCCAAGCGCAGGGCGTACGTGACCGATTGAGTTTTCCAAATGGATTGCGAAACTCATAGAGAGAGAATAAGAGTGCAAGAGAGGAAGAATGAAAGTGGGCCTTATATAAAAGGGACGAATGCGAGGGATGTTGTCTCAGTCGGTAGAGAGAGAGAGAGAGAGAGAGAGAGAGAGAGAGAGAGAGAGAGAGAGAGAGTCGCAAGCGAATGCGTCAAGTATCGAGTTATTAAGAGAGAAATGAAAGAACTATAGCGAAATCGGTACGAGATCACTCCACCCGATACGGAGGGACGTAGCAGTGGTTTCGGACTCGCCGGTGGACATGCCCCTCTGACGTGGTACAAGTCTAGGGGCTTGTATTGCGTACAAGTCGCAACAAGAGTCGCGGTGGGCGGGTGGGACCTCTCGCTGCCGACCGCGGTCGACCACGTGGTCGCCAGCGAGGGGTCGTGGATGGCGGTGGCCCCCTTCTGTGAAGTCGTAATGACGCAGAAGGAGGCTGCCCGGGCCGAGTGTGGGCGCGGGGACGACCCCAGCGCCCGTGTGTGCCCCCCACGGGGAGGGGGTCATGGGCGGGAGGGCGTGGGGGTCTCCCCCGCGACAATTGGTGCCCCCGGGAGAGGGGGCGGAGTAGGGGTTGACGCGGTGGGATTCCCCGCTTCTTGATGTGCCCCCACCAGTGGGGGCGGTGGATTCGGAGGCTCGGGATGTGAGCTGACCCTGGCCCTCGGGGGGAGTTTGGCTCCCCCCGTGTTTGAACGACACCCCCGAGATTACTCTCGGTGTGGGGGGGGGTGTCGGCCCGTCCCTCCCTATAAGGGAGGGGGATATGTGTGGGGGGGGGTTGGGTAGGAAGGGTCGGGGCGTACCGGATCGCGCCTCCGACGGCCCTTCCTTCTGGTGGCGGCATCTTTTTGCCTCGGCCGGAGCTGGTCCCTTCGGGACACCGGCTCCGAGCGGGGCAGAAAGACTCCGGGATCTGTGGGTGGACCGAGCTGGGGCTAGGGACGCCCAATCCAAAGGCACCAGGGATGGGGACACCGGGCGGGTGCCTCCGCCCGTGATCTTATAGCATAGGCAATGGGGGAGGCTAACCCCCTCCCCCGGGTAGTATGTTAGCTGGGAAGTGTCCTGTTGAGTACTCGCGTGATCCAGACGCCTCCCCTTTAGCTTAGGTAGGCGTGGGTTTTTAGTGGGTAGTCTCTGGTGAACCCTCCCAGAGATAGTCCCACATAACCTCGGCTTCCCCAGGGAGCCGGGGCATGCGAAAAGCATTTTCCCACGAAAAGAAGAGGGTAGAATAGGAGACAAGTGTTAATTTGGCGACACTGATCCGGAGATCTTGCAAGCCACGACCACATATCTATTTTTTGAGACTCGAAATAAGCTTTTACAACTTTTGAGATATGTAAACTAGAGTTATTCTTCTGAAAGATGTATTTCTGTTTCGCTATGGGATGTGCATGTTTTGTCAATTGTTCGTTTATGATATTAACATAGATTTTAACATACTCTTTTTCAAGGTATTTGTAAATCTCACAACAGTTTTTTCCTAATATTTTTGCAATATCTGTTGAGACGTACTTATTGTGTGGCCGGATAGAATTTCAATTCTACCATTTGCCATTTTTGGGAGTGTTTCTTCTATTACAAATTTATTTTACGACTTGGATACGGCTAGAAAGTATGAGCCGACTTCCTTGGGAAAATCAGACTAGCCGTACCGTTCTCGATGGCACTTGGCCTAGTGTTGGCCCACGTATAATTTATGGATCCAGAAAGGATACAGACGACCCAGTGTCGTTTCCATTTAGCGACTTCCGGCAACATCGGTGGCATCACGCTGTCCGATTTACCCGTAAATTCTATAACGCAATGTTAGAAACCGCTCTAACATACATCTATTGCAAGCTTGGGCAACTAGTGCTCCGAATTAACTTATCGTTCTTTTAAACGATTCACTGTAGGAATCGGCTAATGCGTCTGATCCTGACCTACTTATTCTACTTCTTGCGTATAAAAAAAAATAAATTTTATTCTTCCTTTTCGGGTCGCTTTGACGTGCAGCATTGCTTCCTAACAGGTTATCCACGTCTTATAGTTTCGTCGCAGCGTTAAGAACGTATTTACATTTCTTATTGAAATTCTTGGAACAGTACCTTTAAGTCGGGCGTAGAACTGTATAAAGTATTACTCTACAATGTAAAAGTAACATCAGGAATGAAGGGAGAAGGGATGAGGAAGAAGAATATTCTTACTAGAATAAATTTTTCACTCATTTTCTCATTTTCATGTCTTGTAGTTTTGTTGTGTGTTGTACGTCTGTCAATTTCTATTCAACAGCACTTGCATTTGACCAATTTTCAAATTCAATATTTCGAAAGTACAACAAAAGTTTATTTTATACCGGAAAAAACGAAGATTGTATTTCGTACAAATGAACACCTAACGATTCAAAAGAATAAATTGTTATGTCTTGATTTAATTGCATTAACACTAGATCTTCTGGTCACTCAAAATGATTACTTTACAGTAATTTATTCAAGTAATATATAGATTTTTGTTAGAGTATATTTCCTAAGAAGTAAATTTATTCAATAATTCTTCATGAATGCATCTTTACAATCTCAGTGAACGTAAATTAAACCATTTGTAACATGTCATTCTGATGGGTCTCGTCGTTCTAGTGTTAACGTACTTAGTATTTATACCGCTTCATATCTTTGCATACTTTCACATTCAATATATTATGTAGAAAAGAGGAACCACTCTATATTTTAGCAAATATACTTTAGAATATTTAAATAGGCAAATAAATTGAATAAAAATCACAAAAGTGTAACATTGAAAAAGTATCGACATTGTCCGATTTCTCTTAGAATTTACTATTTGAAGTATGTAATTTCATTGAAATCCAGCAGTGTGTCTATTGCAATAGTTTGTGGGATTGAGCGGATAACCATAAGTGGGCATATTAGGAAAATCTGTATAATCGGTGGCGTCGAAGTCGAAGGTCTCGCTTCGTGACGTCGCGCGTCGCCATTCGCGGCGTTATCCTTAAAGCCGTCCTTCCACCCTTCCCGCATTTCCTTCCCATTCCATCCGCTCTATGCTCTACGATATTTCCTCGGTACTCCACGAATCCCGCCTGCGCTTTGCCGACCGCAAGTTTAATTACCAACAAAGCGTCCCGAGCCACGTGCCGTAATTATCCAGCGGATAACTGCCAGAAGACGCTTAAACGATTCACTTTATATTATATATGCACGTCACCGGTCGATTCGTGCCGAATTATAAAAATAGATGGAAAGTTTAGGATAGATTAATTAGAATTATTCTCTGTAGACTCGCCGCAAGGAGATTGCCTAGGGCTGCATCATTTAGTTAACCTTGCCTACCGCGCCGCGCGCCGCCCCGTGAAGTTCGTCAGTCAGCCAGATTAAAAATTCAGTTATAATTACAATAGTTGATGAACAATTTTAATTTAATTTCCCGCACGTAAATACAGCGCAAAGTGATTCACTTTTATGGCTATGATGTGAAAATAATGTTAATGGAGCCGCATTCGATGAACCATGAAACGACATTATTATTGTAAATTTGCAAGTTAATCCCTTGCCGTACCGTTTTCTTTACAGTAACAGCGATTAAAACGTCTTTGTTCCCAAAAACGTCGTAGGAGGGAAAAGAAAATTTATATTTTCTGTTTACTTTAATGATTTAAATATTGATTACAAACACACCAAATTTTTCATTTAAAAAGACAGGCATAATATTCATATTTGTTAAACTTTGTTGAAAGTCTTCGTTAAAATACAACAAGGGGTGAAACATACTCATAACCCTTCCAGGTTTGTTGTACATTACCCTATATATTCATTTGCCTGATTCTTGAGATTGTTGTTACGTACGGAGAATATTTTCCATTCGACTTACTCTCAAGTATCTTTCAAGATCGTGTCTGGAAGGAAACGCTCTAGATAACTCATTGTCAGCGTAACTCTTTATATGAAAACTGAAATGTGATCTGGATTCATTGTAAACGAAAAAAAAAACGGGAATGTGACCCTATGTGACCGAAGTACTCTAAATAGACATGCCTTTCATTTTGAGGGTACATACATGAACCCGCTCATTTTCACTCTCGTCGGTTTTAGACTCACGTCGTGTCATATTCGTAAGAGTCAATTTCAGTGAGATCGGCTTAAAGTTCCCTGTTGAATCAAGTTAACTATATAGATTCCTTTAGTTCGGTAACAGTCCTATTTGGCCTCTAACCCATTGCTCCTTGACCCCCCCCCCCCCCCATGCCCAGTACGTCAACAACGAGCATCCATAGGTAATAAAAATTCTATCGTACACTTTAATTTAAGTTTATGCTACATTGTGAATATTAAAACTATAATATACAAAATGCGATAAAAAATAGAGGAAAACGATTTTTAAAGTAACCTCCTACTTTTTATTTCTTGCAATTTTCTCTTTTGTGCTAAGTTGTGATAAATTGTGCTACAATTGTGCTAAAGTGTTACTTTAAAAAAACAATAAGGAAAGAAGTGATGGGAAATAATAGTTTTGGCCGAGCCAAGTCCAATTATGGGTATACAGTATACATACATTGAATCCAAGCGCGAAGAGCCGCGGACAAGAGTAAAGCGACCTTAATATTGTTTGGCTGACTCATGCCGACTTAGCACAACTAGGATATGCAATACTGTCCCTGTCAGATGACCACAAAGTCCAATTATGGATATAGAATCCAAACGCGAAGGGCCGCGGACAAGAGTAAAGTGACCTTAATATCGTTGTGCTGACTTGTGCCGGGCTAGCAAAACTCAGATATGCAAGATTGTCTTTGTCGGATGACCACAAAGTCAAAATATGGATATAGAATCCAAGCACGAAGGGCCGCGGACAAGAGTAAAGTGGCCTTAATATCGTTGTGCTGGGGAAATTGGCAATTGTGCCAGCTTGTGCTAGGCTAGCATAACGCAGATGTACAATTATATACCATTTGGATAACTGAGACTAACTTAAATGTTAATAGCACCTCCAAAACTATTATTTACCATAACTTCTTTTTTTATTATTTTCTTAACTAATATTTTAGCACAATGTTAGCCCAATTGATCAGAACTTAGCAAAATAGAGAAATTTGCAAAAATTGGGAAGTGGGGGGCTACTTAAAAATTGTTTTTCTCTATTCTTTATCGCATTTTTTATAGTATAGTTTTAATGTTCGAGCACAATGTAGCACAAACTTACCACAATTCAGCACAATTGTTGAAATTATTTAATTCTGAAAGTGGGGACTAACTTTTAAGAGGTTCGGACATTTTACCGCATGGATTATATCCATTAAATTATACTAGTTAGGCCCACTAACAATCCTAGCGACGACCTGATTTCACATCAGGTTCGTTCGCGACATACCCTAGTCCAAACAGAGATTTTTCCAACCTAGTGGCTCCTCAATTTCGCATTGGCTTTGTCCATGAAAACTATACCATCCCGCGGCTTTCTAATTTCGCATCAGGTTCGTCCGCATCCTACAGCTTCCAGATTTCGCATCAGGATGGTCTGTGAGTCAGACAACCTTCCAGCGGCTACCCAATTTCGCATTGAGTTCGTCCTCGCCGTTCTACAACCTTCTACCAGCTCCCCAGCTTCGCGTCGGGCTCGTATGCGCGTCGTCGCTCCTAGTGACTCCCCAATTTCGCATTGGGTTAGTTTAAGTTAGGTCAGGTTCGTTCTCGCCGTCTACAATCCCAGCTGCACCCTGATTTCGCATCAGGTTCGTCTACGCATCTAACTAACAAATTTAAACCATATTCCAAGGGTAATCACCCTTTCGCCGATCTCTTGCGCTACTCGCCGCCCTGGCTCGTAACACTCTAATCGAACATTACGATGCAATATTACAGAGTCGCTGTTGCAGTAGACTTCTCAATTTTTGCGTTCCCAAGAATTGACCCCATAAAATGATTATTCAGTGGTTGCTGACTCGTCTTCAAGAACAGAAAGGAGGATGTTGAAAAGTGGCCAAATTTTGGATAGCTCAGACACCTAAAATATTGACAAGGTGCTATTCTTTAGACTCTAAGAAACTGTAAGCCCACCCTTATTTGTCAGAAGAATTATGGGACAGTTGTAAAAAAGATAGATATAGTGTATGTAGATAGAAGTAGAAAACGTACAAAGCGGAAATCAAAAAACGATTGCTTCGAAAAATATGCATGAAATGTAAAAATTAGTAAATATTGTTGCAATGTTCTAAATAAATTTGATATTGATAGTTTTCATGTACACAAACTGAAAATAAATGTAAATTTCTTAAGTACTGCTGTCGGAGTGGACTTTCAATTTGATAATTATAGTTATATACATTAAAAAAAATTATATTACAAAAATCGTTAACAGGTATGGATAGAGAATGCCCGGAGGTATTTCAGCACGAATAGTTTAACCATTTTTTTAAAGGGTGAGGAGGGAGGGAAAGCGTCTCTCAAAAAATGCAATTTAAAAAATTCTTTTTTACATAGTTTCGTAGACACAGTAATAGTTTCACGAAAAAGAAAATGGTGAAATTTTGTTAAGGGATGATTTACCCCTTTAATGCGAAAAGTAGCACTATTAATTCATAATTTTTTGAATTTACGAGTTTGATAACATCTCTTGTCAGTGAAGCTACGACGCTCGGTATTGTCTCAATCGATAGTTCTGATCGTATTTAATAAATAAGATCGTACTTTACAGATTTTACTGTATGAAACATTCATTGTATTTTATTGTTTATTTCCTGCCTTCTTTCCTTCCCGATACCAATGACAATAAAAGGATCTTTTGGCGAACATTATAGACGTATCCACGTCATCTGCGACACATCGTCGCTCTGCGTCATTTGCGTCGTACCCGCGACACAAACACACCCATTTTATTTTTTCTTATTTTATTGTTCTAAATCAGTCCCCACTGTGCTTACCACATGTTTTAACTTACCCTGTACATATCTATGAATATTAATTCTATTTTTATCATTTTGTTTTCACATACAATATAAACATCAACTATTTGCTAAAAATAGAATTGGAATTTTTACACTTCATGCATTTTTACAAAGCAATAGCTACTTGAAGGTCACGATTTTCACTTTTTCGCTCTATGCGTTTCCTGCTTGATCTACCTTTCTTACAACTTTCCCATAATTTTTCCGACAAATGACAGTGGGTTTACACTTTCTTAGAAGTTAAAGAGACACCTTATCAATATTTTATCCACCATCCAAAAGTCACAATTAAAATAAACCAGTTCATATCGTACAACGCGATAAAGTGTATTCTTCATTAAACATCTGACGTGGTCTTTATTATACTAAGTTATAACGGAAATAATTGCGATACATACAGTCGCATACATAGAGGCACCTAACTTGATCATCTCGAGTAATTTCTAAATTATGCGTTATACAAAACAATTATTTCTACAGATGTTACATGGTGTTAGGGGGGACATAATGTGATGCACATGACTTCTTTATAAGTGGAGGCGTTTAGGAAATTTAAAGGTCAACTTTGATATTTTAAATAGAACTGTATGCAGGGTGTTTCACTACACGTGGGAGAAAATGTAAGGGGTGGTTCTCCATGACAATATAAGATGAAAATGAAGAATAAAAAATTGCGATTTCGCCATCATTTTTTAACTATTAACAATTAAAAATCCGCCTAAAATGCGGCAACCCGAACAACGGAGGTGTACATTACGTACATCATACAGGCGCGGGACAGTCGCGTATCAAGTGACAGATACAGTGAATTCTCGATATATGTCAACAACACGGAACTTGCCAGTGTCCGTGTATCGTCTAGGAGACATACCCGACCCGTGATATGTTTACACTCCTCGGCTTCCGATGCCTCTCGAGCTTCGGGGCCTCTCACGGGGTATACCCCGCGGTAGTGGGGATAATTCCGCGACCTTTATCATCCAGAACTTGGCGACATATATAGAGAAATTACTGTACATCCTTATCTTGGTTCTCATTTAGGACTCGAGTGAGGTGAAAATGTTTTGGGGATTTACAAATTAACCGTTGGACATTTTTATTATTCGCTCTATGAAATTATCGAGAAGGAGGGGTCAATGTTCTTCCACTTTACAATCAGGCTCACAGAAGTAATTTATTCGTGATCACTATCAAATTGTTTGCATGTATCCAGTGGGTCCATAAATGTTAAATGAAATCCTCACAAGTGCAAGTATTCACAACAATCTAATTCGCGTTTGATGCACTTAAGTTAAGGATGTATCTGTAATTTGATACGCGACTGTCGCGCGCCTCTATGACGTACGCAACGTACGTTTTTTAATCGTTAATAGTTAAAAAATGATGCTGATGCTCCTACCTGTAGTCGAACACCCTCTATACCGTTATGCACCAATAGGTGCAGTCTTTTAATCTCTATAAGAAAGTATTAACCCATGCATGTCGAAAAATGATTACTTTAGCAGATATTTTAATTTGATTTTAGAAGTAATAATCAAGTTCACCCTGTTCCTCACCCTGTATTCTCTACACTGTAAATCGAGCATCACTGAATGACAATATACGAAGTCGACTCTCAGCACAGAGCATTGATATTGATATATATGAAATGTTTATTTTCTTTTATAAATGATATGTTGTGTTTACAGAATGGAAATTGCTATTAAATCTGGAAATGAAAATACGTTTTGATTGAAATCTGATTTCCCATTGGTTTTTGCAAGATTAATTTTCATTCATAATATCTGGCGTACTGTATTGTTACGTGTGAAATGGATAAATGTAACAGTTTTTTTTACTTATAGTAGGGTACATATAATCGATACAATAAGGTGATTTTTATTCTTAAATCTTGATAGAGTTAAGAAAGATGTGATTACATTAGAGAATGTAAAAACAATGATCTTAGGTCTAATTAGTCTAATTAGGTCTAATTAGGTCACAAATAATAACCGTACTAAAACTGAACGAATTAAAATGTTAAATTTAATGCCATTCTCCTTCGGCGACTGGAATGCAAGAATTCGTTCCATCATGGGCCGTCAATTTTCATTCTGAAAGGATAAACGAATTAGTTTCCCGTTAAAAGGCCCGAACGTAAGTTAACGGAGGATATTTTGATTGAATGGAAATAGCTTTTGCTTTCTAAATATTTTATTGAAACTCCTGCGTGCGAAGCAGCAATATCACGCCAACCTAACGTAATGCCTTTCATATGCATCAGCCATCAAAACTGATGAATGAAAGTCGAGCTGTCAGAAAGTGATATACTTTATTGCTTTCTTTAGAACCTTCAGGATTTGACACACACTGCATTTCCAGCAATGATTAGACTAAAATTATAAAAGTATGTCATGTCTGTTGGCACTTTATACAATGAAAAAGTTGTCTATCATAAGTAAAAAATATTTTTCATTAATACTTTCAATAGAAAAAATACTTTCAAACGCTGTTCTACCAGATACAATACCATGGCTATCTAAACAAAACAAAAATCAATAGCTGCACTCAAATAATAGTGATTCGTTTTCACTTGTTAACGATTCAGTAAATTTTAAACGAACACGTTTACTTCTTTTTGGTGTAAATTCAAGGTTTGAGCTAGTTCGAGTTCGAACTTCTTCTTTCAGACAGCTTGAAATTGAATGCATTAATACTAAAAGAAAATGCCAAACAAAATTTTACTTTTACCATACAGATATAAGAAGTAGAAGTGGAAGGAGACTAGTCCAACTTGCATTCGTAACAGTGTAATATGATCGCGAGATAGTACAAAAATTAATACAAACTCCAAATACAAATCTTTATCCGATAAGTCAAAAATCACCGCTTTCATACAATACAAAAGTCCCAAGTGTTTGAAACAATAAATTTCAGTTTACACTAAGTCAAATGTTCCTTAGAGCCCTAGTATGCATTCTACATTACGAGATGTAGAACAAAAATGAAAATAATTGTTTTTAAAAATATCGGAGAGAAATAGTGAATCGGGCTGGAGTAACATTATTTGTGAATGTTTAAAAACTGTGTTGCTTTTCTTCGTCATTTGTAAGAAGACGATAATTTGTCGTTGACGTTATCCTGGAAAATTTTTAATAGAAAATAAGTTTTTCATATCCGTTTATCGCTGTAACATAGTATGTATCAGTTATTTATAGACATTCTACTTAAGTACAAAGTTTTATTAGAATTGGCTCTTTCCAATTGGGCGATGTCCTGTGGGAGTACAGATAACGTGGGTTATATTGTAAACGGGTTAAAATTTAACTGGATAGTTTCGAATATTTTATGATATTATATTGATTTTACTTTGTAGAAGAAGAGCAATTTTTTTAAGTAGATTCGAATCCAGACGACATTTTTTAAGACGCTTTAAATAGACAGACATAAAAAAAACTTGAAAGACGAATGAAAAATATAAGTGCCATTTTCAAGCATAATCAAATTACACTCAAGTATACTGAAACTATTGTGTGAGTATTTTAATTGGCGAAAGGCAACATATAGTAAATAAATAGAGTTGTGCCTTGTTAGTAATACTTTCAGCATATTGTTTTTTAGTGTCGCTCAAGCAGTCTCTCCTGCTCCGCTGTTGAGATTAAGTTTCTCAGACAACAAAATATTTCTAATAATGTATACATTTTTGATGTCGGAAAACACTCTTTCTAGGATTACAAGACGATTTATGTACAGTGTGTCAAGAAATGATATGTAAAAACCGTTACAGCGTGCTTCTACACCTTAGGATCGGCGAAGATCTGTTAAAAAAGTTTGACGCAAAATTGACCTTGACCGGCTTTTTCAAAGTCACAATTTTTTCATCGTATCCTATAGTGCTCATCGCGAAGAACAAAACTCTTAAAAGAACTGTAGATCTCAAGGCAACCGTTCTATTAAAAAACAACTTTAAAATATAAAAATTTGAAAATATAGAATACACTGTCGCAACAAAACGCATGGCTTTAGTCAAAGCTGCAGAAGGTTTGAAATAATTAAACCTACACATATTCAGACAATACTTACAAGGTTGCATTAAATGGCTTTTACCTTTCCCTAAACAGAAATTGTAATTTTATTTTCAGTATATTATCTTCAACTCTACTATTTTAAAGACATATCGTTACAATTTACGATTGGTGACCAAAATCATAATTTTTGGACACTTTTAAAATATCAGATAATGATAAGTTAGTGATGATTGATAAGTTAGTGTACGTCAATTAATTTCTTGGAATATTAAAATAAGATGTTGCCTTATTAATTGAACTATATTCTTACAGTACTATATTTTCTTAAAGTCCTGAAATTTCTTAAATGGTATGATATTGATAATATACTGATGGATAAATAATAACTATAATGAATGAACCAATAATTCTTACATATAGGCTTCGAATATTTTAGAATAACTCTTCTAGAATCAGTAAGAATTAGTATACAAATTTACGTTCTACGTTTTATTTTTTATATAATACATTTGCTTTATGTATTTATGTCTAAAAATATGTACAATATGTTATCGAAAGATTCGTTAAACTCTTTTTCATAACCACATTTTGTAAAATAAATATCTTTATAGCTTAAATTAGACTATATTTATCTTATTTTTCGTGTTAATAAATAGTTCAATCTTTTATGGAGAAAGATGCTTTTGCAATTATGGCCGGAATTATTAAGCACAAGATGTGCTGCAACGAAATGAACTTGCGTAAAGTTTAATGTTCATTAAAGTTCATCTAAGGGGTTTTCCGGCCACAATGAAGAAATTGAACACAATGGGTTTACCGTTAAACGGTTTGGTGAAAATATGCAGAGCTGGACATAAATATAAGACATCATTTGTATATTTCGCATATCTCAAAGAAAAGCATTGTACATTTTATACATTCTATGTATGTATGCGAAAGCATAGAAGTGTTAAAATGTAAAAATATTCTAAATGTGGCTGGATAATTTTGCATATTGTATTTTGTAAATTATAAGACATTATAAGACATTCATTCTATGTTTTAGATTTCTGTCAGTAGCTGTTCGACTGCGAATAGACACAGACGGGAAAATTTCTCATTTAGTGGTAATATTATCGAATTTGTTTAAAAAAACAATAGGCTGTGGGAAAAAATTAAACAAAATTGAATTTGATCAAATAACATTGGTGCGATCAGAAAAGTGTAGTATTAGCAAGGTTGCTGAATTAGTAAAGAAAAGTCGTGCTGTTTACTTACAATGGACTAAAAAATCCTAATAACTACGGAAAAACTACAAGAAGTTGGAAGACTACGAGCTGTACCTGAACGCGAAAAACGAGCAATTTTTTGAGTTGCATAGAATACCAAGGGCACTGTAAGGTAAATGACCCAAGAAGCTGGTGTTTGCGCAAAAACAAATGTGCGTCGTATACTATTGAGTCGACCAGACTCAAGTTCGTGCCGTTTTATACAGAAAATGAAAAATCGAATTTTTCTGAAGGTAATGCTTTCTATTCAACAATATATGCACCGTTTTGTTGGATCACCTTAGTCCAGAGCTGTTCAGCGCCTGTCCGTATGGGCAGCGATTTTCTTGCCCTGGGAATACACAGAACGGCGGGCATGAAGCAACGCAAGGCGCAGGCAAGGCTGCATGTATTTGTCACACGCTTTGTCACAGATACGTGGCCAGCTACGACTGTGTTATGGTCTACCCCCACTCCCCTAAGTCACCTGTCGGTAGCTTTGCCCGTAACTGTGCCCACGGGCATCGGCGGGCGCCTTTGCCCCCTAATCAGAGTTGGGCAAAATATTTATCTAAATAAAAATTTCGAATAACGAATAAAAAATAAAAAAATTTGTATTCGATATTCGAAGGTTCGAATAAAAAAAGTATCTTTATTCGACGAGTATCGAATAAATAATTTTATCCGACGAATAAAGATAATTTTTTTTATTCAAAGCGGATTTATTCGAACTTCGAATAATTTTTTCATCTTTTATCTGTATCTTTTATACGAAGGCTTCGAACAAATCTTCGAATAACTTTTGCCGAGCGCCGAGCTTCAAAGACCCAGCGACGACAGACGACATACAATGTAAGCAGATGGAGAATCGAGCACTATTGGCAATTTATGCTTTTATGTTTTTAATCAGAACAATATTGTTAATACGAATGAGTTGTAGAGCTTATCCCGCACAAAATGAGTCCAAACACGACATCATTTGGACTGTCTTTAATGAGATTGTAATTTTTATCGTAACATTAAGTATAAGTGAAACTTGTTCGATTACACTTGAATTTTACTTTATTTTCATCAGGAAAAGCCCCTCCATTCGCTCGTCACAATTTTATGAGGATATAAAGGCTAAAAGTTTAAACTTTCATTCGTGCGCGATTCTCCATCCGCTCACATTGTATGTCGTCTGTCGTCGCTGGGTCTTTGAAGCTCGCCGCTCGGCAAAAGTTATTCGAAGATTTATTCCAAGCCTTCTAATAAAAGATACAGATAAAGGATGAAAAAATTATTCGAAGTTCGAATAAATCCGCTTCGAATAAAAAAAATTATCTTTATTCGTCGGATAAATTCTCGTCGAATAAAATTATTTATTCGATATTCGTCGAATAAAGATACTTTTTTTATTCGAACCTTCGAATATCGAATAAAGATAAAGTATCTTTTATTCGAATCGTTATTTAAATAATTTTTTATCTAAATAATGCCCAACTCTGCCCCTAATAAACATGTTGAGCAGCTCTGCCTTAGCCCAACGATTGGGCAGATCAAGAATTCCCTTCTCCCATAACGTCTTAGATTTTCCCGCAAAAAAAAAGGATCTATTAAGTGAATTTTAATGGGATCCAGATTTGAAAATTTTGAACCTAATGTATTACTGAAAGACCGCTTTTGCTTGCTCGTTAACACCCAAATGCGCATGCACCGCGGCGCACCGTCTGACTGACCTGAATGCAAAAAACGGAACATTAATGAACGGAAACATTTTTAAAGTGTACATCAGAAATAGGTAAGTTTTTCTTTTATATTTAGTTTTCTTTATTGAGCATTTCTACAATGAAATGCGAATATATTTCGTATTTTTATAATTTTGTGTAATGACTGGCACCCAAAAAGACAAATAAGTATATGCTGCTAGATAAAGGATTCTTCACATAAATACAAAAATAAAGCGCATAAAGTACCCGCGTTAGGTCTTTTTCAAACTTTAACAAGTATTTACAATCATTAGAAAGTACAAAAAGATATAATTGGCTATATAAATATACAGGGTGTTCGTCTATAAATGTCCAAGCAAATATTTCGTAACTGGTAGAACTTACAAGAAAGTTTAATAAGACAAACTTGCACGGTTTTAAAAGATCTTTTTTTACTTGTGACCTTTGCGAATTATGAAGGTCACCATCGTTTTTTTAAATTCATACCCCCACCTTGTGTTACACATTTATGAAGTAGGAGTCATTTGCAGTCAAAATTATATTAGGTTAAAAATTGATATTATGCATTGTTTATGATATAATCAGCCTCTGAGGTATCCAAGAAGATAAACTGGATTGTAAGAATTTTTAATTTTATTTGGAATGTCAAAGAGGTTGAGAAAGTATACAAATCATTTTTTTATGAAACATTTATTATAATTGTGCACGAAATGAAAGAAAGTCATTTTTAGCGATGAACAAAAATTTACCTTGAATGCCCCTGATGTGTGGAATTTTTATTTCAATGGTTTCAGGAAAGAAGAACTACGTTTGAGTCGTCGCGTCGTCAAATATGTGTGGGCACCATTGTACGATGGTACGGGCCAGTGTTGGCTACTATTGTATATAAATTAATTTGTATAAAATATCATCAAAATATTATTTTAAAAATTATCTAATTTGGAGAAAACATCTGTTATGTATTGTAATTCAAACTACAATATATCACAATAATTACAAAATATATTGTTGATACCTAATATTCCATATTTTTCGTAAATATTTCGTGCATTCTTCTCAAGCTTATTTAAATATTTTTTGTGCATAAACGACGCACGTTTTTCACATATTTATTACTCTTAAACAATATAGAACATTAAGATGCGTGTAGCATCTTGTGAAGTAGAGTCCGTGAACATTACATTGAATTAGATCCATTTCCATTTATGAGTAGTCGAAATAGTTAACTGTTTTTAGTATGTAATGAATGAAATTACTTAGAAAATGGCTTCACACTTGAAACTTTAAAGTGTCTTTTAGAACTCTGTGGAATAGTAAGAAACATAATGAAATAATGTATTAACTAATATTTACCGATTTACTGTGAATGATGGAATTCGTCATAAAAGTGCATTAACATTCATAGAGCTAATAATTTGATAATCGTGACTGTCTCCGTTGTTTGAACATTAAGACGTTACTTCTCTGTTAATTGAGAAATATTCGCAGAAAGAGTTATTTAAACAATGATTTCCACCGCGTCGGACTACGTTTTTACCTTTCTGTGAAAAACGTGGCTTCCTAACTACCAGTTTTTCAATGCTGTACGGTTCTTCAGATATTTGCACTGCTTTTTTCAGCTGCGGAAAGTGCAGCCAACATGAACAAACGTAATACCTGTTCTCGAGTAGGCAGTAAATCGACGTTCATTCAGTACCATCCGTCTATTCACACGTACTGTCGATTTAAAAATTGACTAAGTTACTTAAAGATTCGATCGAACAATAATCATCTCGAGGCAGCGCCTTACTCGAAACTGCGAATAAAACAAAGCAAACTTTTTTCAAGAGCTTTTATTGTAACATTTCTAATAAAATCGTAACCCTAATGTCCACAATGACATTAAAACAAATGAATATCTTAAAATAATGTTAATGTTTTCTATAAAATAATGCCTTTCGTCTATTACGACTCGATCTTACATAACCAATTCTATGTATTATTGAGCGTGAATATTATGTATATGAATTATTTAGACTACTTTTTCATGCTTATATATTATTTTTCCGTAACTCCTGGCTTTATTTGTACAACAAACATAAATTACAATGTACGAACACGAAATATAGAGAAAAGAAATGTTGTTTAGAATTTGCGAATATGGAAACACGAATAATAAGAATTCGTTGATTTTTAAATTATTTGGGACTAGCGGTATACGACTTCTTGCATCTATTATTCTTCCTCATGCAATGTATGTTTTTTGGATACACAACCATAACTCCTAAAAAGTAGACTAGAGTATCGATTGCCTAAACGGCGCACAGTGGGCAATTTGGACAAAATCGGATTCAAAATCAAGGAACTTTCGATAGGAATGAGGTAGAGCAATGAAATTTTTTTAAATGAAAGCTGCAACTTTGTAGAATATGGGAAAAATAGGGAGATTATTACCATCCAATCATTTCAACGAAAAAATGATTTCATTAGTTTTTGTCACAAAAATCTATTTTTTGCAAAATCCTGAGGTCGTAGACAAATTTTGAGACCAGATTTGAAATCAGCGTGAAAAAATCTATGGGAAATGATGTATAGCATGTTAAAAAAAAATTTTTTTTTTTTTTGTGGAGCACCTATCGCGACCACCTCAATTATTTTCGCTGTTAGCGAATCGAGCCAAATTTCATTGGTCATAGATGACACGATTTCTAGGTACCTTCAAAGTATTGGCGTTTTATTTGTCCTATACGTATGTAATTTCAAGTGTGTATGTAGAGCGCTATAATTTTTAACCCATCAGCTAGTATACATGCAGACGAATTCAACGAACTCCATTGGCGTGATTGAAATGTGTATGAAATCGTTTATTTTTCGTACACAGAAGTGCATAGAAATTGGCAATCAGCATTTTGAATACCTACAGTAAATCCAAGTGAATTCGAAATTTAAAATTATGGATATTGCATGTCATCTGGTTTATATTACCTATATAAAGTTACTTTTGGCCTGAACCTGCTAGCTAGCTATTGGGCAAAAGTTATAGAATTATACATAAAAAAAGTTGACGGTGAATAGAAAGAGTCAATTGTTGTCACCTTAAAAATCCTTTGAAATCGTATCATCTATGACAAATCAATTGTATTCGGTTAAGTAATAATGAGCTACGTCTGAATTCAGTAGACTACGATATTATACATGTATACATATGTACGTACAGTGTATATGTATACAGGCCTTCTCCTATAACACGTTTAATTCGTTCCGCGTTATATCGAAACCGGAAGTGAAACTTGGAAGTAATACAAATCAGGGAAATGCAGGGAGTTGTTAGAGGGTTGTCTAAGTTTACTAAGTTTATTAAGGAAAATATGTTAGAAGCATATCGTATCGTAAGAGGATTATTTCAATTGTTACACCGTGTTATATCGAAACCGTTTTTTCAGAGTACCGTGTTATAAGAGGGTTAAATGTACCTATACAGAAAACTGGACAAGGAAGAACTTACAGTGTATATCTTACTGACAACACGATAACCTACGTCAATTTTTTATATTTACATTGTTGTTCGAGAAACGATGGTGGCCTTCAGTTTTTTAAATGAAATGTTGTATGTATATTTTTTAAATTTACTAATATATGACATAATGAGTTTCAAGATCATACAATGTCAGACATAAGAGAAATATGTAGATCGAACATTTATATTCAAAACACGTAAGTTCTTCCTCTTCCATTTTTTGCAATACTTACTGTTTATGAGAGAAACGCTGGTCCAATTTACCGCGAACTCCCTGTGTATGAGCAAAATTACTCAAAATTACTCTAAGCTTTGCAACATATTTCAACATTAATGAAATCGATAGAATTATAAATGTTAATGTTGCCCATTATAAATGTTTGCCCTAGTAATTCTGAAATGTATTTGAAATTAACAAAAAAAAAGCAAAAAAATTTTAGTTACGTATTACTGCAAAAAGAACTATTCAAAATCAAAGACAATTTTAAATCTATAGGAACCGCTGTAGCTGTTTTTGTGTACACGGTAAAAAAGCAATATCGTACTGAGTAATTGTAGACTTTTATTATTTCAACATTAAATCAGGAAAGCGCAACTACAATTTTCTTCCAATTGATGCATGGATTATTTTTTCGTATAAATCGAGTTTCTTGATATTCTGCATATGAGAGTACCGTAATCCCGAGAAATGTCGATCATACTGCTGTCGAAAATTTCAATTTCTAAACCTCCCCTTTTTAGCAATCGCCTGACCATCGACCCGTTGAACAACTCCGCTTGGCCTGCAGAATTTCAAAGCGGTACCGCAGAGCATATAGATATGTCATTTACTAGTTCAATGTAGAAATTTTCTTCTTGTGATAATGTATCTTTCTAATCTTTTTTACCCATACAGTATTCAGCGTAAACGTTTATTCGTGTGAACTTCTTACAGGCTCACCTAACTCTTTGTGACTTAATTAGGAATAGTAGATGCCTAATGAAACTGACAGTAACATAGTGGATAACGCATGATACACAATGGGTGCAGAAAGTATTCATGTAATGATTAACTTCAATGAAGAGGTTGTTTCATTTATATTTTTTCTTAAAACAAACAATGTTCACAAGTTTATGGATCCCGTCAGAATAAATTCTACAGAAAAAACGAAACACTTGTACCTTCTGTAATAACGTTAATATAAATTTCGAATTTGGTAGAAATATGCACATACACAATAAGTAGACTGCGGATCTTTATGCAAAACAAAAAACGTCTGCATCAATTGCAAGAAACGGGAACCAAATAGAACAAGAATTTATTTCTCTTTATCGCGGTTTTATTAAATTTGGAGAAATGTATTGTTACCCTTACAATCAAGTAATTTTTTTATTGTTTGAAATTACACTCACCCATTTTTTCCATCAATACATAAAATCCGCAGTCTGATAATAAGTATTCGTACAGTATCATCGTTATGAGGAAGAATGTTAATACTTAAAAATGTGAACCATACATTCACCAGTTGTTGTAATAAATATTGGATTTATTCTTAGATTAAATAATCGCTTTAGGACGATGTAGTACATTTATAATCAATTATTTTTTAGAGCAATGTTAATGTTATTTCACTTTTCTAATATTTCTTTTTTAAAGATATATGATGATATCATCAAGCTTTCTTAGCTTATTATACTAGACTAACTGTGTCTACTCCTCTACCAGGCTTTATTGTTTCTTCTCATTTATTTCTTTTGCAAATACCCCATTTCCACAATTCGATAGTCTTTATTTCATAAGAAAAACAAAAACGTTACGCATTTTACTTGTAATTGTTGCTCCTTTATTCGTATACTGTAGTATTTGTATACTGATTTTCATTGGGTTCTAAATCACATTTTGCTTGCTTACAACGACATTTAAAGAGCGTTGGCGAATGTGAAATTAATGAAGACGCCTTCGTCAGAAAATATTAAGACGTAAATATTATAAATTAAATATCGTCGCAAGCAAGGATAATGGCCAATTAAATAGCGTCACAGACAACCATAAATATATTGTACATATGTACAAACGTCGTGATAACAATAGTAAGCCATATTAAGATAACTTTTAGTACATTCTTAACACACTTTAGATTCTTTGAAGTCTACTTCAAAATTCTAGAATCACTTACGTAGTAATTATTCTCACAAGTTCTACGACTATGTTAAAGTTGTTAAATAGAATTATACGAATACTCTCTTACAATTAATTGCTGCAAAAATACTTTTCATACTCGTTGTGAATATAGCACGAATTTGAACATGTATAATGTTCTGATGACTTTTAAACATTTCGAAATTTAAAATCGCACAAAATTTTACATCTAAATCGAATGTATTGTATGTTACAAAGTTTAGGAAAATATAAGTTAAAAATGCTACCAAAATTGCAGTATTGCTATTAATATTTATTATCATTAGAGTACGGATTTTATACATTTATAGCAAAGTTAAGTAGGTAGAATACAAATAATAAGATTATTTAACGAATTTTCTAATGCTGTCACATTATTTTCAACTCATTAAAATTATTAAGAAAAGAAATAAATACACGTCTATGTAGCTCATGTTTATTTTTTTGATGTTCATGTCTATTTTGCATAGAAATATGCAGTCTCATTATCATCTATTTTTCTAAATATTATGGACCACTAATTTAATATCTTTCATTTATTCTAGTTTATTTTTATAAAGTAAACAAAATTTATTTTGAACAAATTGTTGTATCACACTCCTTCGCTCGCACTGTTTCCGTCCTTTCACGTTTATTGATCTCCCAAGATCAGAACAGCTTCTGGCAGTATTTTTAATTTACATTTTTCTCACAGCACTAACATGCACTATTTATGTACATGAAAAAATCTGTGCAATTTGATTCTAAGTTTACATTTAACTACGTAATGCCGCTTAAAAGACAATTATTATAATTATGGAGTTGATTTTATATACAATTTCTTGGTAATTCATTCCCTTTGATTCCTTTGATTCAACTGACTAATAAAAAGTAATGGCTTTTGTGCGATTTATATACTGGCAATCGAGAAAAAATTGCTTGTAGACTACGCATGTCCCCAAAGTAATAAAGGGCGTCCGTGCAGATTCTGGAGCTCACGAGCTCAGCATAGTGATGGGTCATCAAGCAACAAGCCGAATTAAGCAAGCAAGCCATCAAGCGCTTGCCGGATCGGACTGCACCACGGGCAAAAACGGACCGAGCGTTAGGTGACAATGTGATTGTGCATTTGTCCTGAGGTCCTACTTCGGGTAGGAAGGGTTGCAGGTAGGACGACTAACCGTTCAAGGGGACTTGACTTGCAAGCGGCTTGACGACATGTTTGGCTTGATTCGGATCGATTTAGATCAATCCGTCACACGGCGCGGCGCGATCAAGCATTCGAGCGAGATTCGCCAAACCGATCTTTCGAGTCGGCAAGCAGATCGAGACGGATCGATTTGCCCGATTACCACCGGTCGAGGTGTTGATTGTTCGTGACAGCGAAAGAGGCATGCGGGCCAGCCGACTGGAGATATCCCTAAACTGTCGTTTCGTTCGAATCTTCAGCGTTGTTTAACTTGAAACGTTGTAGAAGTGAATATTTACATATAATGTATTTCTAACAATCTACCAGATGCCTGCATATCCATACCATCTTGTTGTAGTCCGCTACAGTAGAGACAACTGCCTGTAACAAGGCAGACATCGTAGGCTAACCGCACGAGGTATGTATGTATCTCGTGAGCATCCATGTTGTGGGCTATTGTTGGATAGCAATGGCTTACGAATCGTCCAAATTGAGAACCTGATTTCCCAAACAAAATTTTGAGTTTGCCGGATAAAAGTTTCATAAATAGAACATTCATATTTTTCTATTTATTTTCATTTGTACCTAAAAATAGAGTAACTTGATACGGAACAGATGTATACATATGTTCTGTAACGTCTCAATACTCAATATATATACAGGGTGTTTCATAATTCATGGTACAAATTGGTTCAAGTAGATTCTATGGCTGGAAATAAGACGAAAATCAAGAATAACGAAATTACGTGGGAGGCTTCATTCTCGAGAAAATAAAAAATTTCTCTGTTACCCACGTAGATGTGCTCTAATGAAACATGTGTAGTTGTCCGTTTCATAAATAAAACATTTATTTGTTTATAACTCTGTAACAAAGCGTTTCCTGACAAACTTTATATAAAAAGTTGTTATATAACTTCATAACTTTATTTTTTCCTCTTCTTATGAATAGATTAAACTTAAACCCTAGCAGTTTGGCCGTTTAAGTTTCGTACACCCTTATATGGATTGGTTTAAATTCAGCCTATATTCAGTTTATACATATGTGAAATACGTATCCGGGTAATGAAGAATTCCAATATCATCGGTTAAAATAATCGAAGCTTAATCGATGCTTCGGAGTATTATATGTCATGTCCATTTTGGTTTTAATCGGAGAATTGTCACAAGTATGTTGACAAAAATTTCATAAAAATTGTATTATGTTACACTTCACGGCGATTGGGTTTCATGACCCCTCCATGGGTGTATCGGTGCAGTGAATTCTCTACATATGTCGCCGAGGCATGGTCGATAAATGTCGCGGAATTCTCTCCACTACCGCGGGGTATACCCCGTGAGGTGCTAAGAAGCTGGAGAGTCCTCGGTCGCCGAGGAGTGTAACATAGTCCGGGTCGGGTATATCGGTGTGAGATCAGGTGACAACTACTAATTCAATTACAAAACTTCTTTATTTTTCATTTTTTTATGAAACTTTTACCAACATATTCATGGTATTTTTCTAATGAAAATGATACCAAATATGATATAATTCCGATGATATTTACATGTGTAATAAACGATGAAAGTTTCGGACGCAAAGAAGGACAGCGTATGGGAAAGAAAGAGACGCCTAGAGTCGAAGCATTCGGGAAAGATGAAAGACTGGCGTGAGCTCATATTATTAATTATTTTTTTATGAGACTTTCACCAATGTATTTGTGGCATTTTTTTAATCAAAATGATAGCAAACATGATACAATTCGGATCATATTTACACTAATTTTTCGTTAATATAATTGTAATGGGAAATAACTTTCATCGTTCATTACACATGTAAATATCGTCGGCAGCATATTATATTTGGAATCATTTTCAATAGAAAAGTGCCACAAATATGTTAGTGAAAGTCCCATAGCAAAGCAATGAAAAATAAAGAAGTTTTGTTATTGGATTAGTAGTCGTAGTCTCCTGGTCTCACACCGATATAATCGACCCGTGTTATGTTTACACTCTTCGGCGACCGAGGCCTCGGCGGCGAGCGTCGCTGTCCTAAGTTCGGCGCGGATGAAAGAATAAACTCTTGGACGATAAACGACATCAAGACCCGTGTTGCTGATAAATATCGAGAATTCGCTGTATACGGGTATAGCGGAGGTGAGGATAAATACGTCACAAATACCGTGCCCATCTCTTTCACACATGTACATACAGGGTGAGGAGCTACAAGCAGCCTCACCCAAGCAGTTCGGAAGAAATGCATCAGATGGAACTTATTTGGTTTCGAGGGAACATTAATCTGATGTTAGTACCTTTTTTGTAGGTGGACGCGTAAAGGACATATGAAGGTAGACTTCATTTTTTTAAATGGAATGTCCCATTTTTTATACCATAGATCGATAGAGTATCAAAATCTGAGTATAAAAGCGTTGACCTTCATATGTCCTGAACCTAATAGTTAACGAGATATTACCCAAAGAAGAAAGACAATTATTTCGATAATATCTCGTTAACTATTAGATTTAGGACATATGGAGGTCAATACAGTTTTACTCAGAATTCGATAGTCTATCGATTCCTGATACAGAAAGTAGGTCTTTCCATTTAAAAAAATCAAGGTGTTCCGTCGCAAGGAACAATTCTAGTGGTGTTTGCCATCGGACAATTGTTTATGATACGCTCGTAACTAAGTGATCACTTTCAACGATTAGGCACGGCGCAACAGTGACGACCATCCAGGCTCACATCGCAGCCTGCCTTTCGTTTGTTTTCACTTCCTATGGTTACGGGACGTCATAAATTAAGTCCTACGAAGGACCACCCAAAACAAAAGGGCACTGTTCAAAAGTGTCGAGTGTCAGCCTTGTTGAGAGACCGGCATCAGCTTACGCTCTCCAAGGCAAGGCCCATTCAGCTCACCTAAACAGGGTGACAATCAGTCAAGGATGCGCTAATTGGGCAACGCACCATTCAGCATAACCAATCAGTGCACTTCCTCTTCCATGAGGACCGCCCTCTCAATACATAGAGGAGCCTCACGAGACGGAAGAATTGAAAATCGAAATCACTCTCGAGTTTTCTTTCAAACGTGAACATTCAGTTCCGAGTCTGTTCAAAAACGGATCTCCAACAACCAAAATCCGACGCGAACGCTCTCGCGATCGATCACATACAATCATACGAGACGAAACCGACGCGTCGTCCAGTTCCTAAATCGAATCACAAATGGATCGTATCGGCCGATGTCCAACACTATTCACACGGATGTCTAGTCACTTGGATCGTATCGGCCGATATCCAACATTCAGTCCCTAAATCGAATTGCAAACGGATTACATCGGCTGATATCCAGCACTATCCACACGGATGTCTAGTCACATGGATCGCATCGGCCGATATCCAACGTTATTCGAAAACGGATCTCCAACAATCAAGATCCGACGCGAAACGCTATCCCGATCGAAAACAATCATACGAGACGAACCGACGCGTCTAAGGCAGGGCCTGCTAGATCAGCCTTACTGACGAATCCTCTAGCAGGTCTGGGATGAAACGCGATTTCGAGTAAATTCAGTCAATTAAAATTGAAACAGCTGTACAAGATTAATTTGGCGGACAGTAAACCTCGGCGGTATCGGGAGTGACGCGTCCGCGATCCAACCGGGCCCAAGATGTACGACCTTGGGCGGAACAATCGTCCGCGTATCACTTTCAAAAAAATCCGCACCCGAACACAATGTGACCTTGTAATCTCCTCTATGGCTCCACCCACGCAGAGAATGTTTGTGTCACAATATGCCCCCCCCCCCTATACCCCCCTATAAGTTTTGTATAAAACATTTCTTCATATTATTACAAATAACGGCAATATTCAAAGTAGACATAGTTATTACCCCACCTTATATAATACACACTTTCTTGCCGCCTCTGATTGTTGATATTACTTCATCTCTGTCTCGTAATCTCTTGTTATGGGTCGTTGAATGTAAATAAACATTCAATCATGCTGTACGCTTCACCTGTACTTTAGTCGTTTATGAAAATCTCTACCGAGCGAAGTGTATCTTAAGTGGGGGGGGGGGGGGGGAAGACCTACTTTCTGTATCATGAATCTATAGACTATCGAATTCTGAGTAAAACTGTATTGACCTCCATATGTCCTAAATCTAATAGTTAACGAGATATTATCGAAATAATTGTCTTTCTTCTTTGGGTAATATCTCGTTAACTATTAGGTTTAGGACGTATGAAGGTCAACGCTTTTATACTCAGATTTTGATACTCTATCGATCTATGGTATAAAAAATGGGACATTCCATTTAAAAAAATGAAGTCGACCTTCATATGTCCTTTACACGTCCACCTACAAAAAAGGTACTAACATCAGATTAATGTTCCCTCGAAACTAAGTATTTGTTCCTTCTTTCTTCCTAACACCAATAGCAGCCGAGTTATTCAGGTGGCCTGCTTGTAGCGCCTCACCCTGTATATCCAAACAGTACTGAACTTCTTTCTGAATTTCGTAATTCTAGTTCAATGTTGCTATAAAACCGTTAGTCTTTTCATGTTTAGTAATATGCATGCATTTAATAGAATTACCAAAGTAAGAATCTTTCCTCATTAAATTCTAATATTTATTTGCAGAAGTACCCTTTTCTTACTCAACTAAAAATATCGGTTTAACAGTATTAATATATTATTTTCACTACACTAAAATTAGTAGTGAAAAATATAAATTTATATTTAGCTCTTGTGTCTTGCAATTAATGCACAAACTTTTTATTTTGCATAAAGATTCGAAGTCACTAATAAGAGGCACACAAAAATAGACAAGTGAACGTGAACAACAGTTCTTCGTCGTCATCGAAGAACTAAATAATTGGATACTTGAACCAGAAGGAGTCACCATTAAGTGAACTATTGATGCCGATGCGGCTCCGCTCAAAATGGTAATAATTACTTAATGTGTAACTATTAATATTATTACTATATGTGGATTTAGATGAAATTTTACAATCTCACTACGTTTCTGTTTATCATTTCGATAGAGATAAATATTAAATATAAATAAAATATTAAATATTTAATCAAACGATTGCATTTTTAAAGTACATTTTGAAGGTCCACTTAACGGTTATATGCATTAGTCAACGAGACATTATGAAAAACGTCTAAGAAGATTTAATTAGGTAAAAAAAGCTGTACTGATGTATTACAGAAAGCCTTCGGAATCGTAAATAAACTGATTTGATGACTGTTTAATATTACGTCTTATCAGATGATTGATTTTCAACGCAACAGAAAAAATTGCAGAACATAATTACAATTACTGAAAGATGTTAGGAAACAGAGTGCACTAAAAGCCGTGTTACGTGCTTTCATATGATTTGTATTACCCATTGAATCTGATGCAAAATAGTAATATGGGGTGTCTCATTAGATTTTGACATCTGTATTTTCTCGTTATTATTGGTCGAAAGAAACTACAAAAAATTATTAACCTATTTATTTTGAAAAGTCAATAGCTCAGAAGATATTTTACTTTCATTAATTCTAAAATACCATTACTCTCCTACTAATTGTAAGATGTTAACTCCATTTGTCAACGTTATCGTAATAGAAAGTGTAAACAGTGGTGAAGTTCGAAAGTTTTGTTGTTACGGAGAAAGACATTAATATTTCCGAGAAACAAGTTTTTATCGAAACTTGAACATTGATTGCTACAATGCGTTGTGGAGGAAATAAAATTTGTTTAGCATTTATGAAACACGAAAAGTTAAAGTAGTAACGACGATGTTAAATCTTTTTTTATCAGTCTTTTATTTAAAACTTTGTTGAGAGTTTGTTGGATTTTGATGGGTGCTGGTTTGGTGTTAAATAATAGAATGAATGTGTAAATATTCGATGATAAACCAAAACGAGTTTCTGTGAAAAAATGACCTGAATTTCTATGACATTCGCTGAAATAGTATTCATACCAGTGAGGAATTCAGTTTTCAACGTGTACAAATAAGGAAGAAATGTGCCACGGTATATAACGTGCTTCTAAAGTAGGTTCGCTTTTAACGAGATTCGACATGATATACCGTTTTAATTTTCATACGGCAACGGTCGCCGCGAACAAATGCCTATCACTGCGAGATTGATTTATATTGGCGGGCACGGAATGCGAATCGCAACGTTATGTCCAAGAACTAACACTATGCTGTCACTATCGACAGCTTTGACATTTTCGGTTAACAAATCAGTAGTAGATAGAGTTATTGTTATAGATGAGATTATTACTAGGCTACGGAGCTGTATACATTTATATACCGCACAACAATAGTAAAACATTAAGTACAATAATATTTAGCATGACTTTATCTAATTTGTGATTGCATTTAATTTTTAATCTCTTTAAATTTGTGTGTAGAATTCAAATTTAAACTACCGTAGTGTAGTTGTCGACGCATAAATAGTGAAACGGATCTAATATAATTTGTCATACAAGTAAGAACCATAAATATATATTTAATATGTGTACATAAATATAAAGGTTACGTACTCAATTAGGTGGTAGAGAATAATTCGCAAATTGCTTGCTATGCAAAAGTCCACATATTTTGAGCAATAGTTGCACGATATTAAACGGGGCCATATGTGGCACAATTCGTATAGCGTGTATGTAATTATCTTATCAGATTATTAGTCGTTTCTCACTATCATGAACCTTTAATTTTCTAAATCGAATGACTAAATTAGGAATGGGCATGTTTGTCATAATTGAGACAAGACCGGCCCCACCATAGCACCCACTGTCCCCTTCCAGTGAGCGCCGTTACCCTGGGGCAACGAACATGTGAGACACCAGCGAACGCGACGGAGGTGCGCGCTACATGAAAGACTAAATCATTCTTGCATTATGCATACAGAAGAGTTTATTAACTTAATCACTTTAGAAAGAGATTCTCGTGTAACAGTTTCAAAAAATTGATTATTCTTTCTTTTCTATAAATCAAAAGTACAATATTTAAAAGATGTGCTTTTAAAATTTTCCGTTCGAAATCACAAAAACAACAAAGTTACAGACCATTTAGTGCAATGATACAGAGTTCAAAACACTAATTGTAAGCTTAAGAACTTTAAACGCGATTTTCTCGAAACTTCGTTCCCTAAATCTTCGTGCAGGATAACAAAAAAAAAAAAACTAATTGACAGGTCAATATCAAACACAGCACATTCGATTCGTTACAAGTTTGTTCAAATACTATACTAACAGTATCAATGTTATTGTTTATTTATAGCATTTTTTTCAAGTTTTTAGAAACTACTTTTTCTTTTGAATATCAGAAATCGTTCAATTCTTCATATTTTTTTAAAGATGGTATAACCTCAATGTAAACTATCTAAAAAGGAAATTCTTAATCTTTTGCATTTGCATGACTATGGCAGGTATTATTTACACGTTACGCAAACAAGGGTTCACACGCAGAACAGATAGGCATGATTGTATTTTGTGCAACATATAAATAAAAAACTTCAACTTTTAAAGTAGTGTTCTTGTATAGTAAAGATGTACTTATACATCCGACAAAAATTAATTTTTATATTATCAATAGTTTTTTCGAGAAAATGTTAAAAATTCATCGTAATGATCACTGTCATTTTTAAAGACATAACAAAACTTTATTCATCGACGTTAACAATAATGAATTATTGTTGTGTAAGTGGACGATCTTTTTAGAAATTGAAATTCTGGAAATTCTTTTTACATACAGCAATGCCAAGATAATTGTTGAATTTCTTACTAGAATCATCATCACTAGAAATAAACGGAAGAGATGTCATCGCATCATAACCTATCTGTTACGTAGGTATTATTAACCACATAAACTTTCTACGTGCTTCATTTTTTCTTCGTAGTACGTAAGACATCTTAAATTAAATAACGCCATACAATAGACTGATTTCTCGACTATTCTCCTATATTCGCATTGTATAAAAACAAGTTGTAGTTATATAAAAAAATGGGAATAACCTTAGAATCTCCAAAAATCTACCAACTATCAAAAAGTTATTATTACTATGCTATGCTTCTATGTACTATGTAACTTTTATTTGAAACATTTCAATAAAAATTTTCCATATCTTAATAAATCAATAATGTATACGTCTAGAATTTTCAGATTTCTTCTTTTATCATTTAAAGATTGTTTAAAACATTCTGTTTTGCAACAAATAATTTTTCAGTAATTTGAGAACAATAAATGAAGACTTCCGTTTATACATGGTGATCAGCGACAGGTGGTACAACCGAAAAGAGGGTTATTCTACATAAAAAAAAATAAGCCGAAAGTGTAGAATAAAATTTTTCATATTAGGCTTTGTTTTCGAAAAAAACGATTTTGGTAATCTGGCAAGCTCGCATGGTCAGCATTTGTAAGAAGTAAAACCGGTAGGTCATGACCGGTAGGCCGCGTCAGACGATTCCTATAACAATCCCTCAGATCTAATTTTTATAATCAATCGATTCAATTACTCGAATACAAAACCGCATATGAACAAATTTTATTCTACATTTTCGACTTACATTTTTATGTAGATCGCCCTCTTTATTTTATCACCAATTACCGATCACCTTGTTTAATCATTTGAGAGTTTCGTATTTTAAGAACAATGTGCATGTTATTACAGTAGAAGTTCCTTCGCAACAGGTATCTAGTTTGTAAGTTCCATTACTGGATACTGCAGTGTACAGAATGTATTTTTCACCAAGTAGCGATTTTTTTCTGAGTCTATACATACAGAGTGAGGTTTACTTAATGACGGGTCCACACTAGGGATGGGATCAAGTTCAATATGTACTCACGAATCCGGGTCAAGTTCAATAACCAAGTTTCATTTCATGGGTTTCGATTACTACTTAAAAGCAATAAATGTTTCAATGATTACACTGTCCAACACCAAAAAAATTTTGCAATACCTGTTGGGTGATTCTTATACACTTTGTCATCCTAAAACCGAATCTGAAAGTAGAATTGCTCCATCACGCAACGTTTTCGAAAAATTTTGGTTTTTGTAAAAATGCCCGATTTTTATACGAAACAACGTGTTACGCAAAAACTAAACACGCGAGAAAGTTCAAATTTGAGTCAAGAGATAGAGGGGACTCTCCTCTACATATTCATATAGTCAATTATATTTTTATGTACTTCCTAATAGTTGTAAATGGTTGTTAAAGTTTGAAAATGTGCCGACGCGGGTACTTTGTACGCTCTATTTTTGTATTTATGTGAAAAATCCTTTATCTAGCAGGAATTTACTATACAGGAATGCATTCTACAGACATTTCTGGTAAAGAAACCATTCACGAAAAGTATTTGGTTCCCTTAATGTACGAGAAGGATCAGAAAATGTTAACTGACAGCGTGTGCGCGACGCGTTCGCGCCAGACGGCCATTGCAGCCTTTTCGCGACTCGCCAGGGCCGCCGCTATGCGAGTTGTCGACGTTGGTACCACTCAAGTATGTCTTTGCTTACTATGCTTAATTAAATACATTTTTTTTTGTCTTTTTGGGTGCCAATCATTACAAAAGATTATAAAAATACGAGTTATATTCACATTTCATTGTGGAAATGCTTAATAAAGAAAATTGAATACAAAAACTTACCTATTTCAGATGTAAACAAATTAAAAATGTTTCCGCCTTGCTTGACGTTTGTTCCTGGTATCCCGATTTTCAATAATAAGTGTCCAGCAGTAATCAGCAAGCATCCGCACATAAGTCTTTTCCTTTGTAACGTTTTTCCATTGTTGAAATATCTTGATGAAAGATTAATGCTGGAATTGTATTCCTTGTTTTGATTTTAAAATAATTTCGTCATGAATATAACAAAAACAGTCCGGCTGATTTATATACCTCCGCGAGATTTTATCGATTTAATATAGAGCGATCTATGTCTTAATTATGTACTTCGATCAATAAAATCGATAAAAATAGTCCCATTTACATAGTGTTTGGACTTATTTTAATCGGAAGAATCTTGAATGTCCATTGGTATTACAATTATAAAGATAAGACAACAATTACTGAAAATAAAATTTTCCAGTCACCGCATTGCTGCGGTCAATTTTCTTTATTAAGCATTTCCACAATGAAATGTGAATATGACTCGTATTTTTATAATCTTTTGTAATGATTGGCACCCAAAAAGACAAAAAAAAATGTATTTAATTAAGCATAGTAAGCAAAGACATACTTGAGTGGTACCAACGTCGACAACTCGCATAGCGACGGCCCTGGCGAGTCGCGAAAAGGCTGCAATGGCCGTCTGGCGCGAACGCGTCGCGCACACGCTGTCAGTTAACATTTTCTGATCCTTCTCGTACATTAAGGGAACCAAATACTTTTCGTGAATGGTTTCTTTACCAGAAATGTCTGTAGAATGCATTCCTGTATAGTAAATTCCTGCTAGATAAAGGATTTTTCACATAAATACAAAAATAGAGCGTACAAAGTACCCGCGTCGGCACATTTTCAAACTTTAACAACCATTTACAACTATTAGGAAGTACATAAAAATATAATTGACTGTAGGAATATGTAGAGGAGAGTGTCCCCTCTATCTATTGACTCAAATTTGAACTTTCTCGCGTGTTTAGTTTTTGCGTAACACGTTGTTTCGTATAAAAATCGGGCATTTTTACAAAAACCAAAATTTTTCGAAAACGTTGCGTGATGGAGCAATTCTACTTTCAGATTCGGTTTTAGGATGACAAAGTGTATAAGAATCACCCAACAGGTATTGCAAAACTCGAAAAAAGTTTAATTTTGTTGGACAGTGTTATACTTGAAAAGTATTCCTTGTATACAAACAGTTATCGAACCTCGGAATGAGTACTTACAAGTTTCGAAAAGATACTTATAAGTACTTCGATGTTGAAAGGAATTGAATCTTTCATAAGTAGTACTCGAATCTTGGAAATCAGAACTGCATAGTAAGTTTGAAGTACTTTCTTTATTAAATTCGTAACTATTTAAGAATAATATTTCATTTACAATACTTGGTTTTATCCTATTCCCTTTTTTATCGATGATATTTCCTGCTTTTGAAAAAACTTTCTGAAGGTACAGAAGTGGCCATTATACAAAGATAGTCACGTGCAATTTTTGATAAAATGGGGTACTTCAATGAATTTTCACGCCAAAATAATAACGAGTCTTCTTTGCGTTCTAAATATTGTGATTTTAGATAATTTTCCACTTCTAACACAGCAGAAGATGAGATAGGCATCGTATTATACCGAGCGTGCAAGAATACGGAAATTCGTAACGATATTCATAATAATTTCGAAAGTTTCGAAACTGTTCGACCAAGATTCGAGTATACTTGCAAGTATTATTTACGTTTACCACAATACTTGTGAAGGGTTCGAAACTGTCTGGCAAAGGTTCGAGTATACTTGGGAGTACTATTTTTTTTTACTTATAGAGTACTTATGGACTAGTACTTTAGTACTTATAGAGAGTTCGAATTCCATCAATCAAGGTTCGAACCTGTTTGCGATGTACTTGATCCCATCCCTAGTCAACGCTGAGTTGAACTGTTCGCGAGCTGTTGGCGAGATGCTCGCTTGTCCACACTGACAATGAGTAGGACTGTTCGCGAGTAGCTGGTGTGCGCCAGCTGTTCGCTAGCAGGTTCCAGGTTTGTTCGCTTGGAGATTGCGGGCAGTTCGTTGTAGACCTTGCTTGGTGCACACACGAAAATTATAAAATATGTCTGAAGAAGATCTTTTACTTGTATCAGCAGCATGTTTAGTAATACAAGAAGAGAGTGTTGAGAAAAAAAGAAAGCGACAATGCTGGCAATGAGAAATTTTCAAAAAAGACGCATCTCTGGTGGAACATGTGTAACAAATGATTTATTGAAAAACGTAACAGGATTCAGAAATTTTGCGAGAATGTCATATGGGGACTGTGAAATGTTACTCAGCATAATTGGACCGAAAATATCAAAGAAGGATACGAATTTTCGAATAGCGATTTTTGCCAAAGGGAGTTTATTAATAACTTTTTATTTAGGAAAAATTGAAATTATTCAAACTTTTTTAATAAAATTGTATTTTATTTTCAACCACGGATAGATCTTCATGTGCTCTTCAAAAAAGTATTAAAAAAGAAAATGTATTGGTTTAGGAGTTATTAATTTTGTTCCAAACACCCCTATAGAATCGAACACTGTGCGTCCAAATCGATCTTCAGCCCGTGGAAAGTTCCTTTGATGTACCGCTCAGCGAGCGAACACTGTTCGCGGTTGCAAGCGAGCTGTTCGCGAGGTATTCGCGAACACCAGAGTGAACCCGGCATTAAAGGATCTGTTTGCGAGTTGAAGGTGTATGAGTTGTTCGCTGCTCGCTGAAGTGTCCACTAGGGTGGACCTTATTTTTCGACCATCTGATTTTTTTTATGCGACTCCCTAGATCTGTTCCAGATAAAAAAAAATAAGTTCTGCAAAAGAAGAACTCAATTGGACAACAGGAAAGGGTGTCGCAATCGGTTTGAAGTTTGAAAATTTCAGTAATTTCCCTTTAATTTTACATGCAACTCAAATTTTATGTTTTAATGATAAGAGTTACTGTTATAACATAAAAATATCATCTTTTGGTTGTATAATAAGAAATTTTACTTGAAAGTTTCAACAATATTGTCAATATTTTGGTTTATTACATTACGGAGTAGAGCTATGTGCGCGCCAAACGGTCGCCAACAGGCCCGAATATTCAACTTTTTAAAAAATTTCAAAATAGTTGGCCTGAAATTAATAAAAATAATTACATCCCGGGAACGCACGACGATTACGTTCTGAAACATATTAATGATATACAAAAAAAAAATCGAAATTTTTAAAAATTACACAAAAATGAGTCACCCAAGAGATGTCTACAAAGAACTTTTAGAATTAGCAATAATTTTTCTTGGGGGGATTCCTTTGGGTGGCATTTCATTCAAAATGCCTGGCGCATTTCACCATGCGAGGTGGATGGCTAAAATAATATACACTTTATAAATATTTATTTTTCGAAACGAATTTGCTCTCAACCAGGAAGAGTATAGTAGCATTAGAGATACATGTGTATTTCTAATTAACATTTATATTGAGCCGTGGATTTTGACCCTAATGGCTGCTATGGCGCCACGTGTAGATCTAGAATTCATCAAAAATATAATTCATTACAAAAATGTTAACGAAGAAATAAGCGATGTGGCATTAAAAAAAATTGTGAACCATTTATGGTACTTGTCACCGGAGAATGCGGCGCTATTTGATAAAAAAGTTTCAGTAGAAACAAAAAGATCGATGGTGCAAGCACTACAAAATGTAAACAATAATAATAATTATAAGAGATACATGACAACGACTATAGAAATTAAAAATCTTGCGAATTTGGAAATACTACATTTCGTATCATCTGAATCAAATAATTTTTTCAAACGGTTCAATATAAATTCAGATTTTCTTTTAATTGATCCAGCACTATGGGAAACTAATAATAATTATACCGAAGCGATAGGTATTATAACAAAATTAGAAGTTGTGAATGACGTTGCAGAAAGAGCAGTAAAATTAATGAAAGATTATAATTTAACGTTATGTAAAAACGAAGAAGAAAAACAATTCATATTACAAATTGTAACCGATTATAGGGAAAAATACCCAAAAATTGATAAAACAACATTAAGTACAGATTTTTAAAAATTATTTATACTCTTATTATAATTAGGCCTATAAATAAAATATTTAATTATAAGTATTTAACTGTCTTTTTCCACTTTTCCTTATATTAATGTGAGATCAAATTTTATATTTAAAAAATAAATATTAAAAATTTTGCTTAAACAAATTCATTAAACAATTTAATTTTTGCTTTGATATAATAAGAATATTACATTAAAATAGTGTTTAATGACCAGTGGGATTGAAAAAATGTGTACTTTTTCATTTTTCGCAAAATTAAAATTGTTTGCATAAACAAACTCGTTGCGACACGTCTTCCCTTTGTCCGATCGACTTGAAATTTGGAGGGAATTAGTTTTTTACCGAGTAGAACAGATTGCAAGGGTCGCATCAAATGAATTTAAAAAAAAATTTTGCACAAGAGCAACTAAGGTCCACCCTAGTGTCCACATTGCAGTCGGCGAACAGCAGTGTGGACCTGGCATAAGACTTCCACCGCAAATATCTCCGTTGTTTCTAGTAATACGAACAAATTTTTCAGGAAAAAAATTTTTGGTTCAGTGGGGCAATTATTGTGACGAAGAAGTTTTTTTTCTTTAGCTCATATTTTCCGATATTTCAAGGTCATTGCCGATTTTCAAATGGAACGACCTATTTTGATTAGTGTAACATTGTAGCTAATGAAAAGACAAATTCAACCATGTATAATGTGTTGACCTTCGAATGGCTTTCGAATCCAGAGGAAACACCAGAGGAATTAATTGAAACCTGACAATTAGACTTTTATACAATACGGCAGGCCTGGGCAACTAACGCTCGGAGAGTCGATGACATAGAATCGGCTACCCCCACTTTTGCGCTTTGATCCCCCGACCGGCCTGCCATGCCGCGACAGGCCAACTCGGACCAGCGCGAGAGGGGAATACCAACTCTCCTTACTTGCCTTATGGATAGGAGCGCGTTAGTGGGGGTAGCCGATTCTACGTCATCCACTCTCGGAGCACTAGTTGCCAAGGCCTGCAACACAGGATCGTGTAACACGAATTGCTACGTCATAATATACAAATATCAACAGTGCCTGTATTATATGTATATTGTTTACAAAACGTTTATATTAACAAATTCACCATACATATATATATATATATATATATATAATTACTATAAATTTAATAACTTAATCATTTCCATATAATATTTTATCTTGAAATTTTGAAACTTCAAAGATTTTGTATGTAGTTTTATATAATAATTTTTTGATGTACCTACTACCATAAAAAATTTGAAAGAATTATACTTCTATTTTAAGTATGTAGAGTAAGACACATAATGTAACGACTTCTATTCGTAAATTATTGACTGCATGACATATTCTTTACCATTCCACAATTTTGTCGAGATAGGAGATGACCTTTAGGTCATTACACTCAGTGCCAATTACTTCTTCACCTATTTTGATAATAGATCAAATGCCCAGTAGAATAATATCATCTTGATAGTTCCGGATTATTACTAAATTAAGTTTTCTTTCAATCGGTGTTCGAATCGTTGTCCATTGCGGTTAATGCGATTGCGAAATTGGGTAATGAGGAAATGAAACATTTTCTGAAGCGTTTCCAGAATGGTTGCAGCATGTGCAGTAATTATACGTTCTCACATATCTTTTAGGATCGCAATAAACTTTATTTTTCAGTGCATTCCATAGAGAATAGTTCACAGATCGGAAGAAGTATTATAGTTGACTATAACTTAATGTACAGATATCTCTTAAATTATTCATTTTTAATTTTGTGAGACCCGTACATGGAATTCACGGATAAATAATTGGCATCCAATTAAAAAAATAAATGTCCATTCTTATATCGATAAAAATGCAGGATAGTGAAGGAAAAATTATTGCATTAAGGATACCATGCAACTTTTCTTTGAAATCTGTTTTTCATATAGTCTATAATTCATGAGTAAAAGTCGTCATGTTTAATGCGTTATTCTGTAGAACACAATAACCTAATTGTAATTATAATCTTTATAAATGAAACTGTTGTAAATATAATCTAAATATTATAACTAGTAGTTCGAAATATATACTGTAAAATTATGTGTAAAGACTATCACAGCTGGACTCTGTACCTTTGAATCGGTGGAGATCAGTTTCAAAAATTACGTGGAAAATTGTCGACCAGTTTTTTCAAGGTCAAATTTTTTATTGTTGTATCGAAATCTACCCATCAAGAGGATAAAAAATCTCAGAGAAACCACGGATCTCAAGTCAACCCTTCTCTTAAAAAACGAATTTGAAGTTTCGTAAACTATTTTTTTCCATATGTCTAAAGGCTGTCTCAAAGTGATATAATCATGGAGGGGATAATTCTACATGAGAGAATAAATTGAAAATATACAGTAAATTTTTTTCATTTGACGCCTCGTTTTCGAGAAATTATAGTTTGAAAATTCAACGAACACGCGTGCTTTCGAATAGGAATCGTCTGAAGCGTCTCTTCATGACATACTAATTCTACTTCTTAAATATGCTAGGCACGCGAACTTGGCGGATTTTTGTCAAATGAAAAAAATTTATTTCATACCATTTTGGGACGCCCCGTGGACATATGGAATGAATTAGTTAACGAAACTTTCAAGTCGTTTTTTAAGAAAACGGTGGATTTGAGACCCATGGTTTCTTCGAGACTTTTTATCCTCACAATGAGTAGATTATTACACGTCGCGTCGTCAGCATTAGTATTATATATTCCCGTTTTCACTATGAGGTCTTTGCACGGTCGAACTTTGTAAATACAGTGTTTACTTGATAATTTTCCAAAACACGGGTTTGGCCAGGGACAATTATCGGCTAGAAGATACTATTCTCTGATCCACTGCTGAACGCAGAAAATGGCATAATCTTAAAATATAATAAAGTAAACATAATAAAGATCGGGTATGTCCATGTGAAACCACTTCTAATCTAATAAAAAAACTTCTTTATTTCTCATTATATTATATATTATATTTTTATGAGGCTTTCACCAACATATTCGTGGCACGTTTCTAATGAAGATGATATCAAATATGATATAATTCCGATGATATTTACTGGTGTAATGTACGATGAAAGTTTCGGATGCAAAGAAGAAACGGGAGTACATACCTAGTATGGGAAAAAAAGTGACGCGAAGAGTCGAAGCATTCGGAAAAGATGAAAGACTGGCGTGTGCTCAGGCCTTTAAATTAAAACTTAAACTCTTTTACTATTAATTACACTCCTCAAAAAAATTAAAGGATTACCTCTACAAACCCGAGAAATTGGGTCAATTTCAAGTGATCATAACTCCGGCAAAAATTTTTGTATCGATATCGATAATAACTCATTTCAAAGCTTGAAGTCATTCAAATTTTCAGCTACGTTGGTTTTTAACGAAGTTATAGCGTTATAGTGAAGACTTTGACTCGTACAAAAAATTTTGTTCAACTTCCAGACATCACATGGAAAGAGATAAATTTTTTTGATAAATCGCGTTACGATCATTTGACAGCGCCTGCTTTCCTGTGCAAAAAATCTGGTTGTCGAACATAATGCGATTTGTTTTTACTGATCCGAACGTAGTGCGATTTGATTACTGTGTTCCATTATTAAACCAGATTAAATATTTTGTGAATAATAATTAAAAATTAAATATTGTTGCACATTTAGAAACATGTGCATACCAGCTTGTCATTGTTAAATTGCATTCCTATCTTGTATCTGTTGCATACGGAAAATGTCCAAAATAGAGATATTTTGATGAAAGTTAAATTTATATAGGTTTATACAGGAAAAAAATTTTGTATCGCAAATGTTTCCGTAGAAAGATTAGTATCAATACTTGAAAATAAATACACTCACAAGAATCATTACGTCATTGCGTCACAATAGCCAAAGAACATCTACTTGTGGTAATATTTTTCGCACGCTACAGATTTTTTTGTGAGAAAGGGTGTAAATATTCAGTAGGATCTATCAAATAAATAGGTTCACATTTTTTTCCTAATCTTGAAACAAATTTTCAGCTCATAGAACTTGAAACACGTCAATCTATATCTGTAATATATAACGTAAATTTCGTATTATTTTTTATTACAACAAACTAAACTAGAACTGACTCGACTGAGAGTCGATATACAAGTCTTATAACTGTTTAGACCCAACCCATAAATGAACGTTTGTAACAGTAAATAGTAGTTAAAATTTACGTAACCCCATAAAAGACCGTACCAGTCTAAAACCCTAAAAACTGTTAAGTGTCTCCTAGTTTTCGAGTTATTGAGCTTTAAATTTTGTTGTACTTTCACTTAGAGAAAAAAATACCTGTCAAATATTTTTGGCTAAATTGTAAATGTACAAAGTCTCATAAAAATCGGCGATTGATGTATCAGTGATGTTCCTTGTCAGTGACAAATAGTTCTGTTTGTACAAGGAAGGATAGACCTTCTGTAATCGTTATATGTGCGACAGAAATGAAATCGTTATACCGGTGCAATAACAACACAAAATGTGTTTTTGAAAATCATGTTTTAACACTTATCTCAGGTATAATTATAAGTTATATTCTCTTTTGTAAACAAAATTCATTACGTAGTAGAATTAATTACGTTAATAATTGTGTGTCCTTTTACAAATAAAGTTGTATCGATTTCTACTTGTATACGCGGTCTTCAGAGATGTATTAGCCAGTGTTTTTCTTGTAAACGGTAACCACTAAAAAAACTGTTGGGGAGAAAAGATTTTCTGTTTTCTATAAACTACCTAACGGTGTATTTTTGTCTTCTATGCAATACACTTTTGGTGGCTTCTGCTATTTTTGTTTGAGACATCAATACACAGAGGTCTCTTATTTTGTTTCTAAATCGTTTACATTTAAGGGCTAGGTATCGTAAACAATATTTTTAACAGTGCCCCATAAAAGAGGCGTACGTTCCAATTCGTTCGTTTGGGAACATGTTATTCAAGAAACTTACTGTTTTACAATTATAAGATGCAACATCATCTTGTAGAAAATATAAATCTTCAACAATAGATTATGGCAATGCTTTGTACTAGTCTTGAAGTAGTGTTCCACTATAAAAAAATGTTTTCAAAAGTACATTATTAATCATATCGCACCAGACATTAGTGCGAAATTATACTTGAAAGTTCGTTTCTTTTTTCTGGTTTGGACTTTCCGTACTTTATATGTAGCAATATTATAATGATTGGAATTCGTATTATTATCTGAAGTTGACTCATCATACCAACAAATCATTTTATAGAAATTACAATCGTTTCTGTTATCCGTTGACAATTAATTAAAAAATTCTACACATCGTGGTAAATCACTTTCTCTTAGTGCTTATACTTTATGGCATCTGAAAGGCTTATAAACGTGTGATTTAAAAATGTCATCGGTTGATCCTACTTCTGGGAAGCACCTTTTCATATTTATTGTTGCCGGATTTTCTTGAAAATGTACTGAAACGTCTACCCTTATTTTCCAGTCAAAGGATTTTTATTGTCTATGAATTTGTTTCGTTCAAACTTTTTGCCATTAAAACAAATAGGTTTTCATTTAGTATCCCTCTGTCTGGATATTCTTCTCGATATTTTAATTTGCTACGTCTTTTATTTTTATCGCGCTGGAAATACGCACCATATCTATCTTCTCTTCTCTCAAATAACGATACATCAACGCAGTATCAGCGAACGCTTTGTGAAATAATACTGAAGTAATGCTATACATTCTGTACAAAGAAACAAACACTTTAACTGTAACAACGTAAACCGAATCGGAACATGAAACCATCAAATCTTTAGCTGATGGAAGTCGCATTGAATACGGAATGTTAACATATGTACCAATGTAGCAAGCAGAACGTAAATGAATTCGTCTTGATATACAGCTTAATATAATACATATAAAAACATATGCAGTTGTCGTATTTAAAAAAAAAGTAAGGGTCATCTTTGTTTCTCGAAATATATTGGACATATAAAAAATTAATGTACAAATTTAAAATTAGACTACGTCTAAATTTTATAAACTAATAATTTTTCGCCAAGTTGACCTTCACATGTCCCCTACTCGTTCACGTGGAAGATAATTACTTACAATTTTCCCCTTGAAATCATGTAACTTTTGTCCGAAACATTATTTTGTATCGTCAATATTTTAAAAAATGTTCGAGTTGATCGATTTAAATGGAATACCTTGTACAATTACAAATGCAGCATGTAATTTGAAGAGATATTGATTACATTTAAATAACTCTCAAAGTGACATAACAGTGTCATGGCATTTGTCCCGTAAAAACAATCCGTAATAATATTACCTTCCAGTTTCAATACTAACAGGGTTGTTTGAACGTTCTGTATTTCGTAACTCACCTAGTACACAAGGTAATGACCGTAACAAATAACATTTTAAATGATAACTGCATCGTGAAGTGCACAAATAAATAATGTCATCTGTCAAACTGCTGAATAACGTGTCATATTATGGTGATAGTAATTTAATTCTTTATGCACGAGGGAAGCAAAGTAAAGTTTCAGTTTGCAATAGTAAGCTGACTGCGAATGCCACGTAATAATCCTTTACGTTTTAATAAATAACGTTATGTTAGAATAAAATATTAATATATCTAAAATAAAATAATATAAACTATAAAAACTATATAAACTATATACATCATCTGTTCGCTTTTTGTAGTGTTGTATAAGTGCTGGTATAATCATACAGGATCAAACAAACAAAGGCTTCATAACTTCTAGAGTAGGTAGTACATACTTGTTGAACGATGGAAATATTTCCTAATAAACATGAGTTGAGAAAACTGATAGTTTCAAAGTTATAAATCATTCTTGTTGTAGTTGAAGAGAGTAACTTTCTCTCTTCGTGAACTATCGTATCGTATCTTACCGGTTAACAGCCACATCTTACCTTAATTATAAATACTTTACCGTTAGTATTGCACTCGATGCCTCTTAGTAAAAGATTGCAACTGTGGTTTATGCACGATGGAGCTTCAATACATTTTGCACCCAGCATACGACAATACTTAAATAATACTTTTAAAGAAGAATGGAGTGTGCCATACGACGCGCGACGGTCTCCTTTATTTTTTTTTTTTATTTTAATCCTCTAGATTTCTTTTTGTAGGGGATACCGAAAAAGTATTGTGTACTGTTCAATAATCAATGACATAGACGAATTATGTCGGAAGATTTAAGATAAAGTGCTGTGGAATAGTTCGGGAACACGCCCAGGCAGGCATCCCTGAAAGAGTACGCAATTATCTGATACGAAAATGTCAAGCTTGTGGACATAGAAGGAGGACATGCAGAACATTTTCTGTAACCAGAAAAAAATAAAATGATAAGGTAATTCATCGCTTTCATATGGTACAATAGCTCCCGAAGGGAAACTATTAGTTTTTACGCCCATGTTTATTAGAATTTTCTTTCATCATTTAGTAAGTACTAGGGTAGAGGAGCCAATTACCTCGGGATAGCCAATTACTGGGTTTTTGGTTTATTTTGAAGCATAATTTACTTTCTATTTATCGAATAAAATATATTAAATATTTTTATTCAAATTCAATTAATGATCTGTTTGTTAAATTATTTCTTTTTTTTTTATTTTTGTTTTCATTTTCAATTTTAGTAATTGAATCTATTTTTCGCTCGTTGCATTAGTTACTGTGTTGGTTACCACAGGTTAGACCTAGGTAACTGTAAGAACTGTAAAGTTATTCAAATTTATTAAAGCAGTCTTCGCTAATGTGAACTTTTAAATGACTAACATTTATTAAAATATGTTAAATATTAAATTTTTGTTATACACATTTATTGTGGCTCAGTATTGAGGCGAGGGGCACAGTAATTGAAGTACAGTATCCAAGGAAGGGTTAAACTTTACCTTCAAAACCCAGACATTTTTAACTTTTTACTATATAATCCTGTACACATTGACTAGAAAATGCCAAAAATCGAAGTTCAAAAGCGAGGAATTCACTGGTTCAAAAGCTACGCGTGTTTAAAGTTGAGCGATTTTAATACGTTAAGCGTGGAGCTTGTATCTATGGACTTTTCGTTCACACTGCAAATAACTGCAAGTTTGTGTCTAAACAGAAGTCACCTTTCCGAGCCAACCGACGCGTCGCATAAACGAAAAGCCTAGTGTCGGTCCCCTGGGACCGACGCCGACCCACAGTGGGCGAAAATGCCGATCCAGCGGGCCAAAATTTATTGATTAACTTTTGTTCGAAACATTTTTTGCCAGTGTCACGTCTCGTGGTTTAGCTACTGTGGTTATGCGGTTCCTGAACTAACTGATACATTAGCCACGTCTGGGCGAGAGAAAGAGAGAGAAAGGGCTGACTTCACTATCCGTTCCCTGGGCAACGTCTTTCCTTTCGCCCCACTACTAACTTCACTAGTTCCACTCCTACCCGCCACCAATAGGCATGATGGGAATCATGCCAGTAAAGGTAGAAAAGTAGCGGGAGAAATCGCCTTTGATCCGCGGTATGATATTTGAGTGTATGGTACCCGATACAGCATTCTAATTAGTATTTATTGGTACTGGACACCTTGCAGAAAATGCTTTCTATTCTAGTTGAACTACGTAAGTACGCGTAGATGTACTTGGATCGGTCTGAATGTCTATCCAAAACCTAGTGTTGGAGTCGTACCGCCCCAACTTTGGAGTCTGAGAAAACTACGCAGCACGACGGAATATGTACACTTCTGATTACAAAGATAGCACGTGTATTCTATCATTAGATTCTCAGGGATAGATTAAAAATTGCTCACATTCTATGAATGATATATAAATATGAAATTTTTAGGTTGATCACATTCACGCAACTGCAAATCGATTTATAAAAAAAGTTAACAAGTAAATCTTTCGTGCTACACAAAATTATCTATATTTGCAATATACAAGCACAACTTTTTCACGTAATATTGCAAATAAAAAATAGTACTTCTCTCTTTCTGTCGTATATGCCATGTAGGGATACGGAACGATACAAATGTTTTAACATTCAACCGTAAAAATCCCGTAAAATTGTAAATAAACGCTGAAAATCATGAACATTTGAACATCGAGACACACAGTAGTCTTGAAAATACATCTTGGAAACATTGGGACACCGAACCAAAAATAAAAACTAATTTCGAATAATCTGAATGTTTGGTCATAATATTTTATTAATCATGGAAATACATGAGAACAGAGAGACAAAAACTCTACAACAATTTTATTATTTAGAAGTATATAATATACAGGTGCTCCTTTACATAAAATTATTTCGATCATTCGTTTTCGAGAAGAATGCGATCATGTATGAGTATAATCTTGTGATAAGTTACTTCATTCTTCTTCATTGCACAGTAAATGAAATATAAAAATATAAATGAAACGTAGAAATATAACAATATACAAATAATATATAAAACATGATTAACAAATAATGAACACAATTAGTGTTCATATTATTTTTTTAATGAACTTGAAGGAATATTAAAACAGTCTCTACAACTTGTCAATGCTTTTCTTTGTTAATGAAAACATATATAGGGTGATTCTATTAATATTCTATTAGTATTAGTATGGTAGATTCTATTACTATGGTTTTAATAGTAGATTACCATGTAATAATTAATTTCTTTTTCTGTTTTGCCTTTTTATCGAGATGTGAAGGCTACCTTGAGGTTTTGGTGAGCCATACCATACCAAATGGTATACCACTTTCGGTCACATCAAATTCTCAAATTTTTATTTATGCGTCACCAGTAAACGACTAATATCTTGAATATAAAACTCAAACTTATTATATATTTTTAGTTTGATTTTATTTGAACCGAATACTTAAAAGATAAACTTGCTAACAATAAGTATACTTAGGTTTTGGCTTTTCTGCGTCTACTTGATATATTTAATTATAAATTATATGCTTCTACCAATTTTTCAATTTTAGAAGAGGCTATTTATGTTGTTTCTGGCCTCGCCGATTCAAATGTTCTGTTGGAAAACTTCGACTCATTTATCGCTGACATAGTGTCAACATCGATCAATTTCTAAAGAGTCTAGAAGGAGCATCGAATAGGTTGAAATAGCGAACGCAGTGTACACTTTCCAGCACATAATGCGTGTATGGTAACACATACCAATGTATGTACAAGACAGAATTGAATCTGTAAGATGCTTTCTTATAATAGCAATATGTAGTGTGTTACATACAAAAAGGCCATAAGAGTATTCTTGCATGGACTATAAAAGCTACACGCTGAAAAGTTCAAGTCATCATTTTTTCACAGTCTATCGATGCATCCCTACCATGCATGAAAACCACGCCAGGCCGCTACAGCGTGCATTAGTATGCACTTTTGGCGTTTTATTTTTAACCGATGCAGCATGAGCTTTCGATTTCCGTACCTCGATTGAAAACTCGTTTATCTTTGTACAGAAATGTACCGCATACATTTTCACGTAACCCGTTTCAATTACATTTATAATATGATACCAGTCATCGCAGTTTTTACCGAAACTCCAATGAAATAACATCGATATTCATTCAAATTAAGCTTCCGAATGCCGTGTCGATCAGGTATTAGTATAAATTAGTATAAAATATATTTTAAACGTATTTTTGAGAATTTACCATCATGGCTTACAAGTAGAATAACTAATTTTTTAATAGAATAGCTAATTTTGAAATTTGTAGTCTATCTATACAATGTTGCATATTGTAATAGTGTGACGCATTTCTATGAATTCTGTGAAATTCTCCTACGTTTGTTTGCAACGACGTCTTAAGGCGATAGATAAATCAAATTAAGTAGTCTGGGTAAAACGAATTCAACGGATTCAACAGGAAACAGTTTCTACTAAACAGGCAATTCGTGATGTGTCAGAATAGTGAAATGTATTAGATATGAATTGCTGACACATAATTTCACGCGGTTCGAACTTGGAAAAATACTGTGCGCTTTGTTATTTCAGATTCTTAATTATATTCTTCACATTCCATCCTTTGATATATAATTAATAGGCATAAGATTGTAAATGAGTCGATATGACTGTTACAATTAGAGACTTTTATTAAAAACTTGTGCGACTGCCTTGTGCTGCAAATACCGAAGAATTGAGACATATAGCCAGACAATTATGTCCTGAAGCAAAAGTTATTGAAACACGACGATCACAAAACGGTGGTCACGTTGGAATCCAATGTGAACGATTTTATTTTCTCATTATACCTCTTTTATTAAAATACACATATAATGTACATTCGAAATTATGTGTGAAATATCTTTGTCATTTATAGTATTTTCATTTTAAAACTATATCGTCCTTCATTCGAATATCGTAAAAAACTACGCCAATACCTGGAATTGTTCTATTAAATATGATGCTTCGAATGGATTGAGCTTCAGTCCTTTGTGGACACAGAGATTATTGAAAGGGAATTGAAATCAAAGAAAATTGAACAGGAATTTACTTTCTCAATTCAAAAATTCCACAAGGAGAATATTATACGTATAGGTAAGAACCCTTCCATGGCAGTACAGGCACTCAAGATTTTGGGTACATTTCATATTTATGAACTTATGTCTACCTAAATTTATTTTAAAACTTATTTCTATCTCAATGTTATTGAATATTTTAAGCAACCTCCTTTGTTTGAATTAGTAACCCCAACTCTTGAGAGCATATTTAAAATTTCACTATTTTGGGCACATCGTGTTAAATTGCTTGAATATTATAGATGGGGACATCTTTGTTAGGTTAAATTCGTAAGTTTTCTTTGTTATTTATTTATTTTTAGTAGCATCAGCGTTTATGTTATTAACGACTACTGTTACATTACATTATGTTATATATATATATGTACAAGTTTCAACAGTTATAACAAATGTTACTTACTAGCAGTGCTTAATTTTAGAGGTGGAAATATGCACATACATATGTAGAACCGGATACTTATTTGTTACGACCAACAGTGTTTCGAAGCGGAAATTGTTTACAACTATCTTAATCTATTATAATTATAATGGCTATTTTATATTTTCATTATAGTATCAAATTGTTCTGGAAAGGAGATTACATTACTAATATATTTTTTTATTTTATAAATTACTTTTTGTCTTACTCTGTTCCTCGAATATCGGACATTATATGTTTTATGGTTAAGTTAATGGATAGAGGGGACTTATAGGTTAAGGGACCCAATTACTGTGTCTATATTAATTATACTTCTGTTTAAAGCATAATGAATATTAAAAAAGATATATATATTAACTGATTTTAATGAAAAAATTTAATATCTCTTTTTTAATACTTATTATGCTCTAAAAATAAGTATAATTAACATAGACACAGTAATTGGGTCCCTTACCCTAGATCAGGTTAAATAATGAGAAATTTCTGAGCTAGAATAAAACATGTCGTTGTTTTGGAAGATTTTAGAGACGGATCGAGTGACACGGCATTGTGCGTTATTTTACTGGAAAGACCTTTCACATTTATTGTACCCTGCTTTCGCGATTTAGAACAAAAGAACTTAAAAAAGCAGCAATCATTCAAAATGGAAGGTGCCCGTAGTGAATGTCACAGTGGACGCAGAGAAATGTAGTGCAATTTGTTAGTGAACAAACTAATTATTTTCATATTTTATAACCTCGATCGATTTAGTCAGACAAAAGATTTAATCAACATGCCCAATCGACCTAAAAAGTTCACTAAACCTGGAAAATCCTTTCAACCCAGAACGGTTTATAAATAAGAGAAAATAAAATTCAGTGTGTTTGCGTATATCACACGTAAATTCTTTATACTTCGATAGATATAAACAAATTTAATGTTGTAAAAATTGTTTCGAATTGTCCCACAACAATTTTTAATGTCTCTTCGGAATCGTCAAGCCAGTAGAATAGATTAACACAACACTATATGTATAGATACAATTTCTCTAAATTATTGCATGAAAATACATCTATATATCTTTATGCAGATGCTCAGTTTAATCATTTAAACGGCCATTCTAGTGTACACATTGTAATATATGAAATTAGTAATAGCTAATAACAATATTGCCATTCTCTTTTAATTTTTCTCCCTCGTGGTCTGAACGTCCTGTACGGGTACAATGCAGAGATATGTATTAATTGTATTATTGAAATATGAATATTATTATTCGTAAGATGCTATGTACAAAACTTATTGTTTATTTATTCATAAAAATCTTCTTTACATTTGATCACAATCAGATTTATATTTGAGTATTTACATATTTACAAAATTTTATATGATATCTTCATGACTCGACAGCCGAGACATGACAAAGGAAAAAGTTATTCAAACTGTCAAGCTGTACAACATATTTAAACTTCATCAAAATTTGAGAGGATTACCTTTTTGTAAATAATTACTAATATTAATTACGCGTGTTACATATGGAGAAGTTTCTCCGCGTTTATTTCGATTCGAATTTTTCTAATCTCTTTCCTGACAACGAAAAACGTCCCAACCAACCCCTTTGTTTATAAGCGTAACACGCGCATAATAAAAACCATATTCAAATAATAATTTTTTATGATTAGAGAGAATAGTTTGCTACGAAATGGAATGAAGTGAACTTAAAAGAAGTCTTGTTAATTGATAGATCATTTTGTATATTATTATTAAAGCAGAGGATCACAGACGATTGCTATATGTAATATTTAATTTTCTTTGATAATAACAACTAAACAAGTGTCCTGAATGTTTTCTTCGCTGAATGCATTGCATCTGTATACGAAGGGGGAACCTTCAAAACCATTTCAAGCCGAAAAATTATTTTCCAGCACACTAAGCTTTATTTCTATCACGATTCACAATCAATGAAATTGTATATCTGGTCTTAAATATTATCAGTAATATAGTTTATTTTGCTGAGATATTTAAACTCAATTAGCTATTCTTAACTCAAATTATAAGTACTATAATAACGCAAAAAAGAAGAATGACTGCACTTTTCATTTTAAAATTTTATCAGTTTATTTATCTATATTTTAAGAATATACAGTAATTATATAGTATAAATTTATTCTGACAGATTATTAGTTTGTATGAGTATGGCTATCGTGGGAAATAGAAATACATTTTTTCTTTTAATTCGTTTAACTTCTTATCCCATGTTTATTTGTTCTTCTTCTTTCATGTGAATATAATATGTAGTAGCCCAAGGGTCCGCTATAAGTGATCATCGTCGATACAATATCACTTCGTGTAGTTCGTTTTATTTTTTTACGTTGAATATTTTTTAAATATAATAACGAGAACTTTTTATTATCAAACTGAAATATATAATTGATAATGAATTTTTGAGAATTTTTTGGAGGAAACAGATAGTTTGATTTTACAACATCCGCTTGTAGTTTCGAAAGCCCCCCCCCCCCCAAGAGTTCTAAAATCAATATGAAGATTATGCATTAGCAAATTTATTATTACAGTTCTCACAAAATTACTACTTTGTCAATAGTGTAATATTCACACAACTCCATTTTTTCAGCAATATTTGTTGATGAAATATCTTCTCGGTTCATTGTAACATGTTCAAAAAAGACTGACTTGTAGAACTGTCCTGAATGTGTTCATGATTTTTTTAGTGCGTACACAATTGAATACTACACTAACATATATTGTAAACAGATAATTATTTGACGCGAGAAAATTTAAAAAAGCATTATCACGAGAATGCTTAGCTTTTCAAATTTTAATTTGAGAAATATTTTTTAAATATCAAGCTACTAAAATGTAGAAAAAATTTTTTTAAACTCATTACACTGTGCAAGCTCCTTAAATTGTTAGAACTAGTGAAACAGATCATTTATGCGAAACTCGACTCCACAAATCAAAAAGAATTAGGTACATACTTACAAACGACTTCACTAAAGTCAACCTGTATTTAGTGTAAGCATGAATTCTTCTAGTATTCAGAAGCAAGAATACTGTAGGAGTATCAGGAAGGACGATATACATATATTCAGTGACAGTTTCCCTCAAGAGTAGTTACTGATGAGTTACTAAAAATGATCGAAGTCGTTGGAAAACGATTGGATATACCTACCTATACGTGTAGGTACCATGTGTACAATAAAACGATACCTCACCTTTTCAATCGCGAGTCTGGGAGTATGGCAGATGGTAACCGCGACAGAAATCATTCATGTATTCCCTTGGGACAAATTCATATTCTATGTACAACTTTCCTTTTTTACATTTTGTTATGTTCGTTAAAAGAAAAGTGAGTGCTAAGACCTGTATAGTACTAACTCCTGTACACATTATTAATATCAAAATATCTTCTAAACTAATGATTTTTTTCCGTAACTGATTTCGTACTTTTATGTAGGGAATAACGAGTAGCATCGAGTAGTGCATTAAAAAATAAATTTTCTTTAAAAAATACCGTTTAACTTTTGGTTGGAACATTTTTTAATATCATCGACAGTTTCTGAGATATTCTGGATTTCCAGATAAATGGGACACCCTGTATATTTGAGACCTGTGTAACATATGTCAAGGGATTATAAATTCGCGTTTTACACATCACATTAAAGCACCCGTGTTTTAATTAGGAGTCTCTATTTAACATGAACACGTGTAGAATATTTCCGTATTCATAGTCCGTGTGCTTTTTAGTACATGTATATAAAAAATTTTATTTCACGTGTTATACTGTGCTCGTCTTTTAATTTGTATATTTTTGAGCACATAAATATAGGAGTAATGAAGTACGTTTATCAGAATAATTAGTGGAATCAAAATATGGCTTTACACGTTTCCAGATTATAGGTAACAATAACATATTCTGACATCTGAAATTGAATCGATTAACGTCACGTTTTAATACGGAAACGCTAAACAATTTAGCGGTATCATTACACATTTAATCATTTATAAGTTCTGGAATTTTCAGGCACTTGATTGTCAGCGTCATTCAACAGTAAACGAATTAAAATATAAATGTGTTTAAACATGCATTATGTAAGAATCTCTAAATAGAAACGTATTTGTGTACCTAAAATTACATTGCAAGTATTCCACTCGATTTGAATTTCTAAAGTCCACATTTTAAATAAATATACAACGAGAAACAAAATTGTTTGCATCCCGATACGCTCCAGTACTTTGATGTCACGAATAAGAAAAGTTTTTCAATACGAATTTCAATACGAGATATGCATGCTTCTCGAATTTTTGGAGATTTTAATTTTTTTGAACATATTCGCATAATCCGAAAAATCTGACAAAATACACATTAATAATCACAATGAAACACAACTAACACAATAATATAAACGTGATACTTTGGAAACTTCAATATAAAATGGGCAATTTTATGCCTCCGGATGTTTTAAAAAATCGATTTTGCAATAAAAAATTCTGAAATAATTCACTGTCGTGTGTGCCATTAGGTAGAATCTTTATGAATTTTTTCGTAATTTTTGGTGAACAGAATAGAAGAAATGAGCATAATTCAATAAAGCGTGCTCACTCTATAACTACCCTTGTGGTAGGGGTACCGACTTGAACCTTGCCACAAAGGGTTTTCTTTGGGAGCCCTATTGAATGGTGTGACCAAAAATTAATTTGGTTTGTGGGCACTTTTCACCATCTTATGCGGCTATACCATTTCTCGTGTAATATGAGTGACCTAAAACTGTTACACAGTACTGTACATGGCCTAAACCGAATAAGAAATAACTTTGAATGTAACCCCTCCTTAGCTAGTAGGAATGATTTATGTAGGGTTTTAGGAAAAGAAGGAACGGGCAGCAGAACTAGTGTTACGAGCCAGGGCTGCGAGCAACGCGAGAGGCCGGCGAGGGGTTGTTACCCCAGGAATATGGTTTCAATTTGTTAGTTAGGTACGCGGACGCACCCAATGCGAAATCGGGGAGCCGCTAGGATAGTCGACGTCGAGGACGCACCTGATGCGAAATCAGGGAACCTCTGGGAGGTTGGAGTCAAACGCAGACGCACCCGATGCGGAACCGAGGAGCTACTAGGAGGATGAAACTTCGTGAACGCACCCAATGCGAAATCGGGGAGTCACTAGGAGAGACACGCGACGAACCCGATTTGAAAGGAAGGTGGATAACTCACAGACGCACCTGATGCGAAATCAGGGAGCTGCTAGGATGCGGAAGAACCCAATACGAAATCAGGGATCCGCTAGGATGGTATAGTTTTCGTGGACGCACCCAATGCGAAATCGGGGAGCCACTAGGTTGGAGAAATCTTTGTTGAATTGAATCTAAGATTAGTAAGCCTCGTAACTAATATTTGTTAATTGATACAATCCGAGCGGTAAGATTGTATCGTGTGGGAACGTTCAATTATTAGATTAGGATATTAGGCAATAATTAAGGGTCGTAGATTACGCGAGTTAACAAACAAGACAATTTATTCTGAATTGGAATAGTTACAAGTGTAATTGTTTGTGTCGCGAGTGAATATGATAAGTGTACAATTAGAGAAATTGTTACCTAGTGATGCACGGTGTTGACGCACTGGCAATGCGGGGTCGTAGAGCGATTGTTGAAAGCCAAATAGAATATACACGAACTAACGGATTCTATAAGGTTACGTTTGATTCGAAAGGGACTTTAACCCGATCTCACTAGAATTGACGCGACGTGACTGCACGAGTACTGGACCGCGTCTGAATCTCGACTGAACCGCTTCTCGACTAACCGAAGAGGATGAAACTGAATGGGTTTATATACCCTAAAAAATGAGAGGGAAATGTGTCTGTTTTATTCTACGGTCGCATACTCGTATTTGTTGTTTCTAGTGAGTTTAAGGTTTGCAGCTGGATCTTTTGTTTAAAGGGGTAAAACGAAGAGTTAGCCAGGGTGTTTCCTATCAAAGACTATCTTGACAAAACATTCCAGAAGGGGATGTTTTGAAGATTTTCATATTAAGAAATCGTACGGTGCTGTTACTGAATCATGCTTCGTGCCAGCTGCGTCCAGCCGGAGTACAATCATTAAACAAGGGGCCTGTTGGGACGCTTTTCGTTCTCAGAAAAGAGACTAGAACTTCTAATCGAAATGAACGTGGAGAAACGTCTCCATACGTAACACTAGAATCCGCGTTCTCAAAATTCGTAGCTGATCAGCTCCTAACCACAGTCATGAAACTCTCAAATTTTTCCTAATCTCAATGTTATATTTGGTCTGGCTTACTCACATTTATTAGTTACATGCTAATTAAGTGAGTAGTAGAAGTTGACTGCACCTAATTTTCAGAGAATGCCAAGCATTTACCGATTTCTTGTAAATATCAGATCACGTTGCTTTTATTGCATAAACTTATATGTATATATACACAGTCTTTATTTATAGAGTCGATCCATTAATATTATTTCATATTTTACTTAGTTTGTTCATTCAAATTTGAATGTAACGCATTATGAATTGCGATTAAAATTTTAGAATTTGTCTTACGAATAATACAATATATACTATACAATATAATTTGTGTCGTGTTATGGTCACTGGCAAAAGTTCAGAACTACAGTTGCAGACGTTGCATGTCACAAGTGTAATTAATTACGCCGTTTCAATTTCTGCATTGTTGTTTTCAACTGCTTCATAAATTCAAATTAATCACATATATTTTTATTTCATGCATTTTCATATTTTTTCAAAATATTCATTTTGAATATTTTATAACATTTTTCATCATACAGTGTATAAAATTAGGTTTTTTGTAAGCTGCAGCTAATTGTCTACAATGTAAAATAAAATTACATTATGCGATAGCAGAATTTGTTTAACTTTTCATTTTTTTTGCATTTTCGTAATCACTAGATCGTTCTTATAGATTGTAATATACTAAATACGAATCCAAAAGTCGTTCTTCTCTATCACTGTCAGTTCTTGAGAAATTTAATTTTCAATTATAAATTTTTTCTGCTTTACCCGTAATATACAATACGACTGATTATTATGCAGAATGATTCTGCAGACTCTACCACATGCTATGATCTATTTTCTTATAATATTACAGAGATTTAAATATGTTTGATGAACATCTAAACGAACGAAACGTCTTTAACGCGCCAACTTTTTTCACCAATTTTTCTACGTGTTTTGAGAATTACGTATCTGCAGAAAAATCTAACTAGGCCATGCGATAGAACGGATCTTCTTCCTTCAGAAACCATAAAAAGGTTCGAACCCAGACTTCATTTTTGATTGACAAAATAAAATAGTCCGGCACGCCATACGCTATCGCCAGTGATTCTCAATACGAACGATCTCTATGACTTCACTACAGAGCAGCTCAGTCGCTTATAGGAAAGATATTCCATACATCAGCAATAATTTATTACGTTTGTATTTGCCAGATATTTGTTCCAATAAGCGGCGAATATTCTGACAGAAAATATTGCAATAAGATGCAACAATAAGTATCACAGTGAACACAAAGTCGTTGTTAGCATTGAGGCTCACTGGCAATGTATCGTGTCTCTTGCGGAACTGTTTTATTTTGTGAATAGAAAACGAAATCTGCGTTTCTCTTGACAGTTTTCGAAGGAAAGAGGTCTTTCCACCGTACGATATACAGTGGAGCATCCGATATCCGAACTAATACGAAAACAAAAGTACACGGATAACAGAACAATCACTTTTCTGATATTAAATTTCATTCATTCATTTCAAATTGTTATAATTCAGATTCGTTCGACCGAATACTGGAAACTATACATACATATCCAGGGTGTTCATTCTAACGGTCGCACGAATTTTTGAGGCATTTAGGCCAATCTTTCAAAAAAATATTTCCAATAAAAGTTATTCAGTACTTTGATGGAAATTAGGTGCAATAATAAAAATTCTGAAAAAATTTTTTATTCAATTTTTTATCAATTTTATTTTAATTTCTTTAAATAACACTGTGTATTTTTAACTTGATATGGTTATAGTTGGTGAAAAAGTGAATTCACCGACCTACTATACAATGGCCTTTGGATGTCTTTGAGCTCAGAAATTCACAGTAATTAAGAAAATAAGTTTCCTACGCGTTAATGAAATGTAAAAGTAACTCATAGTCAATGATACTTATAATAAAAAATAATAAAAAAATTAGAATAAAAAAATTTTTCAGAATTGTTATTATTGCACTTTATTCCTATCAAAGTACTGCATAACTTTTATTCGAAACATTTTTTTCAAGATTGGCCTAAATGCTTCAAAAAACAGTGCGACCGTAGGATGAACACCCTGTATGTATACATTGTATACAATACAAAGATCGCTGCCAAACGCCGTTCTCAAACTGGACGTTCGAATAATGGGGATTCGGATACGAGAGGCTCTACTGTAGTTACATTTTTTCACTTTCAATTTCCGAAATTCGCGAATTAAATACGTCTAGTTCTCCTTAAACCTCGTGTAAATATGTTTAAATATTTGTAACTTTGTATTCGTAAGATTCTATTGCATCGATTCGACATAAGGATATTTCATATCACTATTATAGATAATTAGATTCTTTTTCAAACTCGAATTTTTGAGAAATTGAGAGTGAATCGACTTTCGGGTTCGGCTTTAAAACGTTACAATCTATAAGAATCACTAACTCGTTATCGAAACGTAAAATTGATGTTGAACAGTGTAATTAATTATGAATCCGATATTTTGAACCGGGTTTTATAATTGATATCGACCAGTTCCAGGTTTAGTGCCTCTTCAACGGCACTCCAGGGAACCGAGAAAATTACTGGCTGTGAAACTTTTTAAATCATTACAAAAAAGATCTTTAATAAATGTAAAAATAATCGTTTATTACCGTTAATTCATTATAATACACCAGTACTGTACAATATATTAATATCGCTGAAAGTTTCATATAATATCATAGAAACAACACCAGACTGATATATATTTACTAAATTCGAAACTGTTATGATGTGTTGAGTATTGCACTGTCCAATATTGCCGCTGGCTCAAGGCAATTAACGCTTTAGTTTAAAAACAGTAAATAATATATTTTACGATCGTAAAATATACTTAAAGCTGGAAATACTTCAAAGTTCGGTACACGTTCGCGATATTTTATTTTAATTGCACAAGTTCGAGTCTCGCGATATTCGGTGTTGTTTTATGTGGTCCGCTGATTCTAGCCATGCCTGGGCAACTATCTAATGCTCTGAGAGTCGATGACGTAGAATCGACTACCTCCACTAACGCGCTCCTAACCGAAAGACAAGTCAGGTGAGCTCGATTCCCCTCTCGCGCTGAGACGAGTCGGCCCACAGTGTGCAATAATGCCCAAAAGCTGGCCAAGCATTAAAACACTAGAAGAACATTAAAAATCTTTCTAAAAGTACCGTGTGCTAAGGTTTTTGAGATCACTGATCACGAATTTAACGTTACATTAACATTTTAATTAACCGTTCGTGAAGAAAAAATTTTTATTAAACAAGTTATTTTATGTATTCATACAAGAATATAAACTTTTTATCATATCCATGAACATTTGTTTGAACATCAAATTGAAACATCGACGTTTCAAACAAATGTTCTCACATTAGAAGAATTTTATTTATTTATTATAGAATTTGTATTAAATGAGATTTTGCCAAAACTCGCACTAAAACATCGCTTCCATTTTTACTTATATCGCTAACCACATAACTAATCTTTTTTGTTAAATACATACAGGGTGTTCACTCTATTACTAGCCAACGTTTTTCTTATAAATATTAAATATTCGAAAAAAGTAAGAGGAAAAAGTAATAGTATTTTTTGCAAACTATGCAACAGCGTGTGTCATTTTTTTGTTTGCACTACTCTTTCTGTAAATGAAGGTGACCTTCAATTTTTCTAGTAAAATGCGATATATGTAAATCTTTAATAACATATAAAACGCGTATGAAGACAAATTCATTCGTATATGACACAATAACCTTCAAGGTCGTACAAAGTCAGAAATGGAAGAAACATTTTGCATATTTCGTACGAATGTGTTTTATTCTTATAATAGTAAAGTGTACAAAACGAATCAATAAAGTGATAAATACTTTTATAAATATGTTTATTTTTAGTATGTTTTATCATTGATTTTCTACTGATGCATCCGTTAGTAGCTGTAAAACTTTAGATGATATTTTTTTCCTACAGATTTTATGTTGAATATCACTCACAAGGGAACATATTCAGTTGATACGAGCCAATTTTGGTGATACGTAGGTGAGATCGAGTTCTTCGAAAAATATTTTTATCGGCAACCATCCACTTTGAAGGGGTGGAAACAGCCCACAAAGTTGGGGGTTAAAACCACATTTTTTGAGATATTTCGGAAACCAGAAGTCGAAAAAATTGAATGTTTATTTTAAATTGCGTGCTTTCTAATGGGAAATGTAGTCGCGCAAGAAAATGTTAACAAAAGTTTTTTGTTTAAACAACATATTAAAAATTTGATTTTTTTGCAGTTTCTCTTATTTATTGTTAGTTCATTTTAATGTAAACTCGGGTGTGCGATCTTTGGTCCAAAATAGGGAACACGTGTTCTTGGATTTTTGTGGCATTTAACAATAATTATGCATAATGAAAGATAGTCTGAAAGAAAGAATTCTGGCTTGCTTTGTAGAAATATAAGCATTTAGTATAAACGTGAATAGTGTTTTGAACAATACTACTAGGTTATGTGTCGTTTATTGTTTTATTAGTAGCTAAAGACAGTTGCACAGGTAGCAGCATAACGCGGTACTAATCATCGCGGCGCACAGTGCCGACAAAAGTCGGCACATCTCACTATATGTTTATTTGACGATGTACCAAAATTTCCTTTGGCAGATCTGCATATTAACAGGAAATTCATATTATTATTCATTTAAAAACCATTTAACAATTATTTTTATGCATAAAAAGTGTTAATGTTTTTTTCAATTTATTAATTTTATTGTTAAATTTACTTTTTGTGACTAATTACCATTACATATGCATTAGTAACCAAATTTAGATTTTTGTGAAAAAATTTGGCCATGGAGGCACTCTCTAAAGTGCTAAAAATCGAAAAATATTACATTAACTGTAAATGAGTGTGCAATAATAATTCTGTGTAATGGAAAGTGCTTACCAAGGAATATGCATTCTTTTTACATTTAATAAAGTAGATTTATTTTTTGTACAAATTTTCAACGGTTTTATTTGTTAATTGCATATAAAACTTCAAATTAACATAAAACAAAAACGGCAAAATATATTCTGAGATTCATGCATATTCGGATACATTACTTATTATAGTTTAAGAATTTCATAGTTTTGTCTGCCACTTTTTGCGACTCTTAATTTTATAAACATTTTAAGAAGTATCCATACCTTTCATTTAGGATCTATCGTGGAAAATTTGTTATTTTTTTTTTTAATGTATTAGTTATATTCTTAAATTTCATTTTCTGAGAATAATTAACAATAAGTTACAGTGGGGAATTTACTGGAATATACATTTCTTTTGAAAAACATGCGTATTAGGATGAAAATTGTTAATAACAATCATATAATAATCATTTTTATGCATAATAAAATTTTGCAATAATTATATATCAATCATTTTTATGTATTCTTAATTTATTTTTAATATATGTTTGATATGATATATGATGATATACGATTAGATTTATACATAAGATTGAACATGAGATTTATACATAGAAAAGTACAATTGGTACTACATGCTTATAACCATACATAATGTTTTAATTCATGGGTGTGACATTATTGATCATTTTGATGTCCTAATGGGACTTCTGTCTGAGGAGGCTTTAGAAGCGAGACACAAAGAAATCAGAAAATATCGTCTGAATTATACACGAAAAACCAGTAGACAGGACACGAACACCGACTTATTCAATTATTTTTTACTCACATTCGATCCGCTTATTTCAACACATCGAGAAACTACAACAAATAGCAAATCTTGCAATTCTACTGAAATTGATCAGTTCTTAATAAGAAATGAGCAAGATCAGGAGAGTCAATGATTTTGGATCGCAATCAAAGTACTGAGAATGACTCGGATAGCGAATAGCGTTTTGTTGAGTTTATTAATTTTATTTACTAGTATTATAATTTGTTTAAGTTTATTATTGTTAATTTTACATATGGTTCATTTATTATTAATTTTGTTCTAAACTTGTTAGTTTTTAAAAATAAATTTGTTAATTTTTAATAATAAATTTTTTTTTCTAAAAATAGTCATTTTTTTTGGTTAAAATTATGAACTATATTGGTAAATATAATTGTCTGTAAAAAGTTTCCTCTATATATACATTAATAACCAAACTACGAGAAGTGCCGAAAACAGTTATAGTTATAACTGAATGTTAGTAGTTATAACCAAATATAGTTATAAGAGACTGTTATAGCCAATTCGCCCGCGAATTTCAGCGGTCGTTGGGCCTTCGATCAAAATAAACCTGGAGCCTTTTTAAAGTGTGGATTCGTAAGATAATTAAAACTGGAGTTTTCCTCGCTGCATATGGTAGCTCTGAAAAGAACTGGTGGCAAATGCCGGACACTGCAGTTTTACCTCGGTCATTTACAGTATTTGAAGCAGAAACGAATATTTTCAAAATTTTCTATTGGTTATTAGGGTAAAGAGGGGGAAATGTAAAGTAGTCTTAAGAATGTATAAATATGGGTACTTTGCTTCGTGTACTATTAGTCCTTCTGCGTTACGACTTGAGTTGTGTGTGGAGCTGACTGAGAAGTACAGAGAAGCAGGGTACATGGATTTGGAACCACAACAAGAATCAATATTCGACAATCTAACGGACGAACCGACTTCTTTTAACACTAAACATACCGACATTTCATGTATACTTAATCCTACCATGAGCGGTCAAACGACAGTTTCAAAATAAAAAATGTGTATCTTAATATAGAAAGACATGCTGTGAAATTTTTTCGGAAAGTAAGCAATAAAGAAAGTTGTGAATATTGAAAAATGGGTTTCATGTATATTATAGGAAAAGTCAATAAGTTACGTGGCGATACAGTAACGTTGTATACAAGAAATTCTAAACGGAATTAAAAAACGGTCATTTGACCGCGCGTTGGTAGATTCAGTGTTAAGGGCCAAGACTCCGTAGATTCGCGATAAGGTAGACTGACCACGTCATGAGAATATTTTTCGCTGGGAAAGGGTTCATTCGAAAGAGGAAGGTTCATTGCAGCGCGCGCTGGTCATGAGCTGACGAGATTATGCACATATTTGATAATATAGGTGTAAGAAGTAGGTAAAAAATTGATGATTCTGGATGAAATCGAGGGTAGCGCATTCTAGAAAATACCTCCAGCTACAAATTGAGCTATATTTTGTCTTGATTCTCTGCGAAATAAAGCCAAAAATTAGAAGCACGTTTCTGTCGTCAGAATTCATGATATCGATAATACAAAGCAAAAAATGTGACAAGTTTTGTCACAGACTTAAGACCCGTCGGATCAAGACCAAGACGTATATTAAGTCTGTGTCTGAAGGCTGTGAATGGAAATTATACAGCAGTTATCGACCTGCTGACTCTGCAAAAGTCACGTGACTACCCATGGCCCAAGAATTATTTTTATACTTTTCAGAGCTACCGTGTACAGCGAGGAAAACTCCAGATTCAATTATCTTACGAATCCACAGTTTAAAAAGGCTCCACGTTTATTTTGGTCGAAGGCGCAATGACCGCTGAAATTCGCGGGCGAATTGACTATAACAGTCGGTACCCTTATACCGTCGCGCCGCGATGATTAGTACGCGTCACGCTGCTACCTGCGCCATTTTCTTTAGCTACTAATAAAACAATAAACGACATATAACCCAGTGGTGTTTTCAAATGCAAAACGAGCATGTGTTCTTGTGTTTCTATAGTATTATTTAAGTTCAAAGTCTGAGAAATGACTTTTCTTTACGAAACCGTATATTTTAAACTACACTCCTAAAAAAAAATTAAAGGATCACATCTACGAACCCGAGAAATTGGGTAACTGTAAGTGATCATAACTTCGGCAAAAATTGTTGTATCGACATCGTTAAAAAATCATTTGAAAGCTTAAAGTCTCTGCTTTCAGATTTTGTTTCAAATTTTCAGCTACGTTATTTTTTAACACAGTTATAGCGCTATAAGGAAGATGTTGACAGTTTCAAAAATATTGTTCAACTCCTAGACATCACATGGGGAGAGATAAACTTTTTTGATAAATCGCGTTACGATCATTTGACAGCGTCTGCTTTCCTGTGCAAAAAACCTGGTTGTTGAACATAGTGCGATTTTTTTGTTCGAGTTATGCAACATTGAAGTAAAAATAGTCTTTTTAACTTTAACTGATCCTAGAAAGCGAAAAGATTATCGTAGAATCTTGTACAACAAAGCAGTAGAAAGAGCATTTTTTTCGTGAAGGCACTTCTTTTGTTTTTTCAATTTAATTAAAATTTCGATATACTAGGTGTTCCGTCGCAAGGAACGATTCAAGTGGTGCTTGCCTTCGGACAATTATTTATGATACGCTCGTGACTAAGTGATCACTTTCAACGATTAGGTACGGCGCAACATGTGGCGACCAGTCACAACCTGCCTTTCGTTTGTTTTCACTTCCTATGGTCACGGGACATCATAAATTAGGTCCTACGAAGAACCACCCAAACAAAAAGGCACTGTTCTGCAGTGTCAAGGGTCAGTCTTGTTGAGAGACCGGCATCAGCTTACGCTCTCCAGGGCAAGGCCCATTCAGCTCACCCAAACAGGGTGACAATCAGTCAATGATGCGCTGATTGGGTAACGCAACATTCAGCAGAACCAATCAGTGCACTTCCTCTTCCATGAGGACTGCCCTCTCAATAGATAGAAGAGTCTCACGAGACGGAAGAACTAAAAATCAAACGCTCTCACCAGTTTGATTCAGACATGAAACATTCAATTCCAAATCTTTTTCGAACATTCAGTTCCAAGTCTTCAAACGTGAAACATTCAGTTTTGCTAAGACGGGGTTTCGTCGTCGTGCTATGCGAGCCTGGCGAGCGATCAGCTTTTGTCCGAAACGATTCTCGCGAGGACGAACGGTTTTTGTCAAAAACGATGCTCGTGAGGACCGCTCGATCTGAGCTCTCTTCTGTTCGTGATCGCGTTGCGATAACATCGTGCGTCGCGTGTGTATCCAGAGTTCGACATAGTTAAACAAGTTTCAACGTGAAACATTCAGTTTCAAACGTGAAACATTCAGTTTCAAACGTGAACATTCAGTTTCAAGTCTATTCAAAAAGACGGATCTCCAACAACCAAGATCCGACGCGAAACGCTCTCGCGATCGAAAACAACGACCAAACACGAGACGAACCGACGCGTCTAAAGCAGGGCCTGCTAGATCAGCCTTACCGAAGAGTCCTTTAGCAGGTCTGGGACGAAACGCGCTTCCAATTAAATTTAATCGATCAAATATTGAAACGGCTGTCCAAAATTAATTTGGCGGACAGTATTCCTCGGCGGTATCGGGAGTGACGCGTCCGCGATCCAACCGGGCCCAAGATTTACGACCTTGGACGGTACAATCGTCCGCGTTTCACTTCTAAAATCCGCAACCCAACACTAGGTGTTCAGTCGCGAGTTAACGGGAGATCCCCTTAAAAATCCGTGGCACCGCTATTTCAAGGGACCAGGGACCGATCCCTGCGACAATACCTTTATCGTTTTACTCGCGGCTAACAAATCTGTACAACCCAACATTTGGCGTGCATATGGTCAACACGTTTTATGACACGGGCCTCTAGGGCTGTTTTTGAGAAAGTCGCCTTCACGAAACCTTTCTTAATTGTCGATTAGAGTTTTCTTCGCGCCCTCAACAGCTAACCGTACTGTCATAAAACGTGGACTTACAAAGGTGGCATCGCGGGACCATCCGACGGTCCCCGGCCGATGAACATCGGCCCCACAGCTGTGACTTCACCCGCCGAAATCCAGTGACGTTGCCACCCCGACAATCGAATACCCCCATTCCACACCAACTCACCCCGAGTGCATGGAGTGGAGTTGGGGTAAAAATTAGTCTAACTATAGCTCCCGCACAAGGAACAACTAGTCTAGGCTCCAAAACTGGTCAACCGCGCGGACCAGCCGCTATAGTTACGTTTTCTCCGTTGCAACAGTAACTTTCACCCTTAGAAATATTATTATCCTTATCGTCCGAAAGGGTCGTAAGGTTGCACCGAGTAGCGTCGTCGAACATCGTCGGTTGAGGAAACGTACTCGAACCGACGGAAATACACTACGCATTCCTGAAAATATGCTTAAAATTTGTATAATTTCCATTTTTCAGTCAACTCGCTATACCTCGACGAGAAATGATCGCAATAACCACATCTTAAGGTCAGATTGAAGCTGAGACTCTGCCGATTCGATTGAGCACCTGATGAACCCTCTGCGACAATTTTTCATCTATGGCAAATGTATTTAAAGTTACTAATAGCGCTAGTTCGTCACGTTGGCGTTTGGCTCAAGCGTGCTCTCTTCGCATCCGCACTTACCGACGCAAGTGACGAAAACACCCGAAGAAGAACCGACGTACGCCGATTTCTTATGACAAGCGTACAGATTTAACATACTACGAAGAAATAAGTATTATAGTTCACAGTATTTGAATGAAGGAAAACAGAACTAAAGATGTAATTTAGCAATGTTAAAATTAATTTTGGAAGTTAATTTTTATTGCTCCTTATCGTTTGAATTCTTACTTAATGACATTACAACCCAAACGAACAATATTCGTTACTTCGAAGAATTGTACTATGACCAGCATTTGGGCATTTTTGCGTACTGTGCAGCTTGTCGCACAGTGTTGCCAAATCAAGAATTGTGTCCCCACTCTAACTTCCCCTTCTACCACCCTATTCTTCACACTTCCGCCGCGGCCCGGTTACGTCTCTACGCGTTTCGTCTCTATCGTGCATACTTCGATACTGGCAGAGAGAGGGTAACTTTTTCCCATAAAGTGCTCTCTCTCCTCATCTCACGACAGTAGAGCCGATTCTACGCCATCGAATCTCAGAGCACTAGTTGCCCAGGCCTGTTCTATGTGATCTGAATGGTTTGCTGGTTCTAAAGATTCAGAGAGTTCTAATCGTTCTGAAGGTCCTTATTGTTCTAAAGGTCCGGAGAGTTCTAGTCGTTTTGAGAGTTCAGACAGTTCTTGCCGGTTTGAGAGTTCAGAGAGTTTCGAGTTCTAATTCTCGCGCGGTTCCCTACCGAAGCTCGAGAAGAGATCGTTCCTTTGGTAGGGATAAAAAGGAGTCGATTTACTAGTCTGGGGCATAATCCAAAAATTGTGCAACGCCTAATGACTTCGTGATTTCATTTTCCCATGTAAGCCTCGTGGGAAGCTGCACAAAGAGCCCTTGTCCAAGGATCTTTTCGCCGAAACTGGTGTCGTGTTTCTACTGCGTGTGAGCTTGCAATACGGCAATTGTCATTGAGTGAGATACAGCTGGTCAGTTTTCCCGTTTCAAAACAAGACATTTCACTTCCAGTCGTACAAGTTCTGAACACTAAACCTACCACAGCCGGTCAAATTGATCTTTTCAAACTTCTGCGTACAATTTTATACATACGACATGATCAAATCGCTATTTATCTTTACGACTTTTCTCAAGGTATGTATACAATGTATTTTTCAGCATTTATTTCTCGTTTTATTTTTTTTCCAAAAATCTGTCCTACCTACTGCGGCTGGTCAATTTAACCGCACGAGATAATATGGTATTTAAATAGCTCTTCTACTTTAATAGCTCTTCTAAACCTAAACAATCAGTATAAAAGAAAGGCTATTCTCAATGTGGCATATCCAACCCAAAATAAATAAGCCGCCTTATTGAACGAGACGCTATCAAGTTACGCACGTTTTGTGAACGACACAGTACAATTTTGTAAATCGAGTAGAGAGCATCACAGTATTTTTTAAATAATTTAAATTATATAAAAATAAATTTGTATGGTCATTTTATGGAAGTTGTTCATCAACTAATTCATTCAGCAACAAATTGACTATTACCTACGTTTAATTATATTAACAATAATTTTTTTTAAGGACCGGTTATTTTGACCATCACGCTTAGAAATAGGTATACAAGAATTGTCGGTAGGTTTAGTGTTAACGAATCCTTAGGACCACGCATGCCAATAAATATCATAAAATGACAGTGTCCAACTTGATCGTAGCACAGCCCCTGATGCAATGTCAAGATAAAATTGTCAGGTAATAATGTTTAAGAAAAATTTTATTCCTGGAATGTTCTGAACGGGGTTAACGTAATAGAATTTCTAAATCGTGATGTTTGTATATTATTAATGCGTTTTATGATATTCATTTGTGGATTAGTCCATTTAATTTATCATCATGTAGTGGTTTTTATCTCTTAAACTCCCTTCGAAACGATTGTTGACATCCATGCTGGTTTTACCTTAAGCTGCTAATACTTAACGTTATGTTTTATTTATAACTCTTCGGGCGCCAATGTATCGTCTATAGAATTTGTATTGAATTAGATTTTGCGAACACTCGCACTAAAACATCGCTTCTATTTTCACTTATATCGCTAACCACATAACTAATCTTTTTTGTTAAATACATACACTCTATTACTAGCCAATGTTTTTCTTACAAATATTAAATATTCGAAAAAAGTAAAAGAGGAAGAAGTAATAGTATTTTTTGCAAACTATGCAACAGCGTGTGTCATTTTTTTGTTTGCACTACTCTTTCTATAAATGGAGGTGACCTTCAATTTTTCGAATAATATATAATAAATAATAATCGAACAATATATGTAAAACCGCGTATGAAGACAAATTCATTCGTATATGACACAATAACCTTCAATATCGTACAAGGTCAGAAATGAAAGAAACATTTTACATATTTCGTACGAATGTATTTTACAAGTATTCATTATTGACGAGGCTACAGTAAATGTTCAAGTTGACTTTCTTGTGCATGAATGCATATTTCGGCTCTATTAATTACATTCTTGGTAGCTTCTTCTAATGTCTCCTTCTAATATTTGTACTACGTATTACACTTGTATTACGTGCGAAATGTTCAAAATATTTTTCTTCCATTTCTGTCCTTGTATGACCTTGACAGTTGTTGTGTCGTATGCGAATGAATTTTGCTTGACACCAGCTTTCATATGATATAAAAAATATGTATAGCATTCCATTTAAAAAATTGTATGACACCTTCATTTCTAAAAAAATGGTACAAACACAAAGAAGTTACATAATTGACCTCAAATGAGGTGATCCGGTTAGTCCCAAATATTATAAATTATATAACAGATTGTAGATTTTGACACCATGCTAACTAATAAAACCAAGCCTATTCAAATGATGAAAGTTTGACTTTTTATTCGAAATGCGAAATACATAGTAGATTATGTATCTTACAATTAGATTCACATCAAAGTTGTAACGTTCGCACGCGATCGTCTTGACAATAGCAAGTGACGCCACTAACTAACAGCCTAAAACAGTTGGCTAACTATTGCAATAAACTTGAGAAAGAAGTGCAATAAACTTGAGAGACTGAATTCTTAGTTTTGATCCGATCTGCCACAGTTTTCCCTAGTAATCTGAAAAGGTTGCTTGACGTTTGCTTGCATGACTAAAGTGGTTGGATTTCGCTTTCTAGAAACTATGGTAAGAGAGATTAATCATAGAACAACTAGCTCGTGTTCGAACAAGGCATGTATATGTCGCTTGTGTAATAGAATCAATTTTAGAAATAAAAGTAAATTGGGCGCATTCGGCATCCAAATAACCCTCGGGAAGACAGGATAAAGTGCTGTTACTAGTAGAGGTGCCTTATGCCCTTAAGGCAACTGTTACATTATTATACAAGGAACCAGGTTGTACAGTTCACGGAGAATACCGTAATTGGGGAGAATTTGCCCTCGACGGTGTAGAACGCCGCGTTACTGCTCGCACTCCCCTTTTATCTCACCATCCGCGATTGTTATTCCCTCATTTACAAGCCCCACGGCGGTACACGTTACTCGCTACGACTGCTTGTGCACCTTCAGCCTTGCAAGGTGCCGATGACGCTACCATGTAATTTATTTATGCATTCTACTTTGACAGTAAGATGTTATCTGCAACGCGATGGCATCGCTCCTTCTGAAAGTTACTCGTGTAATAAAATTAATAAACAACACAACGCGATGTAATTACAAAGGACCCTTTGATTTCGATATACCCCGCATATAATAAAATCACAGTACAATACCTAATTATTATGCGTCTAGAACCACATAAGTACTTGCGGTATTGTACCTGTACACTTGCGGAGAAACTATCTAGAATGTATTAAAACTATGAACAAAATCGACCAAAATTATCATTGACTGTTTAAGAGATTTCAAACTCGTCGATTTTTTTCATTAATGACGTGGTCTATTTTCTACATATTATTAAGTGGACTGCAGATTTCCAAATTCTTCAAATATTTTTACGGTTTTGTAGTAGATCCAGATAGCACCGTACATCCATAGGATGTCCGTTTCGTTTCCAGTTTATGTCCGAATGTCCTACGCCCATTTCGGACATCCCTAGAACATACGAAGTTTAAGACTTGCGAACGTCAATTTCTTAAATCTCATGAATGTTCTTATGTAGGAGTTAAAATTCGTACGTTCTACGAATGGAAAGTCCTACGAATATCCTCAAGACATACACTTCGCATGTTCTAGAAATGTCCATTTCTTATCAAATCAAAGCCTGGAGAGAATAAGTATTTGCGGATGTTATGATGTAAATGATCGTCACATTGGACGTCTCATATCTCTTAAATAAATGATTTTTTCACATAAGTAGGTCTTTTCTTGTAAAGAATATCAAGAAGCATTAAGTGGTGCAATAAGAAATATATGTTTTCGTTTAAATAAAAGTTAATCATCTTCATATCTCCTCTAGGCGTACACCGCGTCCAAAAAAACTATTAATGTCAGAATGTGCTCCTCTGGATACCATTCGACACTACGTGAACCATTTTCCGCTACAAATAATAATAGTCATGCAAATCGAAGTTATAATATGCGGTGGCCCACCATTTATATGTATGTGTAGTGTATTAGTGTTATACGTATATGTAGTTATATTGTAGTATTTGCCCAATTTACGTGGTTATGTTACATGTATTCAATTTAGTCTTATATACATATACAGGGTGAGTCACCAAACGTTAGCACCTCAAATATCTTTGTTGTTTCTAAAGATACGTAAAATATGGTAAGGACAAAGTTGAATGGTACAATGGGGCTGACACGATGCAAAAAAAAAATTTTGTTTTTATGTCATTTTTTTGGAGATATCAAGGTCACCTTGACTTTTTTAAATGGAACCACCCTTTTTTAAACACCTACAATGATAGTCCCTTTCATTAGGAATTCAGTGACTATAATTAGTCCAAGGTCATTCAAGGTCAAGGACAGAAAAAACGTATAAAACTAAAATATGGAAGCAGGATACGTTTATCACGGTTGAGACTTGTAGGAAATAGTAATCATACTATGGTCGTAATTAAAGTAAACATACTAAGGTCCTTCAATGTTATTCAGCATTCTTATTTACTATCAGTATGTTTCCAAACGCGATTCCGCTATGTTATATTCGATGACTGAAAAGTGTGATATGATCACGATTTACTGTGAATGTAGAAAAAATGCAGTGCAGGCCCGACTACTTTATGAAGAAAGGTACCCCGAGCGAAACACTCCTTCTAGACATACTTTCACTAATACGTACAGGTTGTTTCGAAGTACTGGAAGTGTACATGCAAGACGGTACAAACGGAAGAATCCCACGACTAATGAAGACAATGAAATTAATATTTTAGCAGCTATAGCTGTCGATCCTCGTGTGAGTACGAGAAAAATTGCCCGGGAAGCAGGCATAAGTCAAAGTAGCGTAATACGAAATCTGGCCCGACATAAATTTTATCCGTTTCACATATCGCTCCATCAAGAATTGCACGGGAATGATTTTCAAAATAGAATTAACTTTTGTCAATGGGGATTGCTTCAAAATCATTCATTTTTTTCTAATGTCTTGTTTACGGACGAAGCAACATTTACTAATCATGGCTCAATTAATCTACGGAACGCCCATTATTGGTCTGTGGATAATCCGCACTGGCTGCGAGAAATTGATCATCAAAGACAATGGAGCGTAAACGTGTGGTGTGGTATTTTGAACGACAAAGTAATTGGACCATATTTCGTTAACGGAATGATGACGGGACAGAAATACGCTCAATTTTTGCAAGAAGATCTGCCAATTTTGTTAGAAGATGTCCCTTTACAAAATCGCCACGATATGTGGTACCAACATGACGGTTGTCCTGCTCATTATGCACGAGTAGCAAGAGAAACGTTGGATTCTCGATATCCAAACCGATGGATTGGACGAGGCGGAACAGTTTCATGGCCAGCACGTTCGCCTGTTAAAATCCACTGGATTTCTTTTTATGGGGTCTGCTAAAAGAGACCGTGTACACGGATGCTCCAACAACAGTTGAAGATATGCGCCAGCGTATCATCACAGCATGTACGAATATCACGTCGGATACACTTATCAGAGTTCAACATCCCTTCAGAGCTCCTTTACAACAATGTATCGACGCAGACGGCCATCATTTCGAACATTTATAAAATACAGGTATTCTGCTTCCATATTTTAGTTTTATACGTTTTTTCTGTCCTTGACCTTGAATGACCTTGGACTAATTATAGTCACTGAATTCCTAATGAAAGGGACTATCATTGTAGGTGTTTAAAAAAGGGTGGTTCCATTTAAAAAAGTCAAGGTGACCTTGATATCTCCAAAAAAATGACATAAAAACAAAATTTTTTTTTGCATCGTGTCAGCCCCATTGTACCATTCAACTTTGTCCTTACCATATTTTACGTATCTTTAGAAACAACAAAGATATTTGATGTGCTAACGTTTGGTGACTCACCCTGTATAAACATTGTTTGGGAATTTTAAATATTCAGAAAACGTTTCGTATACGCGTTTGAAGAGGTTAGGTTTTTAAATGTTTTGTAAAGGTTCTGTATTCGTCCAGAGAACGTTCCATTCTGGAACGTCCGTCACGGACGTAGATCCCAGATAGCATCAAGACGTCCGTTTCATGTCCAGCTTATTTCCGAACGTCCTACATCCATTTTGGACATCTTTAGGACGTTCTTAGGACTTAAATTTCGGACGAACTAGGGACGTCCATTTTTTAAGTCTTATGGACGTTGTTAGAACTTAAACGAATGTTCTAATGTCTTTTGAAGGTCTTAAACGTAGTACTAATAATAATGGTAGCAATAGTAATAAAAATAATTTGTAATAACAATAATAATAGTAATAATAATAATAATTTCAGACGTAACAGGAAGTTGGGGTAGGATGTAACATATGTGTATACAGGATGTAATTATATACACTTCCATAACTTCAATTTAAATAAGGATTTTTAAAATTCATAGGAGCCGGTATTTTTGTTTTTATGAAATTTTGATTACAAATATTCTGAAAAATAATCAGGAGTCCGTGATGGAGTGCACTTCCGTTTTTATTACAGGACAACTTAATTATAATGTTAATATAACCGAAATATTTGGACTGTGCAACTACATATTAGCTAGAACACGGGGGACGCAAGACGCACACACTTCGAGACACTCGCAAGACAGCGTACTGCGCACGCACACACACGTATGGTGGGAAGAGCAAACTGCTTCATATTCGTAACATACACATGCATAATGGAATTTTTATCTACAACATTTTCTTACATTGTTCATGATTTTCGACATGTTTGATGTTCTAAATATACAGGGTGTCCAAAAATATTGTATTTCCTTAACAGGGGTGACTCTTGAGGCCATTTGAAGGAAGAGAAACACGGACCAATCAAAGCGCGGCTACAGCGGACAGATTCCGACTCAGTCAATCCCACGCCACGCTCAGCGACACTTGTCAAGCCAGAATCCGTCCGCTGTAGCCGTGCTCTGATTGGTCCGTATTTTTCGTTAATAACTCCTTAGCAGAGCCGCGGAAAACATTTTCACAAGGAAAAAAATTACTTCAAATGATCTGGGGAATCAGCCCTTTCAAGGAAGTACAACATTTATGGGACACCCTGTATAAGTCAGATCGTGATAGCATAGTATATCAGAGGTGTCGAGTTTCTTTTCCGCCGCGAGCAGTACGGTTGACTGTTGCAGCCATATGACAATTGTATCATACCTTGAATATGGTCAATATCATGGGATACAGATACCAAAGCCAGATATATGTAATATATGTATAACAATACCTAAAAACTAAAAAAATTATCAAAATTACCCACAGGTCCGTACGTTTTAATACCTCAGAAATTAATCGTCAACTCAACTTGAAAATTTGTACCGATTCATGTCTTGATATTGATCATTTGGTTAAAAAATTTCAAAAATCAAGGGGCCCAAAAGATGTGAATTTTTGAGACACTCTTCCTTTCATGCTTTCTTGAAAATTTGTTTTTTGACCTTCCAGCCACGAAAATAAACGAAAGACAGATTCGTAAAGTATTATATTTTAGAGTATAGAATATAATCTTTTATTTATATATTTTGGAGCTGATAGTACGATAAAGCTGTTAAGCAGAACTTTTATTTATAAAGAAATTTTCATCCCGATAGGCTGACAGAAGACGAAAAAAAATCTTGACCTAATCTTACCCACGTTTACTTTCAATAATTCACATGGAATTTTCAAGGCTTATTAATGACAACATAATTTTCTTAGATAAATACGTACCTATTTTCTTAGATAAATACTCTGTTCATTTCTATTTGATTCCACGAAGAAACTCTTCATCTCAATATGGAATGGCTTCCCTTTAATAGTGAAGTGTGGTAACAACTGGTTAAATGATGACGTAATACATACCTGAAACCAAAAAATTCCACAAAGTTTACATTTGTAAAACTCCAAACATTTTTTCAGAAATGTTTTCTTAAAAGTCTATGGCAGCTAGTGTGCCTAGAATTACAAATTAGCATTAAAGAACAAAAACTCTTGATAGAAGCGAGTCAGTATACAGGGTCAAGCAATTAATACTAGCTATCTCTGTTGTCACTGTTGATAAAAAAATATATAAAACTTAAGTTGCTCGATAGTGAGGGACGCACAATCCAATGTTCATAGTTTTTGGGGAGGTCGACAAAATGATATACAGTAACTCTTATTAATATTTGGATATTTTTAATGGGAAGTTACCGCAATTAGTTTACTACACGACGTGAACAAAATTTGAAAAAATTTCAATTGGTCGGAATTACAGAGAAGATACTAAAAGTTGTTTTCTACCCCTTTTATATGTGGGCTTATATCGAAAATTTAAAAAAACACGTATTGTAGATCTGTATCAATTATACATATTCTGAAAATTTCATCAAAATCAGCCAACGTTGAAATGAGCTACAAAGTTTAAACATGGTGAAAATGGCTGTTTTTCACGGTTTTCGGCCTGTAACTGTAATGTTAAAGATAATTAATTAATGCTAAAGATAATTAAAATAATGCTAAAGATTCTTACATCTTTCAATGCTTGTTGTTTTTTTCCACATCAGCCAACTTTATAATTGATACAGATCTACAAAAGGAATTTTTTAAATTTTTTATAGAAGTTCACATAAAAAAGTTGTAGAAAACAACTTTTAGTATTTTCCCCGCAATTCCAACCAATTGCCATTTTTTCCAAAAATGTTTTTCCTCATTATGTAGCAAATCAATTGTTCTAACTTCTCAAAAAAAAAAAAAAATATCCAAGTCGTATGGTCCAACATTGAAAAAACTATCGTCGTCGATAAGATATTTTATCCGAATATGAATACCGTCGTTTTATACGAATATAATACATTTTCAATTTACCCCCAGCGACCTTGAAAGACCGTTTGCAAAAGATCGTTGTACGCGTCTTAACACGCTCTACTACATAGTTTATTTAAAAATAATTATTAACATCTGATTATGTGACTCTTAATACCAAAAAAGTTTCCTCTAATGTATTTTTTTGTATGTATAAAAGTTTTAGAAATAACTTAAATGTAATTTTTTATTATCGCCTATTCTTACAATTAAAGAATTAAGTTTAATCAATCTCTTGTCTGTCTTGTATTATCTTATATTGGTATTCTGAACACTACAGTAACGGATAAAATGCTAGAAACTGGTCACTGTTCATAAAAGAAGAATGATTATTGAAAGGAAAGTATACGTTTGCGCCATTGTCGGGAAAATATGCAACTCTAGCACAGAGCTGGACAACTCGTGACCCGCGAGCCAAAGGCGATTTCCTCCGCTACTTTCCTATCCCTACTAGCGATTTCCACTATGCCTATTGATGGCGGGTATGAGTGAGAGTAACGAAGTTAATAGTGGAGCGGCGGGAAAAACGTTGCCCACGGAAGGGATAGTGAAATAGCTCTTTCTCTCTCTCTTTCTTTTGCCTAGACGCGACTAATGTATCAGTTAGTGGGAAGGCGCATGACTAGGAGTAGGATCGTAAAGCTGCGACGGGGAAAAAGTTGAGCAGCTCTGCTCTAGCATGTCAAAATAAACAACTAAAACGATTCTGTATTATTACCATAAACTGTTATCGCGCTGCCCACTATAATCGTGCTGTCAGGCATCTCTAGCAAGAATACAAACAATGAACAACCAAAAGCATTCTCGTAAAACAGATGGTATTTAAGATTTGAGCTACGCTTTATGACAATGTACTAGGGTGTACAGTACGAAAAAAAAAATAGCTGGCCGAAAATCTTGAAGAGAATCACGCTGCAGCTATTTCTTAATATTGGAATATTAATTACAAAATCATATAATAAAGCTTGGAAATATTTATCTACCTCCTTCAAGAGGTATCTACGAGGATTGTAATCTAGGTATCTACATACATAAGTAAAAGTACGTATTAGGTTTTAATGTAACCTACTTCAGTTTTTATTTAATACATTTGTGAAGCTAAATAAGTTTTGAATAAAGTTTGAAATGCTTTAATAAAAACTGTACGAATAAAATGGAAGCTGCTTAGGTGTACATATAAGGGTCTGAAAATAATTTTAATATGCTATATTATTGTTCATATCACAGCAGCCGCTGTATAACTAGCCGCCTTTAGAGAGTAAACGATTCCTTACATAACAGTCAATGACACACGCATGATCTCTTCTTATTTTCTCTCTAAGGTTTTTTCTACATGAAAAAACAAATTGAAAATTTCATGCGGGATTTAATGCAACGGTAACAGCAAAGAAAATTTGCGATGTTTATGGAGATGTATTGAAGGTCAACAAGTGTCAACGTTGGTTCAGAAGGTTTGCTGCTGGTGATTATGATCTCTCTGACAGGCCTCGAAGTGGACGACTAGTTGAATTTGATAATGACACCCTAAAATCTCTTTGGAATCTGATCCAAAATTAAGGATACAAGAATTATTGAGAAGCCTTGGGTCCACATGGTCAACTATACAAGGGCACCTACACGAAATGGGAAAGGCATATAGGCAAGGAATATTCGTCGATCAATTTGCACTTCATTGCTAACCAGATTTCGTAGAGATCCATTTCTTAGCAGAATCCTTACTGGAGATGAAAAATGCATTCTTTATGACAACATAAAGAGTCCCAAAGCAATGGCTTTCTGCAAATCAAACCACAATATGAACCCCTAAACCTAAGCTTATCAATTAGAAAGGTGTTAGTGTGCATTTGGTGTGACTTTCGTGGCATAATTCACTTTAAGTTGTTGAAACCTGGAGAAACAGTAACTGCTGAGTTGTATTGTCAGCAATTACAACGGCTGTATTCAGAATTATTGAAAAAGAGGGCATCTTTAGTCCACAGAAAAGGTGTAATACTGCAAATTGACAATGCCCGGCCCCATACAGCGAAATCCACTCAAGAAAAAATCAAAGAATTGTAATGGGAAGTTTTACCGCACCCCGCGTATTCACCGGATATTGCTCCCTCTATTTAAGAAATAAAATATTCACTTCTGCAGAAGATGCAAGGAGGCACCGTGACTCATATTTTGCTTCACGAACCCTGGATTTCTATAAGAGGGGGATTGCAAATTTGCAGGAAATATGGCAAACTGTGCTTGATAATGTAGGAATATTTTAAAAGAACTCCTTCGCCTTAGGTGTGACGTATCGGGTAGAATGATTGTTTTGCGATGCGACTTCAAGTACTGCCGCGCGGATCTCGACCGTACATCCACCCGAGGACGTAAAGCTCGGATTCACCGATGTGAACGCGTCGCGTACCCGTGTCGCCGAAAAGTTACCCGCCAATTTAATATTGGGTAACGGGATCCGATTGACTGTTCTGTGGTTATGTACGAATTGCAAGTGTCTGATGATAACGCGATGACTGCTACGTTTTCTATGCGAGCGTTTGTTGCGAACGGAAGACTCTGACAGACTGCCCCGGGGTCCGTTTGCTGGCCACCTCGTTGGTGTCCAACTCTTCCAAGGGATGGGCTCGAAAATCCCGAAAGACTCATCCCCATTCGTTGATTGACCTGAGGGAGGCGGATCTTCCGGACAGTCCTCCACGGTGGAGGTGGAAGTCTTTACCCTCTGGTCAATCACCGAAACTTCGGAAAATTCTCGAACGACGGGACCCCGGTGCAGCCTGCCGAAGAGACCCGAGTGGCCTGCACATGGTGGTATAAATTTATGACCCCTTGTCCCGAGTGGATGGACGACCATCGGGTTCAGACCTTGAACACGAGACTCCTGAGTACTCTACGTCCGGTACCTCTTAGAAATTGCGTATTTCTAAAACAGTGGGACTCGTGTTTGGTCTGAACCAGATGGCCCAAGGGGCTGCGAACGCGTGTCTCAGACCCTCACGGGCCTTGAAGATGACAAGGGCGTGAGGGCCGGGCGTAACGAATGATGTTACAAGGCTACGGTCACGTCTCGAAACCGAACAATGATCTCACACCGATTTCGCTAAAGTCCTTTTCTATCTCTTAACAACTCGATACTTCGTCAACGCACTCGCTCGCGACTCTCGTTCCTCTTACTCTCGCTCTACTGACACACCATCCCTCTCATTCGTCCCTTTTATCTAAGGCCCACTTTCATTCTTCCTCTCTCACACTCTCATTCTCTCTCTATCAGTCTCGCATCCATTCGGAAAACTCAATCAGTCACGTACGCCCTGCGCTTGGCGTCCCTGAACACTTCACTCCTGTCACCGAGACCCAAACATTCTTCTTTCACACTTCGGCCCAAACAGACTTCCTTTCACGCAGGACCCAAACACGTTGGCGCCACGACGCACAGTGGTGCCAAATGGCCAAAAACCAGCAAAAAATCTGTAAAAACGAAACTATCCAACGAATTTGTTTGAAAATTTGTGGAGAAACTTTTTTTAAAAAGTTGTTAAATATTAAGTAATATGGCAAATCGGAAATCTCTGTTTTCTGCTCATTTTTTATTTATGGAAGCATACAACAAATCCTTTAATAGATTTTGGTCTGGCACTGATCGTTTTGGCAAGGTGTAATATTGATCTAACTTCGTGTAAAAAATCTTGAGACCCTTTCAGACCCTTTGGCCGCAGTTTAAGTTTAACCGTTTGCACTCGAAACTATTTTAACTCCAAAACGAAACATTTCCTTCGACCTAGAATATTTCCCTCCTATATATTTTTTTCATGTTGTACATACGAAAATGGTGCAGTTTACTCGTACAATACTGAAGTGTTTAGTAATTTATTAAATACGAACAAATTTTAGCCTTACAGTCGCCATTCGAGATATCAACTTTCAGAATTTCCAAGAATGAATCGCGCGGAAGTTACGATTATTTGATGTTTCAAGTGAATTTTTTAGGAATATTTCTAGATAATAAAGGAAAACGTGAAATGCATCTGATTTATTAATTCTTGATGTACAAAAAAATATTTATTAACAATTCTTTTTGTTATATAAATTATTTTTATAGCGCTCATTAAACCACTATCAGAAAAATGCCTGTTGCATTTTTGCAACAGTGGTCCAGTGAACTTGCCCCCCTTGAGTCCCACATACCACCGTTCCCCTCCCAGTGGGGAGATGCGTAATGCATTTTGCTCACATTAAAAACAAAGATTTTTTTGGGCGAGGGTGCAGGGAGGGGGTGGCGCCTTAAAGCACGAGTTTAGTCATCTAAAAAGAATTCACTGTAGTGGGTATCCCTAGTTTTTTGCTATCCTCTCGAAAGCTAAGCCCGAGCGACGGTAACATATAGGGAAACGTTGTTCGGAATTTTCAAGGTCGACAAAATGAGAGAGGAGTACCCTTCCGTAAATAATTACCAATGATAAGTAATTTTTTATAAGATAAGTAAAGATTTAAAAAATAAGCTTGTGTTACAGCACCACAGTTTCAAAATTTATGTATGTTTAATAGAAATTAATAGTTAACAATTCTTTGAACTTGGAATGTGTTATCTAGGTTACCTGTTTTAAAAACAATGCATCTCTTCTTAGTCAAGTTCTAAAAGCGTGACGAACTAAATAAGTTTGTTAAAAACGGGTATCTCTGAATATGAGCTGTGAGTGAGAAATCCGGGAGCCGTTAGGATTGTTAGTTGACCTCGTAACTAGTATACTTTAATTGATACAATCCGAGCGGTAAGATTGTATCGTGTGGGAACGTTCAATTATTAGATTAGGATATTGGATGATAATTAAGGGTTTTAAGGAATTTAAGGGTTAAAGGTTTTATAGAATAGTGAGGTTTATTAAATAACATAATGATATTCTGCTTCAGTGTGCGAGACAGAATTCCAATTAGAATCATTGATGGAATTTTAGATAAGATCATATTTGAAAATTTGGATAATAATACGAAGAAACTAAGTTTGCAACATAATTCTTTCTTCCAACCATTTTCTTTTTTAAATATTTTGAGAAGAATAAAAGGGCAGAGGAAATGTTGAGCAATATTTATCAAATTTACATTTTAGTTTGTGCTATTCATAAGCTCATGGAATTACATAGAATAGAAAAATATAACTCTTGCTAAGGTTATTTAACATTACATGTTTATATCCGACCAACTTGGAATGGCATTGAAACATTGACATTTCACTCAAACTTATCTAATATTATCATTAAATATGCTGTATAAGGCGAATAAACCATTTGCAGATTAATGTCATATGAGCTTTTTTAGGAGTATTATATGTATTTATACGGACATCTTTTTAGGAGACATTAATATTTTCAAGTCGCCTACAAATATCAGGGTGAAAATTTTCTATTTAATAATTCCGAGAATTATTTTTGGTAATTAACTCAATTTTGTACAATTTACACGAATAAATTCTACATCTCGTATTATACGGAGCCAATTATCCGTATGACTCGAGGGATGATCATTATTTTAGGAAGCATTAATATTTATATGAGCATTATTTTAGGAGCCTTTAATATTTCTAACATGAGCATTATTTTAGGAGGCATTATTATTTCTAATATTATATAATATTATTATTTCTAATATTTTCGGTGTAATTAAGATTTATATGAGTATCACTTTAAGATCAGTTGATACATTAATATCAAGTAGCTCGCTGTTAGAGTGCAACTGCTAGAACATATTGAATGCTTGTGATGTTAACATGTACGTGTAGGTATACGTGTGCAGATTTTCTATATTATATACAGACCTTTCGCATACACGCACATATGCAAGAATATGCAATCTGTATTCAGGTTTCTGCAATTAACACAGTAATAATAGCGACTGGCCTGCCTTCCGTCCCGTCCGTCTATCGGTTCTCGTTCACAAGAGCTCAAAGTCGTAGTTAGCAGCGCGACACGTAGAATTGTCCAGCGTGGATACACCCGATGGTGCCAGCATGTGATATATTCACGCGCCGTTCTGTGACAATGAGATGTTATCTGTAACGACGTGTGGCACACCGCGGCCCCCTTTGGGCGACGAAACCACCTCTTTCTACCTCCGACCATTCCCTTCAGCGATGCCGGGAGGACTCCTAATATATTATAACGCAGACGCCTTAGCAGCCTCGTCGACTATAGGCCTGCTCGGCTAGTTTATAGGTACCACATTAGGTTGCACGCTATTCCGCCTGGCCGAGATTGTGGAAGCGAAATGCATTACGGACGAATACCGACCGGCTACGGCTAACCAATAGCATTATAAACGTAAGCGTAACGAACCGTGGATTTATGCTGTCTTGAGCGCAATGTTGCTTATATCTTATCACCTTGTACGATGAACGAGCCTACAAGATTCCTCGAAAAAGTAATCTAACGTTGCATTCCCATTAATACGTAACTGAATGATTATACTCGACGAATAGTTATTGTTCGTTTTTTACAACATAATTTAAAAATCGTGTAATAGTATGTATCGTTACATGTTCTCTTAAATAGAACTACAAATCTTGTTTAGTTTCATTGACTTATTGTCGGTCTTCTAAGGTTATTTAAGATCGTTTACGGTTACACAAATAGTCTCATATGAGACAATTGGTATATTTGGAATTTTACAAACTTTCTAAATACGAGAATTTTCACATGATTAAAAGTATAATATGCAATTTTTTAAAGTAAAAACGTAACATTCGGACCTTCCTGTATTCATCAAAACCGACATTGAAAGAAGCTATGAAATGATGTATACATTTTCTAGCTTGAAAAGCTGATTTTTTTCTATTTTGTTAAAGGAGAAGCTGATTTTAAGTTGAAAGAAGAACTATGACTATTCATTTTTTAGGAGTTAATGTTAAAGTTATGATTTTCTATTACTGTAGCTGATCGTTATCGAAATGAAAGATATACTTATAGAATCTAATAAGCTGTTCTTCCTTGAGCTATCCCTTGTTAGAGCTTGAAAATTCAGCAAACACGCGTCTTCTTCGATAGGCATCGTCTGAAGCGTCTCTTCATAACATACTAATTCTACTTCTTAAAAACGGTAGGCACGCGAACTTGATGGATCTTTAAAACCAATTTTCTCGAAAACGGAACGTCAAATGAAACAAATTTCTTGTATATTCTCGATATATTTTTTCATATAGAATCATTCATTCCGCGTTTATACCATTTTGGGACACCCTGTAGACATATAGAATAAATTAGTTTCCGAACTTTCAAAGTCGTTTTATAAGAAAACAGTTGATTTGAGACCCATGGTTTCTTTGAGACTTTTTATCCTCGCGATGAGTAGATAATGATGCAATAATAAAAAATTTGACCTTGAAAAATCTGATCAAGGACAATTTTGCACATAATCTTTTAAGCAAATGTCCACCGATCCAAACGTGTAAAATTCAGCTGTGATAGTGTTTCCACATAATATTGGTACAACCTGTACAATGTGGTTGTGTTACATCTTCTGACACGGTATTATACAGTGCGTCCCTAAAAGTATCGAGAACTCTGAAAGGGGTGATCCTAAGCACTATTTTCTTTTGCCATTTCGCGCTGGAGCGTTGTGTTCTCTAATTCTTATTTCTATTGCTAACAGGTTTAAATTTCTAGCTAAAGTAACAGGTGCACGTGAATTAAAAACTACAATAAGTACCTCAGAATTTTTTCAGATTTTTAAAAATATTATAACTAGACCGCGGATTTTATGCATTTATAGGAAAAACGGATGACTGGAATTTCAAAGAGTAGAAAGGGTAAAAGAATTTAAGGACATCAATTTTTAACTTAAAAACATTATTAACGTCTTACGATTGAAACAGACAATTTTTATTTTGCATAAAGATATGCAGTCTATTTATAACAATAAAAAATCAAGTCCGGGAATGGAAGACCCAGTTTGCCGGTCGCGTTAGTTAAAATGAACATTGCGAGTGGAGAGTCAATCAATGAAATTTTTAAAAGTGTAACTCATAGCTTGGATAATATATTTCTAAGCTTAATTATTGATTTCATCGAAAATACATTGAAATATTCAAATAAAATGTCAAGAAAGTGTTTAGGAATGTGTTGGAAATGTCTTTATTATATATGTATGTACACTACTCTAATGAACGACACACTTTATCCCGCATACGCTCCATTTGTATAATAAAGGTGCTGCTTTGAACAACAATACAATGTATCCGCGTATCCCGTATTTAGTGTGTAAATAACAATGGTGAATCTGTATGAGTATACATAGTATAGTCTCACATAAAATCGTCTTACATACAGTATACAATGTTGCGATGTGCTCAGGCTAGCTGCTTTTGTCGGACTTATGACAGTCCTGACTTTACGCCTCTGTTTGTGCTCTTCTTTCCCGGAGAAAAACCGCCCCTTAAGCCTAAACACTTATAGCTAAGACAACATGGATCGCTGCATTCCAACAGCATGTATATTTGATAAGGACTTCATATTTAAGGCAAATACACAATATTGTATAACAACTACAATTAATTTAATAAATATCTATTAATTTAAAAGGAATTTCTTGCTTGTTTAGTTTCATATTACATTACCAGTTGTCAAATGATAAAGATTTTTTGCCACAAGCAATGGACGTTTAGCCCCGCACACGGGGCAAAAAGTACATTTTGAGTTGACTAACATTTTGTGCTATAACTTAACAATAAATAATAGTATTCATAATGAAAAGCTTATGTAAAACTAAAGTATGATAGTTACACATTATGCAAAAAAAGGTATCTATAGGTCGTTACTAGTAAATGTTACATAAGTTAATATCAAATTTTCGTCAAATGACTTTTTGCAAATGATGTAATTCATGACATAATCATTAAAGTCCAGTTTCCTCCGAGTTGAATCATCTTATTTCCGTTATCAGATACTTCATTAAATCAGAGAAACTTTGGTTGGTATTAGAAGACGATTAGGTGGTTGGCACAGCATGACAATTACGGGAAAAAATTTTGGATTTTGATAAATAATGCATAAAGAAAATTCCAAAACTATGGTGGATGACAAATCGTCAAGGGTAGTCTCATTGACGACAATGAGACACCATGTCTTAGGCACCCAAATTAGGGTATGGTCACAGTGGCTCCAACATCGGACAATTCGACCGACGCACAGTGGGCCAAAAGCGCCAAAACGTGGCCAAAATAACAAGGAGTACTTCAATTTAGTTCAAAATTGATACTCATAGGTTTCTCGGGTCGCTGATTATAAATCTGATGTCAAAATTACAAAAAACAAAGTGGCGGATTCAATATGACGGATGCGTAACCAAAAAAAATGATTGAACTTTCTTGAAAATTAGTATTCCCATATTTTTCGGGCCGGCGAATATGAATCTGCTGTCAAAATTACAAAAAACAAAAATAAAATTTTTTTTAAACAATAAAAAAGTTATTGTTAAAAAAGATTGTTGCATCGGAAAATTCTATAAGTGGAACCATACAATGCTTATTTAACAAGTTTTATTATAACTTCTAAATTTCTCGAGAAAACATGCTTGTAACTAGTACCATGACTACCTCTGCGTCACAAAAATAGATCGCATTACGAAAGGGGCAGTTTTGGGCAGCTACTTTTTCAAAATAATGTTAAATAATAGTAGCTACTACAAGACTCGACAAGAATCTCCGTGGAATATTGTGGAATATACAACTTTTAGTATAAATTTGTAAAATCTGTGCACTAAGTTTTATCGTTCACTTCATACATTCCAAACATTAATTAATATAAATCCAATGTTATTATTATGTATAGTATTTACTTCCAGGAACAGCATTCATCGTACACGCACAAAAAAAATTCAATTTCCCTAAAATTGTAAGCTTGACACCTTTTTTTTCACAACGTAGTTTACTGCACGAAAACTGCGAGACGACTGTATGGGATATTTGTACTCCCACCATTTAGCAGGTATAGGTAGTAAGGCCTTTTTACCTTCGGCTTCTTATACAGTCATTACCTGAGAATCCAATACGGCAAGAGCCATACCCCTAACGTGAAATTCATTTTTTGCATTTTGGCCACGTTTTGGCGCTTTTGGCCCACTGTGCGACGTCCGACATCGCATGTTCGAAGAAAGAGTCCGACGAGTCGAACGTTGGCCGAATCGTCCGATGTCAGAGTCACTGCCACCTTAGCCTTACTCATCCTACATACGACCAGGCCGGTCTTATCCCTCACGATAGTCATCCATGCCCCTTCCCTATTTTTTGCTGTTCGTAACAAGTGTATATATTGCGGTACGAACTCTAGGAATCGAGCATTCTTAAGGGGGCCGGCAGGGTTTGAAATCCATATACGTATGCATGGGTCAAAACCTTTTCAAACTATCGCTTTAATATTGCAATGAGCAGTTTAGAAGTGGTCAATAGTGTTTCCTAAAAGTCCAATCTATGTCTGTATAGAGCACAAATTGCGAATTTCTACCTCATCATGGAGTAATTTGTAATATTCGGCAGAAAATTCGAATTCTGAAGCAAGTGAGACGTCACAAGATGGCTGCCGCTGAGAGATTCTCTTATTTTCGAGAGATTTAGTGTTCGTATCGAAAAAAAGGCTCTACACAGACGTAGCAAAGACATGTACAAACACGGTGGTATGCATTTTTAATTAATTACTTACTTATTTAAGACGTAAAATGTCTAGAAAAAAGGCATAGCGTAACATAGCGTGACAGTCAAGGCCAAATGCCTGCCGGCCCCCTTAAATCAGATCCAAAACATTCTTAACCTTCCTAACCCAGTAATCAAAGCTTTCATAACCTAAATCAGAGCATTCCTAAATCAATCAATCACATAACATTCCTAACTCTCTGGCCGTACTTTTGTCGCACAGTATACACGCCGTCGTTGTAATCCGTCTAAACAAGTTGTGAAACGGAGAAAGTTGATCGCGAATAAAGCCCATTTATAATACTGTTCGGGTGCGGATTTTGAAAGTGATACGCGGACGATTGTTCCGCTCAAGATCGTAAATCTTGGGCCCGGTTGGATCGCGGACGCGTCACTCCCGATACCGCCGAGGTTTACTGTCCGCCAAATTAATCTTGGACAGCTGCTTCAAATTTGATTGACTGAATTTAGTCGGAAGCGCGTTTCGTCCCAGACCTGCTAGAGGATTCGTCAGTAAGGCTGATCTAGCAGGCCCTGCCTTAGACGCGTCGGTTCGTCTCGTATGATTGTTTTCGATCGCGAGAGCGTTTCGTGTCGGATCTTGATTGTTGGAGATCCGTTTTCGAATAACGTTGGATATCGGCCGATGCGATCCATGTGACTAGACATCCGTGTGGATAGTGCTGGATATCAGCCGATGTAATCCGTTTGCGATTCTATTTAGGGACTGAATGTTGGATATCGGCCGATACGATCCAAGTGACTAGATATCCGTGTGAATAGTGTTGGACATCGGCCGATGCGATCCATTGTGATTCGATTTAGGAACTGGACGACGCGTCGGTTTCGTCTCGTATGATTGTATGTGATCGATCGCGACAGCGTTCGCGTCGGATCTTGGTTGTTGGAGATCCGTTTTTGAACAGACTCGGAACTGAATGTTCACGTTTGAAAGAAAACTCGAGAGTGATTTCGATTTTCAGTTCTTCATGGAAGAGGAAGTGCACTGATTGGTTACGCCGAATGGTGCGTTGCCCAATCAGCGCATCCCTGACTGATTGTCACCCTGTTTAGGTGAGCTGAATGGGCCTTGCCCTGGAGAGCGTAAGCTGATGCCGGTCTGTCAACAAGGCTGACCCTCGACACTTTTGAACAGTGCCCTTTTGTTTTGGGTGGTCCTTCGTAGGACTTAATTTATGACGTCCCGCAACCATAGGAAGTGAAAACAATGTTTGTGATGCGAGCCTGGATGGTCGTCACTGTTGCGCCGTGCCTAATCGTTGAAAGTGATCACTTAATTACGAGCGTATCATAAACAATTGTCCGAAGGCAAGCACCACTTGAATTGTTCCTTGCGACGGAACAATACTAACTTGTATTCGATCACGTCAACCCGGAATCCAACTAGATCTTTTTGTCTGCACCCAATGGTGCATTGCAAGCCGAAAGTTAGGCGGAGGATGCGTAACCGAGGATTGTTTGTGTTTACGGGGATGTTCCGTCGCGGAACAATGACGGCTTCAAAAATTACGTCCGTTTTGTAGTGGCATCGAGCTATTATCATTTCTTTAGCAGACCGGTCTACACCCAACATGTGGCAGTTAGTAATAGTTATTCAGAAGGTCGGGAATTTTACTCATAATTTACGTTAATCCTCGCAGTTCCAAGAACCGTACCAAAAAGGTCCAAGGTCAATTACCATACATAGATTTTAACATAAAGATTCTAGCCACGGTTCCTCCGAATGGGTCTGACCTACCGGGATTTCCGCGATGCTGACAAGCACCCCTCATTGACGACCGGCTTCGTCACTCCTGCCAAGTGCCCAGCGCGCTTCGAGTACATTGGAAGGAGTGGTAACACAGGGTTCGTCATTTTTTAAAATAGCTGGAAAATTAGGAATCGCTGTACGAGGTTCCACGCTTGCGAATGGTACGAAAAATATGACAGGAGCATGGACCAAAGTCGACAAGGGCGAAGAAAACAGCTCGCCGAGTCAGAAATCGTTTTTTCTCATCAATCGAAACACAGTCACCTAATATTTCTCTTTTTTTTACAGGAGTGTTTTTTACAAGTATCGTAACGGTCGAGTCAAGAAAGGATTAATTAAACACACACACCACTGAGCTCTACGATTGGATCCGATTGCCCAATATTAACTTGGCGGGTAATTCGCTATCGTGATTCGAGGTCGCAATGTGCACAAAACACAGGAGTTATCGTAGCCGATGCCTGTTTCAACAGCGAGTTGCCACTAGGTAGGAACACGTGAACTAGCCGATGTCTATTTCACCACCGATTCGCCACGTGGTGCATGTAATGGAATGTTATGTTAGCCTCGTAACTTATTAAAATGATTCGATACATTTCTAATGGCAAAATTGTATCGTTATGAAATATGTACACTACTGGAGATTCGAAGGAACGCGATATGAAAAATCGGGTGGACTCTATTATGTCAAGTATAGAGTAATATACATATATTCTGGTTAACTCTTTGCGGCACAGGATTTTAGATGAAAAATAGACTCATATTGCACAGAAATTTTATCGGGTTTTAAATGAAACAAAATTGGTATATTTTTATTAAGGTATAACATCATGTAAAAACATAACAAAATAATAATAGACAATTAAATTTGTTGTTATTGGGCGCGGCTCGAGTAGTCCCACCGTGCCACATAGAAAAGACGAAATATAAACCTATGCACATGCAGCTATTGCAAGATTTCGAGGTGGGACTAGAAATGTCCCACCATGCCGTAAAATACATAAAAAAAGGTGGGACACTTTTAATCCCACCGTGCCCCAAAGAGTTAAGAGCTGTAAATGGCCGATGCCATTTCCAGCAACCCCAAACATCCGCCTCGGCCCGGTCACTTGACGCGTTTCGTCTCTATCGTACATGTTTCACAATGTTACGTGACTAATCCGGTAATGATAGAGAGAGGGTAACTGTATTCCCCTAAATTTTCCCGGTCTGGTGACACTGCATATGTTATTTCGTACCTAGTGGTCGCTGGCGATTGGTCGACAGTGCGTAACCGCCTTTAAGACTTATAATATTACAAATGTTTCGTGTCATTTATCGCAGACTCTACATCTGACACTCTCAGTTTTGAAGCACGGAGAATGTGGTGGTGATCTACAGAGATACCTGACAGTATAGGTACTGTCTGGTAAAATCTGCTCGACAAAGGGTTATACATTACCCGGTCTAGCTTCAACTAACTCACGTCAGGGTAAAATTTGATATTATCCATGCCTCTGGAGGGGGGGGGGGCACGTGCGTCTTTTGATTATAACTGAATTCTTGGAAATTATGTAACTCACTGCACCGTCAAAAGAGCGCTGGTTCCCTTCCATTTTGAATAGGCCCTTTGATTTTGAATAAGCCCTTCGTTTCGGCACATATCTCCGGATACAATATACGCAGTGAACTGTTAATGGAAACAAAAACTAGCTTTCGTCGGTACTGTACGGCTTTTCCTTGTGTCCATACAACTCGTTACATTTCGATTTCACGATACAACAAGTGTATAGATAGGTATTGTGAAACTTTCGATATTCAGCATTTCCATTTTAGTATCGTCGCAAATACTCAAACATTAACACGTGTAATTATTACCTTATAAGCAAAGCTATTACTTCACTTTTTTAACAAACATAAATTCTGCTAGAGAATACTGACTCGTAATTTAATAGCGATTGACGTGTCGTGAACCTTCTGATGCGACATGTCAGTAAATGGGTCCGCTAAGCGCTCTACACCCTCTTGAGTCCAGTATTTCTACAGTCCACCTGCGTTATTTTCATCTCAACACTACTGCTATATCGGTGAATATAGCTCTGTAAAAGACTTCTCGTGACAAGAAAATTATTTTCTTATTTGTCAACGAGGTTGTCACTCTACTGATAAATTTCAATATACAGTGTCTACTCTACTAGAAGATACTATTTTTTGATCCACTGCCGAACGTAGAGAAGGACAGCGAAGCTCGAGAGACCTCGGTCGCCGAGGAGTGTAAACATAATACAGGTCGGGTATATCGGTGTGAGACCAGGAGACCAATGAGAAAACTTCTACTTATCCAATAATAAAACTTCTTTATTTTCCATCTTTTTTTTTTAGGACTTTCACCAACATATTTGTGGCATTTTTTTAATAAAAATGACACCAAATATGATATAATTTCGATGTTATTTATTTATATAATGAACGATAAAAGTTTCGGACGCAAAGAAGGACAGTGTATGGGAAAGAAAGAGACGCAGAGAGTCGCGGCCGCCGCCGGCAGAGTTCGAAGGTCCGCCGTGAGGTTATGCCTTTAAATAAAAAATTAAACTTTTCTATTATTAATCATTTTTTTATGAGACTGTCACCAATATATTTGTGAAATTTTTCTGATTAAAATGATGCCAAACACGGTATAATTCGGATCATATTTACACTAATTTTCCATCAATATAATTGTAATGGGAACTAAATTTCATCGTTCATTACACAAGTAAATATCATCGGATTTATTTCATATTTGGTATCATTTTCATTAGAAAAATGCCACGAACATGTTAGCAGAAGTCCCATAAAAAAATAATGAAAAATAAAGAAATTTTGTTATTAGGTTAGTAGTGGTCTCCTGGTCTCACATCGATATACCCGACCCGTATTATGTTTACATTCGTCGGCGACCGATGCCTCTCGAACTTTGTGGTCCCACACGGGGTATACCCCACGGTAGTGGGACTAGTTCTGGGACAATTACAGGCTAGATATTTGGGACATTTATCGAGTGGAGACTATATTAAGCTCCAGTCGATAACACTATTAGTTAAAAACAGTTGAAAAGAGACAACCGTAGCTGAAATATTAGTCAAAGTAGTTTCAGTTACATTTATACGTCAACTTACGCACACGTCTGCTACTTCATCTTTAATTTTGTTAAAAAATGATATCCATTTAAATGATTAATTATTACTATTAATTATCTTCGTTACTAAAATATACCGTTGTTTAAATGTATGTATCTTGTGATATCGTGAACCATCCGTCATTCATGAGAGTTACATACATATTATAGAAGCCACAGACACTTATTTTTCTATTTTCTTTCGTTTTTCATTATACATAGATTTTAACCGTATTAAAATACTTTTAGGGAAAGGGCATTGTTATCCCGAGTCTAATACAGCTATCAATTTCTGAAATCCACTACTATTACAAAATGAAATAGGCATCATATTTGCGGAAATCATACGTGTTCTTGTCGCCTTGATGTTCAGAGTGTCAAGAAATGGTGTGTATTTTCCGACGGTTCGGGCACGTTTCGCGGAGCAGACTCTTTGTCGTACAGTCTATGAGGAGGCGTAAATTCCTCAACCAACGGTACTCGACGACGCTACTCGTAGCGACCTTGGGATCCTTTCGCATGATAAGGATGATAATTACGAGTGGAAGTTAATGTTATAAGGAGAGAACGGAACTATAGCGGCCGGTCCGCGTGGTTGACCAGTTCCGGAGCCTAAACTGTTGTTGCTTATGCGGGAGTTGCAGTTAGACTAAATTTTACCCCAACTCCACTCTATGCACTCGGGGTGCGTTGGTGTGGAGTGGGGGTATTCGATTGTCGCGGTGGCAACGTTGCTGGATTTCGGCGGGCGAAATCACAGCTGTGGGCCCGATGTTCACCGGCCAGGGACCGACGGATGGTCCCGCGATGCCACCTTTGTAAGTCCACGTTTTATGACAGTACGGTTAACTGTTGAGGGCGCGAGGAAAATTCAACTGGGCAATTAAGAAAGGTTTCGTGAAGGTAACTTTCTCAAAAACAGCCCTAGAGGCCCGTGTCATGAAACGTGTTGACTATCTGCACGCCAAATGTTGGGATGTGCCGATTTGTCAGCCGCGAGTAAAATGATAAAACTATTGTCAAAGGGATCGGTCCCTGGTCCCACCTTAAAATAGCGGTGCCGCGGATTTTCAAGGGGATCTCCCGTTAACTCGTGGCTGAACAGATGTGTATAAACTATTACAGCGTGATTCTACTTCTAAGAATCCGCGAAGATTTGTTAAAAAAGATTGGTGCAAATTGACCTTGACTGACTTTTTCAAGGTCAAATTTTTATGATTGTGTTCTATTAATTGAGAAGAGCATACTTCTCAAAGGAACCATGGGTAAACAATGAACCGTTTTCTTAGAAATTTAAAGTTTCATAATCTATTTTATTCCATATCTCTACAGGGTGTCCCAAGATGATATAAACGTGGAGGGGGTAATACTGCATGAGAAAATATTAACACTTTACCGACCGGTAGGGGGCTAACACCCTACACACGTCTCACCGTTCATTCGGCCGTAAACACTTCCCTGACACCGGCTCTGTTTCGGTTGCCGTGCCAACCGATTAAGGGTCAGATTATACTAGGAAGGCCAGATGCTGAAGGTATATAAACGCTAGATACAAAAACAGGGTAACCACATTCTGTCAGCAGATTCAATAGACTAACAAACTAATAAACTAATAAACTAATAGCCTACCGGTCGCTAAGCGCTGGGGACAAAAAACCGATGGCCGGTACCGGTACTGTAGGATCTCGGGAAAAATGAGGGCACCGCCGCCGCGGGAATCGAACCCCGGCCTCACTGGTGGTAGCCGATCGACTAACGCGCTCACCCACGGAACCCTCCCGTTCTTCCCGATCTCCTACATACTTTTGGTCTGGGGGTCCTGATCCCACAGTACCGGTCGGTAAAATGTTGAAGTCAATTTTCTCGAAAACGACGCGTCAAATGAAAAAATTTATTCTATACTTTCGACTTATTTTGTCATGTAGAATCATCTCCTTCGCGTTTATGCCATTTTGGGACACCCTGTAGACGTATGCAATAAAATAGATTGCCAAACTTTAAAGTTGATTTTTAAGAGAAAGGTTGACTTGAGACCTATAATTCCTTTAAAACTTTTGTTCTTCGCGATGAGCATTATAGGATGCAAATACAAAATTTTTACCTTGAAAAAGTCGGTCATGGTTAATTTTGCACCAAATTTTTTTAACAGATCTTCGCTGATTCTAAGGAGTAGAATCACGCTGTAACGGTTTTTACACATAATTTCTTGACACCCCGTACAAGATGTCCCTAATTTTTGCTTCTTGCAGGAATTGGCATTGTGAGTTCTAATATCGACGGTTCAACACTGTCAGCCTCTAATACAATTGATGAATTAAATACTTATCGATGTCTGCAATGCAAATGCATCATAACTTATGTCGATCCATTAAACGACAATGTACTACCACATATGTGTCACACGTAACACATTTTCCATCTTCAGATGGAATGCTATACTTCCACACCCAATTTTTATGCGGAGCGATTTGCTTTGTACATATACGGAATCACATGAATTTCAAACAGAGACCAAAGTGACAAAACTATTTGTTGTTATTTCTTCCGGTAGTATTTATCAACAACGCAGGAGGTGCGATCGGCCGGTTTTTGATATTGTATCATACACAACGGCTGTTCTTTCAATTTTACCATTTTATTACATTGCATTTCTCAATACATCATCTGAATTGTTGAACATTGATATTAATGAACCACCAACAGCAAAATCATCATATAAAAATACTAAAGGCAATTCTTGAAAAATACTTACTTATATTATTTCTATAAAATGTTTATTACGTTTTGTAATAGTAAAAGATTGCAGGAAGCAAGAAATTATTAGGAGGAAGAGGAGAGAGGATAAGAGGAGAGAGCAGAAAACAGGAAATAAATGGAAAAGATAAGATAAGAATAACGGACGAAAAAGTAGAAAAACAACTAAGAAAGTTAAAGAAAAAGAGAGCACTAGGCAGCAACAAGATACAGAATGAAGCATGGATATATGTATATCGAAGGAAACAGGAGAGAAGGGCGATACTGAAGGAAGATACTAGGAAATGTTTGGGCTGGAAAGGGCTTTCCGGAGGAATGAAGAAAAGCGGTAGTAGCAGTATTGCACAAAAAAGGAAATACGGAAGAACCGAGCAATTACAGAGGAATAAGTCTACGCAGGTATACGCAGCAATGCTAAACCAAAGATTGAAAGAAGAAATAAAAACAGAAGGAATACTACCAGATTCGGAGGCGGATACCGAAAAATAGGAAAGCTGTGGACAACACTTACATACAGTATGTCCCACGAGCTCCGTCTACTTGAATATCTTGATTATTTCAAACAATACGAGAAAATGTTACTTACAGAAGTTGTAGGGTTTAAGAAACTACATAATATGGTATAAATGATATTCTTGAATGTGGAGGCGTAGAGAAGATATAGAGGTCACCTTTGTTTTTTTAAATGGTATGCCCAATTTTTTATGCTCGATTTCGATAGATTGGCGTGTTTTGAGTATAAAAGTACTAAAGTGTATTTGTCCTAAAACATACCGTTGCTGAGATATTTGACTGTTTTCATGAAGAATGTTCGAAATGTCGGCCATTTGCAGCGATGCAACGTTGTAGTTTTTGAACTGTTGCGTCTTTTACACGTCTTATTATTGGAGCGTCTATTTAGAGAAGATTTTTCAAAGATTGTGTAAAAAATTAAAAGAAACTGGAAGTCTCGCTGTTCATAAGATGAACCGTGAAAAGCCTGCACGTAGTGATGAAGATAATGAAATTAATGTTGTTGCAATGATACATCATAATCCTCATGTTGGTGTACGTCAGATTCAGTGCGAATCTGAAGTCAGCAAAAGTAGTGCATCACGAATTCTCGCTCGTCACAAATATCATCCGTACCACATTAGCCTTTAGCAGAAATTACATGACATGGTAAATCGTGTCAGATTTTGTGGATGGGCTCAAGAGCAGCTATAAATCAATCCACTTTGTTTCTCTTTAATACTATTTACCGATGAGGCTAATTTTACCAGCACTGGCGTGGTAATTTACATAACACGCATTATTGGTCAGTACAAAATCTTCATTGCCTACGAGAAATTGATCATCGAAGACGCTGGTCCAATAATGTGTGGTATGGAATCATAGGACAACAAATAATTGGGCCTTATTTCATTGACGGCACTTTTACTGGTCAAAAATATGATACGCTCTTAAGAAATACATTCCCAAATTTATTAGAAAACGTGCCATTAAGCGTTCGTCAGACAATGTGGTATCATAACGATGGATGTCCAACACACTACGCTCGAAGGGTGAGAAGTACATTTAATGAAATACTCTCAAATCGATGGATAGGACGCGGTAGCACTATTTGCTGGCCAGCACGAAGTTCAGATTAAACACTCCTAGATTTATTCTTGTGGGGAACGTTGAAAAATGTTGTGTATCGAGATGCACCAGCAACCCCGGAAGATATGAAGCAACGAATTATCGCAGTGTGTACTATAATAGAAGCTTCAATAATAAGACGTGTAAGAGAGACGCAACAGTTCAAAAACTACAAGGTTGCATCGCTGCAAATGGTCGACATTTCGAACATTCTTCATGTAAACGAAGGACGAAGGACGTTGCCTCCTTCTGCGAGGTCGTAATGACCTAGAAGGAGGCCGCCGAGCGAGCCCGGGAACGAGACCCGGGTTCCGCGAGGAGTGTGTGGGCGCGGGGACGACACCTCCGCGCCGACGTGTGCCCCCCACGAGGGGCTGGCGAGGGAAGGGAGGGCGCGGAGGTCTCCCCCGCGTCAGCCGGTGCTCCCGGGAGTGGGGGGCGGGGCAGGGTCGGCGCGGGGGGACTCCCCGCGCCATGATGTGCCCCCGCCAATGGTGGCGGTGGACTTGGGGGCCCGTTGTGCGAGCTGACCCGGGCCCCACGGGGGGAGCATAGCTCCCACCGTGATAGGACGACACCCCCCGGGTTAATTTCCCGGTTTGGGGGGGTGCCGGTCCGTCCCTCCCCTAGGGGAGGGCGATTCGTGGGGGGTTTGGGGTAAGGAAGGGTCGGGGAGTACCGGATCGCGCCTCCGACGGCCCTTCCTTCCGGTGGCGGCGTCTTCTTGCCTCGGCCGGGGCTGGTTCCTTCGGGATACCGGCTCCGAGTGGGACATAAAGACTCCGAGAGCTGTGGGTGGACCGAGCTGGGCTCGGGAAACTCAATCCGAAAGGCTCCAGGGATGGGGACACCGGGCGGGTCCCTCCGCCCGGGGTTTTACAGTGTACGTAATGGGAGGGGGCTATCCCCCTCCCTGCGATGTTAGTTGCGAGGTGTCCTGTAGAATACTCGTGTGATCCAGGCACCACCACTTTAGCTTAGGTGGGTGTGAGGTTTTAGTGGGTAGTCTCCAGGGGTTATCCCCCTGGAGATAGTCCCACATAACCCCGGCTCTCCCCAGGGAGCCGGGGCATGCGAAAAGCATTTCCTCACGAAAAAAAAGGAATGTTCGCTCTCGAGCTCCTGCTAACCCTCCGTGACGACCCATGGGGACGTCCGTACAAGACGGTGCTTGGGAAGCTGCGCCCTGGTCGTCCACGGCCACGGAGAAGTTAGATCCGGAACTCTTGGGGCGCGTCGTGGATACCCCCTTCCCCCTCAATTACGGGGGGGGGGGGTGGGAACGCGCCCCGGAGGCGACCATAGAATGGTCGGACGAGCTCCGGGGCACCGAGTGGGAGCTACACCGGGCCATCCGGGAGCTCCGGGCTGGGGGAAAGAAGGTCCCCGGCCCTGATGGGGTTCCCGGTGGTATAACGGCCTTAGCCGGGGTCCTCGCCCCGGCGTTCAAGAACGTCATGGACGCGAGCCTGCGCCGGGGAGTCTTCCCCACGGTTTGGAAAAGTGCGTGCCTGGTTCTCCTCCACAAGGAGGGGAAATCCGCAGAGTCTCCCTCTGCATACCGGCCGGCATGTTTACCCGACGAGGCGGGCAAGCTGTTCGAGAGAATAATTGCTGCCGCCTCGCGGAGCACCTGTTGCGGGGTGGTCCCGACCTGAGCGACAACCAATACGGGTTCAGGAGCGTGCGCTCCACTATTGACGCCCTGGAGCGTTTGCGCCTCCTCCGTGAACAGGCTGTCGCTCGGGGCAGGCTGTTGATCGCGGTGTCGATGGACACATCCAACTCGTTCAACGCCCTGCCCTGGAAGGAGATACCGGGGGCGATGGAATACTTCCAGTTGCCCTCTATCTCCGGGACGTGGTCTGCGACTACCTCCGCGGCAGAGAGGTGGTGTTTACCGGCCGGTACAACACCGTGCATATGAGGGAGATGCACCGCGGGGTTCCGCAGGGGTCGGTCCTCGGGCCGCTTCTGTGGAACCTTGCGTTTGACGTGGTGCTGCGGGTTGTCCTCCCTCCGGTCGAGATCGGGCCCAGGATGAGGTACCTGGGCCTGGCCATCATCTGCCGCTGGCGTTTTGTGGAGCACTTTGAGCTCCTCACCCCCGATTGGAGAGGACGGCGGCCGCCCTTGCGCGGCTGCTGCCCAATATCGGGGGGCCTCAGCTGAAAGTCTGTCGCCTCTATATGGAGGTGGTGCGGTCGATTGGCCTGTATGGGGCCCCCGTGTGGCACCGCTCGCTCGGGGCCAGCCAGCGCAGCCAAGCACTCTTGGAAAGAGTGCGGCGCTGGCTGGCTCTGCGGGCCATACGGGGGTATCGCACCATCTCTGGCGAGGTGGTGCGTCTCCTCGCTGTGGTTCCACCACTCCATTTGGAGGCGGCGGAGACGGCGAAGGTATACCACATCGTCCACCCCTTCCGCCGCCTGCCGGGGGTGAAACTCACGAGCGGGGAAAAGGACTAGCTCGAGGCTCAGACACGCCAGGCCCGGGCGGACGTATTTTCGGAGTGGGGGGTGCTCCTGGCATCCTCCACACATCCGATTGTCCGGGCCCTTCTGCCCATATTTGATACATGGTGCAGGAGGCGGGGAAGGTTGACCTTCCGCCTCACGCAGATGCTCTCCGGCCACGGTTTCTTCGGAGAGTACTTGAAAAAGATGGGGCGGGAGCCGACAACGCAGTGCCACCACTGCGACGAAGATGTGGACACGGCGCGGCACACCTTAGAGGAGTGCCCGGCGTGGGCCGAACCGCGCCGTGTCCTTAGAGTCGCAGTGGGCGGGTGGGACCTCTCGCTGCCGACCGTGGTCGACCACATGGTCGCCAGTGAGAGCTCGTGGATGGCGGTGGCCTCCTTCTGCGAGGTCGTAATGACGCAGAAGGAGGCCGCCGAACGGGCCCGGGAGCGGGTCCCGGGCTCTGCGAGGAGGGTGTCGGCGCGAGGGCGCCCCCTGCGCCCCCCACGAGGAGGGCGGCGAGGGGCGGGAGGGTGCGGGTATACCCCCTCGCAAATTAGTGCCCCCGGGAGAGGGGGGCTGAATGGGGTTGGCGCGGGGGGACTCCACGCGTCGTGCTGTGCCCCCACCATTGGGGGCGGTGGTTTCGGGGGCTCGGGGTGTGAGCTGACCCCGGCCCCCGGGGGGGAGCATAGCTCCCCCGTGTTGGGGCGGCACCCTCCAGAATATTCTCCGTTTGGGGGGGGGGGGGGTTTCGATCCGTCCCTCCCCTAGGGGAGGAGGATTCGTGGGGGGTTGCGACGGAAGGGTCTAGGTGTGCGGGATGGCGCCTACGACGGCCCTTCCTTCCGGTGGCGGCATCTTCTTACCTCGGCCGGGGCTGGTTCCGTCGGGACACCGGCCCTGAGCGGGGCACGAAGACTCCGGGAGCTGTGGGTGGACCGAGCTGGGGCTCGGGAAGCCCAATCCGATGGCTCCAGGGATGGGGACACCGGGCGGGTCCCTCCACACAGGGAGTGTGTGTCTGTGTTAGTCCCACATAACCCCGGCTTCCCCCAGGGAGCCGGGGCATGAGAAAAGCATTTTCTCACGGAGAAAAGGGATTTTCGCTCTCGGATGGCCCCCCCGACTCGAGAGCGACCGCTGCCCAATATCGGGGGGCTCCCTCCAATTTATAGCGGATCTCACCGATCTAGTATCCGGTCGCCTGCTCCATCCGGGAGGGGAGATTGACCCGGATAGGGAGGAGGTCGAAGTGCGGAAGCGCCAAGTCCGAATGGACAGGCTTGTCCATTGGCGGCAGCAAGTTGTTGCCGCCGATACGGGCAGGTCAATTGTGTGGGCCCCCCGGCCCATTCGGGGAGAATGGTCCAGGAAGCGGGGACGGGTCATCTACCGTTTGACGCAGGTGCTCTCCGGACCCGGTCATCTCTTACTGCGAGCAGTGACTTCCTCCCTCGGCCGGAGCGGGGACCTACAGGGCCCCTTTCCTCTGAGCGAGCTAGGGAGTCGCCGCGGGCAGCGGGGTGTCGTGATCTAGGGCTCGCAGCGCCTAGCTGGAGCTGCCCTCCAGAATGGGGGACGCCGGGTGGGTTACCCGTGCGGTGTCCTACTAGATTAGACATTGGGAGGAGGGAAGCTTTACTTCCCCCGGGGTGTCATTGTTGTGGAGGGGGACGGCGAGTTGTTTTCGATACGAGTTCCTCGCCGTCTCCCATTAGCTCAGAGAGATCACCGTGGTGGAGTTAGTGGGTATACCCCTTCGGGGGGAGCCCCATATATCACCGTCTCTATAAAAAAAGAAAAAATGAAAAGAAAAAAGTTAAAGATAAAGCCAGGTCAGAGGGCATGGAAATTTTAGGAAGAAGTGAAAAAGATGGGAGGAAAATTTTAAGACAACGTATAGAAGAGAACGAAAAAGGAATAGCGAAGTGTAAAAGTGCTAAAGATAGGAATAACTATTTGAAAAAAACGGAACGAGTCAAATAGGGGCAGATGCCATGAAAGACAAAGGGGAAGGCGAGCCCTGGGCACTAATCAAATCTAATTTGAGTTCCGTATCGGACGCCAGGCACCAAAAAAGTACACTGCAAAAAGTATCTAGAAAACTAAGACGATATAACTCCTTAAGAGTTCAGTAGAATCGGGAGATGCCTGAATAGATCAAATTCAGGTAAGGATTCTACGTAGAGGAACGAAGGACGTTCCCCGTGGCGGGAATGGTTCCCATAGAATAAATGAAACAGCGAATATATGACTTAGAGTTGGTTGATATAAAATTTTGAAATCCGACTGCAAGTCCAATTAAGCCAAAGCGCAAATTTCATAATATTTGACAAGGTGGTGGAGTACCACGCGCAAAAGATTTCTCCTGCGATGGTTGCGGCCGGCGTGGCTGAGTTGATTTACAGCATCTCAAAATTGCAGTCGCGCACAGTACAAAAGTCCGTAATAATTTGGCCTCGAACTACTTATTGTTAGCCTAGGATCTTTTACAAAATCTAAAAGGTAACGTGGTCGTACACTAAAATACGACAAAATATATTACCTTACGGAACGGAACGCTAAAATATCCTATACTACCGTACTGGCAAACACTCTCCTGGGAACGTCTAGTATTACTGGGAAAAGAAGTCTCCGACTTGCACAAAGAAGGTGGAACAGGGGCAAGGGGAATCTCTCGCTCGGCACGCCTGTCCCCACCATCAATGCTTCCATAGTCCCACTGTTTAGGCATTGACGGCACACGCTACGTAGTTTATGTGACCGTCTAGCCAATATTTCGGTAGAGCCGAAAATACGTGTAACTCGCGGCGTGCCCTTCCCGCATTCCTTCCGAGACTTCTTTCCAGCTTCCAATAATAACATCGACAACAAAGAAACGAATTTGAATCATTAATCCTCGAGACACATCGCGGAACGAACTCACAAAAAGGGGTACTCTAGGATTCACTAAAAAGTTATTCGGGCTATCACAAAATTATGGGACTTATGTTGGCCACCTAACCCAAAATGGAACCTCTCTGCCTTAATGGTGATAGCAGCCAAGACTCACGCGAATTTAGGAACCCACTTTACATGGCGACTTTACGCGATAACGGCTAACGCAACAGTAACTCGCAAATTTCTTTTCCCTTACGCTAAGCGCTAATTCTAGCGATCGTCTCGCTTCGCAGGGCCAGATCTTACTACATGCCATAACGACCACCCTAGACGACCGGGAACGTCCTAGGACATCCCAGGATATTTCGCACCGCACCGGAAGTTGGCTCTCTTTTGGCCGGGCGAGCTGTCGACTGGACGAACACAAAATGATGTTTTGGGGCCGGGCTGGTCCCACGTCGGAGCCTCTAGATTTCTTGGCCCGAGTACGAGCATCCCCTTATTTCCTCTTTCGGAAGAATTGCTGGCTAGTCAAACAAGGTGCTCCTGAGTCGAATTGTATTTCGATCTTTTACCCGGGTTCTCCCGGGGACCCCTCTGGGTTTGGGTTACGGACCAGAAATTCCTCGCGCGTACTCGGCGCGATACACAAAAACGTTAATCCTTATTGTAATCGTGATTTTAGTGAGGACTGGATTTGGTTCCTCCCTGAACGTATTTTTGCTTCATCGCGTCAGTTTTTTTTAGAAAATATCCGAAGTGAATGATCTCAAGATAACCGTGTAGTCTGTGCTACAGTGCAGTTACATTCTATAAAAAATTGGACTAATTTAGTGTATAGTGTAATATAAACTTGCTTACATGATGGATACTGTGTCATACGAACTTTTCTGTGCAATAATGCATCGTGCTGCTTGAACTTTATACAAATTTTAATAAACAAAAAGTTACACTAATTTATAAGTACGGAATCTTGTGAGGCATGTATGGAATATAAAGTATTCTAATTTTCAATTTCTTTGTTTCCTTTGTGGTTGTGTTACCACAAAAACTGAGTCCGTTTAGTTAATAGGATAGTCCGTTTATTTTATTAGCGTGTTCAACGTACAATATATGATAAATGTGTCAAACGAAAGTTGTACTGTTCGACAAAGTAAATATAATGCCAAAGAAAAAATTTTTATTTGAATGCCAATTTTTGAGATTTCAGAGATGCGATTTTTTTACGATTACCTATTATTTCCTTTCCGTATAGTTATAGAGCATGGAAAGACAAATTCAACGATGTATAAACGTGTATATTTACGATGTACTATAAAGGAGAAAATCAAGTTTGAAAAATAAAAAATTTTCAAGTTCAATGAGAGATGTGTTCCCGTTGTTCGATCGATCTAACATTTTGCATAGATTATTTGTTTAGTCTCTACCATTACATTGCTCGCAAAAAACAGTATACCTTTTTCCTCTTTCATTCTTTTCTAATGTTTACTATTTGCAAGAAACACGCTGGCTAGCGAACATCCTGTATACATGTAGACATATGTACAATAAATACGAACTTCTTTCTATTAGATTGTTGCAATTGAAATGACCGTTTTTCACATTTGAAACTTCCCGTCTTTGTAGTTTGGTTTTTCCACGACAGATGGAGTTGAAGTTGTACAATATGAAAAATACATATCTCGTACATGAATTTGCTTGTATAAGTTTGTTGGTATTATACAGTGTACGTGATTCAAAATCGATTTTCATTCGCCATGGAAAAAAGGAAATTCGTATAATTTACTTGTACAAGTTCAGACTTGGACATAGCGTCTGAAGCAGCGAAAAACATAAATTCTGCTTTTAGTGAAGGTATAACAAGTGATCGGACCATAAGGCGTTGATTTGGAAAATTTCGTTCCGGTGATACAAATCTGGAAAATGAACTCCATGGTCATAAGCTAGCAACTATTAAAGATTCAGGTTTAAAAGAGATAGTTGAAAGGGATTCACGTCTAACTGTTCGGGAAATCGCGGAGAGAACCAATATACACTATTCAACTGTCTCCCGACATCTAAAAGCTTTGGTAAAAGTAAAAAAGTTAGATAAATGGGTCCCACGTAAACTCACTGAAAGAAGCAATATGTGCCGTTTGGAAATCAGTTCTTCATTACTTTTTCGCCAGAACAATGAAGGCATATTAAACAGGATAATTACCTGTGGCGAAAAATGGATTTTCTACAACAATCGACGACGTTCTGCACCGTGGCTAGATGCACATGAAACTCCAAAACATATGCCGAAACCGAAGCTTCATCCGAGTAACACACATTGATATCTGTATGGTGGTCAGCAAAGGGTGTTGTACACTACTCATTTAAAAAAAAAAAGGTGAAACCATAAATGCTGATAAATAATGCCAAGAAATTGATATAATGTACGAAAAATTGCGTGTTCGACAGCCGGCATTAGTCAATAGACGTAATGTATTACTGCTTCACGATAATGCTCGGCCACATATTGCGAAGCAAACTGTAAAAAAATTAGCAGAATTGAAGTGTGAAGTTCTCCCTCACCCTCCTTATTCGCCTGACCTGTCACTTAGTGACTACCATTTTTTCAAGCATCTAGATGGTTTTTTGAATGGAAAAATATTCAAAGAAGAATGTGTTGTAAAAACTGCATTTGATATATTTATTGCCTCACGTTTATTAGATTTTTACCAGAAAGGCATTGGGGTACTTGTATCACGATGGAAGAAGTGCATCGATGTCGATGGAAATTATTTCCATTAATGGAATATGAATAAAGTTCGTAAAATAAGAGTTTATATTAAAGATTCAAAAACGGCCATTTCATTTGCAACAACCTAATACTTCTAAGATATTATGAATGACGGAGTAATTACAATCACTGCAACCATACAATAAACTCTTATTACTAAAATAAAATCTTAAGGATTTTTTCTTTTGAATCTTTGTAGGTTGTAGTATATGTGAGCTGAACCACTTCGACATTTGGATAGTTTTGAAAGCGTTCACTATGTTTTAGGGCGTACCTGTTAATGTTGTCAGTAAGTTTTGTGATTCGTAGATCTAGTTGGATGTAATCGTTTATTTCGTACCATGGTGCATTTGCCATGGTCCGTAGTATCTTGTTTTCGAATTGTTGTAGAATTTTTTGGTTTGATTTACTCATACATCTTCATAATTGGGTGCCATATGACCTTTCAAGTCAAACCAATATAAACTTACTTATTAGGGGTACCCATAAGTAATCAATTATTTGCAAAGAATTTGTTTTGCCTTTAGTTCTGTACCGATCGTTGAAGAGGAAACACGTATTCTTTTACAGTTTTCGGTAAAGTAGCCGGTGTTCAAAATATTCTAAAAAGTATAATTTTTTTTTAGAACCCTGTAATAAAATGTGTCGGAGGGCCTCACTCTCTCGACGACAACTAGCGAACGACCACGTTTTACCTCCCGTGGCGATCTATCCGCGGTGTCAGGATTCTAAGTTCGTGCTGCTGTATCGCGTCTTATGTTCAGTTGTCAATAAACTCTGTGTACATAGCAAGAGTGTGGTTAGGTGTACCATGTAGTGTTTTCATCATCCTATACCACCTCGACCAGAATGATGACCTTGATATCATACTTCTAGGTCATCCAAATCGGTGAGGTGTCCCTTATTATGCTTAATTATCTCTAATTATTTTTGAGTTTTCACTTTTATTTCATTCAATGGTTCTTTTAAAGTTACTATAAATTTTTTTGTGTAGTTCCGTTTACATTATTTGATTATCTAATGTTTCCCACGTATATTCAATGGAGTTTAGATTTATGCTTTATTTAAATAATTTTAAAATTTTCTTCCAATATTTTATTATTATAAGTGTGCCTTCAGTAATTGTTAGATTTACAACTTATTATATCCTTACATAATAGAGTTAGAACAATTAGTAGTAACAAAAGTTAGAACAATTTGTTTATTACATGACGTGAAAAAAATGTGAACTTTCAATTGGTCGTAATTACAAAGAAAATACTAAAAGTTGTTTTTTACAACTTATTTATGTGGGCCTATATTGAAAAAATTAAAAGTACCTTTTGTAGATCAGTTTCAATTACAAATAATGTGAAAATTTCGTCAACCCTTTTGCTTTCAGCACATTACAATCCACTTATCGTCATAGAAACGTTTGAAAAAATTTTTGACAATTTGTCAGAAAATTTTTTATAAAACAGAAATTTCGTTACACCAATCTACTAAGTAAATTACCAACACTTTCATAAATTAACTGCTATTGCATTTAATACAGTGATTACGCCTCGATACTTTCTAATACACTACTCCATTAATTATGCGTAATGTAAAAAAAAAATATCAGAGGTCAAAAGACCGTAAACAAATAACATTATGAGGAAAGAATATTGTAAGTTCTTGAAATACGACGGTATCAACGTAAACACCGACGCGAGTATAGTTTATGTAAGTAACTCTGTTATACGTGTCGGGTAAACTCTGAGGACGTAAACACGTAACGCAAACACTGCTTACTTACTAGAGAGATATTTGTGTCGTAACATTTGCTACTCGTACCACACATAATTTGCAAATAACTCTAAACTAATTTCACACTGATTTCGAACGTTATACAGTAAACAATTTTGTAATCTGCTCTAGATCCACTAAAATAGCATAGGGGAACATCTATTCGCGAGCAGTGTACTATACAAAGATGGGAAGATAGCCGGACAAAGGAATACGGGCACTATTGATTATTGAGCACATGTATTTTCATTACTGACAACGAAATGTTAATATCAACAATTCGGATCATACAACAAATCAACGGCATGAAGCATAAAGATTAGTTTTCCTCTATTGTTTCCATATATGCCATCCCACTAGTCATCTTCACAACTCCACATAATGTACATGGATCGGTTCTGAGTAAAACAGTTATAAAAAACCAAAATACAGTTATAACTCTTATAAATATTATGAGGATATCGGTTACAGTTACGGTTCCTGAGAACTGAAGTTATATCGGTTCTGCATTTCGGTTTCAGTTTCGATTATAATTCGGTTCTGTTATTCTGATCGACAAAAGAACATAGAACATCGAATTTATAATCATATAAAGACTGCTCTTCGAGGTTATATAAAAATTTATTTATTTAAATAATTGTTTAAATAACAAACATTTATTTATATTTTCATACATTACATTTTACACATAATAAAAATTTACATTACATAAATGTGTATTATAGAAAGTTATTTACTTGAATAATTATTTACATTATCAATAATGTTAAATAACAATTTAAATAATAAATAATGATAATAATCATTCAAATAATAAATGTATAAGTAAATTTTTATAATTGTTTCTTCAAAATGTTGATTTTTACATTATATTACAAAATCATCGAAATTGGTGAAGAGGTAGAGATCAGGGCTTGAGCATCATCGAAATAAATTATTTGAATAATAATTGTTCATCAATAATTGTTAATCATTTGATCAAATAATTCGTACTGTCCAAAATTCTATTTATTTCGTGTCAAGATCGTTAACTGCGTCAGATTTTAATGGCAATTTTTAAACCGAATACAGCTGAACTTTAATCGTTAAACTACAAAGATTAACGTATCTAAATTTAATAATTTATTTACTTACTTCAATAACCTCTTCTTGAGGTGAGTTTATTTATTATTTTATTTGAGCAATGTAAATGAAATAAAGAATTATTCAAATAAAATGTTATTTGAAAATAATTTAATTGATTTAAACAACAAATGAAAATAAATTTTGTGTTATTTGCAAAATTAAAATAATTCATTATTTCAAATGAAATGTGCCCAACCCTGGTAGAGATATCGATAACAGCCAGATCTCGTCGAACAGTTTTGTGTTTTATCAGAAACAACTGAAATTTCATCATGCTATTTTAGGGCTACACTGTCGATTATTTAGTTCCTTGCATATATTGTACATATAGTCTATGTTCTAACACAGAGCATAATAACAAAACCGAACTATAACAGAAACTGGAACCGAAATGCAGAACCGAAAAATAACAGTTAATGTACCGAAAACGTAACCGTAACCGATATAAACCTGACCAATGTCATCATAGCAAAAATAACGCTATTTCGGTTCTTGATAACTGCTTCAAGAACCAAATCCAATATTATAACAGTTATTATAAAGGTTCTTAAATAAAATATTAAATATATTTCTTGGTTAGTATTTTGGCCTTGGGCTAGTGTAAAATTGAGTCAGGAATAAAATACTATAACTAATTAATAAAATGTAACAAAATTAAAATATGAATCGTTTTTTAAGTTCAAATTTTCAGATGATCAATAAACAATCACGTGCTCCTTGATTTTTTTATGTTTATGTTTTAATAGTAATATAAATAATGATTTTCTGAAAAAGTGGTGTCATTGTATGTACATTCACATAGTTGAAATTAATTTGAAAATATTCAAATAGAAATAATGGTTAAAACATAGGTTCTACTTTAGATGTAATTAACAATGTTTAGTAATGAACAGAAGAAATTTTTATTCAGTTTAGTTTAGTTTAGTTTTAGTAGTTCATATTCCATATTTGGAAATCTGAAAGTGCTTCGGACATTCATTAAAAACAAAAACAGTGGAAACATGGACTAGGATCTACTGGAGAAGAGGCTGTGTATTATTCCGTTAATGATCATGTTGTTCTATAACCTCGTCAGTCGGCTTATAACGCATTATTGCAGAAATGGAAACGGATAAGCATTCTTGCCAGCATGTATCATCTTCGTTTCACTGATTGCTCGATCGAGACTCGCAGTAGGCTGTATGAGAACAGATCCTATTGCACCACTTGTGCCTCCATCGATGAATTATTGACAAGAGGGAAGTTTTTAAATTGACCTGCAACCAATCACCTGGAACATCACGGACATTCATTTTTCGTTCATTGCAACACGAACCACTTTCAAAGCACACAACCTGGTCTTTTGTATGCCAATCAGAAACTCTTTCTTTTTCTCCTACTATTCTCGTTTTTTTTTTCATTTTAACAATATCTCTGTTATACGTTCAAGTTTGTAGTTCAAGAGTTCGAAAAATTGGCTACGGTGGATGAGACAAAAATACAGCAGATTGAAGGGCAATCCATATATGTATAAACAAGAGTTTACATTATTCGAATTCAAAACACATGATTGTAAATATATTTTACGAGCACTCTCATTTGTTCAACAGTCTAGTCTTAACAATAAATAATTTCATAGTAACGAAAATATAAAAGGTAATTATTTAGAATAGGAGATTCCTCATTGATTTCAATGACATTCAAATATATTAGTAAGGTCATCATCCTAAACAACATATTTCAAGGTCATTGAAATCGGTGAGGAATCTCCCATTGTAAATAATTACCATGTAAAATTATACATATACAAATATAAAATACAATTTTATGTCATAAGGTACATTGTTTAAGCTTTATACCGGGTGTCCTAGTATTGATGGTACAACCGTGAAGGTGGTGATTCTACATGAGAAAATAATTCGAAAATACGCAATAAATTATTTTGTTTGAGGCTTTGTTTTCGAGCAAATCGAATTTAAAGATCCGTCGGGTTCGCGTGCCTAGTATTTGTAAGAAATAGAATCAGTAGATCATGATCAGGCGTGTCAGACGATTCTTGTCGAATAACGTGCGTATTCGCTGCTTCTTCAAACTCAATTTTCTCGAAAACCAGGCTTCGAATGAAACTATTTTATTCTATATTTTCGACTTATTTTCTCATGTCCTGGATAATTTTCTACTACGATCCGGCATAAAATGGATTCATTTATATGCAAATATAGTAACAATTTCAATCCATCGCATCTTATATTGTGATTTGGTTTCGCTTTACCTAAATAACTTAGATGTTATTATATTTTACATGCCAATATAGCACAAATCTCTATTTTATGTACAATATATGTATAATAAAGATGTTAAAATTTTAGATCTGTTATGCTGTACAAAGGAAGCGTTACCGCACAGGAAGCAATGTGTATTATATCAGCTATCATATAACCAAGCTGAAGGGTGTAGTTCACGGGCTTCTTCTTAGAAGCTGAATAAAGTTGAAACACAAATTGGCTATATTAGAGGTAGAAATGGTGGATCATGCATTCTTAGAATAATAATTCGGGATAGGTGCGTTAAACTATTTTTTATGTATACATACAGGGTGTTTGGTTTATCTGAAAACGGAAATATCTCGCGAAGCACTGAAGTTACGAAAACATATGTTTACAAAAATTATACGGTATGAAGGGAACAATCATATGCTGTAATTTTTTGCAGGACTCGAATGGTGGTGGGGAAAATTACAGAGACAACTTCATTTTTTTAAATGGAACCATATATTTTTTTTTGTCATAACACGATAACATTTTCATGACATATCACATTATGTTATTTACTATTGCAAAACATTAGAAATTATATTACAAATTTGTAACTTCTTAAATTGGCAATGGTAGTATCTGGTTGCCAGCTATTAGCTGCACACTGTAAACAAAGATCGACCTTCTTGTTATTTGTTTGAAGATTGCCTTATTTGTCTCGAGTCTCATTTATTTCAGTTGAGAAAGTGCAATACTACAAACTGTAATAATTTCGTTGAGCTCTGTTTGGTGCTTTCGAAGGTGCTTAATTCCAGAACATGCCCTTAACAGTTCAGGAAAAAGCCGTTCAAGTTTGTAGCCACCACCATTCGAGTCCTGAAAAAAATTAAACCATATGATTGTTCCCTTTATACCGAACAATTTTTGTAAACAAATTTTTTTCGTAACTTCTGAGTGTCACGAAATATTTCCGTTTTCAGATAAACGAAGCCCCCTGTATGTACAGGCTGAGGAACCTAAGACAAGCCACCTAAATAACTTCTACACTTTTTGAGATAGGAAAAGACGTTTCAGACAAAAGTTATTTGGTTTCGACGGGCCCATTACGCGGTGTACATAACTTTTTCTGACGTAGAGATCGTTTGGAGATTTGCAGGTCAATTTAGTTTCTTTTATATGTAGCCGTTCTCGAGACAATTTCAACGGTATAGTCATTCAAGGTCATTTAAGGTCATAAACGTAAAAAAGGATGAAAAATATAAATTGACTGTGAATGCTTACGTAATGGGATGTTTTCAGCTTTATTAATGAAATTAAACCGAGTCAATTCAAAACGTAAACAAAGTGCTTCAATCCGAAATAATCTGCTACAATAGATGCAAAAAGACATGCGGGAAAGCATAAAAAGTGCCTATGCTGCTATTGATCACCGCACACTTTACTGCGTAACGCAATCAATGAGCGAACGCTTCAGACGCTGTTTCTGTGTGGCTGGTCATCATTTTAAGCATCTGTTGTAGCAGATTATGTTGGATCAAAGCACTTTGTTTACATGTTGAATTGAGTCGATTTGATTTGATTAAAAAAGCTGAAATATATCCCATTACGTAAACATTCACAAAAAATTTATATTTTTCATCCTTTTTTACGTTTATGACCTTGAATGACCTTGACTGGCTATATCGTTGAAATTGTGTCGAGTAGAGCTACAATCGTAGGAATTCAAAAAAATGTGGTTCCATTTTAAAGAAAAACTAAGTTAACCTTCAAATCTCCTAAGCATCGCAACCTGAAGAAAAGTTATGTACACCACGTAATGGGCCCCTCGAAACTAAATAGCTATAACTTTAACCGAAAGGTTTCTTCCTATCTCAAAAAATATAGAAGTTATTTAGGTGGCTTGTCTTACAGTCGAAAATTATGCACAAACGCAAGAATAAAATTTGTCCCCTGTTACATATGTTACGAGCCAGGGCTGCGAGCAGCGCGACTGGCCGGCGAAGGGTTATTACTCCAGAAATATGGTTTCAATTTGTTAGGTACGCGGATGAACCTAAAGCGAAATCAGGGAGCTACTAGGATTATAGACGTCGAGGACGAACCTGGTGCGAAGTCGGGTAGCCTCTACGAATGGAGTCAAACGCGGATGAACCCGGTGCGAAATCGAGGAGCTACTAGGAAGGTGAAACTTGGTGAACGAACCCAATGCGAAACTGGGGAGTCACTGGGAAAAATACGCAGACGAACCCGGTGCTAAACCGGGGAGCTGTTAGGAGGTTATACAGGGTGGCCCACATAATCCTTAACAGCTTAATATCTCGAAAACTATGCCATCGATTTTAAAGTTCTTGATCTTAAATTGCATAGATCTGAAGGGCCTTCCTAATTACATAAACGTGAAGTGGCCCCCCCCCACCTTTCCCTTTAAAGGGGGCCGGGGTACCTTTATAATTTTAAATCGAACCCCCTATAAAACGTTACATATTTTGATTCTACAGGAAAAAACAAGTAAATTTTGTCTGAAACATTTTTTTGTAGGATACTTCCATGATGAGATATAACAGTTTGAAGTTTCGAGTTGTAGGTACTTACTTGAAGCGCTCGGAAATAGCGTTATGGAATTATACGCGCTTGAGTCAAGCAGTTGATATTATGTTTATTTACATGCCCTGAATTCATAAAAGTGGCCTCATCGGAAAAAAGTATTTTGCACAAAAAGTCATTTTCCACAACACCCTGCAGCCACTCAAAACGTTACGCGGTGATCGTAATCTGCTATCAAAAGCTCTTGTGATAAAATCATGTGATATGGATGATACTTTTGCCGTTACAAAATTCGTTGAATTGATGAACGACTGATATGTAAGGTTTGTGCAAGTGTCCGTTGACTAATATGAGGATTTAATGTAATTGCAGCAAGAATATTGACACTATTGTTTTCATTAGTGACAGGTTTAGGTTTATTGCGAGTTTTTTTTTACACAATTCATCGTGCTCACGAAGCCGCTTTTCTAAATTATAAAATGTTACATGACATTTTTTGATCCCATAACTTTCAAAATACATCACTGCTGCACGCCGATAATATTTTTGGCATTCACCTAACGTTAATTACATATTCACTTCTGTATCAAAAATAGCCATAATCACAATGTTACTGCTTGAATAACAGCTCTAAACTGAGAACGTTTTCATGGATAATTGAGCCAAACTCAAGAATTGTAAATATTATTCTTTGTGTTTCTTCACGAGTCAGCAAAGGACTCGAGCGCGTATACATAATTCTATAACGCTATTTCCGACCGCTTCAAGTAAGTACCTACAACTCGAAACTTCAAACTGTTATATCTCATCATGGAAGTATCTTACAAAAAAATGTTTCAGACAAAATTTACTTGTTTTTTCCCGTAGAATCGAAATATGTAACGTTTTATAGGGGGTTCCATTTAAAATTATAAAGCAATTTAAAATCAAGAACTTTAAAATCGATGGCATAGTTTTAGAGATATTGAGCTGTTAAGGGTTATGTGGGCCACCCTGTATAACAGCGCGGACGAACCCAATGCGAAATTCGGTGGCCGCTAGGTTGTAGAAATCTCTGTTTGGACTATGGTATGTCGCGAACGAACCTGATGCGAAATCAGGGAGTAGCTAGGATAGTTATTAGGTCTCATAACTAACATAATTTAAATTGATAGAATCCAAGCGGTAAGATTGTATCGTGTGGGAACGTTCAATTACTAGATTAAGATACTGGACGATAATTAAGGGTTTTAAAGATTGCACGATTCACCAAACAACACAGATATATTCTGATTTAAATGTGTATTACAAGTGTCGATGTCGCGATTGAATTGAATATGAATATACAATGAAAGTATTGTTACTTACAGATGCTCGGTGTTGACGCACTGGCAATGCGGGGTTTAAGAGTAATTATTATATACTAAATAGAAATATTACCGAAATAGTGGAATCAATAAGGGTAACTTAATTCGAAGGAGAACTTCAGCCCGATCTCACTGGAATTGACTCTTAAGAATGTAACACGACGTGACTCTACAGGTGACCGCACAATTACTAACCAAAGAGAGTCAAAATGCAAGGGTTTATATACCCTCCAAATGAATAGGGTGCTCTGTTCATAATCTGATGTCACGTAGGGTCACATTCTAGTTTTTCTCAGGCCTCAGTTAGATCTTTGTTAAAAAGGGTTAACGAGAGGATATTCAGGATATTTCTTATCAGAAACTATCTTGATAGATTCCAGAAGGGTATGTTCTCAATATTTCCATATTGAGAAATCGTATGGTATCCCTTCTATAAACGAAGGGGTCTGTTGGGATGTTTTTCGTTCTCAGGAAAAGAGATTAGAAAAATTGTAATCGAAATAAACGCGGAGAGAGCTTCTCCATACGTAACACGTACGAGAATTTTTTTCTTGCTCATTTTGATTAGAATTTTCTAATCTTTTTTCCTAAGAACGAAAAAAGATGACTATGCTCCAGCAGGATGCAGCCAGCACAGAGCATGATTCAGTACATAGGCCAATTTCTTCAGATTTGCTAATATCAAATATTTGCTAATAATAAGGTACAACCGTACGAATTGTAATCCTCCTGGGACACTGGAAAGAGTACAGGATGTCAAGATAGTATATGTAAAAATCGTTACAGTTTGATTCTACACCGCTTCAGTCTTAGGATCAGTGGAGATCTGTTTAAAAAATAGCGTTCGAAATTGTCTTCGATCAGTTTTTTCAAGGTCAAATTTTTTATTGTTGCATCGTAATCTACACATCGTGGGGATAAAAAATCTCCAAGAAACCATGGGTCTCAAGTCAACTGTTCTCTTAAAAAACGACTTTGAAGTTTCGTAAACTATTTTATTCTATATGTCTACAGGGTGTCCCAAAATGGTATAAACGTGGAGGGGATGATTCTACATGACAAAAATAAGTCGAAAATATAGAATAAATTATTTTAATTTGACGCATCGTTTTCGAAAAAATTGACTTTAAATGTCCAACAGGTTCGCGTGCCTAGCGTTTCTAAGAAGTAGAATTAGTAGTTCATGAACAGACGCCCTGTAGACATATGGAATAAAATAGTTTACAAAACTTCAAAGTTTTTTTTTAAAAGAACGATTCATTTTTGCCCATGGTTTCTTTGAAACGTTTGTTCCTCTCGGTGTGTAGAACACGATTCAATCATAACAAATTTTACCTTGAAAAATGCCAATCCAGGGTAATTTTGCACCAAACTTTTTAAACAGATCTTCGCCGATCCTAAGGTGTAGAATCACGATGTTATAGTTTTTACACATAATTTAGTTTTTAATATTGATAAATTCGACAACTGCTCAGCGTTTCCTGCAAGGCCTCTGCATCACCGAACAGGCAGTATGTAGTACTTAGGTAACTACATAATTGTTCTATATACTCAGATTCTTACCGCGACAATACAATCGCAACAGGTACAGGGTGATAGGTACAGGACAATAGGTACAGGGTTGTCCATGCAATTGTTTCAGGTTATAGCAGTTACACATATTCTCGTATGTCAAAGAAGGAAGATGAATGGTTCGGAGAGTACTGCATTTGTAGGACCATTTTGTTTTTAAAAAGTGCAATGGTAATGATGCACGTGCAATCGACGAATTGCATTTTTTTGTAAATGGAAATGTATATCTTTTTACATTTTAAATTTTAAATAGTGTAATACTAAATAGTATTTTAAATATTTATTTTGCCAAATATTGTCTATCTCTGCCTATAGCCTATGGTTATCTTACTATAGGTGTAAAATGTTTCAATACCTTTATAAGTGGCTTGATACAAATAAAATACATTTGTTCAATTTGTAGGTATAATCTTTACTGTTCTAGTCGTAGTAGTTCAAAACGGAACATGTGTCTAAAATCATATTTCTAAAAACTTGTTATATTTGACTCCCTATCAATTTAGAAATATTAGTTCCATATCGAGACAATTAGTCTGTTTTAGTACGACATACTATTACTTAAACATATAACACTTTTTAAAAGTTTTAATTGACTTGTGTTTACACCCGACATGCTTACATAGGGTTTTCAGCAACAGGTGGAGGAAGTTTGAAACAGTTATTTTACATGACAAAGTGAAAGGAAAGTGGAAGTAATACAATTGCCTCTGAGGCTTCGTTAATTAAAAATAACACGCAAATTAAAAGTGAGGTAAAAGTTACTTAAAAACTACACGAAATCCTCAGCTCATCATTTATGGAACGAAATAGCAATGTCTGCAGTCACTATTAAAAATCAGTAAAGGTCAAAAACTGCTTTTGTAGTACGGTTTAGAGCAGATCTGCTCAACATGCCTATTAGCGGGCGAGGGCGTCTGCCGATGCCCGTGGGCACAGCTGCAGGTAAAACTACGGGCAAGTGACTTACAAGGGACTTACTTATCAAACCTATAAATTCAAAAAATTATAAAACTCTGCACACAAGTAGAGGAAGTTATGCCTAATACAACTATTTTTTTCGTGATATCAAAAAAAAGTGGAAACCAAAGTTGCTTGGTATTATTGCGTCTCCCAAACTGAGTAAAAAACTAAATAAATAAATAAATAATTATCCAATTGAAAGTCAGTACTTAAAAAATTTACATTTATTTTCAGTTTGTGTACATTAAAATTAACAATATCAAATTTATTTATAACATTCCAACAATATTTATTAATAAAATGAACATATAAACATTCGCATCTTTTTTTGTATGCAGGGTGTCTCATGCTATGGCGGCAGGCTATATCTTTAAAACGCTTAAGGATATAAAAAATGTCATAAGGCGAAGTTAAATAGTATAGAATGGAGCATGTCCTGATATTAGTTTTATGCATTTTTATGCACTAGTGCAGCTGAAAAATACAACTACACCTGTCTTTTACATCGTACCTCATACTTTTAAATGCACTAATCGATGCATTTTTTTCTTCTCTACAAGAAAGTACTAAGAGATCTATGTCTTAAAATTACCAATTTAGAAGTTATTGCAATTTAAAGGTACTTCAGGCCATATATTTTCTTAAAGTATTGTAATTTTGATATTATTAAAAAATACTTATAATAAATGTTCAAATGAACCTTCATCACACTCCCAATACATTTTTCAACTTCTTTTACATTACATAAACACGAATCAAGTCTTTTCCAGGAATTCTCGATGTTTGTTCCAAAATTTTTTGCTTCATTAACTTCTAAACTAGTAGTTTTAAGGCACAAGTCCCTTAATACTTTATTGTAGAGAAGAAAGAATGCATCGATTACAAGAAGATAACTTTCATGTACACAAACTGAAAATAAACGTTTACTTAAACACTGCTGTCGAAATACTTCGAATTTGATAATTATAGTTTGTACACATTATAGAAAAAATTGTATTACAGAAATCGTTAACAGGTATGGAAAGAGGGTGCCCAAAGATATTTTAGCATGTATAGTTTTACAATTTTTTTAGTGTTAGGGGCGAGGGAAAGCGTTTCTAAAAAAAAACATTTTCAACCATTTTTTTACACAGTTTGGTAGACACAATGATGAAATTTTTTCAAGGGTTGATTTCACCCCTTTATTGTGAAAAGTAGCACTAAAAATGGGGTTATATTAGGCATAACTTACTCTACTTGTATGCAAAGTTACATAATTTTTTGAATTTACGGGTTTGATAACTTCCCTTGTTAGCGGAGTGAGGATAGGCCGCAACACAGCAGTAACTGCCTATGTAGTTGTGACAATGCGTGTGACAAATACATGCAGTCTTGCCCGCGGGGTTGTAGCTTCGTGCCCGCCGTTCTGTGTATGCCCAGGGCAAGAAAATCGCTGCCCATACGGACAGACGCTGACCAGTTCTGGTTTAGAGTGTTAGAAAGTTTGTTCTTTTCCAAATAATCATAGAAAATGTACTGGAAGGTTCCTTGTCTTGGGTGACGTAGGTACATATATTACTTTGAAAGAATGCATATTAGAGTGTAACATGACACTTTGTAGCCAAACTTCAAATTCTCTTGGGCCAACTTGAACGGCGTATAAACTACTCGATAGGACATCGAAAAAAAAATATGTTATGTACAATGTTAACCCTGTATCTTGACCAGAAGGGTAGCTATTAAAAAGGTTAAGCAACTTTTAAGTCCCTTTTCAACCTATTTAAGTCGGGGAGCTAAGCGGTGCGCCAAACGGACTTTTGACAACAGCGCTACTTTTGCAAGTAACGTGCACGATATAGATTTCACAGATTGTTGACTTTGCTGTGTAATTATTTTTGTGAATTGATAAATGTTTAACGGTGTTAATGTATATGCACAATACATGAAATGTAAAAACTTTAATTTTGCATTATTTTCTCGCGGGGAAAACGTCCAAAACAGCGCTTTTTCATTTTACCACACCGCCCCTCACCAAAAAATCGGAAAAACTTCATGAACAATACTTATATCTATACGCTGATACAGTGTGGTGGTAAAAATATTGTAGTAGACATATAAATGATATTGCTCTTAAAGTTCAACGTGAAATCTGCGTGTTTACAACAGCAATATTCAACTTAAAAATCCTAATTAATTGCAATATATACATCTTGATATTTAACACATTTACATATGATAACATATTAACATATTTACATATGATTAAATAAGGAATATAGGCGAAAAAATAATTTTTTCCATTTTAACCCATAACTAGACTTTCGGGTGAGATATAGGGTAAAATTTTTACATAACATGTTTTCTCGATGCCCTATCGAATGGTTCATACGCCGTTCAATTTGGTCCAAGGGTACTTTTGACAATCTTATCCAGCTATGCCCTTTTCTTTCCTTTCGGAGAATTCTTTGCAGCTTTCAAATACAAATGAAAAAATCAAGTACCCATCTCGGGCAAATTCCGTAATTAAAGATAGCATTCGTCTAGAAAATTGTGAAGCTAAAAGGAAAATCAATTGTCTGAAACACTCACTAATGAATATCAAAAACAAATCCATCAAATATCAAAAACAAATGCAAGAATATAACAATTTGTTCATCTATTACATAGAGGATTTGACTTGCCACAATAATTTTCTTTTTAATTATGAACAAATTTTTGTAAGTTGAAGGAGATAAAGAAACTATTTGTAAACTTTATTTTGAAGATCAGGAATCGGAAAATTTAAAACAATATAACCGTATTCTTTGAAGTTTTACCTATGAAAGAGCTTGATTTTAAGATACAAAAAATCTTCCAAAGTAATTGTACCTTGAGCTATTAAAAATGCTGTGTACCCCACTTCAAGTGCTAGTACGATGATTACTCGCAACAACTTATATTCCATATTTCGTCCAATGTGACACAAAAACAGTGTCAACAAGTAGGTACTTATATGTAGTAGGTACTCGGCGTCGTCTTCCCATGTACGTCTACAGAATGATTTAACTGATCAATTTTGGTCAATATCACCTTTTTTAATCAAAAGTTCAAAAGAATATTTCAAATCACGTTTTTTTTTTTATACAATAAAGTACAAGAAATAAATTTTTAAACTATGGATTGTTGCAGTGAAATGGAAATTCATTTATAATTTTTAATGTTACTAAACTATTTGCCCAATTGAAAGGAAAATTATTACGATAGGAAAACTATTGTAAAACTAAAAAATAGTATCTAGAACCCAGGGACGGAGTAAGTCACACTTTTCATACTTTAGAGGAAGCCAGGAAAACAAACTTTAGAGGTACGTAATTTTTGAACTCATTGTCAGATGAAAAACATACCATTTTATTGTTCAAAATTTACATTAAGTTTACGGAGCACTAAAAGTGAGTATTTTACATTCCTTTATAAAAATAAGAAGAATGTGTCTATCCAAGTTTTTATCCATTTTTTAAATAATATATACCTAAAGAAATAAATTTGTTGAATAATACCACGTAGATGGATCTTCACAATCTCAATAATCGTAAATTAAAAATATTAGAACCCGTCATTTTGACGGGTCCCGTAAACCTAGTGTTAACCATGTGCTGAGCATTGTTGTTTTTCGAAATATGAAATAAATTAGATTAAGTTTCACGTGATTTTTTTATTATATTACGTGGAGAATATTATTTTTTCCACTGATAGTAGGAAAAATTTCATATGGGACACAATTATAATTTCTGACACTAATCGAAAAGGAGGGATTGAATTCAATTGCATGGGAACCACGTCAATATTTTGGTAGAAGTAGTATTAAAACAATTGTTTCGTTTCTGTTATTTTAGTAAAATAATCATGTTTTTTGCAATAAGTTACGGTAAATCTACGAATTTTTTTGTGTACACATATTTATGTTAGAGCAACTGATACAAATATATCTTTAATTTTGGGTATGAAATACCATTTGCCACATAACACTGGCGTGGGATCGGTGAGTTACGCGTCAATCCCTTACTAACAAAGTTTTATCGTTATGGTAATCTATCGCTCCGAAGTGTTCGAGCAAAATCTGTGCAGATAAACAAAACATCAGCGTTCTAAGCACGACTTTGATCCGGCAGCCCGAGCTATTGACTCTGTTCGACTAATCCGATACTGTTTCTTAAAACTGTCATCACTTGCATTTATTTACTGATCCGACTCATTGACCGTGCCACAGACTTCGGATCATCTACTCTTCCTTTCTACCGAATTCAGTTTATAGTAGTTTAACACTAACAGTTTCACATTCTTTATTGTAAAATTATTGAAATTACAATGATGCTTGTATTAGAAATTATTAGGTAAGTTTCTTTATTCGAGCACATATCGTTATAAAAAATGAGGAGAAATCTAAATAAATCTAGTTTTGTAATTTTTATAAAACAACGTAGGTAGGCCAGTCACATTTTGTGCACAGTACCGTTTCTGTTAATGAATATTTGTTTACGTGCGTAGGAATTTTTCGAAAATCACTCACAGTATTCGCTTACTGAAATTCGCTTTCTATACGTGAATATTCTTGTGCATGTAATACTACATTACGATCTGTTCATAATCAATTAGTACAATTTCAGCAACGAATCTGGTAAATAAATAATATTTATATTATTTACTATATTCATTTATTATTAAGCAAACTGAAGAAAAGAATAATATGACAGAAATAAGATTAAAAATCGATGAAAAAGCCAGTTTTTTGTTTAAAAGCAATATTATAGGAATAATGTTACACAAAATATTCTCTCTGTAATGAAAATACTACCCGCAACTCCTGATTTGATTGTAAAACTGAAAGATCTTATTTTATATTACTTTAAACATATGACCCGTTCAAATAGATTAACTGCGCTTTCTGAAATATCTTAGATTTAAGTGTCAACGCACTTGGTTCAGTCATAACTTTGTTTCATTTATAAAAAATTTCCCAAATAATACAGATTAACACCATTAAACAACAAAATTTTGTTGGTCCCCGAATAATAAATGATTTATTTCAGAAGCCATTTTAATTAACTCCGTACTTTAATGTAAATCGTTGCAATAATGAAATATAAAAACTGTCCTAACTTTATTAAAATTGGTTCAAAGTACAGAAATAAGGTAGAGCTGTAAACTGAGAAAAGAGGAAAGATATGATGGATCTGTTAAAATTCATTCCTCCTATTAAACACAATTACTACAAAAACTTAAGAACAAATCGATATGACGGATACTCAAATACAGCTGACGAAGAAGACATCATTTATATTGCTGATAAATCAATAACAAGTAATAATATATTGTAAGAGAACAGTTATTTTTCATTTTTGCCAAAAATCATTAAAAAATGTAAAATAATTAACTTTTTCTGCAATAAAAAATATAATTTGAAGATTGATTTTAATGTTATTACTTTTTTTTTACTTGTCAAGTCGATTAACTCTTTTAGGCACCAAAAAGTTATGATATTAATAACTATTACACCATCTTATTCTATCTTATTCATTCTACATGTCTTTAAATGAGAGCTACGTCTGTACTTATGCATTATACAATGTTTATTTCAATTTTTATTTTAAAGGGAATTTTATTTAATTATATTTCTCCACATTCTGTTTTATGGAGTTAATCGATTTGATAAATGAGTGGCTTATATAAAAAATCAGTACATATACTACTTTTAGTGAGAATGAAACTATTCATTCAGTTTTTATTTCCTTTGGGAGAACTGAGGTTTGGAGAAAAATAAATACAAAAATGATATGTAAAAAATTTCGTCAAATATTTAAATGCGAACGCTGTTCATGGTTGGAACGTGCATAAGCTCAGCCGGAGTTGGGTAAGTAATTGATGTAATTATGAATCTACATATACGTATTTTTACCTTAACAGATTGAATGCGAGGTCCATATATACATGTATGTGTCACATATATCGAGTGTTTTTACGTGACGAAGTCAATTCATATGTCGAGACTTCATTAAATTACTTTTGAAGAAATTAGCAATTTAAGTACTACAGGTAGTGAATTTACGTCCGTTTTAGGGCAATACTAATTGTAAGCAGAAGAACCATTGGAAATAGAGCAAACATATGGAAAAAATTTATATCGTTTGGATTAGGTATCATTCATTTGGGCTTAACTTCACCTTGGCAACCCAGAAATTTAAAATTTTTTTTATACAATCCTGTCGATTTTGATGAGAAAATGCTAAAAACCCAAGTTTTAATGTTAGGAATTCACTGGTTCAAAAGTTATACTTGTGTAAATTTGAGTGATTTTATGTGTTTCTAACAGGTAACGACGCCACCATATCAGTTAGGGTTAGGTTCGTGTGGAGATGGGTGGAGAGGGCCCTCTATCAAACCGGTGACTCCGTTTGCAAATCTACGTTATCGACATCACCGCATGTTTGAAATCCCACCTAGCGGCTCTGCTCATTAGACGACGCGCGACGCTGAGTACATACCAACATGGTGGCGGCCTAACCTATCAAAACACTTAAACTCGTCAACTTTAAACATACATAACTTTTGAACCAATGAATTCCTAATATTAAAACTTGGATTTCTGGCATTTTCTCGTCAAAATTTAACAGATTGTATAAAAAGAAGTTAAAAAATGTTAAAAATGTTTGAGTTTCTAAGGTAAAGTTTACCTTCATTTGTTCTGAATTTTTTGTTTCAACAAATAAGGGCCTACCATACAGCCGGTCAGCTGTTTAATTGGAACAAGTTTCACTACTATATACAGGGTGATCTATATACCATATAAATATTGAATGTTTTTTTTTAACACACTATGCTAAGTAAAAAAGCCTTAATAATATACGTCGAAAGGTCAACCGTTTCTGAGATATAAACATTTTTGTTTGTTAACATCAGGATTCATTTACTACTGGCCTTTTGATATTTACTGAAGATTTTCCGCGTGTCCTCCTTCCTTCGATACACAACTGTCTGATTCCGGATGAAATCTACTGTCGACACTTGAATGAGGACATTCAGAACGCGGTTTATAAACACTGAAGTAAGCATCGCATGCGAAGGAAGTAAGGAAGTTGATCATAATGCTAGCAAACAAATATGTTCATATCCCAGAAATGGTTGACCTTTTGACCTATGTTTACTAAGGCCTTTTTTACTCAGCGTGTGTTCTATACACCATATAAACATTGAACGGTTTTTTTTAACACCCTGTGTGTAGGAAGGTCTATTTGCGTATACACCCCTTCCTCTTATTAACAATATCTCTACTACTTTGCACTATGTTCAATTGTGAATTCGTATAAAAAATCACCCATATTTATCTGATTGTCAGTATAATCATTAAGGTAATATGAAAAAATTGTATAATGTTCAAGTTATAAAGGACTAAAAAAGTGAAACTTCATATTAAACTATCTAATAATCTTTTGGGTAGCCAGATGACAAGTCGCAATTTATAACATAGTGTTATTGCTTTAGAACAGTAAAATTTCTGGATGTGGTTCTAATTCAATAACTAGGAGCTATGCGGTTGATATTACGTGTTTTTCGAAGTATTGCACGCGCTTCGTGAAAAAATGGATAAAAACTCGACCAAATAGAGAATATCAATAGCGGCTTTAGTCGGATTCTCAAATGTTGTGTGGAAAACGAGGGCAGACTGTAAATATACAATGATGCTATCGAAAAAATGCAATAGAAACATTTTTCGACAATCACAGCTGAGTAAAATATACGATTTAAAACAGTTAACAATTTATTTTGGTTTAAGTTAAAAGTATAATTCTTTAAAAATAAATCATATCATTTGAGCATGTAATAATATAACTCAAGAAACACTCCAAAGTGAATCACTTGTACTCATCAATCGAATACGCAAAATTAATTGTAACGGACAACATTTTAAGCATTACTTGTATTAAAAATTATTTACAGAGAGTATTTCAGTAACTATTAGTTTTTCATCCCACATACTCTTATAGCTTTTTATCCTGGATTAAATTCTCCCTTTAACCACAAGATTAAAAGTGACCCCTACAATAAAGAAAGTTAAGGTGACCTTTATATTTTTATGAGAAGCAACGCAGAAAATGGTAATTACTACATTATATGTAGGTATACTACTCTTGAAATCATACAACATTTGTTTCAACCATTTTTTCATATACCAGATAGTTTACATGTAATGTAGATGGCAGACTTAGCTGAATCATACTCCTGTATGTGTGTGTATTAATAATTTAAATTCGATATTTTAATGTTTCGATTTGTACAACACAATGTTTGTTTTAAAATGAATAAATTTCTGACCTGTCCCCAGCTCTTCACTTCTTTTGCGCGTTGATTGTTGACTAATAAAAAGTACCATAGTTGTCCGAGTGGATTGCAGCAACCTTTTTACAAGATCCCGACATACAAAATGATCCTTTATACCAAAGTATCTCATATAGACTGTGTAAGCTGGACCATTGCCGAGGTAAGCACGTCCCTTCTCGCCCCTTCTACCACCGTTTTACCCAATGAAATTCAAAATCTCTAGTACCATTTGGATTACAGCTGGTTGAGATAAGGCTACATTATTACACCTGGCAATGGCTTCTAGCCGGTAGGCAGATGGCAAAGACCAAAAGATGCGCTTGTTCACTGGTGTAATTACTAAATGTCTATCCAATCCTTACAGCTAATTCTTTTACTTATGACTCTCTGTGTCATATCCTTATAGTCAAATACTCAGTGGTTCGCGGACGTATTCAAGCATTTACACTTGCAACTTTAGACTACATTGAAAGCTCTAAACCAGAGTGTTTCTTTTTTTTTAATTATTTTGTTATCTTGTTTCAAATCAATTATGCTTCGACTGAAAAATAATTGTTTATAATTCCTAAATTTTTACAATGTACTACAAGGTGTCCCAAAATTGTATAAACATAGAGAGGATGATCATACACGAGAAAATAAGTCGAAAATATACTATAAATATTTTTCATTTGAAGCGTCATTTTCGAGAAAATTGACTTTAAAAATTCGCCAAGTTGGCAAGCCTAGCGTTCTTAACCCTCAGTCAGGCGCAATATGAGTAAGAACAGGATCGGGCACATTGGCTGTGCCTGTTAGATCAGTTGCGCCTGACGGAGGGTTAAGAAACAGACATAGTAGGTCATGAACAGAGGCGTCAGACGATTCCTATACAGTAGTACGCGTGTTCGCCGAATTTTCAAACTGAAATTTCTCGGAAAGGAGGAGACAAATGAAAAAAATTTGTTCTATATTTTCTCATATAGAATCACCCCCTCCACGTTCATACCATCTTGGAACACCCTGTAGACATATGGAAGAAAATAGTTTACAAAACTTTAAAGTCGCTTTCTAAGAGGACAGTCCATTTTTTACCCATAGTTCCTTTAAAACTTTTGTTTTTCGCGATGAGCATTATAGGATGCAATAAAAAATTGTTGACCTTGAAAGAGTCGGTCAATTCTGCGCCAAATTTTTTAACAGATCTTCGCCGATCGTAAGGTGTAGAATCACGCTGTACCGGTTTGTATACATAAGTTCTTGACACTCTCTACAAGAACGGAGAAGTCTTAATATTATACCAGCAAAAACTCTTAAATGCCATCGGAGAGCACTATTCCTTTCGTGTAAAATAAAACACTGATGAATTTGATTCTCGAGAGTAACTCGCGACAGTTTTATTCTCAAATGGACACGCACCCTAATGTATACGGATAGGTGACGGGTCAGGTAGTAGCGGGAAAGGTGTTGACTAATTGTTCATCTGCTAGCGGGCGTAGGAGTTAGCCGCCACACTGATTAATAAACAACTTCATGAAAAATAGAAAAAATATTAAGGATTAGGGTATATAAGGGTCAGGGCGCAAAATGGGGCAGGAAGCTAAGAGAGAATAGAGAAAGGGTAGAGAAAAAGGAAGGAGAGGAGTAGGAGAACAAAACGGAGTGGAAATAGCGAAGTACAAGAGAGGGTCTGGAGAGACAGGGATAAAAAGATAGGAAGGAATAGAGATAGGCAGATAATATATATATTGTTGTAAACATTATGTAAATAGTGGAAGATAAGGAAAACGAAAATATGCAGAATGAAGGAAAGAAGCAGGAAGTGAGAAAATGTAACGCCGAAAGGCATATATTTGAGAATAAAGATTATATAATAAACAACTTCATTATTTTGTTTCGAATCAGTAGAAAGATGTGGAATCATAGCAACCATCGATCCATGTTTCTCAAAACGTGCTCTATTAAAAAATATATAACTCGTGTAATTTTTATTACTTCTACTTTTAAAAAATCACACCTGTACTTCAAATACTATTGAATATGTGCACTAAATTCTAATGCAAAAGGTTCAATAGTTTTTCTGAAAGAAGTTCCTAGAAAATCGTATAAAAATAGTCTCGAAAACTAGAATACCTCCTTACGTTGTGGGTAGTTACTTGTAAAGTAAGATAACTGGCCAGCCTACCCGAGGTGGGTCGAAGTTGACCTCAAGAAGTAGCCTGGAGAGGCAAGTACTTGGCCCGAGGCACGGTTAGCGAAGCTTTGACTGTTCTGTGCGCATCTGGCGGCTTATGATATGTTATAATCATCATGGAGCTCAGAGCCAAACAAGTCTGAGAATCCTACAAGCGTGTTTACGAAAAACATACCGTAATGAAATAACTTCTAGCGGCCTGACTCCGATACTAATTAAAAGATAGCTGAAACTATTGCGTATACGAATTTTTTCAAAAATAGCAGATTTCAGTCGCCAAAGCGTGAGTTTTAGGAGTAGTGCAGGAGTTTAAAACATTCGCACTGCTAAGTTGTGTGCAAACACTTAAAAATATTGTGACACCGTACATACAAATATTTTTTCATTTGTTCGGTATTTATTCCAATTTCTTCCGAGATATTTTTATAGCTTCCGAACCTCCAATAATTTTTCTTATAAACGAGGATTTCAAATTATTACAAAATTTTGTATTTTTTATTTTGTATAACAGTTATACAGATTTATCTATAACATAACTTTTGTGTAATACAAATTTTTATCATTTTGAAGGAAAAACCATGGAATTTCGTTGCGACGCGACGATTACGTGAAGAATTCTAGTTTACCTTGTATTAGAAATTAGGTTTGGCTAGTTTTAACAGTAGTAATTTTCCTACGACGATATTTCATGCTAGACACCAATTTAAGCGCTGTATTTATGTCAATGGTATACTGTATTTATATCATTTTTTTTTTCTTGCGCTTCTTTACTATGCATTGTATAATTATTTCGATTTTTTACCTATTTTAGATCGTGCACGCTCGATAAAATTAATGTCTGAGTTTTCCGATGAAGCGCTTAGTGTGTGAGTCGTATTGTATGTATGTGTGTATAGTGTGTTCTCTTACGAATTGAACGCGCTTCGTTTTCGGGTCTACTTCACACGTAATTAGGTCCAACCGAATTTAAAAATATGAAATTTGCATTCATTGGAGAATATTACCATATTTCAGATGGCATTTTTTTGCAAAATTGAATTCCACGTTTTTAATCCTCTCCTTAATGTATTATTTCTTCCAGCTTAAACATGAAAATCGTTTTCTTACAAGTGTTTTCATCAGATTCTATGTGCATAATCTATTGTCAACTGTATCTACAAGGTTTTGATATCGATATACTTGAATTAATTTAATTTCCAGTTTGATGTTTTTTAATTATCTTCTGTTTCGAATCGTTTTCATCGATTTAATTGATAACATTTCCTGTATTTTTGTCGATGTCTTTTCCTAACGTAGTAACTTACTAGTTTATTTCTATACTCTTTTTTCTTAACTTTATTTCTATTGCTTTGCTTTTTTGCGAAGTTTTGATCATAGTCTCGCTACTAAAACAGAAATGTTATTTGAAAATTGATGAGATTTTAAAAAGTTTCTATCATTACAAAAAAATTTGCTCATAATTAACTGCATTATAAAATGCAGTATATGCATGTATATAAATACATCGACAAATTGGTACAATATTATGGTATTATGTAGCATAATTTGGAATTGTTTTTTTTTACTTCTACTAAATAAATAATTTTGTCGTTTTATTTGTTTCATATAGCCTGTCGTTTATATTCGCGCAATTTCATCTCAAAAAGAAACATTTGTTACGTACCTATGTGTTTTATATCATATTAAAGTTCTAGCCTTTCTCTTCTAAACTCATCTTAAATTATTCAATTTTATTAAAAGTTTCGTTTATTTCTAGTCAACAACTATAGAGTATCAAATTGAAAAGAATGAACATGCTCAACACAATGTAATTGAGAAGATGAAGCAGCGTTAAAAAATTTTTTGTGTTTATATCTACTCTCTTGTCTCATTGGACGGACTATAGTTTAAAGGAGCTAGAAAAATCATTATTATTTGTATTATGTTTATTTTTCAACAAACTTTCAATATTATTTCTAACGAAGACAAAATTAAGATATCGCCTTACTCTTCGTGTAACTCTAATCTTTCTCATAAAATTATCATTTGATAGTGCACCCAAAACAGCTATAATATAATAATAATGGGCCTAGAACTAAAGGAAGCGGTGTATTTTGTTTCGAATCTCAACACAAAATATTGTTTTCTGAAAGCATAAAAAATTTTATACGTTCTTGAATCAAGTAAGTTGAAAAGTAAAAGATTTTTGTTGGTAAATTATGTTATTGCAAATTCTCTGCCTTTACTTCCACAAACTTTATAATTTCATTGTGAATAGTTATTGATTCGTGCTTGTATTATATGTATATTCCAGTTAGACTCCAGTGATATACATGTTACAGTAGATACAAAAGCATTATGAATTAATAACTAGAGTTGCTTATTTCACGTTGGATCTTAATCCGTGTCATTTTTAATATACGAGTACTCGTTTACGCATTTCTTTCCACAGATTTTGTATATTTCTTTTACACGTGTAATTACATATACAAATAGATTTGTAAGACAAACATCTAACATCAATCTGAAAACTCCATGGAAAAAAAGAATTGATGCACAGAAAGTATAATAATTTTACTTGTAATTTGAACGTTCCATGTATACAAGTTCACATGGTATTAATTTAATGATACTATTAGTATTCGATGAATTAGTTAAATTAACAATTAATTTTTACTATTTTATACAAACTGAAATTTAATCAAATAAATTTATATTACAACTGTTAAATTAGTATGTGCAACATATGCCGTAACAAGAAATAAATGATTTAATTGGTTGTTGAAAAACATGTAAAGAATACGATATAAAATATTTTAATTAAATACAAATTTTGAAAATAAAATTCCTCACCGAAAGAAGAAAAATATTTTTAACTATTTCTTACCTTTTAATGAATTGAAAACAAGTTTGTACAGCTTTTAATTCCGTTAAAGAAGACTTCGATTGATCACAGAGAAACTTTATTAGGAAAACTTGAAATCGAGATACTAATGACAGACGTTTCATGTGGCAAGAACCCCAACAACCACTGCGGATAATTTACGTCATTACACATTTCTGTACAGAAGTAGTATTAGTCAAATAAACGTATTTCTTTTAATAAAAAGCATTATAACAATATTCTGTGAACCTCAATCTTTCTGAAAAAAATATTCAAAATTTCTGCCACTCTTGAGTTGACAGAAGCTAGGTATACTGTGGATATAATTCTCGACAAATCTGAATCAAACTGAAATAAGCGACTTAATATTTCGATAACAAATTAAAGAGCTACGCATTGAATTTTTGTATGGAGTCATTTGAAAAATATTAAAAAGAAAACAGAGACAGACCTTATATATATCTTTATTTGTTCCCCTTAGGGTTACAATCCTATAACCAACTCTACATATTTCTTAACACTAGCCTAAAACTACCGCACGCAAGAGAGAAAGAGAGAGTGTAATTCGCAACGTCCCCTTACAATTACTTAAAACTAAAATAAAAACGCATACATTATCTCTTAAAAACACAAAACAAAACGCAACGGTCGCATAGAATATAAAATATACACAGACCATAACTATATATAAAAGTATACCCTCCCTAATACAATTTCTTAAACCATAGAAATAAAATAGAAAATCCGTATAACCATAATACGGAGCAACAAATAAAGTAAAATAAAATAAAATAAAATAAAATAAAATAAAATAAAACAAAGTAGAATAAAAAATAAAATAAAATAATACAAATAAAAATAAAAATACAGATAAAAATAAAATAAAAAATAAAATAAAACAAAACATAACACTACAGTTGACCTAAATCCTGCGGTCTAAGCTCTCATTATTAAAAGTTAATAACTAAAGCAGAGAAACACGTAAATAAAACCATACATTCACGCTTTCACACTCTCAAGCATTCTCTCACACTCCTTCATTCAGGCACCTCTCCTCTCCTCCTTCCTCCTCTACCTCCCCTATGGACTTCCTTTCCTTTTTCCGCTTTTCTATCCATTCACATCTTTCCCTCTCCCATCTTTATTCTCCACTCTTCCACCCTCCTCATCCATTCCTCCCCTCCCCCATCATCATCCAGCACCTCCCCCATCTTCTCCTGCCATCCTCTTTCCTCATCCACCCGCATACACTCCTCCCATACATGTTCCCAGCTCTCATCCCTCCAACCACACACTCTGCATTTCCTTTTCTCTTCTTCCATCCAATATTTCCCCCCCCTCATCTCACTTCCTAATCTAAACCTAGCTACCCTCTGCCACCTACTCTCCCCCCACCCTTTCATCAAATATCCCGGCACCCCCTCTCCCTTCACCATTCCATACCATCTGTTATACCTAGAAGCACTCAACTTCTCTCTTCTTTCCCCTCTCTGCCTTTCTTTCTCTCTCTTCACTAACTCTTCACTCAATCTCTCCCCCCCACTTTCTATCATCCTTTCCACCTCCTCCACTCCCCATCCCCTCCCTCGGAAGAAATCCCTTCTTTCCTTCTCCCATCCATCCACCTCTCCACCCCTCCTATCTCTCTCCCGCACCTCCTCCCAACACACCCTAGCTAATTCCCCTCCTCTTCCCTCCCCTAGCCTTTTCTCAAAACCCCACGCCCTCAACCCCGCCCTGCCCCTCAACAGCTCCCTTTGCACCTCCTCCCTCACCATGTATCCCGGCGTACATCTCTCCACCCCCAGCACCCACCTTAAAAATCTCTCTTGAACCCTCTCCAACCCTTCCCTCTCCTTCCATCCCCATATTTCCACTCCATAGCTCAAAACCGGCCATACCAACCTGTCAAACATCCAAATTCTTCTTCCCCAGTCTTTCCCAAACCTCCTCTTCCCTATTCCCCACACTTGACCCATTATCGCCGCACCCCTTCTCACCCTCTCCGCCACCTGCCCTTCTTGCCCTCCATCCCTCTTAATTACGTACCCTAAATACCTATACTGTCCCACCTCCTCCACAATCCTGCCCTTCCACCTCCACGTCGCCTTCTTCCATCTTCCCCCTCCCCTCCTGCACCTCATCACCTTAGACTTCTCAGCATTCAACACCAACCTCTTCTCCTCCAAATATCTCTCCAACACCCTCATCATCCCTTTCATCCCCATTTCATCCTCCGCCAGCATCGCAATATCGTCTGCGTAAGCCAGTGTGTACACTTTCCTCCCCCCCACCCTTACCCCTCCCCATCCCCCTCTTTCCAAGACCTCATCTACATCCGCCAGCAATAGTGTGAACAGGAGCGGGCTCAACGGACACCCCTGTCTCACCCCTCTTGCCGTCCAGAACTTTTCCCCTTCCTCCTCCCCCACCCTAACCCTACCCCTCGTCTCCCCCAGCACCTCCCCACACCTCCTCACCAACCCCTCTCTCACCCCCCTTCCCCTCATCGCCTCTAACAACACCTCCCTGTCCACCGAGTCAAATGCCGCCTTCAAATCTATAAAAAATATAACCAGCTTTTTCCCTTTCCCTCTCACTCTCCTGTTAATCAAATAGTTTAACACATATATGTTATCTATACACCCCAACCCCTTCCTAAAACCCACTTGACTCGGTGGCAACATACCTTTCTCCTCCACCTCCTTCCTCAACCTCTCTGTCAGCACTGCCGCATATACTTTATATGCCGTTTGAGTCAGTGTCACACCTCTGTAGTCCCCTACCTTTTTGCTCTCCCTTTTTTTGGCTACTGGCACCACCACCCCCTCCGTCCAGTCCTCCGGCCACCCTTCCCCCCTCCATACCCTCCTGCATATCCTCAGTAACCACTCCCCCACTTCCTCCCCACCATATTTCCACACCTCGTTGGGGATTCCATCACCTCCTGCCGCTTTCCCCGCTTTCAGATCTTTTAACACTTTACACACCTCTCCCCTTTCTATTTCCCCTTCCCCATCCCCCACCCTATCATTTACCCCTCCTTTTTTCACCCTCCATTCTACTCCTCCCAGTAAATCCCTAAAATACTCACCCCACTCCTCCATCTTTATTTTTTCATTTAAATGAGAACCTTTCTTCCTCTCCCTTTTTATTACCCTCCAAACCTGTCCCTCCGTCCTTATGGCTTCTATCTCCTTTTCCCATCTTTCCCTCTCTTTTTTCTTCTTCTCCTCACACATTTCCCTATATGCTCTTCTCTTCTCCTTAACCTCCTCCCCCTCCCCCCCCACCTTCTCCATCTCCTCAGCTCCTCCCTCACTTTCCTTTTTTCTTCCCTACATTCCTCATCCCACCAACCCTTCCTCTCCTCCCTTTTCTTTTTCTCCATTTTACCTAACACCTCTGTCACCCTCTCTCTCAGCTCCCTCCAGTCCTCCTCCACCCCCTTTCCTCCCTCCCCTTTCCTTCCGAATTTCTCCCTGAACTCCTTTCCTACCTCTTCCGTCCATATCCCTACCCCTCTCCTCTTCAACCTCCTACCTCTCCCCTCTCCCTCCTTTCTCCCCCCCCTTCAGCCACACCGTCAGGGGCATGTGGTCTGAGTCTACCCTTTCCCCCACCTCCATCCTCTCTACCCCCTCCCTCGTGTCCTCATTCCCCAGTATATAGTCAATCACGGAGTTTCCCCTCTTCCCTACGAACGTCCATTCCCCCTCCTCATCACCCTTTACATTCCCATTCAATATACCCCACCCTCTCTCCTCCAAGTACCTACACAATCTCCTCCCCTCCGCGTTTACTTTCCCATCTTTAGATATCCTACTCCCCTTCCTATCCACCTCTTCGTCCTCCACCACTTCTCCCCCTTCTCCCCCTGTCCTCGCATTGAAATCTCCCCCTATGATGACTTTTACCTCTTTTTCCCTCTCCTCCATCCACTCCCCCAACGCCTCCAACTTATCCTGCATGTCCCCATTGACATACACCCCTACCACCCACCACCAGCCCTCCTCTGACCTTATTTTCACCGCCATCAGTCCCTCCCTCTCTCCTAGCTTCTCCCCCTCCATCTCTATCTCCTTCCTCACCCCTATTACCATTCCACCTCTCGCCCTCCCCATCCTTTCCTCTCTCCTTGCCCATTGTGTTTCCCACACATACCCCCTCGGCAACCTTCTTCTCACCTGCATCCACCCTTTCTCCTCTATCCACGTCTCCATCAATACTAAAACATCCCACTCTTCCAACCCCTTCCAGAACTCCTCATCCTTGTTCTTCATACCCGCTACATTCCAGAACACTACTTTCATACCCCTGATCCTCCCCTCCGCCTTTTCTCCCTCTCCCCTCCCTCCCCTTACCTCCCTTGCCCGTTTCCCTGCTCCTCTGCCCACTTCTCCTCCACTTCATCCCACCTTCTCATCCTCCCATTCACCCACATTTTCATGTAACCAACCTGCACATATTTTCCCTCTCCCCTCTCCTTTTCCGCTTCCCTCTCTATCTTCCATTTAGCCCTCCTCTCCTCCTCCGTCAGGTCATCATCTATCCTCTCCCTTTTCCCCCTCAACTTACTCCTCCCCACCATCACCTTCCTCTTTTGCTCCCTATCCGATAACCTTATCAGCACCATCCCCCTTCCGTCCTTCCCTGCCCCTCCTAGCTTTTTTATATCCTTTACACCCTCTTTCTTTAGTCCCATCTGCTCCCATAATTCTCCTACCTCCTCTTCTATGCTCTTTCCCTCCACCTTTATCCCCCTTACCACAACATTATTCCTTTTTTCCTCCCTCTCCTTCCTATCCTGCTTTATCTCCATCCTCCTTATCCTCCTTCTATTCTCTTCTAATATCTCATCTCCTAACCCACCCATCCTGTCCTTGCCTCCCTCCCCCCATCCTTCCTTCTCCACCTTCCCCATCCTTTCTTCCAGCCGCTCCATTCTTTCTCCCAACCTGTCCCTCACTTCCCTACTCTCCCTCCTTTCTATCTCCCACCTCTCTCTCTCCCTTTTCCTCTCCTCCTTATCTTCTCTCCTCTCCATCTCCCATCTCTCTCTCTCCCTTCTCCTTTCCTCCCTTTCCTCCCTTCTTACCTCCTCCCATTTCACACTCTCCTTTCTCCTCTCCTCCCTCTCCCTCTCCATCACTACCTTCATTTCCCTTACCTCTCTTATCAACTCCCCTATCATTCCCTCCCACTCTTCCTTTCCTCCTTCCCCTTTAACTTTTTCCCCCTTTCTGATACCCTCCTCCCTCTCCCCCGGAGACCTCCTTGTTTTCACACTTCTCCTAAATATCTTGTACACCCTTTTCTCCTCATTCTCACCCTCGTCGTCCCCCTCTACCCACTGCCCAAGCTCCTCTCTCCCTCTCTTCCCCCCTATACCCTCTACACTGCTCCCCTCACTCTCCCCTCCCATCCTTACCCATATCTCCTTCCCTATCTCTCCCTCCACTTTCTCTCCCCCCCATTTCCCTCCCCTTTCATCCTCCCCACTCATCATCACCTTCCCTTCTCTTTAAACTCCTTCAAGCTTCCCGCCTTATCCACTTCCTCACCTGCTCCTTCTCCCGCCAGAAAGCGCCACCCAACCTACTTTCACCGCGCCACCTGCCTTACTCTCCCGCTCTCACTTCTCTTCCTCCCGTTTCCTAACCTCTTTCCAACGCTTCTTTCCCTCCCAAATCCCTCTATACCTCCTCTATTCCTTCACCCTTTCTCTACACCTTCCCTCACCCCCTTCTCTCACCCCTCCACCACTTTCCCACTTCTCACACCCTCTCTCACACACTTTTCCGTCACAACTTTCCTTCTCTCACCTTACACACATCCACCTCTCACACACCCGGAAAAGGAAGCCCCAACAGAGACAGACCTATAAAATCGAATTAAAAATTTACTATATCATAATTTTGAAAGCTACATGAAAGAAATTTTTAGTTATGTTGATCAGTATAAAATTCATTTACTTTAATAATTTACCAACCGTCGATATATGTTTATTTTTTCTTGGCAAAACAATTCAAGACTATTTGAGGAAAATAAATGTCCACAAAAAACTTAAATTCCGCAGAATTTCTTGGTTAAATTTTAAAATAGACTGTATTTTTGTGATTTATTCACAATTTGTGTAGAATTGTTTGTTCTGTAACTTCCATCAAAGTGAATAACAAAAGTGCACATGTGTTTATATCACATAACAGCCAATAAGTAAATCTTTTTGATAAATATATAAAAGATGAAAAATTGGTTGTAGTGATATTAATGAACAGAGATAAAACGATAAACATCTAAAAGTCTACAAACGATCAACAGTGGTCTATAAGGTAAATGACCTAATCGCGACTATATTCCTATCGCACTGTTCAACATGTATAAGAATTTGCAACTTTGAGAAAACATTTCTAATAGATGTTTATGAGTGGAATATGAATCTGTACATATTTTTTGATGAAATTTCTTTCTCGTTGAGAAAATCCATTTTGAAAAGAACGCAAATTGTCAACTATAAAGACATCTTGTGTTTTAACACTAATAATAGTACAGTACTAGTTTGGAACATGAAAGAATATTTTCTCTTTAACAAATGTCTAAAGATGATTGGGATCTATTAATCCCCACATTTCCAGTCAAAGGTTATACGTTGGTTGAAGTGAAAAGGACATCCAAAATGTGCCATTTTTTCCAATATTTTCTTATTTCAAAACTACACATGCAGGAGAAAATCTAATTACTTCACATGATAGAACGATGGTGCGGCGTTGGTAGAAGTTAAACACACTGCGCACGGCGCGGCAGTCGTAATAGGGCCGCTCAGCGTAATAGGATTGTCGAATGCGTGCAATTATGCTATCCTGCTGTACTGTTGCATTTTTTCATTATTAACTTTAATTTCATAGTAAAATAACGGATTAGAATGTAATATCTCTTGCCATATAAGTAATATTTCTTTGCAATATTGCACAGCCATGCGTCTTGCAATACTGTATGTCGTTCGTACTGTGAAAATGAAACGCGATTTCTAACTTCGACTAATTTCAACCATAGATCAAAGGTATCTGCTAGCGAGTGAAGTGATTAAATTTTCTCTTGCATGTGTAGTTGTTGAAATAAATTGAGAAATTTCCGAAAAAATTAGGTTTGTTTTAGGTGTCATCATTCCATACTAATAATGTCACATTAAACTACACTTTCTTCTTAAGGAGAGTCCATAGAATTGTAGGAGAAGAGCTCAATAATTGCGGAACACACTAATTGGTTAATACTGGTTTAATAATGAAGAGTTAATGTTACATAAATGCAACACTCGATACACGCTATTCTCTCTCTTACACACTATCACACACACGCAGCGACCCTAACCTACAACCGCAGCGCTGCCAATTCTCACACCTCATACTCATTGTACATTCCGTTCAAACTCATTCATACCAACTCATTCTTACTCACTCCACCGATACAAATAGCCTGCAAGTAAAACTGGATAAATATTAAAGTTACAATACAAGATGTTTTTAAATTTGAAAATTTGCATTTTTTTACAAATCGATTTTTTTTTTTTTGGCAACACTGTTAGTAATATTTTAACACAGAAGTTCTGATCGTGCTTATGCTAGTGCTTAAGTTTAATCGACATAATATTCTGTAAGTGCTGGATTTTTATGTATTTAGGATTATTCTTATAACGTGATCAATGGAAACCAAGCCGTCATAAAAGCTAAAGGCATAGTGACAAAATATTGAATAAATTGATTTTTTCTAGCATATACTATGTAATCTTTATCCTAAGTAAAAGTGTTTAATTTGTAATACAGATGAAATACATTTGAAATACATATATTATTATTAAAAACTTACGATATTATTAAAAATGATAATACTCTATTCTGTCGCTTATTACCAAATATGAGTTAGAGTATAATAAATTGGCCACCCTATGTATATTCGTCAAGAGCGCTTTCACGTGGAGATATAAAAATCACGATTCAAGCATCGCATACGTATCGCGATAGGCAAATCGATAGGAATGAAATGTTCTTGAATCGATCATTTCTTGTACTTTTTAGTAAGAAGAGGTATAATATAATTGCAATAATACGAAGTTCAGCGAATAAGTTGTAGGCGTTATTGTTTACAACGGTTATAGTACAGAAAAGTTTTTCCAAACCAAACTTGAGGGTATAGGACTCTTTGTTTGGCTTTATAAAACCTTGCGACACACAATGGTTCGAAATAGCCCAAAACGCGGACTAAAGACCAACTTTCAACTTTGTTACAAATGAATAATTTTTGGGTTATTAATAGTTGCATGTACAGATTAAATATTGGCATAAAAATTAATTGCCATAGTTCACTTAGAACTTTTTAAGCATTCAGGGTTTTCCGTAAACAAAGAAATATTCTTGGGTACTAAATAAATGTATGACGAACGACACAATAGACACTCTGAGTCACAGATTTTTATTAGCTAATAAGGTTATCTCATTTTTACTTACCTATGACATAGAAATAAACTTTAAATTCTGATACGTCAAAATCAATAGAAATTTAAGTTTTGTGAACAATAACTCTTTAACTATTAAGTTCCGAAGGCAAACTTATATGACATTATTTACATAAACTCACATTCTGAATCAACTCCCAAAATTTCAAATTCTTAATGTTAAAACCACCTCTATGAGGGTAGCTTTATAAGGGTAGTATTATATCCTAATAAAAGGAGAACACCACAATCAAATTCTACGACCCAAAAAACCATGAAAGCTGTTGTGTTTTTAATTAATAGTGTACATTTAAAAGGTACAATGAATTTATTCCGCGTTTTGGCCACTTCGAACCACTGTGCGATGGTTAAAGTAACGTCCGCGTCTCATAAGATGATACTCGGAAGGAATGCGAAAAGAAGAATCTTCTCGCTATGCGCTGAGAAGATTACCACTACTACTGTGCCGAACCGCGTTTCTTCTCATGAGACGAGGACTGTACATTGTACATACGTGAACATTCTGTATGAAGTTCAAGGGTGCTCTTACCTATACATAGTTCAAATCGGTTAGATGTCGTTGAAATTTCAAATCTTTAGATTATATTATACAGTACTCTACCAAAATTCGTATCCAAGCATATTCATGTGATAGGGATAGGAAAGGCTGAATCATTAATTCAGGGTGTAACTTTGAAAATCTGTTAAGTTCGCGTGCCTAGTATTTGTAAGAAGTAGATCCGGTAGATGATGATCAGACGTGGCAGTTGATATTTATTCGATAGCAGCACGCGTGTTCGTCGAATTTTCAAGTTCGATTTCATCGAAAAGAAAGCCTCAAATGAAAAAAATTTATTCTATATTTTCGACTTATTTTCTCACGTAGAATTACCCCCTCCAAGGCTGTACCTAATACCGAGACACCCTGTAGATGTATGGAATAAAATTTTTTATAAATTCCGTTTTCGTAGGTGTATTATGTAATATTAAAGATTTTTATGTTCGAAAAAATAATGTACAAACTTAAAAATGCAAGTTCAAAATTGCGATGTTTATTTTTTTCTTCATAATTTGGACCAATAGTAATTTTTAAATAATTTCTAACATCTCAAATAACCCATTTTTAATGGGTGTTCGATTATTTTTCTCCGGTACTGTACTTGTGACGATAAAAATGTCTGATATACATATATATGGAAAAAGATTCTTCTAATTTTAAAATAGCTGATAACTGCGCATCTCATTAGATATTCCAAAACTTCATTAATCAAATATCTTGTAAACTAGTTAAGGCTAAAAAACCCAACCTAATTTCTCGAAACATACATAACGTAATGCACATAACATAACATACATAACAAAATGCCAGGCGCAAACAAAACAGGGATAGACTTTTGAAAACCTGAAGTGAAAACAAAATTTTCAAGAACTGGCGTTTTTAACACACTAGTTTTTGTGTTATTGATCATTTTTATTTGACTAATAATATTATAAATACAGGAATATATGTATTTTTCCTAAAACATTGATATCATTTACTATAGAAAAATTACATTTTGTCCTTGTTAACGTTTAAAAATACGAACATCTTATAAAAACTAAAACGAAATTTATTTAAACAGAGTTAATTAAACGCAAAATATTTTTACTTTATTTATACAGGGAGTTTCAGGAAGTGACATGTGTTCCTTTATGTTTATACTACGAACTATACAGCGCTCTGTATATTTCATATAATAATGATGAATTGAAGAGAAAGTTTTGTTTCATGAATTACAGTTACACTAATTGTAAATAAAATTTGAAATAGTACAAGTCATCATGAAAGATAAATCGCGAAAGGCAGTTTAGTACTCGTAAGAACTGACTAGTTATTTTATGGAAGTCACGCTTCAAACTAAATAACAGTTGTGTCTTCAATCTCCGTTTTGTTTCGCTGCAACCTTGCTGCTCCTATTTTTTACTATCCTCGTCGTCTTATTTCTGCCTACTCATTTCTATTGACATCTCTCCGCACCCCCATTTCTTTGCTTGCTTTCACTCTTGTTTTCTATTCTATCCACATTCTTCTCCGCGTTAAATCATCTGCTATACTTTCCATTTGTCTTCCCTGCTATGGTTTCGCCATCGTATTTTTGTCTACTTCTCGGCGCGCTCTATCATCCCTCGATCCATTGCTCACCATCCTTTGCTCTACTTTTCCTCGTTCTCCTTAAATTTCTTTGTTATCTACTCCCTTGTCTCATTTGTCTTTTCCGTTAATATCTTTAACTCTTTCCTTATCTGCCTTCGCATCCATACTAGCATCTGCTGCAGCTCTCCGCCCCCTTTCTCAACTTTCCTATCAGTGATTCACCTATTTTTCTGCTCACACTAGGTTGCCCCTTCTTCATTCCTCGAATCTCGGCTTCCTTCTCTCTTCCTTTTTGAAAATTTTCCTTTATCTCTTCCGCGCCCCATACTTCTGCTTCTACTGTTTCTTCTCTCCCCATCCACATGACCACTTTCTTTTTCTTTCCCCACTCTCCTGTCCTTCTCCTTGTGAGTTACTCCTCTGTACTTCTTGTCCCTGCTTCACCTGCACGCTTTCTAATCCTTCCTCTACTCATTTCTTCTTGTGTTCCCTGCCATTCTTTCTTATCTTCGCACTTCCTACCGTTGATGTTCACTTACCGCCGTTACTTCCTAATCCTCTATAAGTCCCTATCGCTTTAGCACTCTGCTCTATGTACTCGGCAAGTGTCACTATTATCTCTCCGTCTACTCGTCGAACCTCATCTAGTTCTCCTTGTCTTAACTTATGTCCACTTTCACTCTCCTTCTTATCTCTATTCCTTCACTTAATCTTTCATCAATCTCCTCCCTTTCCCTTTTTCTTACTGTGCTTTATATCTGCTCTCAAAGTTCTTTCTTTATCTGCTCTTCACCAAATCCACCTATTCAGAAATACCTGTCCTGGAAGTTTTCCATTTAGTATATTTGTATTGTTGCAAAATGCTATGCACATTTGTTAAGTTATCTAATTACAAAACATCTCTCTGTTTTCAATTGTTCTTTTTTTCAACAATCTGTCAAATAACTAGAGGAAAAAAGCATGTAAATTGGGAATATATTGAGCATCCTATTGTTTTATATCTTCTATGTTGCACTAAAGTACTAGACGTTTTATTTATAGATGCTGATATACAATCACAACCGACGACTGTTTTGACCGTACTGCCTCGAGTATTTCTTTACTATACGCATAGTCGCCAGATGAGGGGAGAGAACACGAATTGAGGGGAAAAAGTTACCCTCTCTCTGCCAGTACCGGGTTAGTCACGTGACATTGCGACACAAACAAGACAGTAGCGGAAGCATGGCGGAATAGCGCGATAAAAGGAGACGTTAGAGTGAGGGAACAAGTCTTGATCTGGCGACTATGACTATACGTGAGGCAAGAATGTGAGACAATATGACTCGTAAGTCAGCGACGTTGCTGCGGTCTCTTTTAATTTCCGAAATATTCGCAAAAACCTGTCAGAGTCATTATTACGGAGTCCCTCCCCCGCCCTAAAGAACAAATTGGGCCATTCAAAATAGGCAAAATTCACAATGTGACTCTGACAGGTTTTTGCGAATATTTCGGAAACTAAAAGAGACCGCCAGCTACATCTATACGAAACAGTAGTTCAGAATGATGACCTTGACCGCATATTTCAACTTCATCAAAATCCGTGAGGAAGAGGTGTTTCGACAAGTTTACCTTTATTCGATTGATCCTTCATCATCAATTGGTTTAAAGCTCTCGCGGTATACATATCTACTGTAGCAAAAGTTGACGAGTGATCGTACCATGCTGACACATACGAGCGCCACGGACGTGCATGTACAGGCAAAATTGAATGCAGTAGTAGCTGCAGTTTTATGCGAATACCTCAAAAACTAAGGCTGGAAGGCGATTACATGTATAGGAAAAAGTTGTTCAGAATTTTCATCCTGACAATATATTAAAAAATCATATTCTATTCTAAATCTGTTCTATAAAGAATATGCACTATATTTGCAGCATCAGCATCATGTTGGTATGTTTAAAAAAAAACATATTCAAAAAATTACTAGGAATGTCGTATTAATCATTTGGGAGCTGTCCGCTTTCAACTTCCCCAATTTCAAAATGCTTTAAACGAAGTAGCTACAAACACGTCTATTGTCCGAAAAATAAATGGATTTGAATTTGTAATTAGTCCCATCATTTGGTACGAAATATTACATAAAATATATTATATAAAATCTAAATATTCTTAGTAAAGTTTTGAAGAACCAAAAAATGCATATATGTCAATAAATATCACCAAGGTATATGCGTTCTTTTTACATTTAATAAAGTAGGTTTGTTTTTTGTATAAATTTTCGACGGTGGTTTTATTTGTTAATTTCATATAAAACTTCAAATTAACATATAACAAAAACGGCAAAATATATCCTGAGATTCTTACATATTCGGATATATTACTTGTTATAGTTTAAGAATTTTATAGTTTTGTTTGAAACTAACTGCTTCTCTTATTTATAAACTTTTTAAGAAGTACCCATACCTTTCCTTTAGAATCTATTGTGGAAAATTTGTTAATTTCTTTTTAAATTTATTAGTTGTATATACTATAATAATTAACAATACATATACATTCGTAAACAAATTTGGTTGTTTGTCAAAAATTTTGCCATTTGTCCCCCACAGTTCCAGTGCGGAATTTACTGGAAAAGTTCAAAATACGTATTCGTGAATATCGCGATATGAAATACATTTCTTTTGCAAAAAAAAGGCATATTAAGATGGAAATTGTTATTAATAATCACTTTTGTACACAATACACAAAGAAAAAATAGATAGATCGAGATTGTTTGGAAAAGCGTGAATAGGGATTTCAAAGTACTGGTAATGAGTCCAATAGCGATTTTTTAAGTTTTTTAGTTTTGTTTAGTAGTATTATAATTTGTTTAAGTTTATTATTATTAATTTTACATATGGTTCATTTATTATTAATTTTGTTTTAGATTTGTTAGTTTTTAAAAATAAATTTTTTTATACAAATTGTCAGTTTCTTGTTGAATTTATTAATTATATTGGTAAATTTCATTTTCTGTGAAGAATTACCTATATATGTATATACATTAATAACCTTTAGAGAAGTGCCGAAAAATTGGCCGTTGATCCGCACTGTGTTGCGTCACGAGATAACACGTCTGTGACCTTATACAAACAATTTCGGCGTCGCGACATAACATTTAAAAGAAAAAAATTGTCTGATTACGCAAAAAAGGATGAGCCGTCAAAAACCAGCGATGAAGAAAATTTCCGAATCAATTATTTTTTGACAATAATAGATACTGCATTAGTATCATTTCAGAATAGATTTGAACTATGTAAAAACCACAAAAACATTTTTGGTTTTTCACATGTGTGTGAAATCGCAAATATGGATGAGCATTATTTACGCAAATGTTGTCAAGATTTGCAATTGTATTTAGAAAGGGGTATACAATACATAAACGGAGCAGATGTAAAACTTTGACAATATAAACAACTTTCTTTCAGAAGCATACTCTAACTCATTAATTGCATTGCAAATAATGTTGACAATGCTAATAACTGTAGCTTCAGCCGAGCGTAGTTTCTCGAGATTAAAATTGATCAAGAATTACCTTCGATCTGCAGTAAACCAAGAAAATTTTACATTCCTGAATATTATGTCTATCGAAGCGAAATTATAAATTCTATAAATATTAATGAAGTAATTGAAAACTTTGCAACGGAAGAGGTCAGAAAACTTATTTAATAATACTCTATTATCCTACACAGGGTAAGGCACCTAAAACTTTCACCGAAAATATCTCCATTCTTTTAGTAATACGAAAAAATGTTTCAGGATGAAAATGTTTGGTTCAATGAGCCAATTATTGTGACGGAGAAGGTTTTTTTCTCTAGGTCGCATTTTCCGATATTTCAAGGTCATCGTCGTTTTTTTTTATGGAAACAAATGTAAATAATGAAATAAATATTTTAAGTTCCGTAGTTGATAATCCATAAGCTAGACAGTCAACTCTTAGTCACAGAACCGTGTTAAGAATTTTACACCGACATGAACCACCACCACCACCATTTTGAACATATTCTTGAAAATGCTAGACAATACGGCAGTTTGTAAACAAGAGATATCTTTCGACAATGTTTCAGTATTCACATCAACGGAACCCTAGTAGAGTACGGTAAGCATGAACATGGTCTTCGTACGTTAAGTTATGATTTTTGAAGGATAACTCATTCGAAGGTCATTTGAAAGTCAATAAGTCTATAATGTTACACTAATCAAAACACGTCGTTTCATTTAAAAAAAAGACGATGTCCTAGAAATATCGGAATATATGACCTAGAGAAAAAAACTTCTCCGTCACAATAACTGCCCCACTAAACCAAACATTTCCTTCCTGAAACACTTTCTCGTATTACTTAAAACAACGGAGATATTTTCGGTAAAAGTCTGAAATGCCTCACCCTGTATAATGTGTAATAATGTGTTTATAATAAATAATTTATCTAAAAGTGTTTTTTTTTTTAGCAAAAGTTAGCCCTAGCAGTCGGCTCTGTTATCAGTTACCGCGAGATAATCATAGTATTTGTGCGTATTGCTTGTGCTATTCCACACATGCTATGCATACGTATGTCCAAATATAGTGAACAACGGAACAGCAGACAGCAAGGCACCTTTGACGCCCGCAAAAAACCAACAACCGTCGGCCAGCCGCGCGACAGCGGCATCGCAACCCTGTCTTAATTAATTAAATGTAAAGCACGTTCAAACGTTGCAAAGTTGCCAGGAAATATCTGGACATAGTCCGTGCAGCCCCGTGCCTTCCGTTGAGAATTTAGTATGGTCCTGTTCCTTTCATCGATCATGCCACACCTGATCGAGAAAGAGAGGTCCTGGAGAGGTGTTCCAGCCTGAATCCGTCCGCTGTAGCCGTGCTCTGATTGGTCCGTGTTTTTCGTTAATAACTCGAAAACAAAGCGTTCCGGCGCGAATTGATAAAGGAAACAGATGCTTAGAATCGTTTCAGGAATCACCTCTTTCATTTTTCGACGCTCTTTCCAGGGCACCCTGTGTATAAATTTTCAATATGTACTCACCATAGTCAAGCTGAGAAACATTAGTTCGAGTATGTACAGCTTGCAGGTACTAAGTACTTGTATCTCGTACAACTATTATAGGTCTAGGACATATGAAGCTCAATACATTCTTGAAATTTCCTGTATGCCACTGTCCACAGAAAAATTTTTTGCATATACACCATGCGAGTTTTGTATATAATATATGTATATAACTTTCCCATATTATTACAAATAACGAAAATATTCAAGTTAGACATAGTTATTTCCCTACCCCTTCTAAGTAAATAATTTTTAGCTGCAAGTCCAAATTAAAAGTCTAATCAATAAAAGCTTTAATACAGGGTGGTCCGCTTAAGTAAGGCCACCTAAATATCTCATCAGGTTATTGTGATGCAAAAAATATTTGTTACGTAATGTGCACGGTGTCAATGGACCAAATATCTCGTAAGAATATTGTTTTCAAAAGGTTTTTTTTTCGAAGTTATCAACTCCGAAATATTACATAACTACATTTTTTTTTATTGCATCGTGTAACTGATCGAAAAGTACATCCAGATATGTATAATAACATGACCTAGAAATGACCTTGATCTTCGAAAATTAAAGTTTTACCTAGAACTGATGTCTTTCGAGATCGTAGTCTTTGACCAAGACTCTACAATCAAGAGCGTGAATGTAAATAAGCATGTGGAGTGTAAACGTCCGGTATGACATTTTCAAATGGATGGATTGGTCGCACTGGAGTTGTAAGATGGCAACCGCGTTCACCAGACGTCACACCAATGGACTACTTTTGCGGAGAAAATTGAAACAAACAGTTTATAATGAACAACCAACTACACCAGAGTACATGAAGAATCGAATAGTTAGAGCTTGTGCTGAGCTTGTGCGTGTGTGTCTGCGCGCGCTTGTGGCTGTGTCTGTGTGTGTGTGACCGATGACCTTGATAACTTCGAAAAAAATGACCTTCTGAAAACAATATTCTTACGAGATATTTGGTCCATTGACACCGTGCACATTACATAACAAATATTTTTTGCATCACGATAACCTGATGAGATATTTAGGTGGCCTTACTTAAACGAACCACCCTGTATATTCAGAACACAGCGTTAATGCAAAATTCTGTAATTTTAATTACTATGTAGAAATGTGCATTAACAATTCGAAATGGTCTCGATAATGTAGAAGTTAGCAGGTGATTTAATGGAAACGTACTATTCAAAAGTTTTAATGGAAGACCGTTGTTCCTATAAATATTATTTTATCCTCCTAATCCGTTAAGATCTACACATGCATATCACAGAAGGAACGTTTGAAATTGTCACATTCTTTGAAAATCCAAAGTAATGTTAATGTCCGTATCACCTTCGTATTACCTTCAGTATCGAAAAATGTAATTCTTATAGTCCTGAGGCAGCGGGTAGGGTAAGAAATGCTTACGCTTTCACTATTGTGAAACATTATCGAAAAGTCGCAACATTTAAACAAAAATTTGGATGGTGAATACATATAACAGTGCTTAAACCAAAATAAAAGTTAGATCCACTTTATTATGTACAGAATTATGTATATTGTATCCAGTTTGAGGTTATAAAGATGAGACAAATATAGCAAAATCTTTCGCGCCATATCTCTATCACTGTTTAAACTTGTATGAATGCATTATGATCAAAAATGAAATTTTCTCTAACATGAAGGAAGTTGTATATATTTAAAGATGAAAGAAGTTCAAAAATCTATACGAAAATAATCATCAATGACTTTTGAAGAAATTCGACCAACTACTAGTCAAACACACTGTAAAATAATACCTAAACGAAAGACTATCGTTATGCACGTAAATTTTGACTTAAATTTCTGCTGGACATTTATGCACGAGTTGTCGCGTTACTTGATGTTATAAGAGGAAGACAAAAATTAAAGAAGAGCATGACAAGTAGGCATCCAACATTACACGTAGAAAAAGCATTTAACTCGGCAGTGGTCCAGCCATGATGTGGACAACGTTCATGAGACGCCTCTAGCAGTCACGTTGAAACGGAACGCGACGTTTCCGCTTGGCTGCGATCTCGTATTGCACCCATGAGTTCTTTAATGACTCCAGGACTACGTGTGCAATCGTTATTTTTACGAGAACGCTTTAAACGAGCAACCTAAATAGTGCACCCTTGTGTGAGTACCGAAGGCTGTTGGTTTGCAGAGCTAATCAAGATCACTAATCGATACAGGGCAGTGGAAAACGCGAATGTGATACCAGCTTTTTAAGTTAACATGCAATAACCAGTAAGAAGTTTTACGGCTTACTGTTGTAATAATAGGCGCAGGTCTATAGAAACTGTTGGAAACGCCAAATGTATTCATGTTCTACCATTACCTATAATTTCCGCAATGTAAAAACCTTGCTTCGAAGTAACTATTTAGCGTTCTTGAAGAACATAGTTAGATACGACTGTCCCTTTGATCACCTTAATTATCTTCATTACTTTTAGAGATGTGGAAAACTTTATCTAGGAAATTCGTACCGTATCGCGAGGAGCCGTAACACACTAGTAAATACCTAATCATTTTTCTATGATTGAAGAAATTCGAAATTTTGAATGTTACATTTATTTGTACAAACGATGCCTACACTTATTTCTTAGCAGTAAAATAGCGACATATTGAAATTATATCAACGATCTATATAACGGAGTTAGTACTAACTGAAGGAGTGAAAAATAAACGGCATAACAAGAAGTAGAAGTAGAATCAGACGCATCAGTCGACTCCTCTCCGATTCCTAATAGCACGCGTATTCGTTACATATACAAACTCAATTTATTCGAAACCGAAGCGTCAAATGACAAAATTTTATTCTTTCTTGTCAACTCACTTTTGCATGTAGAATTACTAACGGCCACGGTATGAGAGACATCTTACATATAAAACTAAGTCCGAAAAAAGGAATAATATTTTGGCAAAAGCGGGTCTTAAAGGACTCGTCTTCAATATCCATGACTTTCATATGTGTTGCCAAGGACACTTTCCTGAGTAACACAGGAGACTTAACAGCTGTCGCTTGTTATTCATTAAAAAATTATGGTAAATATTTATAAAGGGGGATTCCTCGCCGACTTTGACGAGTTTGAAATACACTGGTGGACAAAATGATAAGTCACCGTTGTACACATAAGAAATTTCATACGTATTTAGTAAAATCTTAAAGTTATTAGCAGTAAACTACGTTATAAGTGAGAAACTTCCTTTCAAGGCCCCGTCCTAGTGTAAACAAACAAACCACGGAGCACTGTGGCCTTGAGCTTCATTGTTTCGAAATTTCAAGTGGACAAAATGTTAATAAAATGTGAATATTCTGGTTAAGGCACTTGAAGCAGTCTGTTGGAAAACGTTGAAGTGTGCAGTTCTGTGCAAGTTTATCTTATAGAAATTACTTATTAATAGTTAGTTTATAAGTGTTTAAATACTTTTTAACCCAAAACTAAATATGGGACGAGGAAAAGCGTTAAGCGAAGATGAGAAGATTAAAATACTCCAGTTAAAGTCCAATGGAGAAAATCAAGTACAGATTGCAAAAAAACTAGAAAGAAGTCGGTGTGTTATACAGAATTTTTTACAAAACCTCGAAAAATATGGGAAACACAAGTCGAAGGGAAGGCCTGCAGCCCTTTCTTCTAGGAAAAAAAGATTAATTTTGAGAAAAGCATCGAATTCTGGACTTACGCCTCGACAATTTACAGTGGATTGTGGAGTTAACGTATCTATTAAAACAGTAAAAAGAGTAATTCAAAAAACAAGCTACTTACAACGGAAGAAATTTGCTATAAAGCCGCCTTTAACAGACAATCATAAGACCGTCAGATTAAGTTTTGCAATAGCTCATATTCAATGGAAAAACCAATGGAAACGAATTATATTCACGGATGAAAAGAAAAACTGAATTTGGATGGTCCAGGTGGATATAAATACTATTTCCACGATTTAAGAAAGGAGCAAAGGGTGGACAATGTGGTGGTGGTGGAGTAATGATATGGGCAGGTATCGGCTATAGAGGAAAAACGGAAATAGAATTTATTCAAGGCCGTATGAATAGTGGTGATTATTTAAATTTAATTAAGTGACACATAGAGACTTACGCTCGCAGAATTGCTGGGACAAAATATATATTTCAGCAAGATAATGCAGCTGTGCATACCGCTCGCATAGTAAAAAATTATTTTGAAACGGAAAATGTAAAGGTTTTAAATTGGCCAGCAAGGTCTCCTGACCTAAGTATTATCGAGAATGTTTGGGGAAAACTCAGAACATTATATGAAGATGGAAAGCAGTATAATACAGTGTCCGAATTAAAATCTGCAATTTCAGGAACTTGGGAAAGCTTGGATTAAAATTATATAAAGGATCTGTATAGAAGTTTACCAAGAAGAATGATTGAAGTGGTACAACATCAAGGGCAGTCGACACGTTACTAAAACTTAAAAAAACTATGTAATCTTATTTCATTTGAATACTTTTGTTATTTTATATTCAAAGTGCCTTATCATTTTTTCCACACTCAATTCCATTTTCTTTGTATAAATAATAAATGGATGGAACGATTTATTTAATTTTTTCACATATTATGTCAAAACTAGTACCTTATTTTACTGTGTATTCATTTACCACGTATACGTACAAATAGATGTTCGTTCCCAAAAAAGGTTGAGGTGCCTTATCATTTTGTCCACCAATGTTATCTAGGGCATGATTCTTCGCAACTTTTAATATTACGGGCGGCCACTATAGCGAATTCTTTCTTTTTCCAAAGACTGTATACGACCTTTAGGACTCTGCCACTCCTCCTATACTTCCTCCACAGGACACCTAATCCAACTCTAACCAAAGTTCATTTAAAATGATGAAGTTCGTCATACATAATGGGCCTAACAGTTTTTTCCAAAAATCTCAAAAACTATGACTGAACGGTGGTAACATGTAGAGGGTGTTAATTTTAACTCGAGCCTCTACATCATTTCCGCTACTATTGAAAATAAGAAAAAATGTCTAAATGGGATATACGTGGTTTTAAGGCGTGCATCTGATGCTGATGAAAAAATCCTGGGAAAGTTATTTTAACGGTATTTTCAAGGTCATCGCATTTTTCTACATACTAATATGTATTTTTTATAAGGCCATGTGGTAGTCGGCGTCAAGATGAGTTCAACGACCTACACACCATAACATTGAAGTTGCCTTGAAGGCGAAAAAATCAGTTTAAAATTGAAACACATCGATTGAATTTGAACACATCGCGTTCCAAAAAATGCATGTTAATATGCAAAAAATTCGATGGCCTTGAAAAAACCGTTAAAATGACTATCACAGGATTTTTTTTACCACAATCAGATGCACTCCTATTTAGCCGTTTTTTCTTACTTTCAATAGTAGCGGAAAATATTTAGGTGCTCGAGTTAAAATTAACACCCTGAATATAAGGAAAAGGTATATACATATTTCAAGGTCATTGAAATCTGTGAGAAGTCCTCTTTTCTAGATATTTGCCAAATTATTAAGCAAATTTGTTTGTACTTTGATGAAGCAGTCGACGAGTTCGTTATAGATCTAATTATCTAACTATACTACACATCTACTTGTATACAGTAATACATATATTGCGAAATGAGAACTTAATACTTACAAGGAGAGGCCACGTCCTTCGGGTCACCGATTCGGTTGAAACTATGCACACTTATAGATCTCGTTCTCCTCTTTACGAATATATACCATTATAGGGGCAGATACCCAATACTTTTCGAGATATTGACGATTGAAGTTTCATTATTTCCCATGTAATGCCGTATTTTTTCTAGACTACAACAAGAGTCGGTGTGGCGCAACGGTAGCGTGCCAACTTTTCAGCTGGACGACCAGGGTTCAAATCCTGCCGAGTAACGCATTTTTTTTTAATTTCATTATGTTTTATCATTGCATATTTACATTATTAATTGCAAACGATTAAATTTCACGCATAAAATTCCATTTTGAATTATAAATAACATGTATTTATTTACTAACAACAGGATTATTTACTATCGTTATATATTAAATAATAGTTAATAGTAATTAAATAGTAATAGTAATGTACGACACATTATTTCTAACCGAAGAAGGAAACACCACATGTACTCTTCGAGTTATTCCACCAAAATGTACACCACTAGTACAACCTTGCGACGTGTACTTTTATAGACAGGTAAAAAATTTATTAAAAAAATTCAAAACTGCACATATTTAATTGAACAAAATCGAGAAATTGCAAGCAGAGAAGATGCAATTAAAATACATTCTCTCATTCATAAGCAATTGTCTGCAGTAATTTTTAAACCAATGTTACAATACGTATGGTTCGCCGCTGGACTATCGAACGATAGGGAAATTTTTGAAAATGTAAACCAGCTGTGCTTCCCAATGGAACTATTAAAAAACAAATGTTCATGTGACCAAAGTGTATTTATACGATGTGCAAGGTGTTTCGCTTCATTGTGTTTTGTTTGCTTCTACGACAAATACCACTGCTGTACATAACAACAACTGTAAGTATTCTACAATAAATATTCTACTTCTGTTAGTAAATAAATACATGTTATTTGTAATTCGTTAGTAAATATATACATGTTATTTGTAATAATTGTATTTATGCGTGAAATTTAATCGTTTGAAATTAATAATATAAATATGCAACGATAATGAAATGAAAAAAAAATGCGTTAGTTGGCAGGATTTGAACCCTGGTCGTACGTCTGAAAACTTGGCACGCTACCGTCGCGCCACACCGACTCTTGTTGTAGGCTAAACAAAATACGGCATTACATGGGAAATAATGAAACTTCAATCGTCAATATCTCGAAAAGTATTGGGTATCTGCCCCTATAATGGTATATATTCGTAAAGAGGAGAACGAGATCTATAAGTGTGCAAAGTTTCAACCGAATCGGTGACCCGAAGGACGTGGCCTCTCCTTGTTAGAAAAAATAAAGACTGTCATCAAATTAATTTAGAAATACAGTATTAAAAAAGAATTCAAAGCAATATTTTCAAGATACACACTGCACTAACATTATCTGTCTAATACAGTTCCGATCTAAGTATGCAATTGTTTTGTTCCACACGGTACGTTTTGTTTTAAAACGCACAAGTACAAAATATTCTCTATTGCAATCATAGCAAATACATAGTATTGGAAGTTTTATAAATACGTATGCAATATTATTAACCTACATTTAACCTATATTTATTCCTAGTAACGAAAACGTGCGTTTTATAATAAATCTTATTTAGTTAATAACCTTGTAACAAATAACAAGCTCTATAATCTTAGTGGTGTCATAGTAATAGGCCACCTACGAGGCTGAGCTTGATAATATATGTGAAGGTTAATATAATTGTAATGGGAAGTCATTTTTATTATTCATTAGATAAATAAATACCATCGGAATTATATCATATTTGGTATCATTTTCGTTAGAAAAATTCCACGAATATGTTGGTGAAAGTCCCGTAAAAAAATAATGAAAATACAGAAGTTTTTTATTGGATTAGTGTGCACTATGTTTATACTCCTCGGCGACCGGGGCGTCTGGAGTTTCGTGGCCCCCTCACGGGGTATACCCAACAGTAGTAGGGATAGTTCTGACAACTATAGGCTAGATATTTGGGACATTTATCGAGTAGAGACTGCATTTGTAAAAAACTGTTAGGTCCACTACAACGAATTCCGCCCTATTAAACGAATGTTGATTATTTGTGGGTTAGGTATTTTGGGAGGGTGTGCAAGGGAAGGGCCTCCGTCCTTTTTTGTAACTACAATTTATATTCTCACGAATACACAATGCAACAGTGACATTGCTGAGAATAAGCCGTTAATTTGCCTAATAATTCGGGTGTCTATAATTTATAAATTGATGGATCGTAAATAATCGAGTCTTAATTACGATAAGTTGTTGTTAACGTGGAATCGTTACACCGTTCGATGAACTAATACCGGTGCAATAACCTAGAATCGTAATATGCAATTCGCCGCGAAACTTCAACAAATCCTGCATCCGGTACCGCAACTCGGTTGCAGTGGCAGGTGCGTCGAACTGCACTGTCCGTGTAGAGGCTCTGAAATTGTCGAGACCGCAAGGTGCTGACTTCCGTTTCGCGTGTGTACGCATTCCCAATGCGCGACTCCAGGGAGCCTAGTGCCGATAACTCCTACAAACGTTGATGAGCTTTTACACGAATTACGAAGGCTAGTTTGTAGGGTAAATCAAGCATTTAAAATTGAACGACCACGACGAAATAGAAACCACTTATACCTAGAACCCACTTTAGTCTAAACATCGATGAACTAATTTGTGACACTCTTAAACTGGACGCATTGATTAAACACATAGGCTAGATCCTCGAATTAGGACACAGTTAGGTATCATTTTAATCTGATTACTGACACCACATATATTTATAAATTCATAGTGTAGTAACTGATATCAAAACTTGATGACTTTGGACTCAAAAATATATGATAAAGCAGTCACATCTTGGAGAATGGGCAAACATTTTATTAGGCAATAACACAAGCATTTAAACGTTCTGCAAGGCAATGAATTGCCCTTTCAATTGTGTCTGTTCAAATTGATATACGAGATCTATGTTTGAGTCGATTGCTCGACAGATTCCGGGAGAGATCGGCGTGCTCACCGTCCTTCCCTTGCTTGCATTTTTTCTTTTCTGTTCTCTGGTGTAGCTGATTGCTCGGAATACACGTCATCTTTTAATAAATTCAAAATCGATAATCTGGTACACTACTTCAATAATTCGATGACAATAACAGAGTAGTTTATGTACATTTATAGATCACCTTCCGTTAACGGTGTACGCGTTATACTTAAATGGCATACCAAATGGTTTAAGAAACTAAATTTTCGATAATCAAACGCAGAAGTTGAACTATACGTATTTATGAGTCCAAGGACATTTGAATGTCATAGTATATCACATCGTTGAACTCATTTTTACTTAATCCACTACACTGTGATTTAGAAATATACGATTCCATTTAAAAAACCATCGATGACCTTCAAAAGACCTTGAAGACAACAACAATCAGAACATTTTTCATATCATCATATTTGCTTTCTTTGTTAGGTACCTATACCAGACGGTAGCGCCCATGGTTCAAGGTTTACAGAAGAATATGGTTTTCAATTGTTAGTAAGGTGCATGGACGAACCTGATGCGAAATCAAGGAGCTGCATAGATTTAAAAATAGTTTTGGTTTTCTGATACGAGATCAAGTAGCGCCTGGGATATGTTACTAACGACCTCGTACCTCTAACATTATAAATTAATTGATACAACCCGAGCGGTAGGATTGTATCATGTGGAAACGATCAACTAAAAATTGCTGGATTTGAATGGTGGGTTAAAATCAAATAAAACTCAAAATTACTTTGATCTACATTGTATATTACAGGAAACTGGTTATGTTACAAATGGTATTGTCGCAATAGACAAGCAGCGAGTCGAAGCGTTCGGAAGAGATAAAAGACTGGCGCGAGCACAAACCTTTAAATCAAAAATTAAACTTTCTTATTTTTGGTTTTTCATGAATCAAACTTTTACAATCTTGTGCGTCTCGTTTTTCTAATTAAAATGACACTAAACGCGGTATAGTTACCATTATAATTGCTCGTGCAATAAGCGATAAGTCTCGGGCGTGAAAGAGGACAACGTACAGAAAAAAAAAGGAAAGCAGAGAGTTGAAGTGTCGAAATTTAGTTCCTCTTTCTTCTTCAATCGTTATCCTTCTCTATGTTCGGTACACTACAAAGAATGCTATTAGAACTGCCGCTCGGCTGACTCGATGGTACTATTGTAATAAACGAACAGCAAAACTACGTAAATTCACAATTTTATAAACAAATTTTAAGAAATGAGAACTGAGAAGCTCTATTCTCATCACTAGTAGTATCAATAACTGAAAAACACAACAAATATTTTTGTATTTTTCAATTGACTTTACATCTCAAACATGTTTTAAGATCGTATGCCCCAAATGTTGAAACCCTAACAAAATCTTAAACCAACATTCAAATGTCGGTTACTACTATCAGTTCAGTCAGCGAGTTCCCCGATATTTACGTTGAGAATTTCGGAATTTTATATAAATGCATAGCCTGTTATTAGAGGCGTTCCCAAACGGAGCTAAACCACAGTTGTGACAATTCAAAGGTCTCCGGAGAGTTCCGATTGACTAAATTGCAGTGACAATAAAGCAATTACAATGCACCACGTTCTCAATTACAAATTACCACTGAACTAATCTCGTGAGTGTTCAGAATCCATTATCCTTCTAACATATAATGCATAAGCAATCGTAGTTTTAATAAATTTAAATTATATTATAGATATTTCCTAATTCGCGTTATTAACAATGTGCATTTTCTTCATTTTTGTTCTTTCATCATTTTGCTAATCGTAAGTGCACAAAATCAATTCAATTACTGTCAAGGGAAGTTATCGAACCCATTCAAAAAAATTATGAAAGTTTACACACAAGTAGATTAAGTTATGCCTAATACAACCCTATTTTTCGTGGTAATTCTCGCATTAAAGGGGTGAAGTCAGCCGTTAGAAAAATGTCAATATTTTCGTCTTCGTGAAATATCTCAAGAACAACAAATGATATTTAAAAGAGTTGAAACGAAAGTTGCATGGTATTATTGTGTTTACCAAACTGTGTAAAAAAATTTTACGAAATGCATTTATTTGGGAAACGCTTCCCCTCCCCCGCCGCCCTTAAAAAAATTGTTAAACTATACGTGCTGAAATAACTCTGGGCACCCTCTTTCTATACCTGTTAACGATTATCAAATTGAAAGTCTACTGTGAAATCTCGTTGTATGTCAGTCCCGCCGTTCTTTTTACTGACACTCATACGAAATCGGAGGTTCTCGCCGAGCGACGCATTTGAAATACACAGGGCACGCTGGAAACCTAAGAGTCATACCGTCTTCAAGTCATAAGAAACCTATGGCCACTAAGTGCTACTGACAAGGAGACTGCGAAAATGTCCGTCTCCGATGCAATGTCGCACGGAGAAGCGGACAGCGAAGCTCGAGGGCCGTCGTCGCCGAGGAGTGTGCCACACATTGTCGGCTATATCGGTGTGAGACCAGAAGACCACTACTAATCCAATTGCAAACCTTCTTTATTTTTCGTTATGATTTTATGAAACTTTTACCAACATATTCGTGGCATTTTTCTGATTAAAATAAAACCAAATATGATATAATTCCGATGACATTTACTTGTGTAACGAGCCATGAAAGTTTCGAACGCAGAGAAGGACAGCGTATGGGAAAAAAAGAGCCGCGGAGAGTCACGGCCGCCGGCACCGATCAAAGCCCGCGTGAGCGCAGGCCTTTAAATGAAAAATTTAACTTTTTTATTATTATTTTTTTATGAGACTCGCCAATATATTTATGGCATTATTCTAATTAAAATGATACTAAACGCGACATAATTCAAATCACATTTACACTAATTTTCCGTTAATGTAATTGTAATGGGAAGTAACTTTCATCGTACATTACACACGTAAATATCATCGGAATTATATCATATTTGGTTTCATTTTAATCAGAAAAATGCCACGATTTATGTTGGTAAAAGTTTCATAAAAAAATAACGAAAAATAAAAAAGTTTTGTAATTGGATTAGTAGTGGTCTTCTGATCTCACACCGATATAGCCGACAATGTTGTAGCCGCGACGACTCTCGAGCTTCGGCCAGAGTTGGGCAGTATCCGATGAAAAATTTATTTGAAGCGCCTTCGGATACAAATTCTCTGTTCTTTTGTTTCTATTCGAAGTCGGATGAATCGCGAGAAGTTATTTGTATCTTTATTCGACGAGCGTCTGGTTTCGAGATTTGTATTCGACGTGCCTCCGGATGATTTTCTGGCTACGTCAGAATTTATTCGGATGGTCGATTGCAACGCCCCCATTTATTCGACGGATTTATTTGTAGATACTCGGCGTCCGCCGACCATCCGAACGATTTTAGGCGTCGAATAAAAATTAATTTCAGAATGTATTCGAAGGCAGATGTCGCGGCGAAATTTATTCGTAACTTTTATTCGATATCCGAAGCTCGATGTGGCCAGACGATTTATTTGAGGATTTATTCGGGACGAGTATTTGGCAGAGATGAAAATGAAATGTATCTTTTATTCGAAATTGTATTCGATGGTCGGATGGCCGACTTTTTTATCCGACGTTGCCAAGCCATAATACGTAAATACGTACCACGGTACAATGACTACCATTAATAATCGAACACTTTTTATCGTTTAAACTTTTAACGCTTGTTTACATAAATAAATTTTGATTATTTAAACAATTGTTTAAACAAATAAATTTTTATTGAAACAAATGTTTGCACCAGTACATTTTTACTAGTTAAACGCTAGTTTACACAAATAAATTTTTATTATTTAAACAATCGTTTAAACAAATAAATTTTTATTGAAAAAAATGTTTGCACCACTACATTTTTACTAGTTAAACGCTAGTTTTCACAATTAAATTTTTATTATTTAAACGATTGTTTAAACAAATAAATTTTTATTATTAAAACAAATGTTTGAACCAGTACATTTGTATTATTGAAACAAATGATTAAACCAGTACATTTTTATTACTTAAAATATTGTTTAAAAAAACACATTTTTATTACTTAAACAATTTACGTCACGTTTTGCAGTGAGTAAAACTCTTTATAAGAAAAGGAAATGTCATTGGGTTTCACCATTGGTACTCTGCTGGATGTTAAGTTATTAAGACAATTTTATAAAGAACTCTTTACATTATGTATAGATACATGTACATAGGCATTGCATGTAATGAATGCATTTTTCTGCCTACGGTTCTGAATTACCGACTCTGTAGAACATGCTCTGGTACGGCAGCGGACTCTATCGAAATGGAACGGTCAGCTAGTGAAATAAAATTCGTTGATAAACTTCGAAGGAAACGTTTCAATACTGGCACCGTCTAACTTATCAGATTTGTGACGTGTTTAGACTTGTTTTCATCAGCAAACTATTTGCAATCGATTAATAATGTTCCCATGGCAGAATTATGAATTGTAACACACATTTTATTGTTATTAATAAGTGATGGTGAAACGCTTACATTGTTGTCTCCAGGCGGCACATGACGCGACGCTCCATATGGTCGTGATTCAGTATCAGAGGCAACATTGTAACCAGTAGCGTATTGGCGTTTACCAACTATACCTAATATTATTTCTTATTAACGTTACCATAATGATATCATTACCTACCGATTGAAAATGTTTTCCTGAACAAAATAAGCCCAAACACGGTACAAATCGAATAATAATATCATCGGGTTGTGCTGCCTTTTTCTAGCGCCTTCGGCCACGCGGCCGTGTTTGCATGCTGTCCTTTTCTATCTACGTTCGCCGCAGTCGAAGCGGCTACAAATATATGCATATATATGTGCAATAATAGGCGACGATATACATATGTATATGTGTGCAACGACAGACGTCGATCCCTGCCGAATGATTCCGAGAGTAGAAGAACGAAACATGTGTTACTTTCTTTTTGGCCGAAGGTGTGCGTTGTTTTCAACAAATGCAATCTTTTCATAGAAGGGAACTTTTTAAAAATTTGCAAAAAAATGAGGATATAGCCCCAAGTGTCCTCTTTACAGACCTATTTTTTAAAAAGATGAACATTTTAAAATTAACGAAATTAAAATTATCTGAAGCGAATGCTGCATCGCGATACACAGCCTTGGACGGCCGGACACTGTGCTGGGTCGAGAAATTTCGTGACATTTTACAATAAATGTTGAACCGTAAGAGATATCAGCATGAAATTTGCAGTAAACTTCGTTAAAAAATTATGCCTATCCACTGATAATTGTCGTCATAAATATATATTTTCAGTAATAATTTTTTAATTCATTGTTTCAATGGTTAACTTGTTATTTATTTAGTACTGTTCCAGATAATTTAAATCATCGATGTCTTTGATTCTAAATTTCTGCATGTTCTACAGAGTCGGTAATTCAGAACCGTAGATAGAAAAATGCCATAGCATGCAATGCCCATGTACGTATACCTGTACATAATACATAATCTAAAGAGTTCTTTATAAAATTGTCTTAATACCTTAATATCCAGCAGAGTACCGATGGTGAAACCCACATTTCCTTTTATTATAAAGACTTTTACTCATTGCAAAAGGTGACGTAAATTGTTTAAGTAATAAAAATGTGTTTGTTTAAACAATATTTTAAGTAATAAAAATGTACTGGTTTAAACATTTGTTTCAATAATAAAAATTTATTTGTTTAAACAATTGTTTAAATAATAAAAATGTATTGGTTTAAACATTTGTTTCAATAATAAAAATTTATTTGTTTAAACAACCGTGTAAGTAATAAAAATGTATTGGTTTAAACATTTGTTTCAATAATAAAAATTTATTTGTTTAAACAATTGTTTAAATAATAAAAATTTATTTGTTTAAACAACCGTTTAAGTAATAAAAATGTATTTGTTTAAATAATTGTTTAAATAATAAAAATTTATTTGTTTAAACAATTGTTTAAATAATAAAAATGTATTGGTTTAAACATTTGTTTCAATAATAAAAATTTATTTGTTTAAACAATCGTTTAAGTAATAAAAATGTATCGGTTGAAAGATCTGATTAAATAATAAAAATTCATTTATTAAACAGTCATTTAAATAATAAACATTTACCTATGTAAACATCTGTTTAAATAATACAAATCTATTTGCTTAAACAATCGTTTAAATAATGAACATGTATGTGTTTAAAAATTCGTTTAAATAATACAAATTCATTGGTTTAAACAATCGTTTAATTAATAAATAGTGTTTGAATATTAATGGGAGTCACTATACCATAGTACGTACTTGCATATTACAACGTAAGTATTATGACTTGGCAACGTCGCTCGGTCTTTTATCCGAACTTCGAATACAATTTCGAATAAAAGATACATTTGATTTTCATTTATTCCTCATGCTCGTCTCGAATAAAAAATCGAATAAATCATCTTCCCTACATCGACCATCCGAATAAATCTCTGGGCCACGCAAAAATCGTACGTCGAAAATCTAAGATACATTCTGAGTTGCGAGTATCTGACGAAATTGACCGTCGAATACATGGGGGCGCTGCTAAAAACTATCGAATAAAAATCGAAGATACTTTCCAACTCATCAGCTGTATCTTCGGATATATTCTCTCAAATAAAAAATCTCGCCGCTAGAGGCGTCGGATACGCATAGCCGTTGCTCCGCAATTCGGATGACCCACGGACGACAAATGAAAATCGTGAAAAGTATCCGACGGATAGACTGCGGTGAATATGTATCCGAGAGAAACGAGTTCGAATAAAAAATAGATTTAATTTATTTGTATTCGAAATTTTAAAATAAATTTTTGCCCAACTCTGGCTTCGGCCACTCACCGCGGTAATGTGAGTTTTTCCACTGACTTGGAAACGTAAGGTTGGCACTGTCAAACGACGAGAATTTATTGAACTTAAGAGGTTTACATTTATTTTTAGTTTGTGTACATGAAAATGATCAATATCAAATTTATTTATAACATTGCAACAATATTTATTAATAAAATTAATATTTAAACATTCGCATCTTTTTTTGTATACAGGGTGTCCCATGCAACGGAGACAAGTTATATCTTTAAAACGCTTAGAGGTAGAAAAAAATATCATTAGGCAAAGTTACATGTTCTTTAACAATTTTTTCTATTCTTGTAAGAATATCGCAAAAGAGCTTCGAGTTTCCATTTTTCGACTTCTATTTGAACTTTGACTTATATTTCTGAAATAATCGTAATAGACTTTTAACAGATGGCAAAGAATTTTACGATTCATCAAATTCATAAAATTCCAGAAATTTTGCATGCATACCTCGAATAACTTTAATGTTCATCACTGCGTTGGTTAATTCGACTGGAAAAGTTTGTTAATTACAAACTGTCTTTGTACGTAATATTTTGAACAAGTTTTGAAAATGACGCTTTGATAGTTACAGCTTGTAGTTTACAAAATTTAATAAAAAAATTACCGCCTGGAAAAAATGCTGTCTAACGCATGCCGCGTGTCTCATCTCTTGGCACGCTTCATACATCAGCAAATGGTTGGAATAGCTGGAAGGGACAATAGGAATAATCCTGTGTAGTCGTTTTTATACTCGAGAAAGATTAGCCTAGGCAAAGAGGAACAGGAAACTTTGGCTCAATGAGAGAATAGGCGTCAGTGTTATCACAAAAGAATCATACTTCTGCAACATTTAAGATAGCACTTCGTACATTTCTGAAGTGATCCTTTTATGACACCCAGAGAACAATGTTAATTACTGCCATTATTTTTCTTCTACAAGAGGGTTTCATCCTTTCGTATACTACGGAATCAAAGTGAACTAATTTACTTCTCTTCGTGTTCAGTAATTCCGCGTGCAGCTGCGTGTTATATTATTTACTCGTACAATGTAATAGTTTACAAGCTGTGATTTTTATTGAGAGTAAGGTGCAGTAACGCAAAACCAGAACTTTAGTTACACAGACTGAAGAAATTAAAATAACTTGTAAATAATTGAATTTTTCAAATATTCAAACGCCAATATGTTTGAACAACAATGAGTTCTTCCTATACAATATTCAGATAACAAAATTTAAATATTTTATCAGATTTTTGTTTTGCTGCCATAATATTTACATATTTTTTAATTATTTCAGAACCACTTTTATTCCCTATCCTATGTTATCTAAAACATCCTTTAAAAAACACAGTTTTATTATTAATCAATATTGCATTATCCATCTATAACATAAGTTTCGCTTTTGTTACTATAAAAGTCACATGAATGTCATCGTTCGAATAATCATAATGTATTCGAGTAAATAACAAATAATACTCAAATAAAAGTAGGCGAATAATTAAAACATAAAATAAGAAAAAAGGAAAGAATTCAAATTGTACTGTTGTAAAAGAATATCAAGAAGAAGAGTTCAACTTTTCGAAAGGTGAAATGCGATATTGTGCTTAACGGTCATATTTTATAATTCATAGTTAGAGTGCGGATCATTATGCAAAATAGAAAATGTTTGCATTGATCACAAGATACAAGAGCCAAATAAAAGTTTCTTTCTTCTATTAATTATTTTATTAAACTGAAACAAGTACATTAATATCCTTAAATCTTTTTAATATTTCAACTGTTTTAAATTGTACGTACCTATTTTTATCATAAATGCATAAAATCCACAGTGTATTCGTAGCATTGTACGTAGCGACGATGCCTATTTAGTATCTAGCATATATACACATATGTACATCACGCCCTAGACCTTGAACTTAGGTAATACACGTTGTTACTAAAAGTAAAACTTGAAAGGTCACGAACTGAACAAGTCGAGTACTCCATTATTCAAACATAAATCTACAATAACAGCACATAACGTTATTTAATGATAAAGTCGATAACTTCCAAACGCCTTACAAAACTCATCCCAATAAGAATGATTTGTATATTTTTTGCATTGATGAAACTCTTCAAATATCGAATACTTATGTCATTTTAATTATTATTACATTATTAACTCTCACATTAAATTTATGATGTATTATAATAAACCAAGGTACAGTTCCACATATAATTATATGCGTATAATAAATAAATTATTTCCTTCATTAATCACTTGGATTCGAAGTTGTTGTAATTTAATATATTTAACAACATGAAGCTGTTTACGAACAAAATTAATTGAAATCGTCCAGATACTGTATGTATCTTTACGCCACCAGCAATGAAAAGTTTTCGCAATTAATTAAATACAAGTTTTAATGAAATGGAAATTATAGTATTTGTAAGGTTCTGTTCGAATTATATGACAACTTCTGTTTGCAAAATACTTATATGCTTATATGTAGTGATTTGTTGACGCAAAAATCAAATAGTGAATGTGTTAGGAAACAAATGCATAGTAACGTTAAGAAACATTGGGAGTACCATTATCAATTGGCTTACGCTGTTTTTGCAGCTATTCAATGTAGAATCGTGTCTCGATAAGTGAGAAACTCGGGTTTTGCTAGGCGGATTTCACACTTATCGAGAGGCCAACCACATACAATATACGTGTTCTCCTCGCCGCTTGTCTGTGTGCGTGTTATCGTAGATCAAGTAAATACCTACGGACACGTGGGTGTGAGCCCGTGTCGCCAGATTGGGAGGGGAGTGGGGGAGAGCACGAATTGAGGGGGAAAGAATTACCCTCTCTCTGCCAGTACTGGAGTATGCACGACTTAGACGAAACGCGCCATGTGATCGAGCCGGAAGCGTAGGGAATAACGCGGTAGAAGGGGAAGTTAGAGTGGAACACAAGTCTTGGTCTGGCGACACTGGTGTGAGCACGAGGCGTTCCAAGTTCTTATTAAGCCTCGTTCGCTTCTCAGAAATAGTTCCACAAAGGATCCCGCAATAATACCTAATTTCTCATTTTCGTTTACTCTTGAAATTAACCATTTCTGTTTCATTTATACCATATTTCAGAAGAAATAGAGAAAAAAACGAAAATTTCTTAGTATCTATAGATACAGACAATGGATGCACACATATCTTCATCCTGGAGAGTATATGCATGGACACTGCAAATAGGTATATAGATGTGAATAATATGGTGTTTCTTCATTTCAAAAAGAAGGTTATTAACTAATGCTAAAATAGGTAACGCTCCATGAATATCTATATTTATACTGCTTGGCTTATACAATGTAATCGACGCAGAAATAGAAAATAGAAATGGTGAACTTGAAAAATGCATATGCAAAATTGCTATGAAAAATGCAATAAATATTACGATAAAAACATTATATATTTGTAAAATGATTTAAACATAAACATAAGCATAATCTTGTATGTTCATTGGCGTCTGTCGCTTGTAATACAGTGGCGGATAAACGATAGTTTAAACTTGTAATTTCTGTATATGAGTATTAATATCTTTAGTACTAGATGGTTTTTTCAAATGTCGGTAAAATTCAACTAATCTAGGGCATCCTCGCCAACCTCTAAATCAGTGCTGGGCACGGTTGGGGCCCTTCAACCGCTTGTTTCCCCATCAACCTTTCTTTCGTGCAGCACGCACCGTCGCACAGTGCGGACAAACGGCCTGTTTTCGGCACTTCTCGTAGTTTGGTTATTAATGTATATATAGAGGAAATTTTTTACAGACGATTATATTTACTATTACAGTTAATAATTTTAACAAAAAAAATTTATTATTAAAAATTAACAAATTTATTTTGAAAAACTAACAAGTTTAGAACAAAATTAATAATAAATGAACCATATGTAAAATTAACAATAATAAACTTAAACAAATTATAATACTAGTAAATAAAATTCATAAACTTAACAAAACGCTATTCGCTACTCGAGTCATTCTCAGTACTTTGATTGCGATCCAAAATCGTTGACTCTCGTGATCTTGCTCATTTCTTATTAAGAACTGATCAATTTCAGTAAAATTTCAAGATTTGCTTTTTGTTGTAGTTTCTCGATGTGTTGAAATAAGCGGATCGGATGTGAGTAAAAGATAATTGAATAAGTCGGTGTTCGTGTCCTGTCTACTGGTTTTTCGTGTATAATTCAACCGATATTTTCTGATTTCTTTGTGTTTCGCTTCTAAAGCCTTCTTAGACAGAAGTCCGATTGGGACATCAAAATGATTAATAATGTCACACCCATGAATTAAAACTTTATGTATGGTTATAGGCATGTAGTACCAATTGTATTTTTCTATGTATAAATGTAATTTTAAAAATAAAAACAATACTATAAACTATAATAAAAACAAATTAGGAATACATAAAAATGATTGATATATAATTATTGCAAAATTTTATTATGCATAAAAATGATTATTATTTGATTATTATTAACAATTTCCATCCTAATACGCATATTCTTCAAAAGAAATGTATTTCATATCGTGATATACACGAATATTGAACTTTTCCAGTAAATTCCCCACTGTAACTGTGGCGAACAAATGGCAAAATTTTTTACAACCAAATTTGTTTACAAATGTATACTTATTGTTAATTATTCACACAAAATGAAATTGAACAATATAACTAATACATTCAAAAAGAAAATAACAAATTTTCCGCGATAGATCCTAAAGGAAAGGTATGGCCACTTCTTAAAAAGTTTATAAAATTGAGAGTCGCAAAAAGTAGCAGACAAAACTATGAAATTCTTAAACTATAATAAGTAATGTATCCGAATATGCATGAATCTCAGGATATATTTTGCCGTTTTTGTTTTATGTTAATTTGAAGTTTTATATGCAATTAACAAATAAAACCACCCTTGAAAATTTGTACAAAACATAAATCTACTTTATTAAATGTAAAAAGAATGCATATTCCTTGGTAAGCACTTTCCATTACACAGAATTATTATTGCACACTCATTTACAGTTAATGTAATATTTTTCGATTTTTGGCACTTTAGAGAGTGCCTCCATGGCCAAATTTTTTTTAAAAAATCTAGATTTGGTTACTAATGCGTATGTAATGGTAATTAGTCACAAAAAATTAAATTTAATAATAAAATTAATAAATTGAAAAAAAAAGAAAAAAATTTTTATGTATAAAAATAATTGTTAAATGATTTTTAAATGAATAATAATATGAATTTCCTGCTAATATGCAGTTCTGCCAAAGGAAATTTTCGTACATCGTCAAATAAACATGTAGTGAGATGTGCCGACTTGTTCGCACTGTGCGTCCACGCGTTCGCTAGTGTCTCGTGTCTTCGTTGCCCCATCGTATATACCTTCGTACTACTCGCAACAGGCGAAGCGCGTCCTTTCTCCATGGTAATGGCGCTTACTGGAAGGGGACAGTGGCCGCTACAGTGGGGACGGGTTTGCATCAAGTGAGGGAAATGTTCAGCACTGCTATACGTCAAACTTCTTTTGTTTATTCGTCTGTTTTCACATAATGCGTTAACAATTCATTTTATCTTTTCATATTTATTTGTTTTATTTTCTTTTTTCATTTTATTTAACACGTGCAGCAGAAAAAAGTAAGTTAAAAAACTTTTGCATTGTAATAATATTAACTACATACATATGTACATGTGTCGATATTTCTCTTAATTTCTATGAATACATTGACTTTAACTAACATCTGCATTCTTAACGCGTTGAATGCCACATCACCCATATGTGGCTGAAGGAATTATTTGTGCAGGTTTTAAAATGAATTCATTGTACTGAACTTGATTAGGATCTGTAACATGCAAGAAAGTTGGAGGATTACTCAGTATCATACATTTAATTTTTTGCAATTTTTATTTCATTAAATAACACCTTGATTTTATGGAATTTTTCGGGTTTCTAGTTTGGCGTTCAAAGTGTTAATTATTAATTATATATGTAGATGAATTCTTATTCATGTATAATAGAATTGATTCAGGACATTCATATTCCGGCAAGATATCGACCCCAAGTACACTTCATAGGTGGTATTCAATTTTGTTTGGGGAAAAAGAATTTACAAACTCGAGTGATGACCACAATCGTCAGATTTCAATCTCATTGAAAATCTCTGAACAATTTTAAATGAGCTTAATCCTTCAAGTACTCGCACTAACAAAGAAAGTATTATTTTGGAAACACTTCAAACAAAATCTACTAAACATGAATGTTATGCCTTTCTTTTAGAATGAAATACAACTCTATTCTTTTAGAGATACCATAATAGACATACAATAAATATAATATTCTGTGAAATTTTTACAAACAAAGAAGTTCTAATTATTACAACTATAAAGCTAATAGACAGCAACAAAGTAATGAAACTAACAAAATGTTTGAATGTCGAAATTGTAATCACAAAAATGTAGAATTAAATTTACATTTGTCCACCTAGTTTCTTTACTTGTTTCATTGTTTTAAATAAACTATACCCTCTACTTCATTGTTTTCAATTCTCTATACCCTCTTGTACTTTTCTTACTTCCATTATTTTATAAAATGTAGATACATATTTGTAAAATAATTCATTGCTGTAGTTATCGTATACATTACTATTTAAACATTTTTCTTGTCCGCCACTGTAAGTATTTAGAACCGCCGACAATTAAACTAACTAGAATCATTTGTCAGCAGTGAAGTCTTTAACATTCTTTCGAGATATGCTACGATTTCGCTCATACCGTTTCTTCGTACGAAAATATTTCCAGGCACGCGAAATTATACTAAAAGAATTTTATTGTTACGCGAAGAACGGTAAAGAGGCAGCCAAAGTGTCTATGTTAATGGAAGGAACACTTGTAACGCTCAAAATTAACCCAGAAAATAATTCTTTGCTATTCACCTTCCACCAGGCCTCGTAACCTGACGGAATGGTAGCCAGCCGACGTCCGCGTTTAATTAACTTCAAGAAACATCTTTTAATTATAAAACTATTTCATACACGGGTCATGTGGTGCTGCATTCCAACATTATAATTGCTTGAGGAAATTCACGTTTCTTTCGTTCCTTATTTGTCCCCAGCCTCCTGACGTAACAAAGGGGAAGTAATGGCGACGACGGAACAGGATTGAGATCTAAGAACCTTTTTACCTCAAAAACATATGCTTCTCTTTGTGGAAATTAGTTCGTTTCGTCTTCTTTCTTTCAACCAAACTCGGCAAACGTTTTACGTATGTTAACGAACAATACAATTAAAAACACCCAGCAAAAAGAAACAACAAAGAATCTAACTACCGCCACGAAAGAAAACCCATTACAATCAGACCGATATTACTTAGCCTTTTTCGCGAATTATTCAGTTGTTTTTTTCGTCGTTGTACAGGGTGTCAGGAAATTATGTGTAAAATCCGTTACAGAAAATCTGTTAAAAAAGTTTGGTACAAAATTGACCTTGACCGACTATGTCAAAAATAAATCGTTCTCTTAGGAAACGATTTTAGAGTTTCGTAAACTACTTTATTCTATTACCTACAGGATGTCCCAAGATGGTATAAACGTGGAGAGGGTAATACTACATGAGAACATGTTAAAGTCAATTTTCTCGAAAACGACGCATCAAATGAAAAAAATTTGTTGTATATTTTCGACTTATTTTCACATGTAGAATCATCCCCACCACGTTTATACGATTTTGCGACATTCTGTAGACATATGGAATAAAATAGTTTACGAAACTTTAAAGTTGTTTTTCAAGAGAGCGGTTCATTTTTTACGCATGGTATCTTTAAGACTTTTGTTCTTCGCGATGAATACTATAGGATGCAATCAAAAAATTGTTGACCTTAAAAAAGTCAGTCAAAGTCGATTTTGCATCAAATTTTTTTAACAGATCTTCGCCGATTCTAAATAGTAGAATCACGCTGTAACGGTTTTTACACATAATTTCTTAACACCCTGTACAATATGCCCATAAAAAAACTTTTGTCTTTTTGTGCCGACTAACAATCTCTTGCGATAAAGGAAAAGGTAACTTTTCATTTTGTAGGAAATTAAAAAACTATAAAACACAAAGCAGTTGAAATGCACGTTCCATCCAATAATATTATGGATAGAGGCGATCCATAATGTATGGATGGAAATGCGATCTGAAACATGTATTTGTTTTTATTGCACTTTGTTGCGAATGGAAAAATACATTTAACCTTTTGCCGTACCTTTTAAAGGTCGATGCACATCTCACCGGCCCGGCCGGCCGGCTCAAAATTATAACCCTGGTTTTGGCCCTAGCGTTTACTGGCGGCAACCGTGTCAGGCTTTGGAACCGAATTTCTTCTCTGGCCTCTCGACCCTTTCCAGATGGCCTTTCGAGAGCGCGTTGACAGTTCCCTGCTGTGCGTGGCACAAAAAAAAATGTTTTTAGGGGCTCCACAGCTCCTTAGGTAATCTATCCGTACCTCTCCTTTACAACACCATGGAAATAGGAAACGTTCCTGGCACTTACAATTAGTGAAACAGCATCGCACATCCTTATACAGGGTGGTCCACACAATTGTTTCAAGTCATAACTCCGTTATTATTGCATTTACGAAAAAATGATAAAGGAGAAAGATAAATGGTTCGAAGAGCACTACATCTGTAGGCCTTTAAATTTTTTTTAGATGCTGCAGTGCATGTGCAATTAACAATTGCATCATTTCTTTAAATAGAATAGATTCTTCCTTTCATTCTACGTAAAAAATGATTAGGGTACCATGGCAAAAAAATTATTAGATCTCGAGATATTTTCAAAAAATGTCTTTATTGAAGAAGATACTCAAACACTTCATAACTATGTTGTAAAGGTAAACACCCTTTCGACATTGTTATCATAACAGAAACCGATTTGTACGAGTGAGCATTTCATAATTCAGTAGCAAGTCACGTATCGTAACTCGAGTACGAAAACTAAGATTTTGAAAAAGTGTAGCTGTATTTCACTAAATACAAGAAAATGTATGACATTTTTTGAAAATATCTCTCGAGATCTAATAATTTTTCACATTCAACATGTGTTTTTGATTCACAAGAAAAATTACCTGCCTATTTAAAATACGACAGATGTTCTCCTCAAACCCAACAAATGGTAGCTCGAACCTATAGCTCCGAAAGGGAGTACCGTATTATTAATTATTCTGGTAGCTTTTTCCTAATAACGCTCAAATTCCTTAACAAAGTATTCCCCATCTATTACCACGAGGGACTCTGAAATGTTCTAGTTAACAGCTTTTGAAATAAATAATGACGAATTGTTTCACCGCACAGATTGTCAGATGATATTCTTTCTTTTTCGTTAGCGTGGTAATAAATTGTTATTTCGTTTGTTACAACGTTCAAATTCCTTAACAAGATCTATTACCACGAGGAACTCAGAAAAGTTCTGGTTGATAGTTTTTTAAATAAATACAGCATGTTCATTCTGTCTTCGTACTGCCACGCTACGAGCCGGCCGGCTAGCCTGCGAACATTCTCGTCGAGAATGCTAGCCGGCTAGCCGGCCGGCTCTAGCATTGGGCAGCGAACCCCTGGGGTTCTGGTAGCAGAGGACACGCTGTGCCTTTGTTCCGAGCCTCTCGAACCCTCTCTAATAGCTGTCCCGGACCCCAAAATGCTTATAAACGGGGAAAAAACGGCCGGTCGGCCGGCCGGTGAGATGTGCATCGACCTTAACTCGGAAGAATTCCGGCCTATGCGGTGTTATTTATGTTTGACATGATATTACGACTACGAGCCTGACTCGCAATGTTTACGTTTGGCCCGAAATTCTCATCACAAGTCAGACTCGTCAAAGTACTGCAAGGGGTTATGTATTCCTGAAACATGGTTTCTCGATAGCATTAAAAACCAATAATGTGATGAAATTACAGCGATCTAATAAGAGTCCTAAAAAATTTAGGATACACAAGTTATAAAAGTCTCATTTATTCGATGAACAATGAAAAAATAATTTTTTGATATATCAAATGTTTCTGTACACAATGTGAGGTGCTAACAAGTAATTAGCCGTTAAAAAACTCAAACAATGCATTTATATCACTCTATTAAAAAAGCATGAAAAATGCAGTATGTACTGATCGTCTATTAGGAGATGGCAATGAGCTTAGATCGTTTAAACCTATGGACACGGCACAGATAATTTTACTTGAAGCAAAGATAGCTGAATTTGTGATGTCACAGTTTCGAAAGATGTATAAGTTATGCTCATTCGCCCACGGACCACAAGGACACTGCCTACGCTTGGCTACGCCGTGTACACAGTACACAGAAACAATGGACAGGATAATTTCAAAGAATTTTGCAATTTATTATAAAATAATCAATATATAAAGTATATTTAAGATACAAATGTTTATTCTATATGTTTTACTAACGTATTACAATGAAGTATGATGTAATAATTCTATTATGTATTCACTATTGTATTTTAGGAATCGCATAAGATTTTTTTGTGTTAACTGATTTATAAAAGAAGAATTATGTCCCCAACAACACATTTCAAGGTCATTGAAGTATTACAATTTGAAGTATTCGGCTGGAAATTTGCAAATGCCTGCCTTATATTATTTTCAGCATAACAATGACCCAAAGCATATTGTAAAAGTATGTCTGTTATACAATGTACCGGATTTATATCTGATTGAACATTTATAGCAGGAGCTTACAAGAAAATTGAGAGATTATCCAGTAACGGTTAAAACGGAAGCAAAAACTAGAATTACAGAAATCTGGAAAAATATCTTAAGTTTCACAACAAAAAATTTAGTGGTACCTATGCTAAAAATGATAGAAGCCGTTATACGTGCAAAAGAATATACTACAAAATATTAAAATTAGAATTATTAATTGTTATTATGTAAATATATTACGTGTACACTCAATTTTATGAAAATGAAATGTTGAAATGTTCTACATCTCTTTATTTTTGTTATTAAAATGATATAAATGTATTGTTTGAGTTCTTTTTAAAGGTTAATTATTTTTGAAGGCCAAACTTGTATATGCAAAAATGCTATTTCTGAAAAAATTGTTTGGTTCTGTTAATCGAACAAATAAGGCTTTTATTGCTTGTGTACGCTAAATGTTGCGAGTAACTGTACGTCTGCAACAACGTGCACATCACTTCGAACAATTAATAAATTGACCGACTTCGTAAAAGGTAAGTACTTTTAATGTTGTGGCCTCGACGCCGATCTGTTCGATGTATATACACATATACATACATACGTATACAAAACATTGGAAATGTTTACAAGCAGGAATAGAGGTATTCACTCCACACTGAAATCCGTCGAGTTGCAACTGGATCAAGTGCAAACATACTTGAAAAATATTCAAACTTAATTTTTTTTTTAAATATAGCCTCGTATGAAAAAATTTTAATCCATATTTTCGATTCAGTTTTTTATGTAGAATCACCCCCTGCTGGCTTGTACCACTGGTTACGGAACACCATCTATAGGGTGACCGGATTAACAAAAAGTGGTTTAAATTATAAGTGAATGGTTCCGACGGGACCACAATCTGGTGTAAACAGTTTCTTCATAAACGGATGCTTAGAGGTCACATGAAGGTGATGAGTGTTTTTTTTTTAATAGAATCATATATTTTTTAATGCTCTAATCGATAAAACTCGATATTCTCTACGAAAAAGTATTGAACTATTTCTGAAAAAAATGATTATTTTAGAACATATTTTGATCAGAATACAGAAAAATTCATATACAGGGTGTCCCAAAAATTTTGTACTTCCTTGAATGGGTTGATTCCTCAGGTCATTTGGAGTAACTTTTTCCATTATGAAAATCTCCGCAGCTTCGTTAAATAGTTATTATCGAAAAACATGGATCAATCAGAGCGCGGCAACAGCGAACCGATTCCCGCTCGACGACAAGCCCCACTGAGCGTGGGGTGTTGGCATTGACCGAGCCGGAATCCGACCGCTGTAGCCGCGTTTTGAATCGTCCGTATGTTTCATTAATTATTCGTTAACAATGCCGAGGAGAATACTTTCGCAAAGGAAAAAGTTACTTCAAATGTCCTCAGGAATCACCACTATCAAGGAAGTACAACATTCTTGGGACACCCTGTATAGTATGAATATGTACTGCTTTGAAATAACAGAAGATTACATCCACTATGGCATTCTCTTTTCGTATATTTTGTAAATAAACACAACTGTTTAAATGCCTAGACATCAAATGTTCAAAAACTACGATTAGAAATATTGGCATTTACTTTCAGTCATATAATTGTAGTTTTGTTTCATTAAATATTAATAAGTTAACATCGGTATGTACGTTTGATATCTACATTGACTGTCCGGAAAATGGTAACTCCGTTCTGCCAACGATGAATTTTTAAAGTAAACGATATACTTTCTGCTTTAGCATTTACGAATTCAGTGAAGTACTTGTATTATAAATATATGAGATTAAAAAATAGTACCGAATACAATCAACTGAAGTTGTTGTATGGACGTTATATTCATTGTCGAATTTACTTATACGCATGCGGCACAATATGGTAGAATAACGTTGGAACCTATGAAAGTCTCGATGACAAATTTCATGCTTCGACGATTGCTAGTTTTAGCGAATTTCACGGTTCATCGAAACTGTCGTTTCGATCGGGAAGTCTGCCTGCTCTATTTAATAGAGTATTAAGTTTGACAGATGTATGCCGTCTAAAGATGCCTACGAGTTTAGAATATGGTGTCCAGATTTTCTTGTTTAAACAAAAATTCTAACACAACATTCTCTTATTACAAACAAACTCATAATTACTTTTAATTTTCATAATTCTTTCAAAAGTTCATTGCCGGTATATTGTATTATTAGTATACACGCAAAATTTTCATACTTTTCTTAAGAACAAGGTCTCAAATAAAAAATCATTACTCAATTTCTCTATTTATTTTTTCATCAAAAATTCGCCCATGTCCGACTGTACTGTCCATCTCGCCACATCTAGTATAATTTTAACAAGCAGGTACTTGGTTCGAAATATTTGTTCAATCTTTTGTACATGAAAAAAGTCTTTGCGTATAGTACAGGTCCTATACGGCACAGAGCGTACCTACCACGTGGCGCACGCGTATTTTGCACTAATTGCGGTACGCACGTGCGGATACAGTTTAAGGAAGCATAAAAGCCCCTCAGCGTTTAATGGGCAGGACGCGTGTTTCTAGGTAACAATTGGTCGAGACATCTGGCCTTATACTCTACATGTCTTAACTTAACGCAATGACACTGCCAAATCCATGGCTTATATTAAAACTGCCAGTAGTATTTGCTTAACAAGTAAAATTATTTGCACTGAATGAATACTTTCTTTCGGACTATACGGATAATTTACGATCCATGGAACTGTTCAAAATTGATCAAAAACTCTCGATAAAATTTTAACACACTGAAAATCGTCCATTGCTTTAGATTATTTAAGTTCCTCGTTAATATATACTAAATAAGAATGAAACAAAGTACTCACTATAGAAAGATTCTAGAATTTTTAATTATGTATATTGTTCCTCTGAATATAGAAGCATTCAATATTGCATAATATACCTACAGAAATGTAAATAAACATCGAAAAACATCGATTATTTATTTTACGAACTGCGATTCACGTTATAAAGAAATCTGAAAAAATTAAGAACATTGCTTTCGACAATAGCTCACCACTGAATTTATGTATAAAACATATCTCTAAAACTTCTATGAGGAATATGTATTTTTTCGAATTTTTGGAGACTTTCAGTTTTCTCCAACATGTTTGCCTAATCCGAAAAAATACACGTTAATAATTATACTAAGACATTTTATATTGATATCATCAATATAAAATCTGCAATTTTAAGTTTGTGAAGTTTTTTAAAAATGAAGCTTGCTATCAGGTAGGATGTTCATGAATTTTTTCGTAATGTTGTATTAAGCAGAGCAGAAGAAATTTAAACCACGCTCACTCTATAACTACCCTTTTGGTTGGGGTACCGATTTGAAACTTGCCACACAGGGTTTTCTTTAGGGGTCCTATCGAATAGTGTGAAGAAAGATCAATTTGGAATGGGGGCACATTCGATCCCTTTATAGCCTTTGGAAGCTCCTCTCATAAACGACTGTTAATAGGAAAAAAGCTCTATATTTTTATTCATTATAGACGCAATGGAAATCGTGTTTATGTTGTTGATAATATGTGTACAGCTTAGCTATGCAGAGAAGTAAAGGAAGCAGGCAAGAAGTGGAACGCGAGAACGTAGTCCATGTATGCATTGTACGATGTAAATACATAGGTCACGCAGCATCTATCTGAACCCGACATTACGGCTTTATGGCACGCGAGAATTTGGGGATGCAAAACTAGGTGGTGAATAGGCGCTTTTCGTCGAACTGTGTCGATCCGTTTAAAATAAGTGGTTGATTTTCAATTGCGTCTTTCAAGCCCCTCCTCCTATCCCCCTCCGTTGATACATACGTGTGCAATAGCGCAATCAAAAGTAACAAAAATTGTGAAGCACGATATGGTTTCAAAATAAATATAAACGTTCCCTGAATAAATGAATAATTCATTTGTTATGTATTTATATTGTTCTGCAATAGAGACTGACAGTGAAAAAAAATTTTTTAACGTCAGGGGAGACCGTTTACTTAAATAACAGAACGTTCGAATGTTAGAATGCTCTGATATTAGAATTTTCAGGAGCGAGATTTCAAGTACAGGAAATTCTATGTACATTGCTATGTACCTTTCGGATGATCTATAAAACATCAATCAAACCAGTTGCTTTTTGCGGTTAATGCCAGAGATTGTATTTCAAATAAAGTATGGTATATTTATAATGAATAGTATACGTAAAATTAAGAGAGGTTCAAGACATTACTATAATATCAAATGTTAATGTAACACCTTTACTCATAGAAAGTTTACCAATTTTGGCATATTTTCGTAAAAACATACAGTACCATCTTTATCTTGGAAATTAATTGTTCATTATAATTTATTATTATTTTTACTTTCGCATAATACCATTTTAAAATTTGTTCATGAGTTTCCATTTAAAGATGGGTGGCAGGCTAAAAGTGATACACAAAACTCTTCTGGAGTTATAAAAAAGGGACCGTATAATTGGGACGAAGGGGAGGTTCCGGTTTAGGAAACTGAAGAAATGGTCATTTTCAGTACTTTTTTTCTAGGAAAATAAATAAGATAACAATCTGTTATCTATCACTTATTATTATAAGTGTCCACTACCAGATCCACAAACCAGAGCTGGTGCAAAGGCGGTCCCCCAATGGCCGAAAAGAACCGGCAAGGCATGCCGACATATGCGCTACAGTCGTACCAACGCACACTAAAGAACATTATATTTATTAATACGAAAAAATATTTATACCAGTCTTCAATAGTTGGCATCTTCTTTGTAACTTAATAAATATTCGTTATAAAAAAGTATGCGTTAATAAACCAAAATATAAAAACTGCAATTGACTCGTTTATATATTTTCAAGAAATTCCACTTTCTACCAAAGACTTGCCTAATTACTTTATATTTTTTCGTGCTGCTGTAAGTAGATAAATATACATATACATACATGTATAGCTGTAACATGTAAGAGAACAGTATTGCTCCCACAAAAGTATCGCAAGAATTATTCATTAACCCAACATAATTTAAACTTTCTACATATATACGCAACAAGTAACTTTTTCCTTTGCGAAAATGTTCTCCGCGGCTTTGTTAAGGAGTTATTAACGAAAAACACGGACCAATCAGAGTGCGCCTACAGTGATTGGACTACGGATTCTGTGCCGGAATCCGTCCACTGTTGCCGCGCATTGTTTGGTTCGTGTTTTTCGTTAATAACTCCTCAACGAAGCCGCGGAAAACATTGTCGCAAAGGAAAAAGTTACTTCAAATCATCTCGGGAATCACTCCTTTTAAGGAAGTACAATATTTTGGGACACCCCGTATAAAGTGGTCGGCCGAGCAGTAATATCTTTCGTTGGAAAAGGATAGAATATGATATACCCTCTCGTTCTGACACTAAGCGGTGTCGGGCGGACAATTGCAAAAGAAGAAGAGGGGATAGCGATTTTCTTATTGCGAAACAAACATCGTCTTATAGTGAAACAAAACTGTAGTCCTCTTCGATCGATAACTTAATCAGTTCGTTTCGTTGCCGTCTACCAAGTTAACTAAGAATCACTCCCGCATTTCCCAGTGCGACAAAACCGAGAGTAGGTAACTTATAGTTAATATCCGTGACTACACGGTGCTCTTTAACAATTGTAGAGATTTATTCTTATGAAGAGTATATTGTACTATTAATTTCATACATTCGAGGCACTTGATGCTTTTCTTTTCGAAAAGCAGTTCGAGCTTGGTTGGAATGTGCTACCTCACCCATCGTATTCACCAAGATTAGCTCAATGGCAAAAATTTGAACTCCTTGGTCGACATAAAAAATCATATTGAAAAGTTTTTCCCCGAAAGACGCAAGTTGCGTGAAAAATGGAGAAAGGTTGTGGGACAAAATGGCGCTTATAAGAATTTAATAAATGTATGTATATCGAAATTGAAATATGCTGCGTTTGAATTCTCTTTAAAAATCGGCACGAACTTTCCGGACAAGCCAATAATATTAACCATAATTAACAAACCGAGAAATACAATTGAAATTTCATTGTACCGAATAATATAGACGAAATACGATAACGAACAAAGCTGATGTAGACATATACATAAATTATTTAACTTCGTTTTCAAATTACTGCGGGTTTGATTTTTAATGAACTCTATTTTCCGACTGGCACAACAAATATTCAAAATGACCCCGTTGTATCTGAACAGAAGACCTGTTGCAGACACCTGACCATTATGTTACTTTCTACATATATGCATTATCCTTTTGACAACAATCGTAATAAATCGTGCTCAATGAGTAAATTATTGTGTGAAATTAGACTATCGCCCTCAGCTGAAAAAATCATGGTGACATGAAACCTGCTGTAACTCGGAAGCAAAGTGAAATAGAACAGGCATACTTCCATACGAATTTAATAATATTCTTTTGATGTGCAGCAACAATACCTAAATTTTTAGATGAACATGAACGAATACTAAGCTTTTTATAAATCTTACAATAGAAGAACGTCAAACACTATAAATCTTTCCATTAGGTATTTACAGTCGTGTCGAAAAGTAACATAACGGCTGGTGTATGCAGGCAAATGAATACGACACATCCTTAATTTTTAATAATGATAATATATGTTTTACTAACATATTTGTTGATTCACTTACACCTTCTAAATAAAAACAATACAATAATTTTATTTAATTTATCATATTCATTTGTCTACATATCACCAATCGTTAACTGAACTTTCCGACTCGACTGTATGTCCTTAACATTTAAACAAAAATAGTTTATATTTTTAATACATACATTGTGAGCAATTTTTGCTGCAAAGGAAGAAAGACTATTTAAATTAATTCTCTATATACTAATATAAAGAATGTATTCATTAAAAGTAATACGCGAGTTAGAGTAATTTTATAAATAATAGTTTTAAACCACTGACATGGCGTGTTTCGATTTTAACTGATTTTTATGAATCGAATAAACACTTAGGTTCGCACTTGCAATTTTAACAGATTACCTTAATGATACTGAAATAGATATTAATAACATTACTGATATTGAAATCAACACATTCTCTAGTTCATAATTAATTACTAACGCGAACATTAATTATCCATATCCGTACGATAAAGAGAAGTTTGAAATACAAATGGAAATGTTGCAGGACGTGATTGCAGATATGCAAACGAACACGCCGCTTCTGTTATTCTACACGCAAATATATTCATTCAATTACATCCATTTACGTATTTCCATTCAATTTTCTTCTTGTTTCCCTCTATGTAGAGTTGTGTTCCTTTTTACATCTCTTAACATTTGTCTACTTGTAATTGTAAGAATTAGAACTGGTATTGTAATTTATATTCACTTAACACTTTGATGGCTCGTTGACTGTCACTTGTCGCAGGTGTATCTCGCGTAAATCCTAACCCCCGAATCCCCCTACCGCAGGCACTTCTTGCTTAATTTTTCTTGGAGTTTCATAGTATAATCGCCGTAACCGATGGGTTCTTAAAATCGCGTATACGTGACATTCGACCATTAAAATATTAAGCAAAAGGGGATAACCATTCACAAATATTCAAAAATTTCAATACTGCACAATACAGTGCCTACCGATAAATGTCCAAAACACGGGACGGGCCAGGGACAATTACCGGCTAGAAGATGCTATTCTTTGATCAACTGCCAATCGTAGAAAAAGATAGCGAAGCTCGAAGGCCTTGATCGCTGAAAAGTGCAAACGTAATAACGATCGGGTATATCCGTGTGAGACCACTTTTACTCTAATAACAAAACTTATTTGTGGCATTTTTCTGATTAAAATGATACCAAACACGATATCGCTCGAATCATATTTACACTAATTTTCCGTTAATATAATTGTAAAAGGAAGTAACTTTCATCGTTCATTAGACAAGTAAATATCATTGGAATTCTATCATATTTGGTATAATTTTTATTGGAAAAATGCCACAAATATGTTCGTGAAAGTCACCCCCAAAAAATAATTAAAAATAAAGAAGTTTTTTTATTGAATTAGTAGTGATCTCACACCGATAGAGTTTCTTAGTATATGTATAAATTGCGTTGATATTTCTACAGAGTGAAGAAATGAACATACGATTTTTAGATGTAAGTCCAAGAAAAAAAAATAGTCTACTACTGTATGAAATATCAACAATTTTCGTGTGATAGTGTATTAGCTGCTTCGTACTCGTCATGAGTATTGTTTAATAATAACATACCATTTTATTGTTAATCTAGCAGAGTTAGAAATTAACATTCGAGGCATTCGAATGATGTTATAAATTCAAGAATTTTCAAGAAATTCTTCATATTTTATCATTTCTGTGTATACTTAAAAAATAAGATTTTGTGTTTTGTAATTAATGTATAGTGTCATTTTTGTCGCAGATTGTACATCCGAAAAAACAAAAGAAGACACGATTCGGTTTCAATTGTTTCTGTCGTGAAGGATTATGACAACACTTTATCGTTCGTATTAGTCAGATACCTATTTACTGCATTTCTTTCAACAATTTTTTATTGTTTCATTTGAAAATATTACAAAACTGCAAATATTACAATCTGAAAATGTTACAAAATATATTAATTTACAGTCTCAAAATAAAAATTTGTGCAAAAAATGTTAAACACTAAAGGTTTTAAATTATCTGTACATTTTGGTTAACTACACAAGGGTTAACCATGATTTAGTTAAGCACCAGATAAGTAAATAATTTTCTATCATTACTTTCTGGTCTACTACAATTAGCTAATACAGTGAATTCTTATAGCATATATGTCAGCAAGACGGCTTTTGATGTCATTTATCGGTCAGGAGGAAAAGGGCAGCAACAAATGCCGTCCAGGAGATCCTACTATTTTTTTATGCAGTGCCGAACGTAGAAAAGAACAGCGAAGCTCAAGTCGCTTCGGTCGCCGAGGAGTGTAAACATAACACGGTTCGGGTATATCGCTGTGAGACCAGAAGACCACTACTAATCCAATAACGAAAGTACTTTATTTTTCATTATTTTTTGTGGGACTTTCACCAACATATTCGTGGAGTTTTTCTAATGAAAATGATACCAAATATGATTTTATTCCGATGATATTTATATATTTCTTGGCTCCTCAGGGGGTATACCCCGCGGTAGTAAGGATAATTCCGCGACATTTATCGGCCATGCCTCAGCGACATACATATATAGAAATTCACTGTATCGATGCCATTGATTTTTTTATTCTTATGCATCAAATAATAGTTAAGAACATATTTTAATGGCTTTCGTGAATTATTTCATACCGACAAGGAGAATATTATTTTAGATTTCCACGTGTGCCGACAGGAGCAAGTTGTTACCGTTATTTGGGGCACATTGTTACCGTAGAAACGCGTTGAGATGCGAACATATGAAAGAAAAAATAATGAAAGCGACGACGAAAAAGAAAAATCAGAATATTATTGCATTATTTATTACGATCCTTATTTCACATCACAGTCGAGAGAAGAATGGATCCAACGCGAGCTGTGCAAGAACTGGGCTAATGAATCGTATGAATCGAGATTTTACCTTTTTATTATATCAATTACATCCAGTTTAAGTTAGTGTTGGCGACTTATTAATAATATACAATATGTATACTAGTCTCAAAAAGGAGATATAAAGAATAAAGGCAAGATATGCTGAAGATAATTTCATACCAAGAATAATGTTTGTAGTTATTATATGTATGTACATCGTTTTGAGGTTCTGTAAAAGATAGTATATCTTCGATAACTTAAACATATATAAATAAATATTGCTTACATAATAATGGTTTGAGCCGTTAAAAACGAGTTTTTTTTATCAACGTTTTAATTCTTAACGAATGTTATTGTGTAGAAACAACTTGTCCTTGTGCGATAACAACTTGATCCACAACGGGGCAAAATATTCCGCATCGCCTAACGACAAATAAATGAAAAAATGTAAAAAACCTATTACAATATATTAAATTTAAGGTTACAATTTCAAAGTATAATAAATTTAACAATAAATTAAGAAGAAGCGTATCTATACTATTTTCCAGTCATTTTATACGTTTTTTGAAAATCAGAATTTTTAGCCCCGGTTGCCCCTAATAAATTTAGATTCGACAGAAGAAATTTTCATACAGATAGAAAAGTAATGTTTAATGTTTTAAAGTAGTTTTATGAATAAAGGTCACGGATCCGTTTGACAATGTAATGAAACAATTACAAGACGTCCTGATACTGACACGAATGAAAAAAGATTTGTTTTCATGTCGACCTAATATTATGCCGGAATTTTCCGATTTGCTATTTATATTTAATGATGGTATAATTGTTAGCCATCACTTTATTTGATTTGAGCAATTCAACGGAGTTCAATTGGTAAATCGATAAGTTGCTACTTAATTCAGGACGGCTTTAACGTACAGCCTTCATTCAATTACGCTCGTTACACGGTAGAAATTCAGAAAATGTTTCACGTGTCCCAGCTGCTGGTAATTGACAGCTGAATCCGTCGGTTATGTGATAAGAGTGCATTATTGAAAGATTGAATGAAAATAAATGTCCACTTATGCATTTCTGTCGAAACCACGTTTATACAATATGCAAAGGGCGCGATGTACACCGAGAGAGATGACTGTGTCCAATCAACCTATTAAAAATTACATCGAACAAAAGTATTTATGAAAGAAAATATACGAAAAATGAGTATAACATGTTCTGATAACCGTATTGAGTCTACCTCGTTTTATCAACTATTCAATCATAACGATAGAATAGTTCTTAAAAAATTAGTACTTTTCCATGTTTGTCTTTACCTTTTACGACGTTTTTGTAATTTTAATCCTTAATGAGTCTTCAAATCTTTAATCCTACGTAATTAACCGAAAGCAATTCTCGTGTTTATGAATCGCGTTGTTTCCAAAATAAAAGATAAAGAACGTTCCATATTTGGAATTAAAACCAACATAACTATCACAAACTATTGTTACATTCATATTTAAAGAAATGACAAATGTACTTTACATGAAGCGTGTGAAAGGCACACTGAATGAACGGAACGAATAAAATACTAAACAGTAAACGGCGCGACAACCAGCAAAAAATTGCTATCATAATGGTTTGTAATCAAAATAAAAGTACGACATTTGAATATTTCAAAACCTGAAAGGCGCTGGAAATATTTTGAATTTTTAAATAGTTGATACTATAACTGTGGTTTTTTCACTAAATTGCTTTATGTATTGTGGACTACAAACATTGTGAAGAGAATATTATATAGAAGTGATATCCGTTGATCTTATTGTTATTTTTTTCCATATTGATTTATATTTTATATTGACAAATTTTCGTAAACAAGAATAACAATTTCTAGTAGAAACAGATAAAAAGGTGAAAATTTTACTATATTTTTTTAACGGATTGATATTTTGAAAACCTATATGCATAATAAAAACAATTTAAAAAAGTATAGTTATTAAGCAATGAATAACTGTTTCTCTGAAGGGATTATTTTTTGAATATTCAGAAAAATGAGTTTTATCCCCAGTTCAAAAACTGTTTACTCGCCAAATATGAATCATTGCTGATAAAAACTGTTTGTAATATTGGTATCTTTCCAAAGTCTGCGTCACATTTAAATTTCATTGTCAAATTGACTTTAGTGGCGTCTTTTGTCTGGCCGTGAGCAAATGTTACATTTAGAGTGGCTCCTATTTATTCTTAATGAACATTTTCTTCAAAATTTTGTTCGCAGTATCCACCAAAGTTGTACGGAAGCAAGACAAGACATTCAAACTAAGGTATAGCGAGGAACAAAAATGAACCAATGAGACCACTTTTCTTAAAAAAATCATTATGTGTATATTTATTAAGACAGAAGTCCTTGATATTAAGATTTCAAGAAGCATATGATTTTACATTTATTTTAGCTTGAAAAACGACTAACATTCTAATTCTATTACATTTAATGTACTAGTTACAGTATTGGGGAGATACCTATTATATTAAACCAGCAGTTCCTAAATTGTAAATATAAAATATTTGGCGAGCCAAAAAAAGTTAAATATAACTTTACACAACAATAAGTTGGACACCGTTCTTACTGATTTTTAACATTTTATCACTCGAGGAGCATTTTATTCTCTGTGACGATGGTTATGCATTCAGTTGGAAATTATTATCACGTGAGTTAGGTGTGCAAAAGGTCGGAGATTCGATGACGTAGAATCGGCTACCCCCACTATCTCATTCCGGTTGCCCCACAGTGTGACGAATGGCCTTTTTAGCTGGACAAAATTCTAAATCGCCTATTTTTCTATATTTATCGATTAATATGTTTACAGTTGCATAAAATATGAATAATTATTAATTTTTTACAACATTTAGTTGGTTTTTGTTAATTAAACAATATATTTTAAGTGATTTATAATTGAATATAAAATACAACAAAGTTAGTAATGGATCTATGTAACAAAAAATGATTTAACAAATAGGAGATATTGTCAAAGAAGAAGTCATTTTTAAGTATGGACAAAAAGAATGTAATTTTGGAAAAATTATTGTAAATGTTACTTTTTGGAGATTCAGACATATTCTAACGGGAAAGAATTTTACTTTGGTTTAGTATAAGGTTTCAATTTATAAATAACAACTCTACTTCATATTATTGTTTATTATTTTAGTGAAAATATAAATAAAACAAAAGAAATAACAGAGATCAAAATCAAAGTCTTAAATAGAAACGTTCGGTTGCTAAAAACAAATAACTTATAAACTAATAACTAAAACTAATAACTTATAAACAAATGTAAATAGAATATATCTAAACGTATTTGTGTTGAAACAAATATTTGGGTTTACGACTGAAGAAACGAATTTTCATACGAAGAAAGTTCAGAGGAAAACTCGGGGATCTTATCATTGTTTATTCCTTCAATATACAATGAATGAGACCAACCCATAGGTTTCAACGAGTAGACTAAACAAACCGCTAAGTGGCGACGGCAATCGGCATCGGCTGCGTTCGAAATGCCCGGCCCGGGCTATGATTGTCAGGAGTGTGTACGTAAAACGATGTAACTTCATTGTAAAAATTAGTATAGTTCTGCAAGCCAATTTTGGTATTAAAATAAAGTAGAGAATCTCTACTTTATTATATGTAAAAATCATCGCGTAGGGCGACGTGGGGCATATACTAATTCATTAACGAAGAGTAGTAACATGGGCGTTTCTGTGGAAAAATAAGTACCGTCTTTGACACTTAATTTACAAAAATAGAGGAATGTTATCGATAATTTGGAATTACTAAAGTGAAAATACATGTTTTGAGATGTTATATCCATCATATATAGGAAATTTAAATACTTCTTAGTACATTTTAACATATTTCTAGCGCTTATGGAAATGTGCCCATTCATTTATAGGTTAGGCGTTCGTCTTTTAGGTGAAGTTTACACGCTCTGTAAACATACAACAAAAGAATTTTAAGTTGTAATATTGAGAAGAGTTTTAATACATGGTTATTTTAGATTATATCAGCACAGTTAGTTTTTGTTTATTTGAAAGTTAATTTTGTCCAGCTAAAAAGGCCATTCGTCACACTGTGCGGCCTTACCAGTGTCGCCAAATGAGGAGAGGGAGCACGAATTGAGGGGAAAAAGTTACCATCTCTCTACCAGTACCGGAGTATGCATGACACAGACGAAACGCGTCACGTGACCGGGCCGCGGCGGAAGCGTGGCGAATAGCGCGGTAGAAAGGGAAGTTAGAGTGGGGACACAAGTCTTGATCTGGTGATACTGGGCCTTAGTTGCCGTACGGCAGGCCTGTCCAACTTACGGTCCGCAAACCACATTTGGCCCGTTCTCCCACTTCTTCATTCCGCTAAGGTGGGAAGTGACATTCCCCCACTATTTAACACGGTCGTGCCACCAAAAGCGCATAGCACTCGTTTCTATCGCGTACCTATAGTATATTATAACATTAAAAGCAGCCTGTGTGGGAACGGACATATCGATGGCGAGGATCGTATGTCCCTAGCGAAGAAGAAGTTCGACAGGCCTATCTTACAGCAAGCTCGTATTCCCCTCTCGCGCTGATGCGAGTCTGCCTGTCGCGGCAGATCGGACGGGCGACCGGAGCGCTATAGTGGGGGTAGCCGATTCTACGTCATTGACACTCAGAGTACCAATTACTTAGGCGTGGTATACCGCTTACTGTGACTGAAGTGTTTCGCCTAGATCAGAGCCGGGCAACTTCTTCTCTGCCGTCGCTGCGCACAACCCTCACCATTAATTTGCCGGTTCTCCCACTCTTCGGTACCATTCCTAGCTTGACTTTATCTCCAAAACCGGGGAACTGGGTTCCACGGGCTGCACGCAATTTCTTTCATAGGATACCAGTTGAATGGTGAGAGACGCTGGTAGGCACTGAGAACGGGGAAAAGAAACAGTGTACGGCCTATGGGCCGCCAGTTGCCCGGCTCCGACCTAGGTCTTTAGGGCACACGCAGTACAAGATTTCGCACGGCAAAGTACGCAACTTTGCACTGGAAAATTACAATTAATCGTAACCGAACGGTACTTTTTTTCTCAAAGACCCTTTGGACCCTTTAGACCCTACAAGATCTTTGGTCCTAAACTTTCTACCAATTTTCCATGACGACTTCCGAAGTAGATCGAAGATAATCCCAGCATCTTAGAATTTATTTACGCCAGATCGGCAGTTATCAAGCTTTTTGGCCCAGGGTGAAATATCAACGTGATGATCGCGACATTCATCGATGGACGTTGGTTCGTTCCCTGTCCCTCTTAGGCATCACCGAAAAAATTCCGTTTGTTTCCACCAATGGATGTTTGAGTGAGCCAGTAAAACACAGCCGGTTGATCTACCAGCCGAAATTAATCGTAAATCTTAAAAGAGAAAGACGAAGAATGTATTTCGTTGTCTCGGAACACTTTCCTGAAAATCTCCTCGTATACTCAGCGCGGAAAGATAAATACTTTGTCAGCTATCAGTGTATGTTCGTAGAAAACGTTCACTCAAGGGACATAGCAAATCTTGCAACGTCATAAGGTCTTACACATCGGCGAAACTATCCGCCATCCGAAGTTGAAAATATTGCAAATAATGAAGTATATTAAATAAAATTATTGTGTCACAAATGAATGAAGAACTTTATCTTACAAGATAAATATTTTTCCACGGACAAATAAAAGATATTTAAAAAACAAGGAAAATGTATTGTAATTTTTTAGGGTTAAATATTATTTTGGGGTTTCCTCCTCAAAGTTATATTTGTCCGATGTAATTTCTACGTATAATTAAAATTAAACAACGAGTTCTAACGTGTCGTGGTTTCCAGATGTGATTTCTATGTATGGTACGTTTCTCCATCTGAATTACATAATATGATATACAATATTTCATACGATAACTGATGAAAATAATAATATCGACATAAATGTGAAACAAGGTAGGTACGTGATTCAATAATCGTTTACATTACACGTTCGTTTATAATGTAATCCATGGAGCACGCGCGCGCGACAACCTCAAATGTATGAGAACAAATTCTTGTATGAAACTTTACAGTAGTATCTTCTTATTACTATCTTCTTCGTTTTATCATAATATTTCATTCATAAAGTGTCAACTCGAGTTCACTCGCTGAAACATGTCTAAATACGGAGAAAATAGCGTAAGATTAGCCTGAACGGCTATAGCAGCAATTTATATACATATAAAAACCATTTAAATATTTTTACGGAATATACCGACACGTAACGGCATAATAGAATCAGACCTGTTGGAGTTCAAAATGTGACAGAGAAATTAACGAAGAAATTTTTGCCACCAGTGAACTTAAAAATGGATAAAAGTTTCCACGTTGCGAGCACTGCCGACGTTTTAAGCTGTAAATCTGATGCTCGTTTGCACTTGCAACTTTTTCATCTCAACAAAACCGTATACCCTTCTCTTTTTTTCAAGGAGTTCCAGAGCTGCGCTACGTAGATACGTACACTTAGCGCTGGGCTTTTGTTGGCAAAATAAACAGAAGTTAAATGTCACATTATAAAGTATCGATTTATGGTTTTCTTAAACCTTGTGCACTCTTGTGTATGTACACTACTGTGCAAAAGTCTTCGTCCACCACGTAAAATTTCTTTCATATTTGAATAAATCTCTGCCAATGATGCATAGGTACATGGTGAATACTTCGTTGTGCCATATCTAGTGTATACAAATCAACCTGACAGTTTTGATATAAATATTATTAAACATGTTTAGAATAAACCGCTTCAAGTATTTCGACCAGAATAGCAAAAAATTCCAATCGTGATTATTAAAAAATTATATGGAAGCTGTATGAAAAAAGTCGAAAATTGTTGTATTGATATCGTGAAACAATCATTTGAAAGCTTGAAGTCTGTGCTTTCAGGTGCTGTTTTAAATTTTCAGCTACGTTGTTTTTTAATACAGTTATAGCGTTATGAAGAATACTTTGAGAGATACAAAAAATTTTGTTCAACTTTCAGATATCACATGGGGAGAGATAACTTTTCGATAAATCGCGTTACCAAATCGCTTTTTTGCAATAGATTCTACGATGATTTTTTCGCGTTCTAGGGTGAGTTAAAAAGACCATTTTTGCTTCAGTGTTGCGTAACACTATTTTGCACAGGAAAGCAGACGCTTTCAAATGATAGTAACGCGATTTGATTAAAAAAATAAAATAAAATACTGAATTTAGTGGATACCACCTTTTTGACCTTGAAATGACCTTGAGCAAGAATAATCATGTTGAAGCAAATGAAATGTGGAAGTTTAAAACTTACGTGTTTCAGCAAAGATTGCGCGTTGTTTACGTCGGGTCGACCTTTACATATCATAATAAATGTTCGAAATGTTGACCATCCTCATTTATGCAATGTTTCAATCTTTTAATAAATGATCTGTAGGCATTGTCGATTTCATGAGACGTAATTGAAGCACATGCTGCAGTAATCCTTTACCGCATATCCTCTGGCGTTGTGGGTTTATTTTGTACACAATACATTTTATCTTGCCCCATAGATAAAAGTCCATTGGTGTCAGATCCGGAGAATGGGCTGGCCATGGAATTGGTCCTCGTCGCCCAATCCAGCGTCCAGCATATTTCGTATTTAGCACCGTTCTAGCAACTTTAGAATAATGCGCTGGACAACCATCATGTTGAAACCACATGCGCTCCTGATCGAATAACGTAATTTCTTCTAAAAGGCCCGACAAATCCTGGCGTAAAAATGCATCATACTTTATACCAGTAAGAGTTCCTTGTATAAAGTACGGGCCTATTATTTTACTGCATAAAATTCCGCACCATACGTTAACGGTCCACGGTCTTTGCTTTTCTACTTCTCTTAACCATCGTGGATTCTCAGCTGACCAGAAGTGCATATTGTGCAAATTTACTTGCCCATGTTTGGTAAAAGATGCCTCATCCGTAAAAAGAACTTTGTGAAAGAAAGTATTGTCCATTTCTAATTGATATTGTGCCCACTGGCAGAACCGGACACGATTAATATAGTCGGTGGCAGACAATTCCTGATGTAAACTCAAGTGATATGGGTGAAACTTTTCTATTTGCAGTATTCGTGAAATACTACCTCTGCTAATACCGGACTCTTGTTCGAGTTGTCGCAAACTTACATGTGGATCATCAGATACTGCAGTTAGGATATTAATTCTATTTTCTTTGTGAGTTACAATTCTTTGTTTATTACGATTTTTAGAACTTACACTACCGGTATTTTTAAATTGTTTTACCACGACGGAAAATGCGTGTAACGAAGGACAAATACGATTCACAAATTTTTCACGATACAAACGTACTGCTTGCCTCAAAGATTGGTGGCTTTCGCCATAAGTGAAAACTATATCGATTCGTTCCTGTACAGTATAACGCATTGTTATCACTTTCACGTTTCGAACTCGAATAATGCAGAAGGAACAACGTACTTATTCTAACCTATTAACATTCTGTTAACGATCTCAATGATACATACTCTAACATAAACATACGCTGTTTACTATGAAAACTATTTCGAACATTTATTATGATATGTAAAGGTCAACCCGACGTAAACAACGCGCAATCTTTGCTGAAACACGTAAGTTTTAAACTTCCACATTTCATCCGCTTCAACATGATTATTCTTGCTCAAGGTCATTTCAAGGTCAAAAAGGTGGTATCTACCAAATTCAGTTTTTTATTGTCTATCATGCTATCGTAAAAAAATATACTATTCCATTTAAAAAAACATCGGTGACCTTGAAATTTCATTAAAAAACACGGCATAAAAAATTTTTTTCTTCACCATTATATTGCCCCCTGCAATAGTGTCACTTTGTCCTCTGAAGTTTTCTGACAGGACTGTAAATACGAAAGATATTTAGGCGTTCCCATTTATGTGGGACACCCTGTACATACATTTACACATTATACATTTATACATACACATATATACATTTTATATTATTATTATTATTATTATTATTACTATTTTTAAGGGCACAGTATTTGGCACTCCCACAGTAATTGGTCCCTTACCCTATTGGGATATTATCCATTTATCCAATACTTGGGCACCTGGCGGATCGAGTATGCCTCGAGCAATATCCGTATTATCCGGGTACTCGGGTATCCGACTATCCAATGAGATAATCGAGTACTCGGGTAACCGGCTATCTTGTGTTACCCGGTAGTCGGGTAATTTTTGGTTACCCGAAATTTCTTAAGTCTAATAAAATCTTTATATCCCACAGAAACACGGTCAGTGACACAATATTTTTGACGGCATGTTTAGTTGTTCATACGTTTACAGTCATCATAAATTAAGTTTAAACTTATTATGTGTAATCGATAAAACATACTATCGTTTTCAATATTTTTGTCGCCTGTACATTTAATATATTGAAATGTATATTTCAAATTAAATTGCAAAGTATATTTCAATTTCTAAAAACAGTATTGATTCAGATCGATGATTCAAACAGATTGATTCAGAATTAAAACTGTAACTACTGATTCGGTACGTACAGAAATTGAAGAGATATTTCGACACACTCCTTCATACAAATAACAAATTCGATGCTTCCATATACTTACTCGTTTTCCGGTACACATCCGGAATGTTTATCGTATCTTCACATAAATAATTCGAATATTATTATTTCTATAACGATAGCATTAAATAAAGTTATTTCTAACAAGTGCTCTTTATATCAAATATATTTATATAATCAAAATATTTACTTTTAGAAGTCTCACCAATGAAACTAAAATCTCTAAGCGGCAATATTAGTTAAACTTCTTTTCATGTGTCCTTTTCATTTGCTACTCATCGTTCTCGCGTTTATATTACAAAAATACCTAACGTCGCAACAATCGATGCTATTCAATAATTTCTATTCTTGTTACAGGAAGCAATATCTAAAACACACCGAGTCACGGTATTTTCCGAGAATGAAAGACCTACGGCAGAGAGGAACGAAAGATCTGGTGAAATAATATCGCTGATGGAAGTGAATCCATGCAGTCCGACCGAAATTGGACAAAGCAAACGAGCAAAATTGAACGAAAGACCAGTCTAACATTTTCAGGATTCAAGTTCTTATGATATTTGCTTTCCATTTTTCTTTTCCTTCCACTGTATAGAGGCGCATTAAGAAAAATTAAATGAATTGATTCGTAGGGGCTAACCAAATTAAAAAGAACATCGGTTCCAGCACGCTTCAAGCTATAACAATTACAGTAGAACCTCGATTACCCGAACTAAACTGAGAAACATGAGTGTTCGAATAATAGAACAGTTACTTAGTTAGGATGTTAGATTTAATCTTCATTGCATATAGATTGGTATATATTGAGCTATTTACTGACTGACTTTTATGTTAGACAAAATTTGAGGTTGTCACCGAGCGTCGCATTTGAAATATGCAGGGCACGCTGGAAACCTAAGAGTCATATCCGTCTACAAGTCATAAAAGCCTATGACTACTAAGCGATAGTGACAAGAAGACTGAGAAAATGTTTTTCTCCGATATAATGTTGCAAGTAGCTCGAGAGCCGTCTCTACGGCCCCTCACCGCGGAGGTGTGGGTAGTTCCACTGACTCCAAATTGTAAGGTTGGCACTGACTCGTAATGAGAATTCACTGTGGTTGGTTAATACTAGTTTAATAATAAAGAATTTATAATAATAAGAGTTACATCAATGCTTCTCTCTCTCTCTCTCTCTCTCTCTCTCTCTCTCTCTCTCTCTCTCTCATTCACTCACTCACTCACTCACTCACTCACTCACACACACACACACACACACAATATCATAGACACGCGGCGATTCTAACCTACAACCTCACCTCACACTTTCTATACACCAGTGTCAGTCACGTGACGCGTTCCGTCTCTGTCGTGCATACTCCGGTACTGCCAGAGAGAGGGTAACTTCTTCCCCTCAATTCGTGCTGTCTCCACTCATCTGACGACACTGCCATACACTCTGTTCAAACTCATTCAGACCAACTCCACTGATACAAACAACCCAGCACGAGTTATTGAGATCAAAAGGTTTTCGAACCCCCACTTTGAAGGGTAATTTCATTCCCTAAACCTGTTTTTCCGCCGATAAAAAAAGGGTGTCAGATATTTTTGGCCGAAATATTATATAGACGTGCAAAGTTTTATCGAAATCTGTGGTTGACAGTTGGGTGACGTTCCTTGTTCGAATAGGACAACTTTAAGTTTTAAACGTATTTAGCATTTACACAAGGTCGATTAAAGCGAACCAATCGAGGAGACAGAGGAAAAGTGAAACAGAATATGATATAGTAGTGGTCTTCAAGAATTTCTCGATCAACGAAATTGAATCTGGCGAACCTAAGAAGATAGCCGGAAGAAAATCCATGGGATATATTCCCAGCGGCTACTTCAAATCTAAAATATCGAACTAAATCAACCATCTCTGGAAGGGAGAACGATAGTCAGGGACCAGGATAGGTGTTTCTACTCAGGCAAAAAATTGGGTATGCGCAGAGCGGTTTAAATAAAAGTCAATCCGGTTTAATAAAACTTTATATTTTATCTGAACATTCATCATATATTATACAGGGTATACCAAAAATCGTGTTACAACCATCCGGGTGGTGACTTTATGCAAAAATTAGCCAAAAACGAAGAACAACATTTTTCCATTTAACCCCTAGCACTGCGATTTATTTTGCGGTTTCAGTGATTAAAACTTTTTTGTAATTCGTAATTTCCTAAATAAAGGAGAAAATTTATATCTATAGTATGCTTATATGTTCTTCAATAGCTGTACATTAACAACGCCAAAGTAGAATTTTATTTCGGTTTAAAGGAATTTAATAAAATACGTATTTATTAGACTCTGTTCAGAATATTCATCACGAGTATGACTCGATATTGTAGGGCAAGGGGTTAAGGGTTTTGTTTTTGAAAAAAAGAGTTCGAAAACCCATCAGTCTGTTATTGCTGTATTCGTATTTTGAGTATGTCCATTATCACTTTCTTTCACTCAGTACTTGATTTGAACGGTCTCGGATAAAATAGGGTCTCGAATACGGATAAGATTAGTATTTTTTTTTAGGAATTATTTTATTGATGTTAGAATGGTTTAAAATATTGATCATGGTGCTACATAGACAGCTCTGTTCATTGCACTAAATTGTTATGCACTCTTTGTAGTAAATTATGTGGATTCATTAAATCTTCATAACAACGTTTGCTTCTAATTCCTCAACGCTATTAGTATCCTTGGAGTACACTTAGGTTTAATAAAACTCCATAAAAAATCGAGGGTTGTTAAATTTCACAATCTAGGTAGCCAACTTATGGTACCACCACGATCAATTCAGCACGCATATTGCTCGCTTAGGAAGTTTTTCGCTCCTCAAGTAGAATGTGGTAGTGTTCCATCTTATTGGAAAATTGAAGTTTGTAGTGTAGCCAAAAGCCATTGTTTAATAGAAACGACAACGTTGTCGATATTTAATAATACAGGTACGAACCGAGACAGAAGCTCTCGAAACTTTCAGTTTGAATACACGGGTTGAGCAAATTAATATACATGGTGTTTTCAAAATCGTGGTACAAGTGGCTGGGTGGTGATTCTATGTACAAATACAAGTCGAAAAGAGGGAATAACATTTTTTTGTTTAGCGGTTCGTTTTTGGGAAAAACGAGTTTGAAAATCTGTCGAATTCGGGTGCTCTATCAGTTGCAGGAAGTGTCTAGAAATGGTAGGTCATGGAACAGACGCATCGGCCGATTGCTATCTAATGACTGGGGTTAGAGACCCAATTACTGTGCCGACATTAATTATACTTATTTTGAAAGCATAATGAATATTAAAAAAGAGATATTACATTTCTTTCATTAAAACCAGTTAATATATATGAAGAGCTTAGGGCAACAGTCAACTCGATTTAGACATTGCGCACTTAGATTTTCTAATCGTTCGAAGCAACAAACAGTCAGCGTTATTCGACATTCGCGCCAAATAAAGATAGTCATACGAGTACAGCATAAAGAAGCGATCGGACTGTATCCGTGAAAAATATTACTACTGAATACATATCATCGGTATGTTACGATTTGTGACGAAAATTGAATCGTGGCTGTGAAGATGATAGTAATAAATATAACTTCTTGTAAAAAATGTCTAGTTATGAAATTATGTTAAATTAAATATAAAATTCTATTAAATAAAATAAATATATCAATAAATCAAAAGTTCAAATAGTTAACCGTTTGTTGCTCTGAACGTATCTATAGGAATAACAATACATTTTTGGGAGTATTTCATCTCGTTCGGGGCAACAAACAGTTACAAACGTCTCATAATATGACCGTTTGTTGCACAGAACTATCGAAAAAATTTGTTCTTTTACAGTCACGTTTGTTGCTCTGAGCTCTCCATACGTTATTATCTTTTTTAATATTCATTATGCTTTAAAAATATCATAAGTATAATTAATATCGGCACACAGTAGTTGAGTCCTCTATCCTACTGCGTGTTCGCGGAAATTTCAAACTCGATTTACTCGAAAACAAAGCGTCAATCGAAAAACTGTTCATCCTTTACGTCGACTTATTTTTGCATGTAGAATCGTCACACACACTTCGGCCGGTTATACCACGATTTTCCGTGCACTTTGTAGATAGGGTGATTTAGAATAAAAATACAAATTTGATCTTGGTAATAATGGCTCGGAATAGCCACTTTGTTCATATATCAGAAGAGTCTATGAAACGGATCCAATCATCGTTTGGCATTGGTAAGGTAAGGAGAGAAACAAAGATGAACTAGCTGCGAATGGTCAGGCAATAGATCCTTTTGGATCTCTTCTCTAGATACAGGCATGTAGTTGTATATATGCATACATGACTGCATACTTCTCCCCTAGACGGAGGAGATAACCCGCGAAATCACCGAACCGGGGCGTGGAGAGTTCCAGTCGCAACTTTCCGCCACATGCAAATTCGCCGAGCTACCTAAGGGGCTCCTCTAGTGGACTCTTGTGTGATATTTAACGGACGTAGTAGGGTAAGAAGATAAATAGCTTTTCATTTTTAGAAAATTCACCACGTCGTAACACATTTTCTTTTACGAGAAAACGTATTTTTTATCATCGGTAAAGATACAATTCTTTGGATACGGTTTTAACAGCGAATATTTGTTTATTTCCTGAAATGTTTATAAAATATTTTCGGCTCGGCACCCATTGTTTCCTTCATTCTATTGATTTATTAATCATGCAACATACTAAAGAAGATGAAATAAATAACATTCGCTTCGAAAATTCAGTCAGCTTAAAAATTTATAAGCATGTATTGCGAAAAACACATAAATAAGTTCCTTTTTATCATTATTTCGAACTCCTAGATTTTTCACGTCTCAACTTAGGAAAACGTACGTTTTTCACCTTAAACTAAAAGTGCTTCCCTGTAGTGCCACATATGAATCTTTTTAGTGGCAATCATAATTTTTCAAGATATTCTAAACATACGGTAGATAAAAGAAATCAATCAAAAATTCATCGGGAGTATTTTGTTTTTGTTAGTAAAATAGGGTATGTCTAAACTTTTGATACGCACTGTATTTCTGTTTGTTTCACTAGAATTGCAATATAAATTTTGGATGAATCTGTTTCCACAATTACAGCAAGGAGCAAAACTGATTACAATTTCAACCAATTCAACCAATTTCGACCAATTCAAATTTTTTACACCCCGTCTAATAAACTAATCCTTCTAACTTCTCAAAAACACTCAAGTCATTTGGTCTAATTTTAAAAGAGTTATGCTGTTTCAAATAGTGGGTAATCAGTTTTACTCCTTACTATACAGGGTGAGTCGTCACCTAACGTTTGCACCTGAAATATCTTTGGTGTTTCTAAAGATATGTAAAATATGGTAAGGACAAAGTTGAATGGTACAATGGGGTTGACACGATGCCAAAAAAAAATTTTGTTTTTATGTCATTTTTTTTAGAGATATCAAGGTGACCTTCACTTTTTTAAATGGAACCACCCTTTTTTAAACACCTACAATTATAGTCCCTTTCATTAATAATTCAGTGACAATAATTATTCCAAGGTCATTCAAGGTCACAGACAGAGAAAACGTATAAGATTTAGAATATGAAAGCAGAATACGTTTATTACGGTTGAGACTTGTAGGAAATAGTAAACATACTATGGTCGTAGTTAAAGTAAACATACTAAGGTCCTTCAATGTTATTCAGCATTCTTATTTACTATCAGTATGTTTCCAAACGCGATTCCGCTATGTTATAATATATTCGATGACTGAAAAGTGTGATATGATCACGATTTACTGTGAATGTAGAAAAAATGCAGTGCAGGCCCGACTACTTTATGAAGAAAGGTACCCCGAGCGAAACACTCCTTCTAGACATACTTTCACTAATACGTACAGGTTGTTTCGAAGTACTGGAAGTGTACATGCAAGACAGTACAAACGGAAGAATCCCACGACTAATGAAGACAATGAAATTAATATTTTAGCAGCTATAGCTGTCAATCCTCACGTGAGTACGAGAAAAATTGCCCTGGAAGCAGGCATAAGTCAAAGTAGCGTAATACGAATTCTGGCCCGACATTTTCATCCGCTCCACATATCGCTCCATCAAGAATTGCACGGCAATGATTTTCAAAATAGAATTAACTTTTGTCAATGGGCATTGCTTCAAAATCATTCATTTTTTTCTAATGTCTTGTTTACGGACGAAGCAACATTCACTAATCATGGCCCAATTATACATTTATAAAATACAGGTATTCTACTTCCATATTTTAGTTTCATACGTTTTTTCTGTCCTTGACCTTGAATGACCTTGGAATAATATAGTCACTGCATTCCTAATGAAAGGGAGTATCATTGTAGGTGTTTAAAAAAGGGTGGTTCCATTTAAAAAAGTCAAGGTAACCTTGATATCTCTAAAAAAATGACATAAAAACAAAATTTTTTATGACATCGTGTCAGCCCCATTGTACCATTCAACTTTGTCCTTACCATATTTTACGTATCTTTAGAAACAACAAAGATATTTGAGGTGCAAACGTTAGGTGACTCACCCTGTATAATATTTGTATTTTGTACCCTAATTTTTTTGAAAGCCAGTTCAAGTAACAGTATTATACATATGTACGTATAGTATATCTGCTCAAAGTTTGTTTCTTGAAGATTTCTTCAAAACAGTTAAGCTCTTAATATTTCATTCCGTCAGAAATTGTTTAGATTATTCAAACGGAGTCACATTTATAAAAATTAATTTCGATATTTTATCTCATAAATACGTACAGGGGCTTATTTAAAAATAAAACAAAGTATAAAATAACGAGACTGCATTATGTTATAAACTTTGAAACTCGGGTTATCAATGAAAAATGACATGTCTAAGCTGCTTTAAATAACAAGAAAATGTAGTATAATCTTATAACCGTTTGTTTATATAATAATATTTTTTTAGATTCATCTTATAAAGTTGTTTAGGATGATATTTGTTTTATTACCTCTAAATAATTTCGCAAAGTATGGAACGTCGTTATGCATTAAGTTAAACGGACTATTAGAATTTTATTTATGTTGCGATTAGGATTCGATACAACAGAATTAGAATTAATTCTGATTATTGACACTCTTAAATTAATTGAAAAAAAACAATATCATAGTTCAAGGTATGATTGACGTGATCGTGAAAAGTTGTGCACTCTGAAAACGAAAAGTGTTATACAGGCTGTTCGGTAACTGGTGGTACAAGCGAAAAGGGGGTGATTCTACATGAAAAAATAAGTCGAAAATATACAACAAAATTTTTTCATGTGAGGCTTTGTTTTCGAGAAAATCGACTTTGAATTTTCGTCGGGTACGCGTGCACTTGATCATGTCTCGTTATAATGGATCTCACTGTAGATTATTGTCTCGATGGATCATTATCGCAGTTTAAGTTTGTTTTTATCGTACCGCAAAATTCGGAACACACAATGAAATAGGATGTTGAAGTAATCATAAAGTTTATTATTACAGAAATTGCTGAAAATGTTGCCCATTCTGCCGAATACATAATTCTGCTCTTCTAATTAAATTTCTATGAACGTTTTCTAACGTATTCTGTTGCTTTAATGTATGAAAGGCAACAATAATCTTTTCTTTTAAATAGATAGGTAAAATAAACATTTCCGTGACACTGGAGGTGTTTATCAACATAAACTTCAATCGAGACAATGATCTACAGTGAGACCCGTTATAACGAGTCATGATCAAGTGTACACGTACCCGGCGAAAATTCGAAGTCGATTTTCTCGAAAACAAAGCCTCACATGAAAAAATGTTGTTTTATATTTTCGACTTATTTTTTCATGTAGAATCACCCCCTTTTCGCTTGTACCACCAGTTACCGAACATCCTGTATAAATCTATGATGTATGATTATGACATTTCTTATTTGAAAAAAAAGATAGACAATATGAAAATCTGACCGCCAAATATTTGATTTGAAAGTAAGATTATACAAATACGTAAAAAGGCAAGGTTCGTGTTCTCGTCAACGATAAAACTGAAGAGCGATTTACCCTTTGAAAGGTGGTGCAGCTCATTTTGGTACCAAAGCAAACATAATCAAGCCACTTTCGCTCTAACTTTGCCTGCCACAATAAATGATACAAGATCATATTTATCATGAGATATGAAGGATTCACAAGACGAGGTCTTCCAATCTCTCGAGTCCTCTCATTTCGCAGTGTTACGTAAGTAGCATCCAGTTCCATGAGCTCCAACTTAAGGATTTATATTGCTATGTACTTCCGCACAGAGTCACTCTACCAATTTTCAGTACGACTTCTTCAGTTCATTATTCTTGTTTACCCCCATTTTTGGTTACCAAGAAACTATAAACGCAAACTAATAAAAGGTAAAATATTTTCTTTGAAAAAGGAATCATAGCTTTTCTTCCCTCTGATTCTTGCGGTTTGTTATCTCATGGTTATGAATTTCGTATATTAATAACAGGTACAAACTTCTCATTTAATGACTCTAGTTTCTGAATTAAAAAAGCATTACTGACCTTTTTAAAATTGAGGAAAAAAGATTTTTTTACAATTCATCACTGTTTACCAATAAAATGTTCATCAATTCTGAAAAGAAGGCAACTAATGAAATTTAATCAAAATTATAATTAGTCCTGTAAGTAATCTACTTAAAATTGTAATCAGTGCTGTACTCAATGTCATCTCCCTATCAGGTTATTTTTGTAATTTTGTTAGTAACTTTTCCTTTAGCACTCGCCTACGCGCTAAATAGTTTATGTATGGTATACATTAATACCAACTGAAATATAAGAAGAGCAATGAGTTAACCGACAATTAAAAAATTATTCCTAGTGGTCGAATATGATGATAGAGGTTAGGGTTAGGTACACGCAATCAGCAATCAAGTTGTAACCAAATAAAAGTAGAAAAAAAATAAATTATAAACTCGCACCCATAGAAATAATAAACGAATGCATTTGTTAGATGTTATATTTCATAAAATAGTAAGCGTTCTTTATTATAGAATCTCTGTGTCTAGATACACAGAGTGAAGGATGTTGGACAAAGTTACAAAGTCATGCTCCTCTCCTTATAGCTCGATCGATTCCTCGCTTATTTTATAAGATGAGTCTTTCAAAAGGTTAACAACCTTTCCTAACAGAATTCTTCATAAATCTAGGTAAAAACTGCTGTATAAACTAGTTCTCTTATAACCAACAATAAGAAACAACTAATGTGTAAACTTATAATACACCAATGGAGACATAGCCTGTAAAAAAGGCATGTAGGTAAAGATGCTAGCTACAAAAATATAGCGTTCAATTAATTGAATACTATTTAAATGTTAATGAATCATTTACATACACCATGTATGTAGATTCCAATTTAACCATTATAAACATATCGTTTTAGGCCATTTATTCGGAAAACACGTTGAAATAAAATTATATAAAACACGCAAATGGGATAACATGCAAAGCGCCAAGTTGACGCGTCAAAACAATGGTGTAAAGAACGAAAATATAAGAATGTTTGGACGATAATGAATGTTTTTATCCAGCAATTGTTGATAACGTAGCTCACCGTATAAACCACCAATCAGTAAACAAGTGAGAAGATATCAGCCATAAACCGAAAATACGACCGAAGAGCGGCAATACTTGAACCGCTTCGTGGCGGAAAAACGCCCACGGAAATCATTGCGTGGTTTAGCTAAAAGAAGTTTAGAAAATGCGGCGCACAGTGGTGCCAAGGCGGCAAAAAATCCTTTTTATAAATTTTCGATTTTTATAAAAAAAAAATTATTTTTGTATAGCCCAATAGTGCGTGCATGATGTGCCAATAAAACAACCATAACCAGTAAATAACCATTTCCACGCTCCTGGGAATTCATCAGTTTTCAGTGCGATAGTTATGTAATTACTCCGCCTATAATTGAATACATAGGGGTCTATAAATCATATGGGTTATTGCAAATGGCTTCAACTATTAACTAGCAAAAATAATTTTCCAAGAAAAGTTGTTTAACATTAAGTAATATGGACTAACCTGAAGCCCCTTTGCGTTACGCTCATTTTTTATTTATGGAGGAATACAAAAAATCCTTTAAATAGCTTCGATCTGGAACTAATCGTTTTGGCAAGTTATAATATTGATCTAGCTTTGTGCAAAATTTCATGAGATGCTTCGATATGCTTTCGCCGCAATTTAAGTTTAAATATCAACTTTCGGAATTTCCAAGAATTAATCGCGTGGATGTCACGATTATTTGATGTTTCAGGTGAAATTTTTAAGGGATACATATCAGATAATAAAAGAATGTGACATTCATAGATATAAAAAAATATTTATATAACAATTTTTTATGTTAAATAAACAAAGTTTTCGTTCACTGGACCACTGTCGCAAAAATGCAACAGGTATTTTTTGGTAGTGCTGCGATGAACGCTATAAAAATAATTTATGTAAGATAAAAAAAATTGTTATTAAATATTTTTTTATACATAAAAAATTAATAAATCATATGCACTTCACTTTATTATTTAGAAATATTCCTAAAAAATTTCACCTGGAACATCAAATAATCGTAACTTCCACACGATTCACTCTTGGAAATTCTGAAAGTTGATATTTAAACTTAAATTGCGGCGAAAGGGTCTCGAAGGGTCTCATGATTTTTTGCACAAGGTTAGATCAATATTACACCTTGCCAAAACGATTAGTTCCAGACCAAAATCTATTAAAGTATTTGTTGTATGCTTCCATAAATAAAAAATAGGCAGAAAACAGAGATTTTCGATTAGCCCATATTACTTCATTTAACAACTTTTTACAAAAATTTTTTTTTGCCAAATAAGAGTTGTACCTGTGGCAATCTCTCCACAAAATTTTAAACAAATTCGTTGGATAGTTTCGTTTTTACAGATTTTTTGCCGCTTCTTGGCCATTTGGCACCACTGTGCGCAGTCGCACAGTGGTCCCAAATCGCCAAAACGTGGTCAAAACCTCACAACTTATTAAAAAATTATTGGTTCTGTTTGAAAATTGGTATTAGGCCGTTTTTGGGGTCGCTGATCACGAATCTGAAATTAGAAAATTCGCTGTCTCATATTGACCTGAACGAGGGGAAAGACTAATTCTCCGGATAGCAAACTTTACCCTTTGTATTGTATAAAGTAGATATTCTATTCGCACTTCATAGTTCCCAAAAAAAGAAAGAATTGAAGAATTGCTGGTCTTTTTACGTACAATAAGATTCCATAATAAAAAATATAGGTTTCCATTTGAAAAAACAAAGTTGACCTCCAAATAACCTTGAAAACGCCATCCAAATAAAAAACTGATACTGCCTTGGACACGTGTTTTACATTTTTTTAAATATCTTTCATACTTTTCGAGATATTCGGCTGGAAAGTTTTCAAATGAACAGCCGGTCTAAAAACAGCGTTCATGTTTGAAAAATATAAAAAAGTTTCGGATATATGATTCTTTATAAAAAAATTTACATTCTATTCAAAATCTGTTTAAATTTTACAGAAAGACTTAGTGCATATCTCTCACAGTTTGACAAGAAATGCAAGGAAAGCACATAAAATACCTACTCTGCGTTACAAAAACCAGTGCTACGACCACAGAGGCACCTAGTGCTTGCAAGATAATACTATGTAGTAGAAGCTCCAACAAGTTTTAGCGATAGACCGTGTGAGACTTGCAACTTTTACTCTACATTTTAAAAATGTATGCCTTCACTTTCACTCTTTCTTTGCATACACAGTTATCAGTTAACAATAAACATTTGGCACTAAAAACTATGCAACTTACCTCCACAAACAGCATCCATAATGCACAATTAAAATCGAAACGTTTCAACACAATTTGTACACTGGGCACTTAAAATTCGCAATGTGCTTCACAAGCTTAAAAGGTATGGTCTAATGAACTCGAAGTTCGGATTGTGACTGTTGGTCAGGTATAAAAAAATGACCTTTCTGCTGTTTACCCCCACTTAGAAACACTTTTAGAGTAACCAACCCCATACTTAAAACTTACCTAGCTGAAAGTTCATATTTTAGGTTTTGGCCACGTTTTCCGGCTTTGAGACCACTGTGCGTCGCGTCGCCGCGTTCGCTGGTGTCTCGTGTCTTCGTCGCCCCACCGTAGGCAACCGTGCGTACCTTCGTAGCTACTTACGCGACGGGCGAATCGCATCCTTTCTCCACGGTAGCGGCGCTACTGGAAGGGGACAGTGGACCCCACGGTGGGGACGGTTTTGCCTCAATTGAGACAAATGTGCCCAGCACTGCAGTAGGACGTAACTGTATCTAGGCAACTCACAGGAATCGTTCTGACCGCAAATGAAGCGCGGAATTCTTTATTGAATTGAAAGAAAAGATTAATCAGGCTTTACGGAAACCTCTGTTATCACTGGTCTCCTGACTTGTGGCCTCCCTGTAGCCTCGACTGTAATCCCTTCGACTACTACATGTGTGGCGTACTCGCGGCAAAGGTAAATGCAAAGTATCACAACACTGAAGATACCCTAAAACCCACTGTTACGAGGGTGAAGACGAAAACGGATGGGCGGGGGGGGGGGGGGCGAGCCTGCAGCGAGTTCAGATCCAAGTTGAGAAGGGTAGTGGCAGTTACAGGAGGCTACATCAAATAATTTCATTCTTCATACCATTTACTACTTTTGTACAAATTAATGAAAGAACATATTCACATTTTCCTGGAATTTGAACTATTCTTTTTTTTTTTACGCAATGACTTAACTGAATTTATCTCGACGATCCTGTATATCCCTGTTTCCTGGTCCCGGGATACATAACAATATCAGATTGGCGGCGGAAAGAGGACTTTTTCAAGACACATTATTCATTGATCGTCCACAGCATTGGTATCAGGCAGTATTGGGCGCAAATGAATAGTTTCATAGTGGGCACTTATAGTTTTGAATATACGTTTTATTTATCCTCTTCGTAACTTCGGTCAATACTTTATGAAGATTTTGCGTTACAGAAATTGCACGACTAACTTGCAGTGACTTCTGACTTCAGTTTGGAAATAGTCATGTCTGATGTTTGAAACTGCGTGTATCGCGGTTGAAACTCGTTTTGACGATTTTCGGTAAACTTATATACAGTGGAGCATTTAAAACAGATTAGCTGAACATGTCTCCTGCCACTGATAGAAACAATATATCAGATGAAATTAGTTTAGTTTTGAGTGGTCTGTAATCTAGTGCCTCTAAACTCTTTATAGACGGAGGTGTCACAAAGATGTAAAGGTCAATCCTGTGTTTTTTTTTTTTAATGAAGTAATATAAAAGATGAATACAACGTATGTTACGGAGGTTATTCAAAGTGACAGTAATAGAAAACTGTTTAAAGATACGCTCCGAACACTTCGCTGATTTATATATAAACATTATATATTCACTGCTAGTACAATATTACATGCAACATACACATTTACAATCTTACAAAGTGTTCAAAATTACTACTTCAAATACATACTGATGCATAAGCAATATCACGAAACAAGTTCTTCTTATATTTTCTTGCATGTCATCTTTGGTGGTTCGCTTCTCGCAGTATACTGGTTTGATAACATTTAGATACAATACAACAATTTAGATACAAGCGTACAATGTATTTGAATCTTTATGTCTCGTGGTACCTATTAGCGATTACAAGAACGATATACCAATAACCAGAGGAAACACGGAAGTAGTTAAGAATGATATAAACTATTTGCCATTGCAGTTCTCCTTGAACAACCTTGAATAACCTTCACAATATAGACCATTGTGTGTGTTGATATGTACGCAGAATTTTCTTCGCATGCATTTGGATTAGAATTTTTCTAATTCCTTTCCTCAGAATGGAAAATGCCCAACCAACCCTTTTGCTTATAGAAAGGATGACTATGCTCTAGCTGGATGCAGCCGGCACAAAGCATGATTCAGTACTGTCATAATTCCATAAAATTTCCTAATATGGAAATCTTAAGTACATCGCCACTTAGATGTCACAGTATATAGGGTGAGGCACTTAAAACCGGCCACCTGAATAACTTGGATGATACTGGTGATAGGAAAAAATGCATTGGGCCAAAATTATTTGGTATCGAGTGGCTGATCATCCGATGTTACTATTTTTTGATAGGTGAAATCGTCGAGGAGATAGGAACGTCATCTCTGTTTTTTTTTTTTTTAATGGAACAGTATGTTTTTTTACTTATATTCTGATAGAGTATTTCAAGACGAATACAATGACCTATTGGAAAGGTCATTCGTGATCTAGGTTAAGCCAGTTGTGATGGAAAATAATTTACTTTGAGGAAATGATCAAGCACCGTTGATTTATTTATCTAACAGTAATACACGACTAATACAAATGTTCAAAATGGCGACCTTGAACATTGATGCATGCTCTGAAGCGATGCTTGACGGATAATACGGCATGTTGAATTTTAGATGGGTTTGTCGCGGTACAATCGCGGTTCTTTTACGCTCTTTCATATCTTCTTTGGTTGTTGGTATTTCATTATAGACTTGGTGCTTTAATTTTCCCCACAAATAGAAGTCCAGAGGTGTTAAATCTGGAGAACGTGCGGGCCATTTATGATTTCCTGCACGACCAATCCAACGATCTCCAAATGTCAAGTTGAGGAATTGAGTAATTATCCGTGCAGAATGAACAGGGCACATGGAACCACATAGTTTGCCGTATGTGAAACGAAATATTTTCCAGCAGGTGCGGCAAAATTTTCGTTAAAATGTGTTTATATGTCGAAATGTTTAATGTGCCATCGATAAAATTAGGGCCAACTATTTCACTATCAAGAAGTCCGCACCAAACGTTTACAGACCAAGGTCTTTGTTTATCCACTTCTCGCAGCCACCGTGGATTTTCTATTCACCAATAATGCATATTATGACGATTGACTTGGCCATAGTTTGTGAATGTTGCTTCGTCCGTAAAAAAAACTGTAGTCAGAAAACGACTCATCACTCTGTGATTTCTGCAGACCACATTCACAAAAATTTACATGGTTTCGAAAATCGTTCCCATGTAATTATATTTATTTAAATGCAATATTCGCAAAACACTTCGTTTACTGATGCCTCGTTCACGTGTTAGACGCCTTGTACTAGCATGGAGATGTTGTGCTACAGCCGCTAAAATGTTCACTGTATTTCGATCATCAGTTGCTGCCTTGGATCTTTTTCGTATTGTCTTATCTACACTTTCAGTTTTTTTGAAAACTTTTATTAACATACGTAAATGCAGATCGTGAATGTGTGACACGTTCAGGAAACCGTTCAACATACAAACGGACTGCATCTCTTACAATTTGGCGGCATTCCCCATAAAACAAAAACCATATCTACTTTCTCCGCTATTGAATAACGCATTTCGGAAACTTGAGATACACTTCGCTCGGCAGAGATTCTTGCAAACGACCAATCATAATAATATGTATAGATTGGCTTAACCCAGACCACGAATGACTTTCCCAATATGTCATTGTATTCGTCTTGAAACACTCTATCGGAATGTAAATAAAAAAACATAACGTTCTATTTAAAAAAACTGGGATGACCTACATATCTCCTTGACGCCTACACCTGTAAAAAAAAACTAGTAACATCGGATAATCAACCTCTCGATGCCAAACAATTTTGACCTGATGTATTTTTTCCTATCACCAATAGCAGCCAAGTTATTCAGGTGGCCTGTTTTAACACTTTACCGACCGGTGTCTATTAATCGACTTTTTGTCCCCCACTCTTATCGACTGGTAGCATATTAGTTTATTAGTTTATTAGTTTGTTAGTCTATTAAATCTGCCGACAGAATGTGGTTATCCTGTTTTTGTATCTAGCGTTTATACACCTTTAGCGTCTGATCTGCCTAGTATAATCTGACCCTTAATCGGTTGGCACGGCAACCGAAACAGAGCCAGTGTCAGGGAAGTATTTGTGGTCGAATGATCGGTAAGAAGGGAGTAGGATGTTCAACCGGTACCGGTCGGTAAAGTGTTAAGTGCCTCACCCTGTATAAACCCTCGAATTTTAACCCTTGGGGATAGTACGAAAAATAGAAACGAGTCATATACGTCGTTACGTCGAATCTTGTTCTGGAGCTGGTTGTATTCAGTGAGATTGGATTTAGTCACCTTTTCGAATCGAGAAACATGACAGATTCCGCGAGCACGCTGTAAATCTATTTCAGCGTAACTCCTCAACCACTCCGTGTGTTCCCCACATCGCCACTGCGTCACCAAACAGGCAATAGTACCAACTTAACTCCATAATATTACAGTTTTCTTTAGATATAAGACGATGACTCCGGACGACTTCCGTCGTATTTCGAATGAGGGTACCTATGAGGCGTCACTTTGTCCTCGAGTGGGCCGAGAGAGTACATGGAAAACAATATTACGGATATTACGATATACACGGAGTTACGATATCTTTCGTTGGAAAAGGATAGAATATGACATACCCTCTCGTTCTGGCACTTTTTTTTAACACTAAGTTTACGGAACATTAAAAGTGACTATTTTATATTATTTTATTAAAATAACAAGAATGTGTCTATCCAAATTTTTGGTCACATTTTGTAGAATGCATACCCGAAAAAATAAATTGGTTGAATAATTCCTGATGAATGCATTTTTACAATCCCAATGATCGTAAATTGAAAATATTAGAACCCGTCATTTTGACGGGTCCCATAAACCTAGCGTTAAGAAACAGAGTTGATCTTCTTTGTTATTACACCACCGCCTCGCGGCTAATCGCACAGTGCGGACAAGCCTGACATATCTCACTACTCGTGTATGTAGTATATCATGTTGTACGATAAATTTATAAATTCATAAATTCTATCATTTAACAATCATTTTTATGCATAAATATTGTTAATTTATTAATTTTGTTGTTAAATTTCATTTTTTCTGAATAATTGCCATTACATGTACATGAGTAACCAAATTTAGATTTATGTAAAAAATTTTGCCATGGCCGCACTCTCTAGAGTGCCAAAAATCGAAAAATATTACATTAATTGTAGATAAGTGTTGCAATAATAATTCTGTATAATGGAAAGTGCACACCAAGGTACCTGCACATAAAAAAAATATATTTTTTAAACCAATCTCGGAATTTAAAAAATATCTTTATACGCTCTGCCTTTTTATATTCTTCTTACAGATAATAACGTATTGCACAATTTGAATACTATATTTTTATAAAAAAAAGAGAAACTGTCGGAAACTCTACAATCAATTTTGTTGTAGTTGGAAAAGAAAATTGCTCGGGGAGAATAATGAGCTAGGCAGAATGTGAACGGTGAAACATTCGTGATTGCTTTACCTTCTACTCGTTATCGAGGCGGACAGTATAGATTAGCAGAATCGCTTAATCGATGCACCGGTTGTATTAGGAGATGTGGTTTGGCACGATTACCTCCTTTAGTTCGCCACTATAACTTTCTCCTTCTCACTCCACCTTTTCCTATCGGAACGGCTTTAAAGCAGAAACTACAAAAGTTTGTTAACAGGAAGTGAAATGGTTGAAACCAAAGTTAAATGTGTTCAATCAAGTCATCAGTGATAATGACAGATAAGTGAGCTATCGAAAGGAAAACAAAAACGCGAAACGTAAACTCTGTTTCATCTATCTTTAAAAATATCAACAACCACTAGTCCATTCTTCACCTTATTAAGATTATGTTATGTGCTATTGTGACAAAGGTTAAAAGAGAGAAGCCCGTGCCTATGTAATGTAAACGTAGCAAATGTTTAAATTTTTTACCTGTGGCTATATTACCATTAACAATTGTTACATATATATGTACAGAAATAGCGAGTACTGTTTAGCATCGTGACAATTATTTATTTATTCTGCTTTCTATTTTATAACAAAGCCTCTAAAACAATTTCATTTTCTATCCCGGAAGTCCTATTAGGTTGATTTATTAAAAAATTGATCAGTGCTAACAAAACGTTTCTTTTCAAAATATTTAATATCATACAATGTAAACCGTTTGACTCCTCTCTTCGAGCCTATATTTTATGAACTTGTTCCCATCATGCCTAATTGTAACGACAGTTATTAAGGTCTAAAGTGTGGTAACGAGTCAACTTGATTTCGTATGTACTGTTCGTAAATGTTTACTTCAACAGTCACTACTGCTTGACCGACTTGCAAATCGTTTTGATCTTACGAGATTTGATTAAAAATTTTCATAACATTTTTTAATGCAGATTGGGGATCTTGTTGCATTAGACATATCAGTATCCGAGAATGATGAAACCTCGGGGCTATGGAGTACCAATGATCACGGAGATACTACGATATTTGAAGTTTGCCTAACGCAGAGAAGGACAGCGCGTAAACGACAAAGAGGGACTGAGGGTCCAGGCAGCCGGTACAGTTTAAAAGGCTGCGTATCGATTACCATATCAATGCGAACAGGAAAGTTTTCTATTTTCCATTCTTTTTTTACAGAACTTTCACCAACGTATTTGTGAGATTTTTCTGATTAAGATGGGCCTAAATACGGCATAATTTGAACCATATTTACTTATTTAAAGTGTGATCACTAACTCAACTCTATAGAGTTGAGAAATTCTACTAAACTAATAGAAATTCTAATGAAACTCTATAGAGTTTGGTCTTTTTTCACCAGAAAAATCTCAAATCTGTTAATGAAAGTTTCGTACAAATAGATCTAAAATATAACCTGAGATTACGAGGTTGTTTTCTTCCCATGTCGTGTAATGTACTACTCCACAGACCTACAAACACTCTATGCAAGATCTTATCTTCCTTCCTGAAAGATTGTGGATTGTGTATATAATGTCACCATCACGTCCATTACCAATTAAGCGACTCCAACTGATATGTATCTATTATGTTACCTTCACATTAGTATAAGGTTATTATTGTAATATTATGTATGTAATACAGACTACAGAATAACCTCTTATTGGAGGTTATAACTGTACAATAAAAAAAAAAAGAAAAATAGATCTAAAAATGAAGACATCACTATGTCTTGTTCATTGATCACTCCGAATAGTCGAACCGAATTCGAATGTTTACAGTTGTTCATTGTTCAATGTCGGGATAGTGGAAACGAATTCGGCACTGCGTCTTTGAAGTACAGTGTCTAGTCGATATACGTCCAAAACACGGGTCTGGCCAAGGATACGTGTCGGCTGGAAAATATTATTCTTTGATACACTGCCGAACGTAGAAAAGGACAGCGAAGCTCGAGTGGCCTCGTCCGCTGAGGAGTGTAAACATACATGTCTATACGATATATACCCTAAACACGGGTTTTGCCCGAGGCAATTATCGGTTGGAAGATACTATTCTTTGATACACTGCCGAACGTAGAAAAGGACGTAGGTTAAACGTGAGTCGGGTGTATCGGTGTGAGTCCACTACTAATCTAATAACAAAACTTTTTTATTTTTTATTACTTTTCTATGGGACTTTCACCAACATATTCGTGGCATTTTTCTAATGAAAATGATACCGAGTATGATATAATTCCGATGATATTTTCTTGTGTGATGAACGATGAAAGTTACTTCCTATTACAATTATATTAAAGGAAAATTAGTGTAAATATAATCCGAATAATATCGTGTTTAGTAATATTTTCACGAGAAAAATGCCACGAATATATTGATGAAAGTCCCATGAACAAATAATGCAGAATAAAGAAATTTTGTTATTGGATTAGTAGTGGTCTCTTGGCCTCACAGTGTTTACACTCCTCGGTGACCGAGGTCATTCGAGCTTTGGGGCCCCTTACGGGGTATACATACCCAGTGTCGCCAGATAGGGGGAGGGGGCACGAATTGAGGGGAAAAAGTACCGGAGTTCGCACGACAGAGACGGAACGTGTCACGTGGCCCAGCCGCGACAGAAGCGTGGGGAATAGCGCGGTAGAATGGGAAATTAGAGTGAGGAAACAAGTCTTGACCTGGCAACACAGGGTACACCCCGCGGCACTGGGGATAGTTCTGGAACTTTTATCGGCTAGGCAGACTAGAAAGACTGTATTCTGTATACTCTCGGGGTAGGTAGAACCGAATTCGAGTGTTTACAATGATCACTTTCGGAATAGTGGAAGCTAATTTTACTAGGTCTTTAAAGAGCTGTTTACATTGATCACTTGTGGAGCAGTGAAGAAAAATGATGCATTACTAATTGATCATCCTGTAATACACAGCTTTACGATTGTCACAAAGCAAATGTAAGAAACAACAGGAAATGAAGATAAAAAACGTGACTTTTCCTTATAATGACAACAACAAAAATGAAAACAGGGATGAAAATCAGAGTGAAGCTAACGAATTGCGAAGACCGGTATAGCAAATATACGTGTGTGGATGGAAAAGATCCCAGGATTCGACTTTTCTCACATCCGTCACTTCTGGCTTGGTTACTTAAAACCGCGCCAGGTTATTAATTAAGGTTGAGGTGTTTCACATGACGGGGTTTAAATAAATGTATAACAGTTGTGTTATTAACACTAAAGTATATTACGCTAGGACGACTGCATAAAGTTGTGGCTTGTGCGGATGATTACTCAGGACTGACTAGAGAGGAAAACTGCCTGTTGAGGGATGTGGAATTTGTGGTGGAGGTGGTAAAACATAGTGAAAAAAATTGGGAGAAAATTGGGGGTGAATTGTGGAAATGGTGGAGACGCTGTCTTAAAATGTTATTTTTATGGCGCCGGAAAGTCGCAGAAAGAATCGGACGAGTTCCGTCGCGTCGGGCTCAAAAGCATTCGACTCTTAAACTAATTTATTGTCTCATGTCGGGTGGTCGAAGTCTTTGGCTTTTTGGTGTCAAATTCTTCTTCGGACACACTCGTAGGATCCACATTACATTGCGTCTCAACATCAAGGTATCAATGTTAATGAAGAACAAAGAGAAGAATTACAAAACATATGCCGAAGATTGGAAGAAAATTAAAATTTTTTACTTGGGAGAACTAACGGAATAATATTAAAACATCTTTACGGAAGAATCCATCATACATCTATGTCTTCTGTCCAGAACTGAAGAACACAAAGGCCTTGTTTATACAGAGAGCGGCGAATGGTAATTGTTGCCGCTCATCGTCGCCCGCGATGCTGCAACGCTCAGTTTCTGCAAGGATAATGTCATATTTATGTAATGTGTTTGATTTATTTTTTGCCACTTTGTCGTCAATTCTTTTACATCGCTGCTCTTTGTATAACCAAGGCTAAAGGCGTCCAGTACCACAGCTAAGCGATGGAAAACTGCAGATAAGGATACTATAAGAACCAAAGGTAAGCCATTATAAATTACTAGATAAGTAAAAATACTCCAAATTATATATCATGTTTAGGCTCATTTTAATAAAAAAAATCTCACAAATACGTTAGTAAAACATCTGGAAAAAAAATAAAAAGGTTTTGTATTTGCGTTACCATTGCAATCGATACGCAGGCCTTTGAGCTGTGCCAACTGCTACGACTCTGTGCGTCTCTTTCTTTCTACGTGCTGTCCTTCTTTGCGTTCGAAGCTTTCATCGCTTATTAAATAAGTAAATATAATCGAAATTCTATCGTGTTTGGTCTCGTTTTAATCAGAAAAATTCCACCAATACGTTGGTAAGGGTTTCGTAACGAAATAACTAAACGTAATAAAGTTTCATCATTGCATTAGTATTGCCTCACCGATATCCTGGCCCGAATCGTGTTTCATCGCAGCGCGTCCTCACGTCTAAGGGGGAACCTCCTAGTAGTGGGGATAAAATTTTATCACTCTCGCAGTAGGTGATTTTATTTCAACTGTGTATACAGTATTTTTAATAAACATGTAGCGTACTAATTATAACTTACTCGGAAGGTGAGAATACAACATAATGCAAATTAACACAATAACTCCGATGAACGATAACTTCAGGTTTGAATGGCGGACTTATTTGTTCTGATTTATAAAGTCATTTCTGCGTTTACGGCGGTATGATAAAAAAAAGTAATTAATATTATAATTCACAACTTCTTAATTTTCATTGTATTAAGTACAGAGCCTTGATTTTATCTAATTTTGTGGTTTCTGAGTCGGTGGTTAACGTATTAAGAATTCGAAGTCAAATTTTGTGGTTGAGAAAACAGTTCCTGTAGCGTAAATGAATACTTTCATAATTGTTAACATTATTATCGATAATAGATTTTTATGAATAGTATAAATTTAAAAATCTTTTCTTAAATTACATATTTTTCAGTCGACACATTTGTGTCCTACCAAATTCGAGCCTTTCCAACATCTGGAAAACGCCTTCGACAATCGGTAACGATATTTGGGAACACCGGTCTGGTTGTCAGCATCTACGTGAGATAGAATCGGAATCCGTTCGTGCTAGCCGTTATTACTGATTCGTAGAACAATACCTACATATAACCGTATCGTTGAGAGACACTACCAAATTCAACGCCGTCAAGAGATGTCTTTGATTGTTAAAAATTAGACTTTTACGCGAATTTCTTCTCTTTTACTCTCCTTTGGAGAGAAAACCAGTTAAGGATTTTTTAATTTTCCTGACGAAACGGACGAGTCTACGCTAACTTACGAAAGCGTGCTAGTCTCAAATATAGATTCGGAAACTCTTAAAAATCTACAAACTCGCTCGAACACTCGTACACTGCCCGAGCAGTCGTTTGCACCCGGTCTGAATATACGCACGAAATTGCTAAGTAAGTCGAAAGTTCTTGGTGGAGAAACACAAGCTAACGAATCTCGTTTGATATATATTTGTTGTGAATATTCAAATAGAGACATAATCATCGGTCGTTGAAAGCTTGCGGTACTAAAACTTGACACTCTCGAATCGTAACGAATATAGCATAAAACCACCATTCTATTTTTTTAATCCAATTAAGATAACGCATGATAATATTTATTTGTGTGAATTTAGCATGTTGATTGCCATGTCATACTGCACATCCGAATGACAGAATTATTTGTCCAGAATTGAATATGAATTTTTACATTACTAAATTGATTGTATCAAGTTTGATTACGATCTGCTAAATGCGAGAGGTTTGAAACTAGTATTCATTAGAAATGGAAAATCATGTCATAATTCTCAACGTTTCAGTTTTTGTTTTAACACATACGTACAATTTTTGTGCTTTCTTAGTTGGCGGTCAACGTATTAAAAGAAAATCTATTTGGGTACTCGCAGTCATGCATGCAACAACCTTCATTAATGTGTACCCAACATTGGTATCAATCAATTTGAAATTTCATGTATGTTACCCTATAAACAACTATACTGAAACAAAATCTATGAACCATACATTTGTACAGAGTGTCCTAAAAATGTTGTACTTCCTTGGAAGGGGTGATTCCTGAAATTATTTGAAGCAATTTTTTCCTTTGCAAAAATCTTCTCCGCCGCTTTGTTAAGGAGTGATTAACGAAAAACACAGACCAATAAGAGCGTGGCTACAAGAGACGAATTCCGGCGCGGCCAATGGTAACGTCACGTTTAGCGGGACCTGCCTCCGAGCCGGAATCCGTTTGCTGTAGTCGCGTTCTGATTGGACCGTGTTTTTCGTTAACACTAGATTTACGGGACCCGTCAAAATGACGGATTCTAATATTTTTAAAATGCGAATATTGAGATTGTAAAAATGCATCCGTTATTTAACAAATTGATTTCTTTGGGTATATATTATTAAAAAAATGGTTACAAACTTTGATCGATACATTCATGTTATTTTTATGAAGTAATGTAAAATAGTCATTTTTAGTGCTCCGTAAACCTAGTGTTAATAACTCCTTAACAAAGCGGTGTAGAACATTTTCGCAAAGGAAAAAGTTACTTCAAATGACCTCAGGCATAACTCCTTTCAAAGAAGCACAACATTTTTGGGACACCCTGTATATTGCTTAAATAGCTTAACAGTTTAGAATAAAACAAGAAGTAATACATAAGTCTTTAAACGTACAAATTTCATCGTAGTAGTGTAAGAAGTGTGTAATGCAAGTCTTCAAACAACTTCTTCATATCGAGTAATAAACAATAGTAGCTAGTAGTTGGTGCATACGACATTCTTCATTGAAATGTGTTTATTTAGATTGGATTACATTAACATACTTCAGCCGTATTTTTTTAGTCACGTAACATTGTGACAACTGCGTTGTACGTGCGCCTTGTGATTATTTTCGAATGTTTTTTTCCACTGCGGCGCGCCACATAGTCACTGTGCAGTGCCACCAGATCAACACTTGTGTCCCAACTCTAACTTCCCCTTCTACCGCGCTATTCCCCATCGCCTCCGCCGCGGCCCGGTCACGTGACGCGTTTCGTCTCTGTGTAGTGCATACTCCAGCTGACACCGGTACTGGCAGAAAGAGAGTAACTTTTTCCCCTCAATTCGTGCTCCCTCCCCTCATCTGGCGACACTGCTACAGACACGCCACTTCCGTTTTAACACCAGAGCGTGCATAGACGTATAGCAAATCATTGTTCTTCAACAAGTTTCATAACAAACACTGTATTATTCAACCAAGGTGTAAAAAATTATTTAGAAAGTAATCCAAGATTACGCGTGTGCGAGACTGCAGGACAAATTCGCTAGCTACCGCATGCGATATGGGAGCGATGCCACGTGATGTGGTTCACTTAACCCTCAAAGCAATCATTTCACCGACAATGTTTAAATAAATAGGTCGGTAAATACCGACATGTTTAAATCACTGACAATCATTTAATCGAAAAGTATGTTGCCAACAATTACTACTACGTTTAATTGCTATTTATTATAGTTGACGCGTGTTCCGTCGCAAAGGAATTGTTACAAGTGGGGGTTTGCCTTCGGACGTTGTTCATGATACGTTCGTGACTAAGTGATCACCTTCAACGATTAAAACCAATCAACAAAATGATAAATACTTTTTTAAATCAATTTATTTCTAGCATATTTCATCCTGAGAATCAGAATCAATACACTCATTTTCTACTGATGCATCCGTTAGTAGTAGTATAACCTCAGATAGTATGTTTTCCTTAGAGATTATATTCAGTCTCTAGACGCGATCAGACATCCGCCCTGAACATCACTCTGTGGAATATATGGATTCGAATGTATCATCATCCTGTAAAATGTCCTCATTTGTTTTATCTCGTAACATTTTTCGACCATATTCTGCTTTATATTTTTTAAATAATTTCTTGGATGTCATTAATCGGTAAGATGCAGTTTTTTAATACTGATGGTCCATGCATCAAAATCTTCTGTACTGAAGGTGGCATGTAGAGCCGGGGATATAAATTAGTGAATAATTTATTTGTTATTGATACACTTGAGGCGTTTCGAACGATCCAACGTTCAGTAACAAAGATTCATTTGAAACTCGTGATCAGCGATTGTAAGCATCTCCCTATAGGATGTATTTAATAATATAGCTGTTTTATTCAAAACATTAAAAATAAATATAAAATTCCATAAGTTTCCTTACATATTACGTTGAGGATGCCTTTTCGAGGATGCCATATCGATACCAATTCGTCAATTTTTATGTTAAAATAACCAAATTATTATTATACATACATTGTTAAATATATAGAAATTAGACTCCAGAAGTAGTATTATTTGTACTATACACAAAGTATATACTCATTAGTTAGATGCGACCGCAAGTTCACAATCGTATTGGTATCCTGCTGTCTTGCATTTAAAACTGAAACATTAATTTCTTTTTTTTTTGCGCAAGCATGCGCAAGATATTCTTTTAACATATTATTACATACATATTCACAAATATTTCCCATGCAAAACGAACATGGGTTCTTGTGTTTCTTTTTCGTTATTTAAGTTGAAAGTCGGACAAAATGATTTTTCTTTATGAAACCGTACATTTTAAACTATACACATGCTCATCCATGGTCATGAAAGTAATTTTAACATTAATATTGTATTGTTTAGTCATCAAGGAACAATTTCCAATCATAGAATTATGCTCCAAAGTGTATAGATTTAACACAATTTAAAAAAATAAGTATTGCAGTTCACAGTATTTGAATGAAGGAAAACAGAACTAAAAGTATGATTTAGCAATGTTAAAATTAATTTTTTAAGTTAATTTTCATGGTTGAACTATCACTCAATGATATCACAACTCAAATGAACCATATTCGTTACTTCGAAAAATTGTCTTATGACCAGCTATCGGGCATTTTTGTACGCTGTGCATGTTTTGCAAAACTATTTCGTTTGCATTGTGAAAACGAAACGCAATTTCTAACTTCTAACAACGCTATCCGTATGTTCGCTCTATCGCGTAGAGTGATTCGATTTTTCCTGTATGTTTAGACTCTGAAATAAATTAAAAAATATTCAAACAAATTGACACATGTTTTCATACTTATGATGTAATACAAAACTATATTACTTTATTCTGACGACTCCACAGATGCCGTTATGTAAGTTAGAACTGGTTTACGATTACCGTTGAAGTATCTGCAGGACGTTTTCGTATTTCAAAATTTGCGCTTTGTCTTCTGAATATATATTTTCAAAAACTACACACGAGAATCAAAAATTCCTATTTTGCCTTTGAAAATTTATTAGAATTTTTTTCTCAAAATAACATGTCCAAATACACGACGACTGTTGTAGTCATTCTACTTGATGTTAAAATGGTCATAACATTTGTAAGAAGCACAACAAACATGAACAAATATGTTATTCAGACTGGTTCCAGTCGCCGATTAAAATGAAACATGGTGCATGTTATACGTGGTGTGGAATATTTTTAAATTTTAGCATCGAGAATGCACTCGTGTACAAAATAAATGTTCATTAAGAAAGTTTCATCTCAATGGGCGAAGGAGATTATTAAGAACAATATCATAAGTATGACTTTGTTCCTCTAATTCAGAGACTTAAAACCAATACTGATCCAATACTTATTAATAGTTATTATTAAAATCAATAATTACCAATATAATTATATGGGCACTTTCCCTATTGTTATTTATTCAATACGATTTCTTCGGATACTCTTTAACTTATTAGCTCCCTTAGTTATTCATAATTCATACGATTATTATAAGCAACGATGAAGTCAACTTGGGAAGGAGAAAAGTAACTTTCCATTTTACGTGTATGGTGTAAACTCATATTTCACTGTGTATGTTCCATGTTTTGAAGCCTAAAGCGATGAATTGCACACTTCGAAGTCGATCGAAGGTTTTATATTGCATACATGTCTTATTACTGTAAAGTACAACATTTTTGTAATTAAATTAATAGCATGAATAAATAGTAATAGTCTAAATAAAAACATGATGGAATGTCTCAGGTATTATATCTTATTTTAAATAGACCGAATGCGTATCGCATTCATTTAGATAACATCAAATTGTTTCCAAATGAGTTATAAGAAGACGCACTCTTTATTGAATTTCCTAAGACTCTTGAAGCACGGTGTGTAAACTTTAAACGATGTACATATGTAATGTCGTGAGATATTGTGAAACTAAAAGAAGTATCTGAGCGAAGAAAACGCGCGCAATATAAAATGATATCCTATGCGCGATAAAATAAGATGAACATAAATCTATTGATGAATTTACATGAAGAGACTGTATCCAAAGGGGTGCGAGGACTTAGTAATAAATTTTTACGAACTTTCCAGACAAATTTTGATTCATGCTGTGGCACAGTTAAGAAATTTGAACGATTTATGGTTGTCGTGCTCACTTGTTGGGGAAATATCTTTTTCATTTTTTTAGGTAGAGAAAGTATACAAATTTTCTGTTTAATTTTATATAGTAAGTGTTATTTGCATATTTATTGTGAGTTTGTTGCGTTAATGTATAATAACATACATGAATTATTTCTTTTTAGTTTGAATTCCAAGGTTATTCATGACGTATTTTTAGTTTCACTAAGCATTTGAAACTAGTTAAATTATAGATGTTGCTTGAAGTTTTTCGTGTAATTTTGATCATGTTTTTTACAGTGTGAAGTATTTTTGTAAGTTGCTATATGAAGTACTAATATTTTGCAATAATACTCGAATCTTTTATTTTATGCAAAACAATATTTACAACTGCTTACTGCTGTCATAAAACTTAAATTTTTCTAATAATAAGGAAGGTTTAGTGTTAAGATTATACGAAATTAATGTAGTCAAGATTTACAATACGGACGTGACTTCTTTGCTATTTTTGGGAGAAAACCCTTTTTTAATGCGTTTAGTGACCCTACGGTCCGTCATCCACTTCCACGGTGGACAAGTTAGGACGGGATTAGGGAAAACGGGAAAACGGGAAAACGGGAAAACGGGAAAACGGAGAAACTGGAAAACGTGAAAACTCCCTCCAATATTGCTATTGGCAATTTTCTCTCCCGGTAATCAATTCGCCAAAAATCACATCCCACGGGAGGGTATTGCTGGTGGAGAGTACAGCGCTCACGACCTACAATTAAGAGAATTCAGAATTGAGACAACCATCGAATAGAAAACACCGCATTTTGTACATACTCCGCTCAAACTACCATCTTGTTGTATGTATAATAAATCATTCCGAGGCAAACGAAGCAGTTGCTCTATCAACAAGCTGCAAGAGTCTTTGAACTTTTACTTAGGGTTTTGAACAAATGCATAGAGCATTGCATTAGTTGTAGTTCTCATTCTATATGTTTTGCATAAGATAATACATAGTCTCTTCCACAATTTAAAATGAAGATTCCTTGAGTTTGCCTTCGACTTGTAGTCTTCTCCATAGTCTTGACTGAAGTTTTAATAAGTTTACTTTTGACTTACAGTTTTCAGGTGCAAATATACATAAAGATTTCAACCTACTTTCATCGTAATCCACAGTTACATGTCTTAATTTATTTTAATATTAATAAGTGATTTTCTTAGAGTACGAATAATACATAAACATAAAGCTGGTTTTTCGTATATAAGGAAATCTCATAATATTTGAATAGAAAAAGATTTAGTGATATTCCAATAGGAGTGAAGAGTAAATTCAATGTTACGCGTGTTATTAATGTTTATAAAATTATGGGTTTCTGTTGAATTATATTTTTGATTAAAAACAATAATATCATAGTAGAATATCCGTATTCGTAGTGTTTTACAAAATGTCTTTATATCTTTAAGTAATAATGAAACTACAACTTTGTGAACTGTATAAAACTGTCTGTGAACCTTTATCTCTGTATATCTGTACGCTGCGAAGGCTCTGCTCGGATTGACACGTTGACCGCTTCTTCCGCATCCCGTTTTCCGCCCTTATGAATTGTCAAAGTGCAGGTGAAAAAAGACCTGACACAGTTTTCCCATTACTGTATATTTGAATGTATCCTATGTGTCTGTATGTGTATGAATTCCATCAGTTTTATTAACTTTATTGTGCGAATTAATGTAAGCGTAGATTATTTATTGGGCATTATATAAAGATACAATAAGGTATATTGACTTCTTTATCTTCAGATGGCCGGTCTTTTTCCATTTGAAAACTTGAATTTTCTTTATAATAATCTATACATATCACTTGTACATTCGGGTGGACCTTATTTTTTACCAACAAATTTGTTTAGCCTCACCCCCATTTTGATACTTGTTGATAAAATGATCTGAAAAATATTTGGGGTCGATTGGACCATAGTTAGTCAGTCTAACTACAACTCCCGCAACTAGTCTAGGCTCCGGAACTGGTCGACCACCCGGACCAGCCGTTATAGTTCCGTTTTCTTCATTCCAAGATTAACTTTCACTCTTAAACATTAACCATCCTTATCATTCGAAAGGATCATAAGGTCGCATCTAGTAGCGTCATCGAAGCATCGGGTAAGAAATTTACGCCTCATAGACTCTACGTCAAAAGAGTCTGCGCCGCGAAACGTGCCCGAACCGTCGGAAAAACACGTTCTATCCTTGAAATAAAAAAAATTGTATACAGTAGTTACTTGAATCTTTGGAACGTAATGTGTTAAAATCTTTTTCACATTTATTAATTATTAGTTTGCTGATATTTTAATTTGACTAATTTTTAATGACAATAAGTGTACTAGATGTGCATATATACATTTAAGTTGTGTAAATATCGCCTAACTGATTTCAATGACCTTGACATATGTTTTCAAGGTCAACATCTTGAACAACTTCTTCCTACAGATGTTATCGCCACTCGGCCTTCGTTTCGAGATATTTACGAAAAGCTACAGATATCCACTACAGCGAATCCGCCCTTTTTAATTGACCGAACACGTGATTTAGAGCGGTGACGGGGTGCCACTCCTCCTCCTGCATTCCATCCTCAAAAAACCTAACCCAGACCTAACCAAAATTTGTTCTAATGGCGGAGTTCGTAGTAGTGGACCTAATGGTTTTGTACAAATATCTCGAAAACTAAGATCGAGTGGTGGTAACACGTACAGTGCACAGCAGTGATGGGCACGGTAGGGACCCCTCAAACGCCTGCTTCTCCCACCCACCACCAACCCCTTCTTCATGCAGTGCGTACCTTCATCGCGTTCGCTGGTGTCTCACGTCTTCGTTGCCCTACGGTAACGGCGATTACTGGAAGGGGACAGTGGACGCTATGTTGGGGGGACGGTCTTGTCTCAATTGAGACATAAATGCCCATCTTTGGTATGCAGGGTAAGGCTTCTCAGAATCACACCCCACTTAACAAACACATTTGAGGCTTATTAACCACTTCGCGACCACGGACGAGTTATCTCGCGACGAAATACCGTTCGTACGATCACCACGGACGAGTTATCTCGCGATGCAATGTCGCTTGCGCTATGCCATAGACGAGTTATCTCGCGACGCAATGTCGCTTGCGCTATGCCACCGACGAGTTATCTCGCGACGCAATGTGGCTTACGGTATGCTATAGACGAGTTATCTCGCGACCAAGTTTCGTTCGTATATCGCCACCGATGAACTATTGGGATGGTTATTGGGACGAGAGTTTTAATTTGAAAATATTTCTAGCAAGAATGATGTTTATTTGTCTTTTACATGAAATATTTGGAAACATGGATCCACACATAGTGCTATATTACGAAGCTACATCGACGTGGCATCTCCATCTACTATCTTGCAACAAGCTACAACTACAAGATTTAATGAAAATTTATGATATAGAGGTAATTTATTTACGTTTATTTACACGAAAAAGGTATACCTTTTTTTTCTTGTAAGGAAGAGGGAGAAAATACCTTACGCACACCCCAGAATGGGGTAGTGTTGGGCTCAGGTCGCAGATGTTTGGCGTGATTTAGCGAAATCCACTCGCTATTTATCGGTGACGACACAACATTTTCCACCGACATTTCATGAGATAAAACGCGACTCCGCAGGTTGCCGCAGTTGAATTTTGGATTTATTATTTACTTAGACATCTACAAACGTGTTTTTAGCATGCGCACGTTGGCGCACGTTGACGCAAGAGAGATATCGTTTTTTAAACTTCATTAACGTTGCTCTTTTCCACGTTTAATGGCATTACATGTAAAACTGCTCGAAGAAATTAAAAATAAATAGTTTCCGCGATTGTTTCCGAGTCTTAGTACGCGAAGTAAGCCAGAAAAAAAATATTTTTCGTATTTCTATTTTTACAGGCGCATACGGTTTCTTCAAAATTCGCTTGAATTCATTCTGAAACCTAAGTATGCTTAGCATGGCCGAATTTAATTCATTTTTATGGAATGGCCAAATTTAATTCATTTTTATGGAATTGCCGAATTTGATTCATCCTTGAAACGATTTGATTTACTCCCCTACTAGTAAAAAATATAACAAATTTGATTTTATAAGACATTAAAAACATGGAGTTTTAGCCGCTCTCAGACCACTCTGCGGCATCTCGCTTGCCGTGACGGTATAAGTTCTCAAGCCACATCAAGCCCGTATCATATGAACTGCGCGTGGTGTATTAAGACGACACCCGTATCAATAGGTTTCCGCATTACCCATGAGGTACTATTGGCAATGTGTTTTCTTCTAATCAGTAGTATCCCCTGAACTTGGGCCGTCACGGGGAGCGAGACACGCCGGCAGGACGAGGGGACTTCGAAAAAGCCTCGGATCGGGCCAGTTAAATCCCATGCCTGATCTAAGAAACAGAGACCGAGCGGCGGTAACATCTATAGGGGGAGTGTTCCCCTAGTACCGGACACTTAAGGTTTTTCTTAAATAAATAAAAGAATAAAATATTTCATGTCTTCTATACCATGCTATTTATAACTTAACAGCATTATCAATCAGTAGAAACCAAGAAAAGAAATAATTTTATTCTAACAATTAATTAAAACTTTGATTGAAGTTTGGTATAGAATTTGCACAGTTCGTAAAGTGTCCCCTAGTACCGGACATTACATACATTAAGAATGTAGCTTAAAAATAGTTTCAAAATAATGTACAGCGATCACAAACATAGTTATCTGCACATTCCGGGATATCGGCACAAGCTTCATGTGTCCATTTTTTGCAGCTAAAACACTGAATCCAGTCTTCTTCATTGTTTACTAAACAAACCACGCAAATGGTTTTCAAGTTTGACTCTCGTAGTTTTAATGTTTTGGTTGTCTTACGCTTATTTCCCGAATTTTTTATTTGTTCTGTCATCCTCTTTTTGTTTTCTTTATCCTCGGTCATTTATTTATTTTTTTATTTTTTTTATTTTTTTTTTTTTTTTTAGTGATATTTAACCACTGAAAACAAAATAATAATAATTATGATACTTCCCGAATAATCATTATTAATACGTATATGAATAAGTAAAATTCAGATTTGTATTGTCCGGTGATAGGGGACAATGATCTGTCCGGAACCAGGGGACACCGAAGCCATAAAAAAATGATTTTTTGTATCAACCAGTGCACTGTATATACAAAATACAGAGGTAATTAAAAAAACTACTTACCAAAAGACATAATAATGCCACTCACAAGTTTTTCTACTAACCAAAATTGATAGATGTAACACTTTATAATTTGTATGATACACTAGCTTGTACTTAAACGCAACAATGGACTGATATTCCCAGCTATGCACATGCGACTGGAACGTGTCGAAACCTGATTGTGCTTGGATCTATCCCCACTACTGCTCACGTGAAATGACGATCGCATTGCGTTTCAAATCTTAAAGATATCGCTACTGTCCGGTTCTAGCTGCCGTCCGGTCTTAGGGGACCTCCCCCTAGGGAAAACTTGTCCAAAATGATGACCTTGGTAACATATTTCAAGGTCATTAATAATTACCTAATATTCTGTGTCCATTTATTATGATTTGTTTAACATTAGTTTTCTTGGCTTAAAACACGTTTGCGCTAACATGTATTTGTTATTATATATTTCGTGTGATTTCCGGAGTCACTGAACATGGCGCATATTGTTGCTTTGCGGATATGTCCTATTGAATGTATTTGGATTGTGTTTTTTCCAGTTTAAAAAACCACCAAAAACCACTTATGTTATCTAATTTTATCGATTCATTCACTTTTACACAAAATTGACGTTGATATTAGAATAATCTTCTAGCCTCTATTAAAGTTCAAGTTAGACACAATCTATAAACTATTTATAAAGCATCATATCTCGCGAGAGTGATTTTAACACAAACCATTGTTTCATCATTGATCCGACATGTGCTGTCAGTTTATCTTCGTTTACATGCTGAGTAAAATTTTATACCTTTCTTCTCCTTTGTACTCTCGATCGGACTCCATGGAGTCAGATATACATTGTGCTGTGCATATAAAACTGTGAAACTAAGGCTTCAATACCAGCGACACATATTTCATACCAAGCGTACAAGGATTCCCGTTTCATTTATGAATTATTCTTCCGTCTACTGAGCACATGCTGAAATCGCTCGACGTGACTTAACTGTCTGTAAAAAGTGAATTGTGTATTATTTATTTTATTCCTTTTTTGTAGTACGTGCGATTACCGGACATTTATTACGTACATATATGCATCCATTTTTCCGGGAATGTATTACCGTAACAGTATAAAAACAACTCTCTTTTACCTATTCAAATTTATTTTAATTTCGAAAGTTTCAAGCCAAATTATTCTCAAGAATTAATGTCTAATATGGTAGTGGACATAATGAGGATAAGTTATCGCATCACATCGAGTAAACGAATTTTTTCGTGAGTGATTTACATCGTTTTAAACTTAAACGTATAATGTACATTGTATGTTTTGCAACATAAGAGTAATTAAGATCAATATAATTTTCTTTTCTTTCCATTCTAAGTAGACACGGAAATTGATTTTATTAAAAATAAATTAAACGATTTTTATTTATTAAAATGAATTAAACGCTTATGTTATATTTAAGACCATTTAAAAAATAATGTATGAGAAGTATACCATAATAACAATTGCAGTAGTATATGAAAATTTTGAGAAAAAATATTTTGGTTTTAAAAGAAAATTCCATGTATTGAGAAATTTTCTATGAATAAGAAAATATTGATGTCTTTTATACCAGGGAAGCCTTCTTTTAAGACCACAAAAAATTATATAATTCACAATAATAGTTGTTTACAGTTTAACAACAAACAAAGTGTTGTTGGACATGATGTGTTACTGAAACCATTCTGTAGGTAAAAATTGTTGATCGATTGTTTTTATAACCTCCCCTTTTATAACCTCCCCTGCTCACTCAGGATAATCCATACAATAAAAGTTTGTTTGTAAATCTCAATATTGCACATTTAATATTTTAATAAAATTTCCTGATATAAACCACACGTTCTTGGTCGTAATAGAAGCTAAATCCAACAAATAGTCCCAAGATAAAAAAATATGCAATTTATTTTTAATGAGTTTGCATCCAACAAAATGGTGATTTGACTCTTTCAGCCTTGAAGGGACATACAAATGTATTTCAGTTTTAAAAATTAACATACCAGTTTTACATTCGTAATATAACATTCATTCGATAATATCGATATCTAAAAGGAACAGGAAAACGATTCAAATACAAGAAACTTCGACCGAAAGGATGAAATCCTTTCTCCTAATTTCAGATGTACATGATATTTGATTTGACATGGAATGACTCAAATAACAGAACCAAATTAGAAAGAAAAAAAAGGCAATGACACGGCAACGAGAAGAAATATTGTTACGTCAACGAACATTTTTCATCTTCTCTGGTATAAATACTGAATACGGCTCAGAACATTGGATTATTTTTTGGTACGGTCTTCCGCAATTATTTGGAATAGAGGGGTCTTCTCCGATTTCAGTGATCTTGAAATATGTTGATAAAGTCATCATTTTGAACAACTTTTCCTTATACCAGGCCTGCTCAACGATGGCTCGCGGAAAAGATATGGCTGCTTCTTCTCTTCGCCTGCTCGGCGAGTCAGTCGCCACCATGTCTACTCTGACTTTTCCTTCGGCGTGTACATGTAGACGAATACGTAGAAGTCATTAGGTGTGAATGGACACCTGCCGGTGCAGCGGTCGTAGGCCTCGTTCCGTTGGAAAAGTCGGAGTGGACATTGCGGAGACTGACTCGCCGAGCAGGCGAAGAGGAGAAGCAACCACATCTGTTCCGTGAGCCATCGTTGAGCAGGCCTGCCCTACACTATACATTATGTGTACATGTTATAGCCGCGCGACGGTCGGCCCTGCTTTTTGAGATATTCACAAAAAACTGTTAGGTCCACTACAGTGAATTGCGCTATTTGAAACGAATTTTGGCTAGGTTTGGGTCAGATTTCTTGGGCAGTCGGCGCAGGGGGAGGGGGATTGGAGACCCTCTCCTGCCCCAAAGTATGAGATCGGTCATTTAAAAAGGGAGAATTCGCTGTAGTGAGTATCCGTAGCTTTTTTGCAAATATTTTGGAAGCTAAGACCAACCGACAGCGGTAATATATTTAGGAAAAAGTAGTTCAGAATCATGCCCCCAACAATATATTTCAAGGTCATTGAAATAGGTGCGGCAAGGACCTCTACTCCAAACAACTGCTCACTCTTTCTTGTGTAGGATACATATTCTTCTTTTTAAACTAATAACACTGTCCAACAAAATCAAACTTTTTTCGAATTTTGCAATACCTGTTGGATGATTCTTATACACTTTGTCATCCTACAACCAAATCTGAAAGCAGAATTGCTCCATCACGCAACGTTTTAGAAAAATTTTGGTTTTCGTAAAATGCCCGATTTTTATACAAAATGACGTGTTACGCAAAAACTAAACACGCGAGAAAGTTGAAATTTGAGTCAATAGATAGAGGGGACACTCTCCTCTACATATTCCTACAGTCAATTATATTTTTATGAACTTCCTAATAGTCGTAAATGGTTGTTAAAGTTTGGAAATGTGCCGACGCGGGTACTTTGTACGCTCTGTTTTTGTATTTATGTGAAAAATCCTTTATCTAGCAGGAATTTACTATACAGGAATGCATTCTACAGACATTTCTGGTAAAGAAACCATTCACGAAAAGTATTTGGTTCCCTTAATATACGAGAAGGTTCAGAAAATATTAATTGACAGCGTGTGCGCGACGCGTTCGTGCACCGTCGCGAAGGTGTACAAATCTGCCGGACTGTTTTTGTTATATTCATGACGAAATTATTTTAAAATCAAAACAAGGAATACAATTCCAGCATTAATCTTTCATCAAGATATTTCAACAATGGAAAAACGTTACAAAGGAAAAGACTTATGTGCGATGCTTGCTGATTACTGCTGGACACTTATTATTGAAAATCGGGATACCAGAAAGAAGCGTCAAGCAAGGCGCAAACATTTTTAATTTGTTTACATCAGCAATAGGTAAGTTTTTGTATTCAATTTTCTTTATTAAGCATTTCCACAATGAAATGTGAATATAACTCGTACTTTTATAATCTTTTGTAATGATTGGCACCCAAAAAGACAAAAAAAAATGTATGTAATTAAGCATAGTAAGCAAAGACATACTTGAGTGATACCAACGTCGACTACGCATAGCGACGGCCCTGGCGAGTCGAGAAAAGGCTGCAATGGCCGTCTGGCGCGAACGCGTCGCGCACACGCTGTCAATTAATATTTTCTGAACCTTCTCGTATATTAAGGGAACCAAATACTTTTCGTGAATGGTTTCTTTACCAGAAATGTCTGTAGAATGCATTCCTGTATAGTAAATTCGTGCTAGATAAAGGATTTTTCACATAAATACAAAAATAGAGCGTACAAAGTACCCGCGTCGGCACATTTTCAAACTTTAATAACCATTTACGACTATTAGGAAGTACATAAAAATATAATTGACTGTAGGAATATGTAGAGGAGAGTGTCCCCTCTATCTATTGACTCAAATTTCAACTTTCTCGCGTGTTTAGTTTTTGCGTAACACGTCATTTTGTATCAAAATCGGGCATTTTTACAAAAACCAAAATTTTTCGAAAACATTGCGTGATGGAGCAATTCTGCTTTTAGATTTGGTTTTAGGATGACAAAGTGTATAAGAATCACCCAACAGGTATTGCAAAACGATTTTGGTGTTGGACAGTGTAATAGTACAAATAACAATAAATGCAAAATAAAATTTTAAGACGCAAGAATAATAATACGGTAGAAGTTTTTACCACAGATACAGCTACTATAGTCGTTTTTTATTTATCCTTAATTATTAATTAACCTTTGGAGAGCCGGTGTTTCCATTGAGAACTTGAAGTTTCTTTATAAAAAATGTATACACACAAAACCAACCAATAAAAATATTGTACATTTATACAACCAACATGTTACGCAAAATTCCCAAGTTTGTCCCTTATCACTATATAGTGGCTACTCGGGCTGGGTCCTCTAAAGGTTAAATACCCCACTATCTTTGCATTACTCAACTTTTGTAATTTCGAAGGATATTAGCGAACCACCTATTTTACGTTCATAATTATGGTAAAATAAATCACACGGAAAAAGGCATGTCAAAGAGTGTTAGTATGTATAATGTATTTTTACAGAAAACAGAGGAAAACTTCAGACGCACTGTTCCGTATAAATGAAATATTGATAAAAACCGGAAACGGTTTTCATTCGCGATATGATTGGTGCATTCATCCGGAAAAAGAATGATACGATAAACAAAAATACGTCCGAAGCAAGATAAGAATAATTTGTGCTACTTATTTTATTATACTCGAATGGAAATCAATTTAAAAATAATGAACAGCGTGCTTTGCTACAAATCAATCCATATGAATTCTGACAAAGAACAGAACCTAATCTGAAATTGCCAATTATGATCGAACATTACACACTTGTAAAATACCAAAAAACATCCGAAGCGTATTTTTTTACAACTAACGGATTTTACATTCATCATTTAAATTGAACATGGTCTCGTAAGTGAGGGACAAAGAACTTGATTTATGAAATACAATACATTGAAAAGTAGTGCAGATTTACACATAATTTAAACAACATTAATTGATTTTTTTTATTATTATATATGTTCTCTTTTAAAATGTTATTCTTCCTCCAAGAATTCCTTCCAACAAACGACAACTCTCGAGGATATGATATACACACAACTTTTTAAAAATTGGTCCAAATGACTTGAATCTTTTTTAGATGTTAGACCAACTAGTTTGCTAGAGAATGACTAAAAACAATTTTTTAGATTGCAATTGGTTGGAATGATAAAAAATGAAAAAATTATGATTTTTAAACTTTTTTATCTGAGCCTATAACGATAATATAAAAAATGCTTTTTATAGATTTCGATAACTTATATGCATACTAAAAATTTCATAAAAATTGGTCAATGTTGCAATGAGCTACAAACGTTTCAAGATGATCACATAAGGGCGAAATTCCCTGGCAAGGTCGAAAATCTGCTACTTTCACCCTTAAACTCTCATCTTGAAACGTTTGTAGCTCATTGCAACGTTGACCGATTTCGATGAAATTTCCGGTATGCATGTAAGTTACCGAAATCAACAAAACGCATTTTTTAAATTATCGTTATAGGCTCAGATAAAAAAGTTGAAAAATCATAATTTTTTAATTTAATTCAAAGTTTAGTCATTCTCTAGCAAACTAGTTGGTCTAACATCTAAAAAAGATTCAAATCATTTGGACCAATTTAAAAAAAGTTATTCCGCTTGAAAAGGTGTCAACATACTTTCCGGCGCGACTGTATACGTTTACATGAACAGTAGAAACTTGGTGCTGCTATCGGCCTTGGAACAATAAAGAGTTCATTACAGTTTTTCACTGTGCATTTATATCGCGGTGCATGGACAACATTTTGAACACGTAAAATTAAACATTTTACGAAAGTAAGTCATAAATACCTACAAATTTCACAATCAATTCATCAGAATGCTCTTTATGCTATAAAAAAACATTCTCTACAAAACAGATATTCGCATCTCGCAAAACCTGCATTCTTCTCAGTTACGAATTTTAAGTTTAACTTTCATTTTCGGAATCCAAGATCATTAGATTACTTTAAGGGTATTCACATATGAGTGGTAATATGTATCTGAACGCATTTTTTATGGGCTATGCGATACAATAGTATCGTTTAAAACCAATGTCGGCAGGATACTGACTACCCAATACCATTAAAATTAAGTATAAAATATTTTTTTCGATTTCACAATTAAAAAAGATATTTGAAGGGGGCGGGGGCAAGGGTCACACGTAATGAAACACCCTGTGTACAATAGATCAAAATGGTATTCGTGTATCCACTTTTTTGGGTATAATTTCCCATAAAGAAATAGATCATTATTGTCATGTATACTTTTTAGTTCTTCATTCACAAAAATAATAAAACAAATACAACAATTTCCACGTCCAAAAAGGATTTATACACTGCTGTCTTATTATAAGAAAACCAGAATGAAATCTGTATGGAAGCATTAGAATTTTGTTCAACCAAAAAACGTCGGAATTTAAGAAAAATGTTAGTATGTCGACCGTGCGAATAATATGCTGCCTATGGGAAAACAACTATGAGAGAATAGTCTTAAAGTACCTACTAACATTCTTCTTAGCTTATGACGCATCGTTATGACTGAATAATATTTTAACGTTTGCAGACAGATTTTTATTTGGTTTTCTCATATTAATCAGAGGTATTATAAATACTTTGCTCACTACAAAATTTCCGAATATGTGTTATTACTTTTGTGAGTAAAGAACTAAAATGTGTGGATAACATTAATTTTCTACTTCTTTATTTATGAATAGTTATATTAAAAAACCTCAGTGCACAACCGTAAATTTGTACGAATTTGATTATTTGTAAGGATTCAAAAAAATTGTTCTAAAAATATGATTATTACAATAGTGGATACATAACAGGCAGAAGTTCAGGGTAAGTTCCGAAAATAAAATGTCAAGGTAAAGTTTTTAATATCTTTCAAAGCTTGGGAAATGGGATAAAAAACGTTCAGAGAGAATGAGATACAAGTCTCATTTAGTAGTAGGGGGTCCAAGGATTCAGCAAGGAGTTATATTCTGTTTATTTTTCTTAAGGTAGAAAAGAGAGGTGCGCTGCAGGAAACCAGCCAGTCCTAACAGCTAGTGAGAATAGAACGTAATAGTTAACTGCACGTACAAACGCAATATATAGTTATCGAGATATGTACTCCTGTATTTCAGAGTGCAGTCTATATTAACTCCACACTTTCAAAAGAAAATATTCTTTAAAATTTTGTTCGCATTTCCTGATTTTTTTAGAAAAAGTAATTTCTATATTCTGTATTAACATTTTGCACTATCTTCATTTATTTTCAAAATATTTCATTAAAATTGTGTCTTATACCAACTTTGGAGGTTATTTTCATCACAAAAATATGAGACCAGACATTTATAAAAAATACCTACAGTAATAATACAGTAGAACCTACCGTATCTGAACCCCCATTATCCAAACACCCTAATATCCGAACGTTCTATTCTCTATTCTGTTGTTCGAACAACGTTTGACAGCGATGTTTGTATACAATGTATACATATGTATACGTATGTATAGTTTCCAGTATTCGTTCGAACGAATCTTAATCGTGACAAATTAGTATGAAGCTAACTGTGTCACAATAGCAACGAAATGAAAACGTGTTGTTGTAAGTGTTGAAGCAATAACATTGCACCATTTACCATTTGAAAGTGGTGAAAGTGCAACAAAATTGGCAGGAATGCGTGGTGTCGAAAATCTAAAATTACATACATTAAAATACAAAACTTTAATATTGAAAGTTATATCCAGTGTGTAGATTTTTCAGGTGCTGTATTACACATAAATTGCACTTCACAGGCTGCAACTGCAACTGAAGGCAATGATGAGGGTGTACCTTTTCACGTCGAAGTATTTGAGGCACTTGAAGTAGGACATCAATGGTTTAAAGCAGGGATGGACGTTTTGGTCTCAATTGAAACAAAACAGTCCCCACCATAGCGCCCACCGTTACCGTAGGGCAACGAAGATGCGAGACACCAGCGAACGCGACGAAGGTGCGTGCTGCATGAAATGAGAGGTTGGTGGTTGGTGGGAGAAGCAGGCGTTTGAGGGGCCCGATACCGTGCCCATCACTTGTTTAAGACATGTTTCAATGTTTACATCAACGGAACCCTAGTAGAGCACGGTGAGCATGAACATGGTCTTCGTACATTAAGTTATGCTTTTTGAAGTATTACTCTTTTGAAGAAGGTCAACATGGTATTATACATGGTTAGATTTGTCTTTTCATTAGCTGTAATGTTGCACTAATCAAAATATGTTGTTCCATTAGAAAAGAAAACGATGATGACTTTGAAATATCGAAAAATATGACATAGAGAAAAGAAACTTCTCCGTCAGAATAATTGCCTTACTGAACCAAACATTTTCTTACTGAAACATTTTTTCTTATTACTAAAAACAATGAAGATATTTTCGATGAAAGTCTTGGGTGCTTCACGCTGTACAAAATTTCTATCTTGTTTAGATCCATTGAATATACTGACAAAGTTTGGGAAACGATTTGGAATCATTAAATACTATACAAATTGCATAGTCTCTTGATTTCTGTTTAAGTACTTCGGACATGCGGTTACAACGTTTTTCGATGCAACATCGTGAAAAGTAAAGTAAAAATTTTGAATACTAAATAACTTCATTTAAAAATTCATATTCAACATAGGGTGCTGTTTCGTGCTAATAGTTGTTTAAACGTTTTGTACAAAAAATGCAACCGAGCTCAGTATTTTACTAAAATTTATACGGGTTTACTAACGTGTGGCCTGCCGCGGTTTATACCTCGTCACTTATTCGTAACATTTCGCGGTCAGTTCCATTTAATCGTTGACTACCAACGAAACTGTTTTATCCGACATTTTCTGTCTCTCGAGCTTTTCAGGTAATCAGAGAGTAACTGAAATATTAAAGATTAAGATAATGCAATGACTGCGTAGCTATACGCCATATAAATTTGTATTTGACGCATTAACTATTACACTATACTTAACCAGCATACAGTTAAACGCCTTTGTCTTGTAAAAGAAACACCTTGCGCTATTATGTATACACGCATGTATGTGTAGAAAAAAGTATCGTTCCTCCAACAATGTTATGACGCGCGGTCGTCGCCCCATATTTCGTCACAGGCAACAGCTGATCAACGACTCGCGCTCTAAGGCCAAATATATCAAAACCATGGACAACCAGGCCTTCGTTTCGAATAATCCGTTCTGGAAGAGCAGTTAACGTTCACAGTCGACAGAGAGCAGTAAATAAAGCATTTCTACATCACACGAATCAATCTCCTGAGAAAACCCTTCCGCTCTACAGTCTAATGTCGTATGAACTATATCTGTCAGGATGTATGTGTTATAACTAGACTGCGGATTTTTATGCAAAATAAAAGTCGTCGGCGTTAATTGCAAGATACAGAAGCTACACACACAGATGTTTATCATCTGTTTCAATCTTTTTTACCATTTAGAAATAATAGAATAATAGTTTTAGATTCTCTAAATGTTTTTACTGTTTCGCAGTTGGTGTATTCATTTTTGTAATATATGCATAAAATCCGCAGTCTAATTGTAACACTTGTTCTTTGAATTTCGAAAATTTTATTTATCTTTATCAGATTTGCAATTGTAGAAATGATTTTGATTTTAATCATTATGATCACATCATATTCCGCCAAAAATGATAAGAAAGTAATAATTGTATTAAAATAGATTAGTGCAGCTACCTTTCGAAATTGCCCCATCTTATACATAATCATGTAATTATACCATATCTTATAGCTATACATGTATCTCATATGGTATGTCTTATGCCATAATCATGGCTTTAAACGAACTTTAAAACGTTGTTTTATTAATTGTACATATGACTGTAGACTTGTATGTCCGTATTCATTGGCTATTGTATAAACATCAGGAAGGTAAACATTTTTTCTCATCATCGCGAAAGTTTTTTATAGTAAAAATAGAATAATAATATTATGAATCTTTGTTAGTGCACACGTTCCCTTGTGTTTTAATATAAGAGTAATATTCTTTCTATTCATTTTAAATATTAAATTTCATTTTTGTAATATATGTTATCTCTCCCCTTTGGCACCATCAAGTCTGCATTGCGTACATTTGATGATCGAAATATTAAATCTTGACGACATTCTGTTATAGACCAATTACATCTAATAATTCTAAAAGTATTTATTTGTTCTACTATTGCCAGAAAAATGATACAGCAAATAACGAAGCTGGTGGTATTGTGAAACACAAAAAATGTCATGGTATGTGACAACGCTTGTCGTATGGTGGAGAGATGTGCACTCTTGCTTTACCGTGTATAAGAAGTATGAAATTTCAGCAGCAGCACCTTTATCGAGCCTCTTCTGTCTTACAAAATCAAGAGCCATATTCGCCACAGCTATATGTTAAAAACGTAGGACACAAAAATAACTAAGAATTGGCAGAATATCTTGAAACAAAGCAACTAAATGGAACGGTAAGGAAATAATGTTACAGAAATATTAGAGGAAATAAGACACTGGTCCTTCTATTCGTCTATCAAAAGAAATGATATTATATATACGACACAACAAGAAGAAGAACTTGATATCTCGAAATTAAGAACACTTATTTATTGTATATTAAAGCGACATTTGTTCTCGCCACTAAAAGACCACCGTTGCGTCGATACATTTCCCGCTGCTACTCGATCAGTCACCACTTTGCATACGTGTGTATATGTATACGTATATGCATGTATACATATGTATATCGTCCTTAACCGTCCGTTGTCGATTCCTGCGTCTAGCAAGGAGGCAGGGTCTGCTAAATAGGCTTATGAGTGCTGTAACACAACCTGGACAGAAACACACTCTTTCCTTTCCTTCCTCTTGTCTACTTTCATTCCATTCACAGCGCTCGTCGCAATATCGTACAAAAATATTTAATTCTATTTCAGATGAAATAAATTTTCATCTTTACTTATAAAAGAAAAGTTACAAAATCTTATAGAAAATTCAGACGAATATTTTGCTAATAACTCGATTATCTGCATACAAAGTCGAAATATCTGTATGATTTCCATGTTTTAAAAACGAATTTCTGAACGAGTATATATGATAATATACATATACATACACACATAATATATATATTCATCAAGAACTCAAACTCGGTGAGACAACCTAAGAAGCATAACAAATTTTCCAACTTAAGCTACAAGCGAACAAATATCCATAGTTTGTCTGTAACTATAGCATGTCAGATCATACAAACCTACAATTAGTACGATAAGAAAAAATAATTTTCCATCTGAAATGCATATACTGAATCAACTTAAAGAGTCCAGAGTAAATTTGTAATTATTTATGGTTATTTATGGTTAATTTATTTTTCTGAAATATCTGTAATGTTCTTGTTTAATCATTCATATGTTAGTGACAATGTCGTTGTCATTGGAAATAATTTAACATCTAACTGAGAATTGGAAAGAAGATTTGTAAATTACAACTTGACAAGTTAAAAAAATTTTCTCGAGTAAATTTTTCTCGAGTAAATAAAATTTCAAGTATCGATATTGATTAATCATAGTTGCTATTTTTAAAACGATATTAAATCTACCGCTCCTGGAACCGTAAGCGTCCATTCATACCGAACGCGTTAATAATTCTTTCTTACATCCGCAAGTATAACAATTTTTTCCCATTTTCTATTTGTAGAAAGCATTGATAAAATTAGATCGATAAAGTAGGACAAATGGATTTCGTAATCATGAAGCAAGAAATTTAAAATTCGTCGATTTGACTGATTTAAGAATTGTAATATTAATAGAAGATTGAAAATAATGTAATCGTGATTAATCAAAGTTAATAAAGTAAATAACAAAGTTACTGCAAAGCAACAGCGGTGTATAGCGCATAATGTTATGACTTGAAATTGTGTTTAATTTTAACAGTGATTTATAACCCCAAATATAGTATACCTAGTACGAATTGATAGGGAAGACTGGGTTTGACAGCGAATCGCGTTACAGAATTCGATCGCGTGCAGCCGTCCCTTAACCTGGGATCGATATCACTGCTGGTTACTGCGAACTTGCGGATATTCAAATCTTGCAGGGCCATACTTCGTATTATCCTCGCGAAATCATAATCAAACCAGAAAGTCGAAGTACACGATTCGTGTACAACGATGATACATACAAACGTATTCCTAGTTATTGCGAAAAATTATCATGTTAGTTCAAGAAAGTGTACCAAATACTATTTTGCTTGTTACATCTCAAAATATTTATATTTTCGTACCTCAATAATATATCCCATCGAATATCAAAGTGTCCAATATAAAATGTATGAGAAAAAGCTTACTAATACAAACGCAAGAGTTCATAAAGTATTATACACAAACATAATGAGTCTTTTGTACAATAAAATTAATATATCAGTAGTGTTAAACGAATTTACAATCTACAAGTTCTAACTTGTAAATATTTGTTAGACGAATGCTTTTCACAATTGTGCTAAAGATAAACAAGTTTGATTTTCTACGGGCGTTAACAGGCGAATAACTGAATCAGCAAGTGCGGTTATGTTGCGATTCAATTTCTCAATTTCAATAACAACCAAAATATACTTATTTTTAACATTGCCATTTGAACTTAAAACTTATAATTGGTGATTACAATATTCCACAATATAATCACGTATACAGAAAACATTTGAAAACCGTGAAAGGTTAATAGTGAATGAGATATTAATTTAGAAGATAAAAAAATGGAAACCATTTTTGTAGCAGTACAACACCAAAACTTGCAACATTTCTTACACAGAAATACTTAAATATGTTCAATGTTTATAAAATAAAATAAGCGAAAGTTATGTAGTTTTACAAGCTCGAAAAAATTGTTCAATTTACCATCTTGTTTATCTATTTCAAAACTATAAAAAAAAACCAATTTTTAGAATGCTATTAATCATTTTAATTGCTTTCCTATACGATACGTGAAGAAGTTTCATTAAAAAGATTATTACAAGATTTTTCTCTCTAAAACAATAAACAAATATTACAGTAGCTCGTCGATATCAAACTGTTTCTTCAGGCCTGAATAAATCGAGAAATATAAAATATCTACCCACAACCGGATTTCATTAGTCCTAATTCATACATCATGATTCATAAAATATATTTTCCATGATAGTGAACAATATAATTTTTTCTTAAGAATAAAGAACAATAATGCATTACAAAAGTATTTTTGTAACAGAATATTTTGATTATCCGATTCTAATAAATATTATACATAGAGTTCTATGTGTATAGATGTGACGTAGAAAATCTTAATTTAAAAAATAATATCAAATGTAAAAATTAATAGAATATCACACACTTTAGTTTTATTTTTAATTCACTGAAAATATGAATGATCGAAACGATTTTGTTATTCTGAGGTTTTACAAAACCGTTTTGCATAAAATGCGATATTCTTACGATCAAATATTTCTGTCCCGAATCACATTCATTTCTGTTCGGACTTTTTTAGTGTAATTGTAAAATACATAAAAAATGAAATACCATCATTCCAACTTTTTAAGCGGAAGCTGTGTTGTTGCAGCAATTATAATTATTTCATTGGTTTTTCAATTATATTCATATTCTTACAAAGTTACTTACCCATAAAGAAATGAAGATAACGACATAAAGATGTCGAGATGAATTATAAAGAATGTGTGTGTGTTTAGAACATTTTACAAATTTTGTCCTGCTATACATATAATCTACATACACAGATGGCACATGATATGAACAAGTCTCGAACATGCTTATTGTTGAAAAGAAATACCAGCCAGTCAGCGTGCTGCAGACGTTTGTCAGATATACAGAGTTTCTTCGAAATCATGATACAAGCAGCCAGATGGTGATTCTGCATGTAATCATAAGTCGGAAAAATGAATAGCTTTTTTTGTGACGCTTCATTTGCGAGAAAATTCAGTTTGAACATTCGATGAAGGCAGGAATCGTCAAATGTGTCTGTTCATGACCCACCACCTCTACTTCTTGTAAATACCGGTGCACACGAACCTGACGGAATTTCAACAACCGTTGAACAGCCGTCTACCAACTATTCAGGCTTATCTATTCGTCTCCGTAGTAATCTACTACTTTATAACTTAATTTCTCGCATTTTACAACAACAACAAATGATTTCATACGGAAATTTCTAAATTCGTTTCAATAAATGCCATTATTCAATCGAAAAATATATGGTTCTATCGAAAAAAAATGTAACTTTTCCTTCAAATCTTCTCCACCACCCAATCTGTAAAAAATAATTTGTATTACACGATATGTCTCTTTATTCTAAATAACTTTTGTTTGGTCTTACGAGATATTGCAATTTTTTTCGAGATAAAAATCTAATGAATTGTACGTGAGCTCACGGTCTTCTAGTGTTTACTCCAATGCTTTTTCAAATTACACACCAAATTCTATCTATTAACTATATATTATACATATAGGATATCATGCGACACTTGGTATTATTTGATGGCATTTTTGCAAGGACTCGTGACACTCGGACGGTTAATCCCGGTTTCATAGGAAATTATGTGAGCCATTTAAAATTGCTTATCTTATGAAAGTCAAAAACCAATATAACTATTTCATTAACTCGATAAAATACAGAAATATCCAACCTAGCGCAACGTAATTCCGGTGTTATTACCTATGTATGGACCTGGTCGTGTATAAGTAGCATGTTTATTACTGGTGTATGTAGTTCCAAATGTATCATGATGTGTTAAATAGGACATGCTAATTATAAATTAGCTTATTATGAAGTAACTTATAAGTAGACAACGGATCATTATGCAAAATAAAAATTTTCTACTTGAATTGCAACAAACTGGAGCGAAATAGAAATTTATTTTCTTTTTTAACATGTTTAATAGGTTAAAAATAATATAGCAGTGTTTTTAAATTTGTTTAATATCTTTTCTGTTTTAAATTACACCAACTCATTTTTGTCATAAATGCGTAAAATCCGCTGTCTACTTATAAGTATTGATAATGTACAATTAATCAAAGATAAATATTCTTCTCAAATACTTCAGTGTTTCATGTCACTCAAATCTTTTATGTATATAACTTTATTGCCATTTAGAATAAAAAACCATTTTTCTACAGGTGATTTCCGCAGCCTTATTTATTTTTTCGTGGAAGAACTTTTTTTTATTCCGGTAGTTGCTGTCAAATTTAATAATATTTAATTACAATATCTATTTTATTGCATATAATCCATGTATTGTAGATTAAGTTATAGAAACTGAGATTAAATAAAAGTTTGGTTCGTCCGTTAATCTTCAGTTGCTCAGATGGTGTTGTTGCAGTTTCAAAATATTCATACATGCGCAAAATGCATTTGCTGCTGTAATATTCCGTGTAACTTCCTAAATCGTTTCATAGTGCCGCTCCAGCCGAGAAAACAGAAGTTTGCGACTGTTTATTGTAATAAGAATGTAATAATTTTCGCGATGCGTAAGTTTTGACTATGTTCAATATTAAAACTTTTATTCCATAAATATTGTTCGTTTGTATACTCTAATGATAGTATATATTTTAATACCTGTCATAACCAATAAGAGAGTTATACTTGGAGGACTCGACGAGTCAATAGGAAAATGGGAGACCAAAAACCTTTTTAATGCCTTTACCTATGCATTCGGAAATATGTATACTTTATTTTGCAGTTATTTTCAAAATGTCTTTTTTATATGAAGTCGTGAATATTTACATTAATATTTATATTGAAATTTGTTTTGAATTAAAATAAATGCTTTATTTAACCAAAAATTCAATCGTGTTATATGAGACACAACGTGAGTAATTGTGCAACATATGAAATGTAAATCACTGAAGGTTAAGAGTCCTGTGAAGGTTTAAAAAGAATATGCATATCCATATCAATCTTATTATAATTCGTTAAACTTTTATTATACTGAGTGAGTCTAAGTTAATATAAATATAGTGCTCGCCATAAATGCGTAAACCCATAGTTTCATCATAAAAAAGTATATTCTTAAAGGAATATTTATTTGGTAACGTGCTGAAAGATAATTTAGATGAACATGCAATGTATTAAAATCTATCTATCTCATTGAATGTTCAAAGTGGTACAGTTGGATTTTGAAGTATTTATGCAGCCTTTCACGAATATCAACTAGAATCAATAATGCTTCTGCCTGTACCAGGTATGAATGAGGGCCACTGTATACAATATATGCATATATAATTCAAGAAAATGGGTCGTTTGGATGTTTAAAATTAGCAATTACTATTGGATTTCAAATAAACTCTTCATCGTTATTTTTACGAAATACTCTTTTACCGCAAGGAAAATTAAGTTTCGCTGATAAAGATGTTGTTTCATTCAATACATTTTGTCAAGAATGTCCACCAATTTTCAAATGAGATTTTGTAAGATAGGCGTATAGAACAAAGTGATATGGTAAGGATTATGTATGTAAAACACCAAGTAATAACTATAGCAATCACAATAAAATAGTATGCGAAGAAAGAAATAATATATTGTTCTAAATCGCTGTCTTTATTGTTAGATTGTTAAAACAATATCATAACAGAAATTAACAGATGTGCAGAAGTTAATTAACATTGAACATTTAATGAAGTAACTCTAAACTCAGAACACTATTATTTTAACTGTCTTTCGACTTCTCTCCAGAATTTATTTTAAGCAAAGGTTTCAATTAAATATTATAAAATTCCACAACTATCTAAATAACAGAAGCGTTTTCCTACTTTGAAAGAAACTTGAAAATGCACCTAACCTCCTCCTTTGTTACTGGCCATATCGAAGCCGGTGATCAAGCACGACTATTAAGAGCGATAAACCTTGATGGTTCTATTCTATGGCAAAGAATGAGAAACCCGAGGACCGGAAGACGACGTTAAAATATTTAACATTGTTTTATAAGAGAACGGTTGAGTTGCGACCCACGGTTCCTTTGACAAGTTTGGTCCCCATGGCGAGTAGAATGCGATACAAGCATAAAAAAATTTGACCTTGAATTGCAAGGTCAGTCAATTTTGCGGCAATTTCTTTTAACAAATCTCCACCGATCCGAAGGAGTACAACCATCTGCCAAAACCACGACACTAAATTTTGTTACACCCTGTACAAGTATTTCGTAACAAATGAAATTACTGTTTAGATTTCGGTAGTTTACGTATTATATAATAATAAATATAACATGATCTGTAACTATCTTAATTGATATGAATACATGAAATTCGAACTTGTTTTCCTCTCGGTATCGTGAGAAACTGATTCGAAATAAGTTTCACTTGTAAACCGATTTATCAAGGTTTCCTTTCTACGACGACCTCAGCATTCTTTGCACGATTTCGAGCTCCCAATCGATGGTAAACTGCAACGATAGTTTCCAGTACAAGGAAACTGCTCTCTGTCCTTAACTTTATCCTCATCCACGCCCATCATCGGCTGTTACGAGAATTCTGTTAGCTGCAAAGGTTTAAAGTGACAATTCCCAACCATGTAATTATTTTCCGTGATGCCTACTAATGTATTTCAATCAATTGAATTCATTCTGACAACATCAAATTATATAAAACAATGTTTAGTAGCCATTGCTGCTGCAATTACGTATTAGTTAAATGGCGTTACTTTCGAATGCTCTTACTGAATTCAAATACAATTATTGTATGCGCAGTTATTTTTACATGAATTTTTCATTCAGATACACTCGTTCCGCCATTTTTTTCATGGAAACCTTTCACTACTTTACTAAGAAATTGTGTGTATGTGAAAAATTGTATATCAAAAGGTATTTATATGAAATAACTTTATTTAAGAACTAAAAAGTATTCATATGACGAAGCTGCTAAATGTACAGGGTGAGTCACCTAACTTTTGCACCTCAAATATCTTTGTTGTTTTTAATACCAAACCTACCACGGTCAAAATGAATGTAGAAAATTACTGAATTGACTTCTTTATTTAAGCACATATTATAATGAAAATGGTACAAAGTTTAAGTAAATTCAATCTTCTTCCTTCTATAAGACGTTTCACTTTTATATGTTTTGTGCTTGGTAGGTTTAGTGTTAAACATACGTCAAATGTCTTAAAGACAAGATGATTGGTTCAGTGAGCCTTACACGATGCCATACAAATATTTGTTCTTATTATTTTCTTTTTTCATTAGGAATTTAGTGACTACAATTACTCAAGGTCATTCAAGGTCACAAATAGAGGAAACATATAAAATTTAAAAAGATTAATTTTGCTAAAAGATAGCGTACAAATGAGTGCTCCAACATCACAGCATGTACGAATATCATCTCGGATGTACTTTTTCGAGTTCGACATTCCTTCGGAACCCGTTTATAAAAATGTATCGATATAAACGACCACCATTTCGAATATTTATGAAATACAAGTATTCTGCTCTTGTATTTTAAATCTTATAAGTTTTCTCTGCCTGTGACCGTGAATGACTTTGAGTAATTATAGTCACTGAATTCCTAATGAAAGGGACTATCATCGTAGGTGTTTCAAAAGAGGGTGGTTCGATTTAAAAAAATGGAAGTGACCTTAAGATCTCTAAAAAAAATAACGTAAAAACAAATATTTTTCTGGAATCGTGTGAGCCCCATTGAACCATGCAACTTTGTCCTTAAGATATTTTACATATCTATAAAAACAGTAAAAGAACAAAGATATTTGAGATGCGACCATTAGGTGACTCACCCTGTATACATAAATAATGGTCAACTATAGTTTTTCAGATTTTTTAATTGCACAAAATAAAGTTTTAAACATTTATTAACAATTATTCGCTTTCTCGTTGAAATTTGATGTAGCAATTAAAAGCCTTTTTTCTATTTTTTTTTTAATTCATCATCAATATTTCAAAAATTGATTGCTTAGTGAACTCTTTTTTAATGGTGTGTATAATTTAAGAATTTGCTACATGTAATTTAAAATGAAAAAGCAGCAATGAACACAATCTTGAAAGTTCAGCTATGATACGAACTGTGCATAAATATAAGGAGACTGTAAATGTTTGATAAAATATCTGATCTGGCGAATTTCTGCGACTTCTAAATTTCTTCTAGATTTCTTCCTTCCACTTGCTAATTTCCTTTAGTTTTTTACATTGCAAACGTATGCATGCGACGAAAGGCAAATAGTGACATTTTCTTTCGTTGTCTGTTCCATAAATCCAACCTATATAATAATAGAAATATAATAATAATAATTATAGATTCCTTACCTATATTTAAATTTTCAACACTGATAGCTAGATAAACATTCGAATTTGATAACTATTTCTTTATCTTCGGCTACGATCAATGTGCAAATACATGCATCTACTTACAATAGCGGACAACAGAAACTTTAAATAGTAAAGTATACTATAACTACCACAATGTCTTTACAAATTAAATTTTTATTTTAAAGCAGTAAGGAATTTTTTATAAATGTTCGATTGGAACGAAAGTTCGTAGCGTCGTAAAATAAAAATTCAAAGATAAAATAGCGATATTTATTAAGAGGTTTATTCAATAACATGACAAGTTACCTCAAAAATGGCAAAAAGTAATAGAACAGAATGGAAAATATGTTATTGAATAAATCTATCAATAAATATCTCAGTTTCATCCTCGAATTTTAATTTAAAAACGCTACGAATTCTTATTCCAACCCGATAAATCACACTGTAAAATATTACTATACTATACCGATCATATTCATTGATAGGTACTATAGCGCGGTTTTGATTCTCGTCGGTCACAATTCACAATCCTCGACGGTTCAAACTGAAATGAGCCCAACATCCAGTGTGGCCAGACAGGAGTAATTGGAGGAGAACACAGTCGAATACGGGAATACACTAAATTAATGAAACAGAAACTAAAAATAACAGTTATTTATTGGGCACTAGAATAAAGCGTGTGAACATATTTAGTTTCAGTAACTCACCATTGCGGTATCGCCCAAAGCGGGGAGATTTTATTTTTGAATTTTAATTGAAAAACGCTACGAATTTTCGTTCCAACCCAATATCTACATTTTATAAAATAATAGAAGCAAGAAAACTAAATCAGGGGATAGATGAAACAAGTAAGGAAACTGGGTGGACAAAAGTAAGTTTAATTCTACATTTTTGTGATCACAATTTCGATATTCAAACATTTTGTTAGATCCATTACTTTGTAGGACCTCCGTTACTGTCTATTACAGCTTATAGCTTGTTTGGTAAACTTTCTATTAACCCCTTGTCGATCGATTAGCATCATGGTTACAATAATTAGAACATTATTGTCTGTCATAATTTCACAGAAGAGGGAAGAGAATTTATGGCAATTATTTACAAGAGTGTACTCCTCTCCGATTTTGATGAAATTGAAATATGTTGTACAGCTCGACATTTTGAACTATCTGACTATAGCAAACTCCGCCTTTTCCCAATGACCGAATAAACAAAATTGGTGCAAGTAAGTAAATGCTATTCAGTTTACTGAGAGATACTACTTCTTATTTTTAAAAATGTTGAAAAACTTTTGGAAGTTATCCCCAAAAATTTAATAGATACTAAAATATTAGTGCCCCTTAAACATTTAATTATCAAAAAAATTAAGTCGATATCTTCATTAGATTCTAAGAAAACAGCTTGTAACAGTTTAGTTGATACTCCCTGTATATGGATTTATTAGAGCTTTACCAAGTTCTTCCCAAATGTTCGTATTTTATATAAAACATCGTTGTTCCAGTCTGTTTATTTTTCTCCATAATACGAAAGTATTGTGAAGGATTGTTCGGTCCATAAGCGGTGGCGGAGCCAGTGGGCGTCCGGCGAGCGTAGAGGGAAGTTTTTGGGCAGCAGTTCTTTGTTCTGCGCGCCTGCGATGCGCGTCCCCTTCGTAGAATTATAGACGCGTTCGGATGTACAGCGTGCTTTTGATTGTTCGAGAAGCGCGTGTACTTTTGTACTTTAATATGTTCTTTTATATACTCTATTAAATAAACGTCTTATAATATATACATATATTCGGTCACGTGTAGTTCGCTTTGTGCATAATCCCAACACATTGTAAGCACTAATATCGAGTATATCATACAAAATAATAATGGGCCAATGATTCGTTTTACGCTTACACGTATACGTTGCAAGACATTCGTCCAAAGTATGTATCAACTGCTCCTTTTGTGCTATTATAATTTAGTATTAATTGTTGCTTTTTATTAATCCCTATCACTTATTCTCAATAATCACGTATTCTCAATGAAATAGAAGTAGTACTATATATGTACACCATTATGTCGTGTTGGTATAGGTAATTCCGGTTTATTTATGCGAATTGTTCCCAACATAGTTAACTTTTTTTCAAAAGCATTTGTCCCAATTTGCACGATGTTAAGAAGTTGTCGCAAGTAACATTTTGTCCTCTAAGCTGGGAAGCCATATCTAATACTACACGCAATCTTTGATTTTTTTTCGGTGATGCTTCAGGTATTTTTCCTGTATAAATTTGCGAATTTAGTATACAAGAACTAGCACTATACATATACATATACATATATATATATACATATGTATACCATCTAGTGCAAAAGTTACAAGTACTCATATACAGAAATTCCAATTTTAATCTTTCTTTTTTTCCGTCACTCTATAACCCTATAGAACCAAACTGATTAACTTTGATAAATCGATTCACAATTACACAGGGTGGGTTCTTCTGCTTTCGCAACTATGGTTGGGAAAATAGTTATGGTTGTTGGGTTGCTTGTATCGGTGGAGTTGGTACGAATGAATTAGTATGAATAAGTTTGAACGGAGTGTATAGTATCAAGTTTTCATTTATTTACCATTAATTCTTGTGAGGCACACAAAATATAAATAATTATAGCGTTTTTAAAATTAAAATTTTTTCTATTTTACGCATTGTCCATCATCACTGAGGTTACTTTGCATTTTGCCAATTTTAATTAGACGCTCGTTTTGATTAACTTCTTTTTTTAAATAGGAGTATAGATCAAGAGAAGAATAAACAAAATATACATATTTGTACAGTAAAACAGACGCAAAAACAAAGAAAACACTTATTCTTCTTTCAAGTATGTATTTACATGCATACATGGTTTTAATCTAGGTACTCGCATGTCAAAATATTACTGTTTGTGCATTGTGTGTACGTGTTTTTCTTTAAGTATAAGTAAGTCCTTTACTTCCGCAGACCATGTTCCGTGATTTTGTCCTATATCGTTAATATTATCTCCGTAGGAAATGTGAATTAACAAAGTATAAATTAACAAAGTATATAAACTATATTGTTGGATACCTATGACCCACAGATCATGGAAATTATATCACCAATTAATGCGTCTGTTTATTCATGTTAAAAAGTTGGAACAAAAATGGCTTCGTTGGACTACTTGTACTGAAAATGCTTAAAGATTCGCCACTGTGTCCTAATTGGACAACGATTTTAAACACATCTAATCTGTCGGGACCTGATTGACCTCACTGACGTGGCCTGCATTTATTATTTTGGATTTCTACGAGCAGCTACTAAACCGTACAGCCCCCCCCCCCCTGTCGAGTAGGTTATACCACCCAGCTTTACGTACAGGGGGTTAGTATCGCTAATGTTACTCCTCTCGAAGTATTCAATACAGGAGGATTTTACAATTCCGATTCTAGTGACGAAAATTTGTTCAACTCATTTTTTGCCTAATTCTACTATAATACGTTAAACTGGTTGTAAATTCAATGTTTATTATCAAAATGAATAATTTAATTAGAAATACTAAAAGTGACTATATTGATACATTTATCAAGTTCGTCATCGGGTAAGCACAATGAATTAAAATAAGACACATACTAGAAATACTAGAAAAAACTATATATCGATACATATGAATATAGATCTCACATAGAAATACAATATCTAAGTTTCTCTCCCAGATATGGTAGTAGCCCGTTAAGTACTCGTTTTGAGGGCTTTAACGACGCACATACTCTCCTGTACCTCTCGCTTACATGGGTGTCTACTTCTCGTTGCAGTTGCAACCATATACAGAGTCTTACACAATTTAATAGGTGTATGTCAATGTATACATACATATTAATTATCTCAAAAACTATCGAAGATACAAGGAGTATTTTCATTGAAATTAAAAAGTACTTCCGAAACGAAGACAGACATTAAAATATATATTTGATTTTGAATGGTTCTACAAAAATTGCGCACAAATAAAAACCTAACCCAAACCGTTATTGATAGTTCCTATTCAAACAGAATGTATTAGTTATTCGGAATAGGGGGCTCCTCATAGATTTCATTCATCACTCTGAACAACTTTTCCGATATAAGTCCATAAGCCTCACGTTTAAAGGTCCCTGAACTACCCACACCACCACTGGATATACTCCGTGAGGGGCCCCATAGCTCGAGTGTCCTCGGTCGCCGAGGAGTGTAAACATAACACGGTCAGGTATATCGGTGTGAGACCAGAAGACCACTGGTAATCTAATAACAAAACTTCTTTATTTGACATTATTTTTTCATGGAACTTTCACCAACATATTCGATGATATTCGTTGAGCTTCGCTGTCCTTTTCAACGTGCAACATTGTATCAGAGAAATACATTTTCTCAGCCTTCTTGTCCCTATCGGTCTATGTGTCTCGTGTTTGGGATATTCAACGAGTAGGGTCATTTATGATTCCAGCGTGCACTGTGTAATTCAAATACAACGATCTGCGAGAACCACAAATTTCGTCTAAATGTCCCTCGTTAGAAACACGTGAGGGACTTATATCGAGAATTCACTGTAAATGTTACCGCCGAGCACCGGTCGACCTTGGTTATTAAGATATTCGCAAAAAACTATTAGGATGACTATAGCAAACTCTACGTTTACCCAGTGCCCGAAAAAAACCTAACCTAAACCTAACCAAAATTCGTTTACAAGCTGTGCAAATCTATCCTTCCGTAGGGTCACAATTTGGAAACGATGACTGATCCTCACTGATTTTGATAGGTTTCGAACATGTGATCTAGGGCGTAATTCTGAGCAACTTTTCCCTATACATATTACCACCGCTCGACCTCAGTTTTCGAGATATATGTAAAAAAAACAAACAAAACTGTTAAGTCCACTACAGCGAACTCTGTTGTCTACACGAACTTTGGTTAGGTCTGGATTAGGTGCTTGAACGTGGGGATACAGGGGCTGTGCATCCCCGCTCTGAAGCACGAGTTTGGTTATTTGCGGCTGTCCGTAGTTTTTTGGAAATATTTCGGAAATCAAAGTCGATCGGTGGTAACATATACATACAGGCAAAATTTGTTCAGAATCATACTACCAATAACATATTTCAAGGTCATTGAAATCGGTGAGGAACCCCTATTTCGAATAATTACCCAAAATTTATATTATTCGCTTTAATCTTTACAAACTTGTACGTGCAATATTTCGAAAATCACTCAAAGTCTCGTGTAAAGGATGTATAAAAAATAGTCTCGTAACCATCATAGCGTAATTTTAAAATAAAGTAAATACACACTTTTTCTGTGCATTGTTTAATAAAATCCTATCAAATAATTGCATTACATCACTTATAAATAATACAAAAACGAATAAAATAATAATAATAATAGACTAGTTTCTCGAGACAAATCCCCATTTTCGTCACGACCCTTTAGGCACTTTTGATAATCTGATATAAAAATGTTTGAAATGGAATTGTAATTAGCATATTTTCGTCTATAAATTGCAATATACAATATACAATCGCTCTAGAAAAGCGAGAGTTAAAATACTCTTTTTGTGGATCTAAATTTCGTCGATTATATGGTTTTAGCAGATGCCTTAATAGTGGATAAGCTTCATCTCCGATAAATACAAAAGGCATTGGATCTAATGTTCCTGGCAATGGCGAATCTCGAGGAATATTTAAATTTCCTTTATCCACTAAATCAAAGAGTTTTGATGATCGAAAAGTACCACCATCACTTTGTTTTCCATATCCCCCAATTTCCACAATAATAAATTTTCCACGAGCATCTGCAACCGCTTGTAGAACAATTGAAAAGAAATGCTTATAATTATAATACATTGTTCCAGAGTTTGATGGACATTTCAAGCGTATGTGTTTCCCATCAATTGCACCAATTACGTTCGGAAAATTCCAAATATTATAAAAATCGCATGCGGTTCTCAAAAAGTCGTTTAAAGTTGGTGATTTCATATGAATGGGCTGCAGACATTCCCATAATAAATTTACCATTGACTCTATAATTCTTCTGACTGTAGTATAGCCAAGTTTAAATGTTAAAGAAAGATCTCGGAAGCTTCTACCAGTCGCAAGGAATCTATAAAAAAATAGTAAAAAGTAAGTTCTTCAAAAAAGAAATGGAATTTCAATTAATCCTCATCCGTATCATTAATTAGTTATATTACAAATGTATTCAAATTTTAATGAATAAAAATTATTGAAATATAAAAAAATATGATTCCTTTTATACAATACGGAATTAGCTTTACTTACCTTATGGTAATAACTAAGCGTTCATCAATACTGATTGGATTCTGAATAAAATTACTCCATTGGACATTAATTTTTGGACGTACCAATTCTAAAATCCGATCAAATGCTACGATCGACATTCTAAAATACTGTTTAAATTTATCGGGATGCTGCCTCAACTTAAAATATAAACGATTAAATTCCCCACTTCCTTCTTTATCTTTATTAATAGGATGGACTGACCACTTCCTAATTCTGCGTCTTACACAATTTGAAGTTAATATATAATATTTAGCAAGAATATTGTCGGCCAACATGAGCTTTCGAAGTCTTCGTGACGGCATTTCGATGCATACTAAAGAAAAAGTAGATGGTTTGTTCCTCGTTACTAACCGCGTCACTATAAACACGCACCGCATCGCTTTGCTCACCGCACAGCTCTGTTCTCCGCTATGCTCGCCTCGCCGCTCCACTATAACCTCGTACTAATAGTTTTGAATTTTCTTAATCAACATATCCAGAAATTGGTTTCCTAAATCGAACCGTTAATACTGTTTGGAAAATATTTTTTTGCAACCGATTGCATAATATCGCTGCCAGGTGTTCACATTTACATATATTTCAACCACAATGTTAAAATTGTTTTCGATTTATTGAGGTATTTGCTTAAGTGGTCCAATATAGGGAACCTTCCCCTAATATACACTGACACTGACACTGTATATTAATAAGTCATATTCTAAAAACTTTGAAACATGTTTTAAACGATTGATTTTTAGCTTTTTAATGCCTTCATTGCTTAATATTTCATTACATAAAATATTCTGGCGAATCAATTTATATAAATATACAGGTTGTCCCATGTAACACTTACGACGATTCTTGAAGCACCTCCGGTGATCTGACGAATAAGCGTTTTAACCCGTGTGTCAATAACCGGATACCCGGGTACCCACTTTCAAACTTAAATATTTACTTTAATTTTACTTACTTTAATACTTTTGTTGATAAATAACAAAATTATTGTGGATTTTTGAGTTCTTAGATGACCACAGATTAATTTACATTTGCGGCAAAGAAATATTCGTTCAAACTATAAGGCGCAACGTCATTGAATATCGTAGGAAGTTTTAGTTATTGACATAAGGATTAAACAAAAAATGATCAGTCTGTCAGTCGGCAACATGTTACAATAAAAAAATTTGCCGTTTTTAGGATAATACATTTGGGTGAACTTCAGTTTTTAAGACGGCATTACATATTTTTGATTTCATAATATTGTAGCTCATGTCAGGACAAGTTATTTTGACTTTGAGATGACCTTGAAATTTTAGAAAATGTAGCATCACTAAACGGAACACTTGGAATTTGCAATTCGTGAGTTATTGATACAGAAAAGTCGGTTCTACTACATAATTTTACTGCTTTGACTAGAACGAGTGTGTATTTCGTCAAAGAAATTAAAAATCGGTGTCATTTAACCACTTCGCGACCACGGACGAATTATCTCGCGACGAAATACCGTTCGTACGATGACCACAGACGAGTTATCTCGCGACGCAATGTCGCTTGCGCTATGCCAAGGACGAGTTATCTCGCGACGCAATGTCACCTACGCTATGCCAAGGACGAGTTATCTCGCGACGCAATGTCACTTACGCTATGCCATGGACGAGTTATCTCGTGACCAAGTTTTGTTCGTACATCGCCACCGATGAGCTATTGGGATGATTATTAGGACGAGAGTTTGAATTTGAAAATATTTTTAGCAAGAATGATGTTTATTTGTCTTTTACATGAAATATTTGGAAACATGGATCCACACATAGTGCTACATTGCGAAGCTACATCGTCGTGGCATCTCCATCTACTATCGTGCAGAACTACTTGCAAACGAAACTTGGTCGCGAGATAACTCGTCTATACCATAGCGTAAGCGACATTGCGTCGCGAGATAACTCGTCTGTGGCATAGCACAAGCGACACTGCGTCGCGAGATAACTCGTCTGTGGTCATCGTACGAACGGTATTTCGTCGCAGGATAACTCGTCCGTGGTCGCGAAGTGGTTAAAATAGTGTTTATATGTATAATAAATACAATGAAGTGAATTTTCGTGTACTCATTGAATTTTAAAGATAGAAGATCAAACCTTCCGAGTAATTATCACTTTGAATGAAATTTTAGATCTGTGTAAAAATTGTTTCAAAAAAGCATTCTTTTACACACATGTTAAACTTTTAATTGGCTTTTGTGTATTTCGGTTCGAAAAATTTGTTTTTTATGTACGCAGTTTTGTATTTCGCGATCATTCATTGAAGTCTTAACAACTCGCACAGTATACTGGGTTTATTTGATTTTTACTATCAGGCTAACGAATCGTAACTAGAGCAAACTATTGAAAATAAAACGAAGCAAACAGAGTGTTTTAGTAATATTGATTGCTCTTCGCACTGAACAAAAAAAAAGCAATAGATTGTCAATAAAACATAGACATGTATAAAAAAATTGCCTCAATGACATTTTTCTTATCGCACTCATTTAAATTCAGGTTTACACTAAAAGAATATTTTAGAAGTGTTAGCCTTGATCGACTTGTTATCCTTGACCGAATATGAAATGCATACGTTTTACCTAATTGCAACGCTTTTACGTGAATTAAATATTACAGTTTTGTAGAAGATGTTGTGCTTTTTCGATTTATAACAGTGAAACTGATAATACAATAACAATTTAGAAAATATTTACAATGTTTACTAAGGTTCTCATTTCTTATATTGGCACATTTTTTAATAGCATACTTGGCATATTATATCGAGTTTACTCTTTTAAAGAGAAAAATAGAATATAAATGTAATATCCTATTGAATAAGAATCGTATGACACGTCTGTTCATGACTTTCCGACTTCTTCTTAGAAATGCTAAGCACGTAAACTTTTTTCACGAAAAATTATTTTCTCGAAAACAAAGCCACATATGAAAAATATTTGTTGTAAATTTTTTACCTATCTTTTCTTTGTAGAATCACCCCCTCTTCGGTTCTACCACCAGTTACAGATCACCCTGTGTATCAGTTGAAACTAGCTGACATTTCTATTAACACGAGAACTGTCGAGCCCTAAACGAGACTGGTGTATTATTACTTTATAATAAAAATAATAGAAATTGTGAATTTAAACGTTTCTAAATATAGTAGTATAATCGTCTACTACAGTGTCTTATGAAAGTGTTCGAACACCCTTTAAAACAGAATAACTTTTTTGAAAGCGGACCAAACGACCACTTTTTTTAACAATTTTTTTTTAGCAATAAGGATTATGAAAAAAAAAATTGCAATTGCTAAGAACTACATGAGAAAATAAAAAAAGCACTTTTTAAACATTTTTTTATTTGAGCCCGTAAAGAAAATTTGAAATATGCGTTTTATAGATCTACGTTAGTTATACACATGTTGAAAATTCCATCGAAATCGTTTAACCCTTTGAACTCGAAGCTATTTTGACTCCAAAACGAAACATTTCTTCTGACCTAGAATATTTCCCTCCTATATATTTTTTTCATGTTATACACACAAAAATGGTGGAATTTACTCGTATAATTCTGAAATGTTTAGTAATTTATTAAATATAAACAAATTTAATAATGTAAAAAATATTTTGAATAATGATATAGCAAACTTTAGTGACGCCTTATAGTCGCCATTAAATTAACATACACGCGAGTTAGAAGTGGTTAATAGTGGTGCAAAATCGTAGTTCTTCACGACTTTTGGTCAGTTTATATTTAAAATCCACGGATTCTTCCATCTTTCGACACGTGTCGTTTTTTTTTCTGCGTCAACCGATTTCGATGAAATTTTCAGCATGACTATTACTGACACAGATGTGGACACAGTTTTGGAAAGTGCCTTTTTTATCTTCTCACGTAATTCTTAGCAATTGTGATTTTTTCAAAATCTTTTTTGCATGTCATTTGGTAAACCAATTCGTCTAATTTCTCAAAGAAAGTCAGGTCGTTTGGTCCGATCTTTAAAAATTTGTACTGTTTTAAAGGGTGTTCGAACAATTTCGCGACTCACTGTATCTGACGATTTCACACATCATTACCTATAATTAGATTAAAAAGGCTACGAATACGTACGCGAAAATAATAAAAAGGAATGGAACATACCATTGGTCAAGATTGCCAAGCTAAACGGAGAAAGATGTCAAATGACAGACTGAAAGGAAAGAAAAAACGAGAGGTAAAGAGGGAGAACGTTTCTTCGTCACCCATAGAATTCAATCACGCCGTGTTTACAGCTCAGTACACTTAATCCTCTTTATTGGATTCAAAGCGTTTGCCGGTACACTGTATCTCAGAATTTGATCAATTTTATGGGCAAAGGATTTGGATGATACTTGCGGGCCGACCATCTGTGTATTGACTCCCAATGAAATTATGCTGTCATTGAGAGAACGTTATTCATTGCAACCTCTATTTGTTGGTACCCCACTTTTTTCTCTTTAATTCCACAAAGCACTTGCGCATTAAAATCTACACTACTGGCTCAAAGTTTGGATTCACTTTGTGAATTTACGCTAATAAACATATGCTCGTTGGGTTTTCAAATGCAAATATTTCCAGAAAATTGCATTCACTTTCTAATCGAATTGTGAAAAATCAGAAATACGCAGAATTACTGCTAAATCAAATAGGTAAATACTCGATCGACTATAGTCTAAGTGTTTGGTCAATAAAATATAATTTAATATCATTAAATGTCAAGATTTTATCCATTTTTAAAGTAAAAAGTGTACTATACGTCACATACATATACAAACTTATTCGGCCATACGTTACTATCCGTAGTAAACAAGAACATGCAGTACATGAAGGTTCACTTACTAAATGTTTATTTATTACTACTAGGATAAGGTACCCCATTATTGTGGGGGTCTCAATTACTGTGCCCATATTAATTGTACTTATTTTTAAAGTATAATGAATATTTAAAAAAAGAGAGATAAATCACGTGTATATTAACTGATTTTAATGAAAAAATGTAATATCTCTTTTTCAATAGGATTCATTATTCTTCAAAAATAAGTATAATTAATATAGGCACAAGAATTTAACCCCCCCAGTAATTGGGTCCCTTATCCTACTATGTTTGCGGTAAATTTCAGTGAACACTATTTAAAATATTATACGGGCGTCATGATTATGAACAATTTCGACAAAGAATTTATTACAATTATCTTTAAATCTTCGTTAAATTATGTTACACGATTCGGACGGTTGTATGCAACTTTCGAATGATTCGAACTTCAAATATTATTTTGCTACATTGATTTTATTAAATCACAGTGTTTTGATATGTGAATACATACACGTAAATATGTAAATCCACGCGTTGCTACAATTTATTGTATACGTGGAAGCACGTACAATCCACGTTGAGAATGAAACGAATATGAAAATTTTAAATTTCCACTGCTAAAAGTACTTACATCGCGGTTTATGTGTAATACTGGATTGCAGCATCCCATAGGGAAGTATAATACCAGCGCTTACACAATTTATGCAAATATAGTTTACTATAATAAGCATATAAAACAGAACACAGGATAGTGCTATTCAACATTAAGCTACGTTATATTTCGTAACGTTACTGTTGCGTATCAAATAAATAAGGTAATATCGAGAATTCGATACGGTCCGAACTTTCGACTTTAATTTCTATGTAAACCTAATATTATCATTTAACAGGGGCAATCTGTAGTCTAATAATTTGAGTATATTTACTCCCATGATCATATGAGGGAGTTTATTTACAGATATTCGCAGGAATACATAATAGAATGCTATCAGTGTATACAACGTGAGGCTGTTCGACTGAAACCATTTCTATAATTTTATCAATAAGAACTAATTTTGGCGGATATTGGTTCAAGCGAACGTGAAGTGGTTCAAAAAGGACCAGACAACTTGAATTTATTTTGCAAAGTCTTCTTCAATCATTTTTGAGACAAAGTCTGATATTTTTGTTGATTAACACACCAATTTAATACTTTATCAACAAAAGAAATTACGCTGCAATGAATCTTTCTGACTTATTCATTAGAATTGTCTTCTAGATTCAAGCCTGCTTACGATTAAAAAATGAGTCATGAAACTTAAATGATTATAGCAAGCGTGCTGAAACTTGTTGTACTCCTTATCCATTACGAAACTCTAGGAAGTACTTAATTGCCTAATATTTGATTACATATTTATCGTGTATGTACCGAGTGTCAAGAAATTACGGGTAAAAACATTCAACACCTTACAATCGGCGAAGATCTGTTAAAAAAGTTTGGTGCAAAATTGACTGAACGACTTTTTTAAGGTCAAACATTCTTTTATTGCATCCTATAGTACTCATCGCGAATAACATAAACTTCCGTAAACTAGTTTATTCCATACGTCTGTAGGGTGTCCCAAAATGGTACAAACGTGGAGGAGATGATTCTACATGAGAAAATAAGTTGGAAATATAGAATACATTTTTTTTTCATTTAGAATCAAACCGTATCGGTTTTTACACATAAATTCTTGACACCCTGTACATAAAATAACAAGATTAAAAAAGTGTACGCATTAATTCGACACTTGAAAAAGATAAATGAACTTCCTGATATTTCAGTATACATATGTATAATAGTGCAATTTACCAACGTTAGATTCATAACGCATGTATATTATTATTCACGCCTTTCTACGAATCAGTTGCATCTATAATGAAGATAAAGTTTTATTTTTATTAAATTTGATCTGATATTCTAAGTAATTTTAAGGCACACCTCAAAACGCCACAAAATTGTAAATAAGTCTCACTGAATTGAAATGATCAAGTACATGCGGTATATTCTTCAGCAAGAAAGATATATTAATAAAATATGTATTGCTATGGAAATTCTTCCATTCACCGTCATCACAATTCATTAGACTTTGTTTGGTGTAAGAACTCGGAACGATACGAATGTGTGGTAAATTTAAACGTGACAGCCTCGACGTTCTCTTAGCAAAATTTTGTTACCTGCCTGAGTTACAGAACACGCAAAATGTAAATGAACAGCATCCAAGCTTACACAGAGGTATGGGCTACTATTAAAAGAAGTAATAAATCGAGGATATGATGATCGCTTGGTAAATTAAGAAAAAAAATTGCCAAGCGAAGCGACCGCTATTGAATAAGATCCCAAGCGTTTTTCTCGAGGAAAAAATGTTTATCCTTTTGTAGTTATTTATTTATACCACCAGTTATATTTAATATAAATCGTTTAACAAATAAGTAAGTAGGTAAGGGGCGGATTATCGTAAAACAGCTACAAAAGTGAAATTTATGAATTTTTTCCGGAAAACTGTGGACAAAATGGGAATACATTTCCTTGGGACGTAAAGATACATCCTTAAACTACATGATATGTAACACTTTTTTCGACGTATTTGTTAATATATTTATTCGACAACATACAATCATGTCAACCTGTTAAGCATGCAATCCCTTATTTGCGTGACGTGTAGCATCTGTCCTAGTGATGTGAATAAAAAAAATGGAATATGAGTTAGATGGTTTAGTCTCGAGTCATACTAGCTACAAAAACATAAAAAATTGAACAAGTTTTAACGTTTAAATGCAATGATCGTTTTCTATCAAAAATGTACTTTGCCTTGTTAAAATAAAATGTCATAAATACAAAATACATGGGCACACTTGCAACAAATCGCATGAATTTTCGATTTTTTTCAAGTGTCGAGAAAAACATGAATTTAAAGTTTTTAAAGCTTGGTTAGTAGTACGTATTTCTGCCGCATCGCACTAAATGTTCTTTAATTTCATTGTTTTGATGAATACGACAATAAAATTTTCAAATGTTGTACACTTGATCAAAAAGGAAAAATGTATTTTTTGAACCTATTATTCAAGACTCGTCCTTATCCACAACATGAACATATAAAGTACGTCATTTATTTTATATATTTATATGTATATTAATTCATTTCTCTAATCTTGCAGCCTTAATGTATTAAAAACAAAATAAACATGTAATATTTAAGACAGATTTCCTCTGAAATTTTGCTCTCTTTAGTTCACATATAGAATTCTTGAATGTTTCTCACAATCGGTATTTTCCTCTACGATTTTATTCTTACATGGATATTCTGATCAACGACGGAATAAATTAGGTTATACTAACTGTTTATTTTTGCATTTATTGACATTTTCTGGCACAATTGGAAAACAATATCTAGAAAAATAAAACTACCCAAAATCGATAAATCCTCAGTACGACTAATTTCTAGTAAATTATATCTGAATCTCCCCCTCCCCCATCTCCCCCTCTCGTATCAAGGTTATACAGGGTGTCCCAAAAATGTCGGAAAATCTTGAAAGGAGTGGCTTCTGAGGTCATTTGATGTAACCTTTTCCTTTGTGAAAATTTCCACATCCGCTTTGTTAAGGAGTTAGTAACAAAAAACACGGACTAATCAGAGAATGGGTATAGCGAACAAATTCCAATTCGGCGGTAGGTCCCGCTGAGGCTGGCGGTGCCGTTGGCCGAGCAAGAATCCGTCCGATGTAGCCATGCTCTGATTGGTCCATAATTTTTGTCAATAAATTTTTAACAAAACGAAGGTGGACATTTTTGCTAAGGAAAAAGCTACTTCAAATGATCTCAGAAACCATCCTTTTCAAGGTTTTCCTACATTTTTAGGACACCCTGTATATACAAATCTATGTATAGTACTCTATGTATAATTATGAGCAAAAATATACTTTCAAACTCTTTTTCGACAATACACGCAGAATATTTATAACGAACTGTACATATTTTTGTTTTTAGATAATAATAGGTTTAATAAATTCTGTTCTATATGTTTATATTCTTTCTTTGTTTCTTTTATACTGTTGGGACGCGGATCGTGGATGCTGTGGTGTAGCTGTGGTAATAACCAATCACCGGAATATGCGGTATCGAATATTTAATATAGAGAAAGATACAAATAATTATATAATACCCGCCATGTGCTCTCTCTGCTTGGCAGGGTGGAAGACGAAACGACAACGGAACAGTTTAATCGGCCTCCGACCCTGCGCATTACACGTAGATTGTCATAGATGACACGGGAGTCCCCGCATAGAACCAGTCCATTGTGGGTGCCATCTATACAATAGAGAGGCTACTTCTTGAAGTGCATGTGAGCCAATGGCAGAGCGTACAACTCAACATATACATAGTGTTCATCACTAAGTATTTACGCAAACACCTACGCTTATTTGTATTAAAAAATATTTTCATGTTTGACGATACATAGATATCTGTACAATTGATTGAACAAGTTTTACGGCAATGGACATTGCAGTGAAATAATAATAAAGATTTTCTACAGAAACGGCTATTAATATGTGTAATAGTTAACGCTTTTGTAAATAATTCATTGTACCTTTACATAACTAAATTCTAGATATAGAATACTTTTCATATGTAATCTCATAACCTACATATGTTAGTTAATCAATGGGATTACTGTTTCTTAATCACAAATTAAATCATAAATTCATGAGTAATATTTTGCTATGTTTCGAGAAACAATAATTTTAACAAAAACTGCAACATTGTAATTATCCTTAAGTTACAATCTACTCAAAACAAAAGGATAATTTACATTGTTCCTTATTAACACAGCTCATCGAAAGATCTATTATAGTTCTATTATATGGTTATTATATTATTATGGTTCTATTATAGTTACTCGAATCTAAAACAATAAAAATTAAAAAAGCGTACAAAATTTTTCGAGAAGCATAGGCACTGTAAACGAAGCAGTTTTCGTTCCAATTTTAATTAATTTTCACATATAATTAGGATTTACCTTTTGCAAAAATCCTATATTTCTACAAACTAATTTATGAACAGTGAAGTGGAGTACAGTGAATTCTCGCTATAAGTCCCTACAAGCCTAACGTTTAAAGGACCCTGAACTACCCACACCACTGGGAGTATACCCCATGAGGAGCCCCATAATAGCTGGAGTGCCTCGGTCGCCGAGGAGTGTAACAAAACACGGTCGGGTATATCGGAGTGAGACCAGAAGACCACTACTAATCCAATAACAAAACTTTTTTATTATTAACTACTTTTTTACGCGACTTTCACCAACATATTCGCGAAATTTTTCTAATCAAAGTAATACCAAATATGATATAATTCCGATGATATTTATTTGTGTAATGACCGATGAAAGTTACTTTCCATTACAATTACATTAACGAAAAATTAGTATAAATATGATCCGAATTATATCGCATTTGATATCATCTTAATCAGAAAAATGCCACGAATATGTTGGCGAAAGTCTTATAATAAATAGCCTTATATAAATAGTCTTATAATAGCTTTATTTTCTAATCTCATGTTTACGTACTATCTTTTACTGAGATTATTAGCATATAAGAAAGCCAAAGCTTCATTTAACGAAAGCGGAATCAGTTTATTTTTATCGTAGCAGGTAAAAATTTGTTTTTTTATTTTCTTCGTCCGTTCAGGACTTTTTGTAGTTTCGTTTAAAACCATAGCTAAATTTTTTTTTCCTTTTTTCCATGCTAACGTACTGGTCGGATGTACTGTTATATTTAAGTCTTCGTCCATTTTCTTCAACAATGCAGATGCTTCTCGTCTTTGTGATCTTACTGATTTATTTTCATACGACAGTCGAGGACGTATGAGGATGTTAAAGGTACTTGATTTTTATTTCCGTATTCCTCAATAATTAAATGTCCTTCCAACCATGCATCGTACTTTGCTTTAAATATGTTCAGTGTCTGATTAGAGCATGAATGCATGAATTTTTTTTCAATTGACTTTCTACTTTTTTCAAAATTGACTTCTTTAATTGTATTAAAAATAAGATAAGACACAACAATTATTTTCCTGCTCGAATTACCTTCACTATACCATGCATTAAAAAGATCCCCATTTTTAAAGTAACATTTGTCTGCAAATATAAAAATAATTAATCTTCTGATGACAAGACAGTATGATGGCAAGATAAAAATGGAACATACTTTCTGACATTGTAATACAAAATTATTTCAAACACAAACTACATTTCACACTAAATAAATTAATTTTAAATATGTACATACATATGTATGTATATAATTATAATGTATGTATAACTATAATTATATAACTAACGCTTTACGCACATAAAACTCAGTAAAATCCTTCAGTATAGATGTTTCGACTCGAATATTCGGTTGAAGACTAACGCGATTAAAAAGAATTATACTAGAAGAAAACCAATTACTATGGTAACAAATAGGTTGCTCTGTTAAAACATGCGAGTGCAAGCCACCATTCAAGCGCCAAGCGGTCTTCGTTACCCGATATTAGCCAAACGCTAAAATATACCGCGGACATCTATTTCTTAATTATTGTACAAGGTGGCAGGAGGTGGCAGCTAAAATTTATATACTCCTCTTCGCAATTGTTTAAACTTCCATATACAACAAGTCTGATGCTTACAACTATTAATACTTTTTTTAAAACCCTTCTCAAAGTTTAAATTGTTAATAATATTGCAGCATTTGCACATGGATTAAATAATGCTTAGAAACTAATTAAATACTGAAAGTACGCCTATTAATATACATAAAACATTCATTCAAACCTATTACATCATGTTCTATAATGAGTTCTTAGAATAATTAGTTTCACTTTGAATTTCAGACTTTTGTATTCAAAATGTTACCCTCGATTCCACAATTATCTGAAATGAATAATATTTTGGATTTTGAAGATTTGAAGTGTTTTGGTACGGTATAGCAAAAAAGTTTTTCAAAATCTTGAACTTCGAAAATTAATTTTTGATCACGTTCTCAGACCACTGTGGCGCAGCGACGGCTCTACCTTCGCTGCCCCTTTCTACGTGCAACATTGTATCGGAGAAAGACATTTTCTCAGCCTTCTTGTCCCTGACCGTATGTATATTCCATTTTTGGGACATTCATCGAGTAGAGTCACTTACGATTCCAGCGTGCAGTGTGTAATTCATATGCAACGTTTGACGCGAATCAAAGATATCCGCTATATAACCCTCGCCAGAACCGTGCAGTGGACTTATATCGAGAATTCACTGTAGATAGGTAGTTATTCTCACAATTCATATTTTTAGGAGGTAACGAAGTTAAAATTAATACATCTGCTAGTGTTATTAAAAAAGTATGAAATACTAAGAGTTATGAGAGTGTTCGTATATCCGCAAGTTGTCAAAGACAATTTCGAAAAAAGGTACAGTCGGATGAAGTCAAAAGTGCTCCTAAACCAAATTGATGTTTGGTCACACCATTCGATAGGGTCCCCAAAGAAAACCCTGTGTTGCAAGTTTCAAGTTGGCACCCCTATCACAAGGCTATAAAATGAATACGGCTTTAATGAATTATGCTATATTTCGTCTGTTCTGCTTAACAGAAAATTACGAAAAAATTCAGGAACATTCAACCTAATAGCACAAATGGCTGTGAACTTTTTCCAAAATTTTGGTTGCAAAATCGATTTTTAAAAAATTCCAGAAACTTGATATTGCTGATTTTATATTAAAATTATCAGATGACCAAGGTTATATGATTATGGTAGTTGCGTCTTATTATGATTATTAATGTATATTTTTTCAGATTCTTCGGATTAGGCAAACCTGACTAAAAAAATTGAAAATCTCCAAAAATCTGGAAAAATGCATATTTTTCACAGAAATTTTAGGGATACCAGTTTTATAAAAATTAAGTAGTGATACATGGTTGAAAGAAATGTTTTCAATTTTTCCGGGTTTTTTTTTATAAAGTGCATCAGAATCAATAAAATTAAATAATCGATTATTCTTTACTTTTCCGTAGGTATATTATTTATTATTTAACACTCATATATAAAACGGGCAGAGTACATAAGTACAAACCATACTACGTTAAAGTTAAAAGAATATTCCTTCTCTAAGACATATAATAAAACTTTTAATTATTGTGTACGTATATGATATTTTCAAATCGCCAACCAATTTCAAATATGTCACCGGTTCTATCCAGTGATCTGATTGACAAAATTATCGATCCCATTCTTTTGAACCTTCTCCTACAAATTGAGCGTTTCAAAAAGATAAACATGCGTTTCATGACATGAAACATGATTAACTGCGGGCTGCAAGCCACCGACAACGTGTCAAGCGTATAGTTCTTACTGTCCATATTCCCTGAAGTTAGCACTCTAATGTTCAATAAATAAAAATGGAAAGCAATCTCTGAAACTTAAAAAAAAAATATAGTAGAAAATCACACATTGGATCTGATGATGACGTATATTACCACTGTGAATTTAAGAGTCCCAATTTAAGTTCAATAGATGATTGTGTCTAACGTGGCAGGCGTTAATTCGTGTAAAAAAAGCCCACGAATAAGAATGAACTCTATGAAGCGCAATTGAGATACCATGGAACAAAATTACATGCACAAAAATGATTATACATACGTGCACATAGAAAGATAACTAAATATAACATAATATGGAGTGTAAGTAAATTATTGTTTATTTTTCATATTATATTTTTTTACAAGTATTTCACAAATACTTTTTTCCAAGAAACATTTTATCTGTTCGCTGTTTTTTAGTAGATTATAAAAGAATGTCCCAACTATTTTTTGCGTATATTCAGAGATTGTTTCTCTAATTTAAGCATGACTTTTTAGTTAATTATAATTGTATAATTAGTTGTAACACCAACTATGATTGCAATATGTTATGCGAAATCGTCATGATTAATATATATGGATAAAACTGAACTCTGAACGTGTTAATCCTGAAACAAAATAATTTCGAATTATTAAATTGATTCGTTCCCGGAATAGAAAACCAAACTTTGGAACTGTAATAATATTCCTTACGAATAATTTAATTGTATCTACAATTCAGATTTTCTTGGTATATACTTCAGGACTTAATAAATTAACACGAATTAACATTTAAATTCGCGGTCAGTCGATTCCACAGATCATACTTTTGACTTCTTAACAAATATGCTATTGAAAACCGTGCGACCGCGGATACGTCGTACAGAGAGAGTAATTAATTCAGATGGTAATTATAACAGGCCATGTATTTCACCTGGTAATAAATGTGATCGGTCAAACACTGATCCTGAACAAACAAATCGGTTTTCCGGCCTCTCTTGAAATTCATCGACGCAGAGTAATTTTCAATCATACCGTATAAAATCTGATCTGTACTATTCCCGAAATATCGTGGAAATTTATCACCCATCGACGATGTTTCCTTCTCCAAAATCATTCGCTGTAGTCGTGACAGTTTTTTTCTATAGGATTACATGCGTAATCCTATTTCGAGCATTAGCAATTTCACAATTTCATACTTTCGCAAAGTTATCGCATTTAGAAAAATTCAATGGATTCGATTTCGAAACATTAAATTTTCAAGGTCGATTATATGACTTCTTTTGTCATTTATACATATACAGGGGTATTCGGTAACTGGGGGTACTGGTTCTACATAAAAAAAAATAAGTCGAAAATATAGAACAAAATTTTTTCATATGAGGCTTTGTTTTCGAGAAAATCGACTTTGAATTTTCGTTGGGGTACGCGTGCACTTGATCATGTCTGGTTATAACGGATCTCACTGTAGATCATTGTCTCGATTGAAGTTTATGTTGATGAACACTTCCAGTGTCACGGAAATGTTTATTTTACCTATCTATTTAAAAGAAAAGATTATTGTTGCCTTTCATACATTAAAGCAACAGAATACGTTAGAAAGCGGTCATAGAAATTTAATTAGAAGAGCAGAATTATGTATTCGGCAGAATGGGCAAAATTTTCAGCAATTTCGGTAATAATAAACTTTATGATTACTTCAACATCCTATTTCATTGTGTGTTCCTAATTTTCCGGTACGATAAAAACAAACTTAAACTGCGATAATGATCCATCGAGACAATAATCTACAGTGAGATCCATTATAACGAGACATGATCAAGTGCACGCGTACCCTGCGAAAATTCAAAGCCGATTTTCTCGAAAACAAAGCCTAACATGAAAAAATTTTGTTCTATATTTTCGACTTATTTTTTCATGTAGAATCACCCCCTTTTCGCTTGTACCAACAGTTACCGTACACCCTGTATTAGCAATGTTTTTGAAAACATAACGATTGCGATTGACATCGGCGTCATCAATTTTTTCGTTTTTACTCGGTATAATGCACAGTTATTCTGAAACCCAGTTGGATATCAAACTCACAAGCTTTTTGGAAAAACTAAAATGCTTACGTGAATTTAAAAGATTTAAAAATTCAAACAACTTATTACAAGTTATATTAAATGAAATTTGGCCCTTCTTCTATGCACTGTGTTCAAATTAAGAAACAGCTAATCAACATTATGAAGAACAGTTAACAATCGTAACAATCGTTACGTCATCGTTAACAATCTTTATGTCTATTTTATAAATTACCGCTCCAAACTAAATTACTTATTGGATAGCATAATTGCGATTCTTTCATAGAAGACTTGCCGAGGAATATTTTTATATACTCATATGGTACGTTAAATTAACGATTCAGTCGTAAAACAATGGTAAGATTAAAATGATTCATTTATATTTATTTTAAACTGACGCGTCAGACTATGTTGAGTTTCTTTCGTTGAAATAACTCCCCTTATTCTTAATGAGGATTTCATCATGGAAACTAATTACCTAACGAGGAGACGAAGATATTATGATTCTTACGATCGAGTAAAGTTATTTCAAACGTGATAATCTCATGATCCGTAAAACCGCTCGTGGTGTATAAATTAGAGAAAAAGCAATCAAACAGTATTGTTTGTTAAAATAGAGAACAGGACGTAATATAAAGAGCACTTTAATAAATCTGCAAAAGACAAGAAATAATTTATCTACACAGGGTGAGGCACTTCTAATTGCCACCTAGAATAACTTCGGAAATATGATTGTATTAGTGGAAACGTGTTCGAAACAAAAGTTACATGGGCCAACAGGGACCGTAGGATGACGTTAATCTTTTGTTGCTGGGTGAGTCGCTTCAGAGATATGAAGGTCACTTTGTTTTTTTTTTTTAAGATGGAATGCTATGTTTTGGTACTTGTTTTCTGATAGCGGCTATTCAGACGAATCCAATGAAGTGCAACATTAAGATCTTTGAAAGTCAACAAAGGTCACTTTGAACACTGTCTGTAAATGTAAGTTTGTTTCGTCTTTTTTGTAATAAATGACCTTTGTTGACTTTCAAAAACTAGATTCGTCTCAGTAGACGGTATCAGAAAACATGTACCAAAACATAGCATTCCATCTAAAAAAACAAAGGTGACCTTCATATCTCTGAAGCCACTCCACCTAGCAACAAAAGATTAACGCCATACTACGGTCCCTGTTGGCCCATGCAACTTTTGTTTCGAACACTTTTCTACTAGTATCATACTTTCGGAGTTATTCTAGGTGGTAATTAGAAGTGCCTCAATAATTTTATCAATAATTTTATGAAGCATCTTCATTTTTACATTTATTGTTACGCATTATGCGATAAAACGTATATTACACAAACGTAGGAGGCATTACACGATAGTAAGCAGTATTTTGACTTTTTTTGATTCATTAAATTCGAAAATATCATTCCGTTTCGTTAAATATTCTTTCATTTTCAATATTCTGGTACATACATAAAATGTCCTGTAAACTCTGCAGTAGTATTTACATACAGTTATACATAGAGTTCTTTTCCTATAAAACAAAGACTTGTTTTCACAGATCGTGAAAAAAAATTGAATATGAAATTTCGGGAATAAGAAAAAAAAACATTTTTTATTTTTTTCTTTGCTTTCTTGAAAACATACTTTTGGCTTCGTACATGTGATATAAAATTGATTAATTTTGAAGAAAATAATTTTCACAAGATTCATCTTCGTAAATAGGGATGAAACTTACTTCGTACAATGTATTTTAATTGAATATTCAGAAAGCTAAAGGTACAATAGTGATAACTCAACAGGAAAGGCGTAAGATGTATGAAACTATGTATATTTACATTTTTTTTTCTTTTACTGCTGTCTCTTCTGCAAATTATCATTTATGTCATCTCATGCTCGATGTTCATTAATTGGTACTGTGCCTCAAGGATATGGAAAACTACCTAAACTAATCACCAAAAATGTCAGCAGCAAAATGTTTTTCAGCCTGATAGATAAGAAACGGACTCTGATGGAGCCAACTTCGTTTCCATTTAACTTGGTGTGCTGGTATTGCAAGTGAATTTATTTCTAATAAGAGTACCGCTAATTCTTAAGGTCGTACATATCTTTTGCTTTTGACTGTGCAACTTCAAAATGGAATCTGTGACACATAAGTTCCGCCCTACTCCTTATGCGCTGTCACTTTACCTCAACTTTTATCATTTGTAAATTAGCAGGTACTTCTATTTCTTAATATAAATATATTTCGCTTGCACTTTTTCTAACCTCATTTAATGCATTTAAATACGGAAATAATATTGACTTCTGTTATTTCCGATTTCATCGACACCATTATAAGAACTTTTATTCATTTCAATATACACTCTTAATTCATATATGTACATATATCTCTCACGTAGAAGAAATAAAAATACGTGCAATATTATTCTAATTGGCACGTTCAATTCGTATTTTTTTTTAATTGTACAATAAAAGTAACTGCACAGAAGTACATATCGCACTTTACACTCTCAATATTTTGACATCGCGTTTTCCACCTATTTCCTATTTTTATTCGACGAAATCAGAACTTTATTGCACGCATAGTATGTAGCATGTGTCCAATTTTACACAGCAGATCAACATCCATTACTGGGAACCGTCGTAAATCAAATAAACTTTTTGATCGAGTAAGAGTGCCGTGCTACACAATCTTTACGTTCATATCGACCAGAAGTTATTGCATCGTTGACAAGGTAACAACGACCGAGACTCTAGCGAAAGAATCGGCGTGGTTTCCTACTTTTCATTCCTCCGAATTCGGTAGTTCATATATTTCGTATGTGGGTCGCGTTGTTTTTTAAAAAAGTTTTACATTTATACGACGTACTAGCAACATAGGCTCATGAAGCATTGTAACATAAACAATAAACTCGAATGAAATACTATTACATTATTATAAATTATTAATCACAATTTTGTATATAAAATCTACATTAGAATATTTCTGAGGTTACCTCGTCAATTTACAATGTTATATTGTAATGTGAACATTACATGTACAATGTGAATTTATTATCCGTAATAAACACATAATTATAAAAGTGCTGATATAAAATGTTGATCAATAGTTACGTACAGAAATAATATTTTCTACGTACTAATTAACGTAAAAATCAATGATATTATGTAGCATGTGGTTTATACATATACTATACATAATGAGTATGCATGTCGAGTATTAAATGTTGAAGCATTTACGTTGAAATTCGCAAGCTTCTTTTTAAAAAACACGAAGTTAATTGCCTTGTAATAGAATAATTACACAGAATATCAGGTAAATTTTCCGTAATGATTATAATTAAATGCGTCTCTTCGCACAGGTTAATAAATTCTTAAATTTGGGTACACGTGTTATAACAATTTTGCGATTTTTTAATAATAATATAAAAAAAAAGAAAAATTGTATTCAATTATAAAGTTTGCATCGAAGAATTTCTGCAAGTGTCACAATATGTTCTATCTTCCAGTTTAAATTTCACTTAGAGTTTTGAAACGTCAGAATTTGTATACTGTTAATGTTCAATTTTATCGCATTTTTTAAAATAAATGGTCGAAGATTGTCGAAGTACCGAAAAGAAAATATTTTAATCATAATGATAATAATAATTTACATATACCTCTATTCTATCATTGTTATTATTACTACTACTTTAAATTAATGAATGTCTTTCTGTCAGAAATATTTACTGTGTAAAAATAATGATAAAATTGTAGATTTTGTTGAATTTAAATTTTACTTTATCGGATTAAAATGGTACCTGAAGTTCAACTTCTAAAACAACTTTGAGACCACGATGGTAACGTTTCCAAAATAATAGCCTTTTTCGAGAAAAAAAATGGAGTGTTATTTTGACACTCGGAAGAGATACAGAGGAAACAATTTACGAAGGATTTCTTCCTTCAATCTTATCCTACCTACTTGCCAAACAATTGTTATTCTTGGATCTGGTTTTTGCTCATAAATGCTACGTATATTTTGACACGAAACCTAACAAAATCAGTAACCACATTAAAGCAGGCAACAGAATAAACCTCATATGGGAAGTGAAAAAGTCACGCACTTCTCAAATAACATTAGAATATTTTCCGTGTGTCATTTTAAAATTATAACATGTTTACAATTTACATTCAGTTACATATTATTTTCTTTTTATCAACACTTAAAGTACGGACGAGTTCGTCATAAGATGTGTAGATTGTGTTAGACTTCAATAATTTCTTTCTAACCAAATTTTGGAGCTTGCTTCCCCAAAAAATGTCGATCTTCTGATTGATTCTAATATAAAAATATAAACTGTCGTCAATGAAAGTCAACTATTATATACTGAAAACTATTAACACAAACACCATCTTCGGAGCATACACGAATTCATATTTTCCACAAAACTAATACTATTTCAGCACACTTTCAAAAATTTTATACAACACACAAAATGATATTAACACGACTCGAAGCACGTACGATTTTTTACAACTTTCGAACAAACGCTAGGCGTTAGTGTATGCATCGTACAAACTTTTATAAACCTGTTTACATAGAAAAACGAAATGCTTCGTTTAAACGTTTGATCGTTTAGACTACTCTTTCGTAAATGCAAAATCAAGTTTGCGTAACTCGAAGGAAATACTTAAAAATAAGCACCGTTATTTTCATTACCCTCCAAATAGTCTAGCATTTTTAACCATTGTAGATTACTTCAAAATTTAAAAAAATTAAAATTAAAATTTTTTTTAAACCTACTACAGCAAAAAAAAACATTTTATAATCACAGTGACAAGCGCAATTAATGGTGTGATATGATTAATTGGGATGATGAGTTAATTCGTCGTTCGTGCCTGCTACTGCTTAAATTAAGAAGTAATTGTTTCATTTCGTTGTGTCATAATATTCATATTAGTATAAACTGACTAAATTAGCATAAATAATCTCGTTTACATTTATTGTAGCGAAACTTTTGTTATTTGTCAATTTTATTTGTCTTGCGTTTGGTTACATCCCCCTTGAATATTCATCAATGAAAGGTCACTCGATTAAAAAGTTAAGTGACAAAGTATTTTTAATTTGAAATACTATTTGTCCCGACGTACAATTAGTTACCATCAAATCAATCCTTCTCCTACAGTGTCTGATTGACAGAGCACCCCAACTTTTATACTGACCTTTTATTGAACCCCCGGCAAATTGTAATGTTCGTCAAGCCGGCTATGTAAGTTTTACTGTACCGACTGCAGTGTTGCCTTTTAATTTACGTAAACTGTCCTACCTTATTTACTGTAAAAAATCTAGTATCCATGACGTAAATATGGGAAAGCGGATTTGTGTTTCGAAATGTGAAAAGTCGGACCATTTTTTTCTCATTAATATTGTGTGAACTGTTAGTCAGCGACCTTTAAAACTGACATTTACGGCTTAATCAGTGCTGCAATATAGCATCGAAGATTTATTAACGGACCATAATCAAGATTGTCACTTATTTTTCACTTCATTTTTTATTTTCACTGCATACTTAAAAATTATTCAAATAACATAGAAATCAAGTGCAAACAGTTTTCAAGATCATTAAAACGCAACTGAATGCAATTATTAAATTAATCTTTTGCGGGGTATAAATACTGTAACCGGTTTTTATTGAACGCCATTAATTAAACAAGGGTAAGAAAGATTAATTGTCTTTTTTCTATAGTTCCATGTTAGAAGCACGCCATGTGTATTGATCAATTATTATAAAGGGTTCAATTTTAATTAGCTATTTAGAAAATTCTTACTTGGTAGGATTCTCATAAATTTTATACATTTTGGAGTATCTTCCGTATCATAAGTGGTTAACCTGTTAACCGTTTTGCTTCATTTTAAGAACGTACATTTGTGGGCTTAATTATTTTTATGCATTATTTTTGTGTTTTTCTTTCATACTACATCGCGCACGCTCGTGAATTTTAGTTAATAGCAAATATGCAAACTTTGTTCCTATACGACAAGCATATTCGTCATTAGACTAAAAAATACCTGATTATGTCTTCATGACGAGCATACTCGACATAAACAGTTAACAGATTAAAAAAGCTATTCTCGGGAAGTTTTTCTTACAAGTATTATGTAAGTTACCATATATATTAATCAAAATGACGTAGCCACAATTGGAGGAACTTGAAAAATGTTGAAGAAAAAGTCTCTGAAACATGCATATATACTCTATCTTCAAGAGCAGAAAGTTTCTTCGAAACGAAATTACGAGGAACTTCTCGCACTTAACACTTTCCTCCCCGACATGTATTAATAACCGGCGACTGTGATATCATAAATTCCCATCACGAACTGATTTACAAAAGTCCGTCAACACAAAAGAAGAAACATCCCCTTTTGACGCTGATCAGCTCCGTTGGAAAAACGATGGGGTTAAATGCGAACTGGATACGGTGAAAACACGGTCGATTAACAAACGAAGATTTGTTTACTCACCGACTAATTCAGGGCGCACACCGACCAACAAGGTAGTAACTACCAGAAGAGGCACCTGCGGTCCACGCGTGCACAAACCACGTTTTTCACACATGATTCACTATACGGAGAACACGAAACACACGTAGCGCTTGCCGCGTCGAGACTGAAGTTCGGAGCTCGTGGGATTCTCTGTATATCCTAAGCGCACGAGGAACCCCCACCCTCGCCAGTTCAACCCTGACTCGGCCGTGCCGCGGCGCGCACCGTGGATCGTGGCAAGGGTTCGCCCCAATACGAGGCACCCTGTTCATCCATGCTGGCTGCTGGCTGTTGGCTGCGGCCTCACACCCCTGTCACTCGCTCGCTCCTCATCGCCCCCATCGCACCACCGCACCGCAACCCCGACAATGTGCTCAAAGAGACTGCTGTCAATCGGCTTCAGTTCTACCTGTGTATACCCCGCGATACTTACGAATCACGCCTATCTAATTGTTCACCGATCTAACGTCGACAGTGTTACGAACCGAGGGTAAGACAGATGATGCATGACCAACGATTCTTTGTGATCGCGGGATTTTATCGTGGACTAGCCGATGTCTGTTTCGCCACCGGCTCGCCCCGTGGGTTAAGGCTCTCGTAACTATGAAGAAATCTTTGGTACACCTTGAGCGGCAAAGGTGTGTCGTTGTGGGGTGTATGTACTAGTCTCTTGAATTTAAAAAGGATCGAATGTATCAAATTAACGGTAAAATATATTTTTCATAAGAATAGGTCTCTACAATTGTTAAAGTGTACTGTGTAGTCGTGGATACTAACAATAAGTTACCTACTCTCGGTTTTGTCGCACTGAGAAATGCGGGGGAGATTCTGCGTTAACTTGATAGACGGCAACGATACGTACTGATTGAGTTTTCGATCGAAGGAGACGATAGTTTTGTTCCGTTATAAGACGACGATGTTTGTTTCACAATAAAAAAATCGCTACCCGCTCTTCTTCTTTTGCAACTGTCCGCCCGACACCGCTTAGTGCCAAGACGAGAGGGTATGTCACATTCTATCATTTTCCAACGAAAGATATTGCTGCTCGGCAGATCACTTTATACAGGTGTCCCCAAATATTGTTGTTGTGTCCCCTTCCTTGAAAGGGAAGGGTTCCTTCCTTCTTTTTCCGTTGCGAAAATGTTCTCCGCGGTTTTGAGGAGTTATTAACGAAAAACACGGACCAATTTACAGCGGACGGATTCCGAATCTGCGATAGGTCCCGCTAAGCGTGATGTTGGCATTGGCTGAGCCGAAACTCTTTCGCTGTAGCCGCGCTCTGATTGGTCCGTGTTTTTCGTTAATAACTCCTTAACAAAGCCGCGGAGAATATTTTCGCAAAGGAAAAAGATACTTTAAATCTCCTCAGGAATCACCCTTTTCAAGGAGGTACAACGTTTTTGGGATAGCCTGTAGTTTGCCACGTCGAGCATCTCTCTCATTCTCCGTATTTTCTCTCGACCCATTCTAGAAACAAGTAGTACAAGAACCCGATAGGGTTCGCTTGTGTCTTTAGTAGTTTTACTAAACTGTAAATGCTTCAGTTTTTTTAATCTCTCTATTGTTTGAGATGCCACCTAACCATTTTTGTCATGAATGCATCAAATCTGCAGTCTAGTATTTATAAAATATTTACTGAAAATGACATTATTACTCAGCTGACATAGTTTTAACCTTTGTGAAACGCATCCTATAAAGGATAGTTTGCCATTTTATTAAAAAAGACTAACATTAAAATCAGATTCTACGGATCAGGACGTCCCTAATACAGGTCCGTCCGCACCCAAGGCCATCTAATCAGCAATGATACGAATTGTGTGCGAAATACGACGAAAGCCGTCCCGAGTAATAGTCTTATATCGAAAGTGTACCCAAAAACATTCCGAAAAATGTTGGTGGGGGTACGCGCATATTTGGGTAGAAATTCCTCAGAATTCTCCCAACCTGCTGCACCCCCGTGGGAGAATTGTTTTTTTTTTTGGACATGCAAGTGGACATCCCTAGAACAACATGTGGCTTCAAGAAGGGAGTAAAAGTCTTTGTACATAACAACAGCATGTTTGTAATTCGACATTTGCTCTTGTTCGACTAACAATATTGCCATGACGCCCGAAACCTTCATATTTTGAACCTTTTGTGTTACCTTTAAAAATATCTTAACTCTATTAAATTGTCTCAAATTTATCTACATTGCTGCGAACAACTATACCTATACTCAATTGCGCCCTACAAACGATACGGTTTGTCGTACTTGGTGTCGTACGTCAAGTTGGACAGACAATATTGCAGAAATAGATCGCATTCACTTTTGCCTCAAAATGTCAAGGGAGGTCATTGAAATCAGTGAGGAGTCCCCTTTTCTACATATTTACCAAAATTATACAATTTTGTCCTTTAAACTATTCCTCTAGCTGTGATAGTTTCCAAGATATTCGATCAAATATGTTATTTTAAACATTAGTCTCAGCTATTCATATATGTAAGTCTCGCCGCATGGAGTCAGGTGGAGCATATACTTTTTCATTGACAAACTTGTAAGAACAAATTAACTAACTGACTGCTTGACTGATTCACGAAAATACAAAAAGGTTATTGATAATTTATAGGTATTACCCCTCCTACCGTGTTCATAAAAACTTACACTAATAGTGTTCGAATCATATAGATCCGACTAAAAAAATACTTGCATATCTTTAGAAATTCCACAATTTTTCTAAGCTTAAAAATTACCAAAGAAAGAAACAGAGAATTTAAGTAGGAGAAAATTAAGTAGGAAAATTACCTAGGTTACACATGGTTACACATGTACGTTGTTACTAGTTGATCTACATATTGTATCTACAGTACCATTAGTCTTATTGTAGTCTAAGATTATTTGTTTTTTTTTTATGTTGTTCCGATTTCTTTTCTCTTATAGTACCTATTATAGTGATATTCTGTTTCAATAAATTTTGTCTCAAATCATAAGATGTAAAAAAATTGTCACATGTTATATTACATTCTTTAAGGTGCTTTACGCAAGATCATATACAAGACGAAATTCTTGAATTTTCTCGGGTCGTTACGCCGGTAATTTTCCTGTATATGTATATTTGCATATTATATGCATATGAATTTTCTGAATCCCGCATACTCATTTTCACACTATATTTTGCAGGCTTGCTGAGAATATATTGGCTAAAATGTGCGAGGTCAACGCAGACAAAGTAAACATGAAATTCGATCACTAAACAAGCTACAAATAACGCAAGCTTCACGTAGAGTCCTAGTATAACGTTTATTCATTTATGTATATTTATTTATTTTGACAAATTTTGCTGCAATTTTTGTGTTATGGGTCACAGTGACCCATCATAAATGTAACAATTTTCATTTTATACTTATGCAATTAATTTTGCAGAAAACTCATTCACTATTTTAAAATATACATAAAAATAAGCAAGCCTATAAAATTTGATTCCAGTAAGATGGTAATACCGAGATGGATCACATAAAAGAAAACATCATAGAAGAGTTAAAACTCAAACATGTATTATAAGATCCTGTAGTTATCATACATTTAGGATTGAAGTGCATTTTAATGCAAGATATCTTTATCGATTATGAGAGCGTGATCAAATACGTGCCAGTTCACTGTCTGTCGTTAAATCGAAATTCACCTAATCCGTAAACTTTAACAATTAAGATGTAACGTATTTTAATCAAAGAGTCTTTATATGTATATGATTATTGTAGATTTCATTCACACCGTTAATTTTTGTGGATTTGAAAATGAATTTTGTCCAGATAATTGTGGCATTCGAACCACTGGTGCTCTGGCTAGAATCCATGAGCACTCTGTGCTCCGTTGGGTGTTTGTAAACAAACGGTATTACGTTAGGTAGTTCAGTGATGAGCAGACTACGCATTTTTATGCAAGCTAAATATTTTGTAAGTCAATTATAAGAAACAGGAGTTAAATAAAAATTTACTTTTTCTCCCTTAGTAATTTGAATAAATCAACAACAGCGTAATAGTACCCCTAAATTCTTGTAATTTTTTCATAGTTTATATTTTACTAATTCAGCTTTATCATAAATGCACAAAATCCGTCGTCTAGAGACCAGTCACTGCCTCGGTAGTGTTTTAACAACGTATAAAACGAACCTAGCTGCTTCAAAATTCGTTGGTCAGATGTTATTGAAAAGGCACATTGAAAGTCCAAGTGAATTACAAACATGACATGATTGTAAGAAAGAAACTTGAGATACAAAGTTTATCAACAAGAATCAAATACTCCGAACGACTTGAAGCGAAGAATTCGTTAAGAATGTCAATCAATTTCTAAAAAAATTTTAGATGGGATTAACAGGTCATTTAGAGGGCGAGTGAACCTTGGCGTTCAAGTTGAAGGACGACATTTTAAGAATCGATTGCAATGAGGTAAATTTCCAAAACTGATGGCTTTTCGATGCAAAAAGGTTAGTCAGTTTTATGGGGAATAGTGATCTACGTCGATTGGTGTATTAAAAACTACATGTTTCTATTTAAAAAAATTGAAAGTGACCTTCATATGTCCTCTACTCGTCCACATATAAAAACAACCATTAACACAGAATTATGTCCTTTTCGAAGCCATATAACTTTTGTTTGAAACATTTTTCGATATCTTATTATATTATATTCATGAATAAATAATTAGTATGATGTTTTTAAAGTACGGAAATAAATGTGTTGATGAAGAGGTGTCAACTATAATAAATCGCAATGAGTGTAATAATTGTCGATAAAAGCAAGAACTGATTGTCGGTAAATAAACATTGTCGGCAAACTCGATGTCGGTGAAATCGTGTCGATGAAAATATTGTCGGTAAAATGATTGTCTGTGATTTAAAGGTGACCCTTTTCAGGAAAAATGGACAAAATCGTTTATACAATTACATGCTATCATGTAAAGCAGAGCAGGGCACATTTACCTCAATTTAGGTAAAACTGTCCCCACCATTCGCCTGCTGCAAGTAGCTGCGAAGGTATATACGGTGGGGCAAACGAAGACACGAGACACCCGCGGACGCGACGATGGTACACGCTGCACGATAGAGAAAGGTTGGTGTGGGCAGAGTTGGGCAAAATATTTATCTAAATAAAAATTTCGAATAACGAATAGAAGATAAAAAAATTTTTATTCGTTATTCGAAGGTTCGAATAAAAAAAGTATATTTATTCGACGAGTATCGAATAAATAATTTTATTCGACAAGAATTTATCCGACGAATAAAGATAATTTTTTTTATTTGAAGCAAATTTATTCGAACTTCGAATGATTTTTTCATCTTTTAGCAGTATCTTTTATTCGAAGGCTTCGAATAAATCTTCGGATAACTTTTGCCAGCTCGACGAATAAACGGCGACGACGGCCGACGAGGACCGACGAGCGCCGAACGTCGAAAACCCAGCGACTGCCAAACGGCATACAATGTAAGCAGATGGAGCATCGAGCACTATTGGCAATTTATGCTTTTATGCTTTTAATCAGAACAATATTGTTAATACGAATGAGTTGTAGAGCTTATCCCGATCAAAATGAGTCCAAACTCTTTTTGAGTTTGTTTATAATATGAGTCTTTAATGAGACTGTAATTTTTATCGTAACATTACGTATCAGTGAAACTTGTTCGATTACACTCGAATTTGACCTCATTTTCATCAGGAAAATCCCCTCCATTCGCTCGTCACAATTTTATGAGGATATATTGAAAAATCTAAAAGTTTAAACTTTCATTCGTGCGCGATTCTCCATCCGCTTACATTGTATGTCGTCTGTCGTCGCTGGGTCTTTGAAGCTCCGCGCTCGGCAAAAGTTATTCGAAGATTTATTCGAAGCCTTCTAATAAAAGATACAGATAAAAGATGAAAAAATTATTCGAAGTTCGAATAAATCCGTTTCGAATAAAAAAAATTATCTTTATTCGTCGGATAAATTCTCGTCGAATAAAATTATTTATTCGATACTCGTCGAATAAAGATACTTTTTTTATTCGAACCTTCGAATAACGAATAAAGATAAAGTATCTTTTATCCGAATCGTTATTTAAATAATTTTTTATCTAAATAATGCCCAACTCTGGGTGTGGGAAGTAAGCGTTTGAGGGACCCCAACCGTGCCCAGCACTGATGGAAAGCTACACTCTAGATGTAAAAAACGTAAATCTTTTTCTTTTCAACTTTGAAAAACATTAAATTTTCTTTTGAAATTATGTTCTTAGCGGTGAGTAAATATAAACTCAATGTTAATTCTGTTACGTTTCTGCAGTTTCTGATACATTAAATATTTAGTGGAATTTCCTTAATTTTTGGTTACTTCTATTAACCTGCTACGAATACTATCTACTAACTTATTTAGTGTTTTGCTTGGAATATCTGGTGACGCAGATTTTTATTCTGTATTTAATTTCAACAATATTTTCTGTATATAGGCTTCCTTGATCGTAAACTTTTGACACTAGAATTCCTTACAGGTTCTCAATCTGGTTCAGATCAGGGCTCAATGTTGGTCATGATAATAGTTCTGTTCCAAAGTCTTGAAACCACTTTTTTATGGATTTTTGTGATTGAGTTATGATTGATTTTTATATTAAATCAATCGCACGAAAAACAAGGAATTAGTATGAATGAGCTCTGAAAAGTAACTTAAGTCTACAAATATTCATAGGCCTAATAGTCTTGATTTGTAACATTTAGCGGATAAGAAGTACCGACACATTGATTGCATATAAAAGCAACATGTGTTATTAAAGTACTACCTTATCTCAAACATATACAGACATGATCAATGATTTCTTGAAAATATTAAAAGAATAAGGGAGAAAATCTGAAGTCAATGGCGACTTCAAATCCTACTGACTTTTGTATTAATAGCTTTTTTAATTAATGGGCCTTATATTGCCGTTTGTTTTTTGGTGCCATATATCGTTTTTCTAATATATAGTTACACAATCTTCATGACGATTCATTAATTAGTAATTTTTAATTAATTCGAGAATAATTATTAATTTGATTACTCAAACTGTGAAATTCTGATAGTTTAAATTCATTAGTCTTAGTTACGACATTCGTAAACTTTTAAACAGTCATTAGACGGTGGATTTTATAATGTTATTTAAAACAGTAGAAATATTAAATGATCTTAAGAATGTCGATAGATTGTGATTGTCTTGAACTTATTAACCCCTTGCCTTACGATTTAATTTCCAACTGTGCGGGCCAAAAGCGACAGCAAGGTCGGTCGCGCGCAGGGACATACACAGCTTCATTGAGCGTTCGAAACTGTACAAATCGCAAACTTCCTAGGATTAGTTGATTATTAAACAAAAAAAATTTATTGTTGCAAATTGAATAATACATTAATAATAACATTTTTATTTTAATATAAAAATTTAGTAATATTCATGTTTGGCCCGATAGACTTACGACGCCTCTGAGGCGTCATTGTAAGCTAAGGGGTTAAGATTGTTAAAAGAGAAAAGAAACTTGTACAGGGCTACAGTTTCTTGAAATTAATACCGAGACTTTTTATTTTGCATAAAGATCTGCTATCTAGGACATTAATAGATGAATGTGTATAAAATCTCCAGTAGTGGATAGTATAAATGTAGCTTTGTTTCAAATGAGGATACAATAAAGTATGTGAGTAATATGTACGAGCCCGAGCCGCTCCAAATTTTCATCTAAAAGACTTCTACTTATTTATTGAGCGGCTCCTGTAGTTAAAACGCAAAATAATGTTGTTCGTGCTCCATCACATCAAATGGCAATTACATATGTACCAAACCATTTTCAACTTTTTTTTTAAAGTTCAATGATATGTATCTACCTTTTCAATTTTAAATGTACACCATTATTAACCATCCGTGATATAAATATGCGCATATTAAATTCATAGCAGGTGCCAAATTTCATACTATATAAATCCATAACTTACTATGTGTACCGATAATTAATCGATCTTTCGGATAATCGAAATTTATTTTATATATAAAAATAATGGACATAATGACATGCAAATAGTGTTTTAGGTTCTTCAAGTTTGTGTGATGAAACTGTTTCAAATCTGAAAAGTCAACTTCAAGATAACCGTTTAACTGTAATAATTTTGTATAACTGAAGATGAAAATTAATGATTCTATATGCAAATGGAAATCAGAAACATCAAACAAAACTTTGTACTTTGATATTTGACTGGACACCCATAGATAAATATTTATGAGAAGGAAGAACGGAAACTAGTGAATATATACGATAATTTTTACGTATTAATAAATAGTACCGTATGTTTGACGAATTTTTAAATCTATTTCTCTCGAATATTAAACCTTGCATAAACAGATTTTATTCCATATCTTTTACTTATTTTTTCATATAGAATTACTTCTTTCCAATCATACCATGAATACTGAGACGCTCCTTTATAAAAATATAACAAACATATAATCAAAGTAAAGTGTACAGACTACTACAGAGGTAGGTACTGGTTTTCAATATTTTTACACCTGCGAACCGGAGAAAATATTAGTAAAAATATTTCACAGACCCGTAAGGCAAGAATAAAAACCAGTATTTATATAGTATTTTGTGTATTGATTTTTAGATCTGACATTGTAATATGATCTTGGTGTACATTATGTTGAATAAGCGATATGTAGTATGCAACTTTTTGTCGACCCGGCAGAAAATTTTGCTCGACCAGCACAGCGCGCTGCGGTTGAAAGCAAAGATATGACAGTCGTGCAAGAAAACTAATGAACCAAGTATCTTAAACATTTTTGAAAAATATGAAAATTAGGTCAGAATTAGAGTTGAAAGAATTGTGAAGAAATTGTGTTCTCTTTTTTGCTAAATTACCATTCTTCCTTTTCAGTACCATTTTAATTCAAAATTGTGTAATTCAAACCAACAATAAGGCTAAATATATTTTACAATCATTAAGATACAAAGGTGAGTAAGAACTGTATCATGTAGTACTTTGAATTAAATTAAAAATAAAAATCCAGAGATTTCGTTTGGACTCGGTCTGCACAGTCGCTCTACTTGTCACTTGTACACGATGTCAAGAAAATGTGTGTAAAAACTGTTACAGCGTGATTCTATATCTTCTGATCGACGAAGATGTGTTAAAACAGTTTGGAGCAAAATTGACCTCGACCGACTTTTTCAAGGTCATTTTTTTAATGATTGTATCGTGTTCTACTCATCGAGAGGTACAAACTTCTCAAAGGAACCATGGGTCCAAAATGAACCGTTCTCTTGAAAATTGGCGTTACACTTATGTTAAGAAGGAAGTGCTCTTAACAAATTACTCATGTATGCTATATCTCAGTAAACACTCTAATTAGTATCACTTGCACTTATCGATCGAATACGCAAATGTTGTATTAGTTGTAATAGGGAACATTTTGAGGATCACTTACATTAAAAATCATTTAGATAGTATCAGGATAACTATTAGATTTTTATCCCATATACCTTCATAGTTTTGTTACACAGGAATCAATTCTCTCCTTAACCGCAAAATTAAAATTTATTATAGACCATTTACAATAAAAAAAATTTAAGGCAAAACGGAAAAAAACTCATTTTTTCATATAACGAATAATTTACACGCAATTTAGGTGGCACGGTTAGCTGGATCATCTAGTATATATGGGCAGAAATGATTAAAACAGGGTTCCATCTGGGGATGAAAACAGACAGACCATACTCCATTCACTGGCAATTGATACAAAATAGGCCCACGCATACTAGAAAAGCGACACTGGTTTACAAGCAAAGATCTTGGAACAGGGGATCTCTCCAAATGATTTTTCAATCCTTATCAAGGAAATGTTTTGAACTATCCTTTCGTGGGAGATTGGTGCAACATAGTCAGAGGACTTATACTTCGACCTCTGGACAGTACAGAACTGAATTCGTACTTATTGTTATAACAGACCTGAACTTCTAATTAGAACCTCGTGCTCTAGTAACTTTGTACAATTATATAACAATTTTGGATTTGAACTACAATAAACTTAATAGAACTGTGAACTTTTGAGTGGCGAAGACTTGGCCATGTACTTTATTTAAATCGGACTCTGAATACATACTTTTGTTGTTGGAATTAAATTTACTATTACTATTGTTGCAATTGCAAGTGTCAGTCAACAAATCATTTACACCTTCAGCTTGTGTTTCAAGTATATTGATTTAATAATATAAAATATGTACCTCTATCTGATGGCTACATAACAGCGATGTTTGTGTTGATGTATTACAAGTTTCAACTCGACTATACTGCATTTTAGAAGATGGCGATTAGTACCCAGTCACGCTAATACTTAGGATACTATTCAAAAAATAATTAACGACATCTAGCACAGTATCAAAATTCAAGATATTCACAAAATGTTTATGCTATTATGCATAAAATAAACCTGAATAGTTTCCTTCGCACAAGATGAGAAAACATCATGGATTTAATTTTTATTGAGTGGTAAAAAATGAAACATCCAAAAACACGTATCCCCTATTTTGATCCACAGATCCCATGCACCAGTTTACATTTAAAAAATCACAAATCCTGAATTTTTCAGTGTCGAATTCTTTATTTTGTACTGTATGATAATTTCAGTTTAACAGTAATTAAACTAGGTTAGTATATTTATAAACGTAGCGATGTATTAATATTCGACATATTTTTCTTGAAACTGTTCACCTTTGACTATTCGAATCCAACCATAAAAAATGCACAGCCTAAAAATTTGAAACATTCGAGTGACTTGTGCGTAGCATAGGCGACAAGAGGATACAGGATAACACATTTGTGAATAATGATCTATGTTTATGGATTTTTTATAATATTACTATGAAATGCTGCCAATAGGTGATTAAAGTGTAACCAATGGATACGACGGCAAATATAATAGAATACTAATAACTTCATGGATTACTATTGAAAAATAGATACATTTGCTTGCTAATATCCTAGTTATGTATTATTGTAATTCGTAAATCTGATGGTGGCACCTGGAATTTGAAATATTTCTTTCACGATTACCAGCCATGCTGTCCATAGTCAGCTTGACTTTATTTACCTTCGTTCTCCTTATCAATGATACATGTATATCGATATCACTCCTTTCCCTGCTTGACACTTGTGCGACCATTTTTAAAGTTATATTCGTACGAATTCTATTGCGGTAAAACATATTTTCTATATTGCGTTGATTGTCGTTAATGGGTTTCAGCTTTTGGTACAAAAGCCGACCGCCAAAACCGCATCGCTGCACGTTGTTCTTCTTTGATGCAAGGGGAAAGTGAAACAGAAGAAGTGACAGAAGAAGATCAAACATAGCAACATAGCATTGATAAATCTGGTCGTCGCCAATGATGTAAGTCTGATTCCCGTGTTTTTCAACTCTTTATATAAAATCCTCCCTTCCGCGTTTATAAATCAATATCCCCACCATTTCCACGATCCTGAAACCGACAGAGCCGTCAGACATGGTTAGACGGCTGCGTGCAGTAAAGTATGCAGCTAGAGTGAAATCCATCAAAACAAAACTCCGTTTTTATCTTTTCCGTTACATTACGAAGAGAATATTTCTAATATAGTATTTTCTTGATGAAATTAATAAGAACTTCACAAAAGCGTTACGGTGACTGTCTAACATGTAACTCTATCTTCGTGAAATATCAGTACATAACAAGCCGTACACGTCGGTTACAACAATAACATCGTTAACAACTAGCTGTGTCAGATAAACATTTTATTACCAGCAAATATAAAGTGGCAACGATACTAGCTTAGACCAATTTCATACAGGTCAAACTGAAAACTTTAATACTCTCTTTATTGTCCTAAACATGTTTCAACCTGTGGCAGACCTTGAAGTATGCAGACATTTGAGAAGAATAGATAAAGATGAATGATGGAAACAGAATAATATAAAACAAAAAAATCGTTATGTGTATTACGCAGGATTTCCCACAAAATATAGAGGTACACGAAACATGCATATTCCTAACGCACATACAGATCAAAAAGTCCTTTACCATTTTGTAAGTTAAGGTTTTGAGATATTAATTTTAGTAAAAGCGATATTATTTGTTGAAAATTATAGATTCAACAGGTACGTCAGTGGTACGCGCGCTGCTTAACTAACCAATCAGCTGATCAATACAATAATTTCAGAAGAAGAATAGAAGTGCTTGCAAAAACAATCTAGGCAGAGTTTTTGGACATATTAGGGTAAGGCACCTAATTTACTGTCGGGTACCATTTACTATGCCTATATTAATTATGCTTATTTTTAAAGCGTCATGAATATTGAAAAAGAAATATAATATAATATACAGGGTATTTCACCTAACTTGACCACCTTAAATATATCGCTTATTTTGTATGATAGAAAAAAGTTCAGAGGGAGAAAATATTCTGTTCGAAGGTGCCAATACGGTGATGGGTCGAATTTTTTTCTCAAGGTCATTTTTTTCGAAATTTCAAGGTCATCGTATTTTTTTTTATGGGACTGCATATTTTCACTACAACAGTCTTACAGATTATAAAAAACCAATCCAACGAGGTGCAATATGTTGACCTTCACGTGACATTTAGCGAGGAAATTATGAAATGTTTGTCAGTAACTTCAGTACGCGGTTGGGGACGGTAAATGAAGGAATTTCAATGTTTCATTGAAACAGTGTACCGTGTCCCTGGTGCTTGTAAACTGACATTCATATGAAATCGAGCATAAAAATTGGACATTCCATTAAAAAAAAATAAAGGTGACCTCTATATTTTCTCTACACCTCCACTTGCAAGAATATTATTTATACTATATTATGTAGTTTTTTAAACCCTATAACTTCTGTAACATTTTCTCGTATTATTTGAAATAACCAAGATATTCAAGAATACAGAGTTCGTGGGACACACTGTATATTAACTGATTTGAATGAAAAAAATTGAATATCTCTTTTTGAATATCCATTATGCTTTCAAAATAAGTATAATTAAAATAGGCACAGTAATTGGTACCCCCACAATAAATATTCATACTACAATTTTGTCTCGAGAAACGACAGTGCCGTTTCTCAGATCAGAGTACGTATTCCGCTTACCTTTGTCCTTGAGTGGGCCAAGTATTATGGGTCCTATAAAGTTGTCGGCCGAAGAGCGATATCTTTTGTAGGAAAAGGATAGAATATGACATACCCTCTCGTTCTGGCACTAAGCAGTGTCGAGCGGACAACCACAAAAGAAGAAGAGGGGATAGAAATGTCCTATTCTCAAAACAAACATTGGTGCCGTTTCTCAAGACAGAACTGTATGTATGTATTAACATTTTTCAGCATTCTGATCAAAATACATATTTCCTAAAATAATCATTTTTTGACATGAACATATAAATACTTTTTTGTAGAGAATATCAAGCTACGTCGATTAGAACATTTAAAAATACAGGATCCCATTACAAAACGCATATCTCCTTCATGTGACTTCTTTGCGTCCGTTTATAAAGAAACTATTTACAAGAGATTATGGCCTCCTTAAAACCATTCATTAATTGTCAATTAAAGATTAAAACCGGTCTCCCTGTATAACGGTCTGTTTCTTTCAGTTTTGTTTCCTTCGACCATAATTATCTATCATTTCCAAAATGAATCAGTATTTCTTAAGATATTGTAGGGACGAAAAAAAGTATATTTAAAAGTAATATGATACAAGTAGACTCCATTTTAGTGGAAACGAATATTTTTTTACCAATTTTAAAAATAGAACTATAAATATAATTTTCATTGGTTATTGTGTTTAACTGCAATATCAATACTATATTTTAGTAGGTACATGTATACCTACAACAAGGTTACGAAGTACAAAAAGTTCGTCAGTACAAGCAACTGCAATATTGAAGTGACGTTCATTATTTCGGCAATTATGAATGTTGCATCACGAAAACGAAATATGAAAGACAATACAAAAATACTACTGAAAAAATTTCAAGTCGATTATTCTGCCCTAAAGAGACATTTTTTAATTTGAAGGTGAGCAACATTATGTACAACGATTTAGATTTAGAACATACGTTATCATGAATAGTAGTGTCTAAAATTAAATTTTAAAGTTTGACGTATAAAATGATTCGTCCCGTGGTAATGTCTATAATATTGTTCGTGTTATAATTTTTTTTTAAGTTGGATTTGTTCTTTCGACCTGTATAATTCAAGAAGTTTAAATGGTATTCAGGTATTAAACATTGCTTTTTAATTGAAGCATTGGCGTCTACAAGTCTATACAATTTCATAAAAATCGAAGATTGTATGTGCATAAAGCATGCTCATTTTGTGTGGAATGGATTTTATTTTAAATGATGTGTCCCTCGAAACTATTCAAGTATTATTTGCTGCACTTTTTGTGTCAACAGCTACATACGCAAGGTGGTCTAGTACATATTAGCACATCATTACCTCCGCTGTCTTTGAAAATATGGAAAAACTTTATTGACCAAAGTTTTTCATTGTAAGAAGGATTATGATATGGCAATAACAGTTTCTTTTTTGTAGGTGAGAGTTTCGGAGATTTTAAGATCACCGTCATTTTATTAAATAGATACACTTTTTTGTATGGATTATTCGATGTAGCTCGCTATTCTCTATAAAAAAAAAGAAGCATTAACCTATGTATGTTGAAAAATGATTAATTTAAGAGATATTTCAATTTTAATTTTTTTGAATCCTGTAAATCCTATTTACTATATTTTCGTGTTTATCAATCAACGCGAAATAAGATCTACAGAATTCAACAAAATTAAAGTTGAAATATCTCTTAAATTAGTAATTTTTCGTCACACATAGGTTAATACGTTCTTATAGAGAATGGCGAGCTCAATCCAATAGTGCATAGAAAAATATATGTTCCTATTTAAAAAAAGATGGTCACCTCGAAATTTACGAAATTCTTTGATCTACAAAAAAAGAACGGTTGGTGCCACATTGTAGTCCTTTTTATACTAAAAAACTTTGATTAATAAAGGTTTTCCATATTTTCGAAGAAAACGGAGATAATGATGTGTTAATATGTACTGTGCCACCCTGTATAATCGAAGAGCTTGCTTTAAATGGAATACGATGTGTATAGAAATTTGAGGACTAAAGTACCACAGCTGCTATATTCTAAAGTAATTGAATCGTTAACAGTACATACATGTGTATATGTACATTTATGCTATTACAGTTTTCTTACATCAAATAACGTACAAAATTTTTTTTAATTAATGTAAATAATACAAGTAATTCAAATAAATAATATAAGCAACCTGACAGACGTAATATGAACATGGTTAATATAAAAAAGTAATACAATTATGAAAATAAATAATTGGTGACCCGTTAGTCGAAGGTCTGCTAAAGAAGTCGACGTCATACAATAATACAATACAATTTTAGTCATTAATATCTTGCAAACTATTAGTTGTTGTCTTTCAAAGAGGTAGACTAGCATACTTGGCCTGATAAGTACTGCAATCTGCCAAGGGCTCATTAAAAAGTTAGCGTAACGCTTGGAGAGTTCCCCTCGTGAGACCAAACTCAACATCATTCAGATAATTGTATAATATAATATAGATAACTTTAATCATACTCAATTTGAATTACTGTAAATGAGTTGTACATTTTGCATAACTAAAAATGACATAAATAAGATCTTGATTTGGACTTATTTACACACCGAAAACGCGATTTATTATTCTGTTAATAGAATTGAATGTTTACATATTTCAAACCACCCTCTAAAATTCGTTGAGCTAAAGGGTTCCAGAACAAAATACAAATTTCAAGTTTGTAAAATTTATTTGTACTTCTTTTTTTAGTCAATGAAAACAGTCCAAATATTTGTTTTTACGTAGTTGATAGAATAAAAATAATACTATAAACCCTGTATTACTGAAATATTGTTAGTCGAAATTGGAAAAGCAATTCTTTCTCTTCTCTTAACTTGAACTTATTCAGTTAAAAACCTTAGTTGATTTTTATTATCGAATTTTCCTAATGGTAAGCTTTTTGTTGCGATAATAAATAAGAATAATTACAAGACTAAGGGGCAGGATGAAAAAAATTTTTTAAGTGATGATTTCTAGAACACGTTTACAATAATTTACTGACAAAATAACACAGAAGTGGTATTTTAAAAATGCTTCATCAGAATTAATAAGAACATCCCACTTCGAATAACTAATCCAATTTTGAAAAAGTAAAAACGGAAACAAAGCAGTATCGCAACGAACAGTATTTGTTTCCAATAACGTGCTCCACTAAAAATATAAAATATTGTCTGTTCCACAATACATAAACTCCAACTCGGTTAAAAATTTAATTTGAATTGATATTTCCATGTCATAAACGACTGTTAACTTTTTTTTTACAATTTTAAACATTCATCTTCAAAAACACCTCCGCGGTTCATTCATACCGACACATAGAATTAATTTTTCCATTTTTGTCATATAGATCGCGCCGCGCCGTTCTGCTGAAATAATAGCAATATAATAATTAAAAAAATTGAATTCAAAAATTCTTTAATTGTACTGCTTTTGCTCCATATCTAGTGATCGAGCATGATGCGAAAATTTTTGTAGCTATATACCATATACCCCATTCCGACTTTTTGTGGAAATACCTCAAGAACCGTATTTGCTTCAACAATCCACCATCACTCTGTGAATTAAAAGGAAATACTCTTGTCGACGGTGAAGTATTTTGCAGGGAATGTACCGGCATGTTTGAAATTAATTTTCTAGATTAACTTTGAAGAACATTGTATGTGAGTGGATTGTTTTTATCGTATGTGAGAGTTGAGTATGACTAGTATAAAAGAGAGAGTGAGAGCAAGACAGAGAGAGAGAGAGAGAGAGAGAGAGAGAGAGAGAGAGAGAGAGAGAGAGAGAGACCGAGAGTGGGTTTATGGTTACGATGCAATGCACGACGCAAGCCGCTTTGCGCCGACCACGTGTGAAACTCAGAGTATAACTTTATTATTGTAAGCATTGTTAGTTAAATATATATATAAATATGTATTTAATTATTACATATTTATTTATAATTATTAAATACTTATTTACTAAATATAAATGATATTTATATATACAATATATATAAACATATACAGGATTTAAATTATAAAGCGTTACAGACGAATAACTTAAAAATATTGATTATAAGCAAAAATGTTTCAGATGAAAGTTGTTCAGTACCGAGGGAGATATCATGTGGTGGGACTTTTATTTTTCCCGATGGACACTCCAAGGTGAGATGAAGGTCAACTTTCTTTTTTTAAATGGAATGATATGTTTTTATATCTACCATCAAATAGTACGTTTTAAGATGAGTTCAATGACCTATGACTCAAGGTCATTCAAGGTGAAACTTGCATTGAAATGCAGAAAAGGTATAATCGTTTTCTTTGTACTTTAGTTTCGTATATGTTAAAAATGATTACCTCTTACTTCAATGCACTTAACAATTCTAAACGATTCTCTAACTTTGCTCAACATTTCAACATTTATCTTATCACAAGTTTCGTGTATTCTGACTTTCATGTTTTCACGCGTCGCAGGCTTAATGAACATTACGCAATTTGTAATGTGATCCCATAGAAAGTAGGAGAGCATAGTGCATAGTGCGGAGGCGCACCATCATATTGCATCCACATAACGCGCCTTTTATTTAAAGACACTTCTTCACATAATTGGGGTAGTACATTGTATAGGAAGTTAACATAAACTTGCTCAGTTAAATGTCCTTCGAAAAAGTGCGGGCCGATGACAAAATATTCGATAATGCCGCACGAAACGTTCAGGGTCCACAGATTTTGAAACGCCGTTGTTCTCATCCAATGCGGATTTTGAGCTGCCCAGTAGTGCATGTTATGCCTGTTTGCATTGCCAGTATTTGTAATTATTGCTTCATCAGAAATGGACGTTAGGTAAAAACTATCTTCTGATGAATCCAATTGCAGAAGTTCGTCCGTTTGACGAAATCGTCTCCGTACAAATCCTGATGCAACGTTATGTGGTATGGATGGGGAACTTGTTGGAGTGTAAAATGTTCAATACAGTTGTATGACTAATTCCATGTTCTCTTGCAATTTGTCCACTGCTTGCATGAAGATCCACGTTAACACGTACCCATACATCAATAGCGACGTTATCGTTAGCCACAATTTGAAATCGATTTCTTTTCACTTTCACAGAACCTGAACGGAGAAAACGCTGTTCCAGTCTTTTAAATGCCATGTGCGACGTTAATAGTCCATTTGGGTAGCGTCCTGCATACGAATTAGCAGCCATTCCGCAATTTTTTCTGCATTCTCCTAGTACCACAAACATATCAAAACCATTGTGATACATTTCATTTTCATCACTTATTTCAGTACTATCGATCAGCGAAGGATACCTTAGCACGAATAGTAATGAAAGTAAACTAACTATCTTGCAGAAGAGCACAGTAATTACATAAATACGTTTTGTTGGATTTTATTTCATAAATAGAACAAAATGAATCTGTTATTTCTTTAGAAGCAAGGATCCTTTGAATCGGCTTTTGATATACATTGTATGTTGTCCCCGGCATGGGACCCTCGATCCTCAGTTGTTCATATTGGACTGTTGCTCCTCTGTTTCATTTCCTTGTTTCATTCGCGACGTTTCTCTCAAACTGTGAAGACGTGTCTGACGACGTGCTTTTAGAGAATTGATTGAAATATAAGAATTATTTCGTATACAGATAAAGAGTGTGATTTCATTATAAACACCCATATCCCAATACGTTTGTTTTCATTTCATTGATAATAACTTTGATGTTGTCCTGAGTAATGCTGATATTGATCTCTAGCTGGCGATCTCAAAGACCGAGATCGTCCTGCTGACGAGGAGGCGTATTCCCGTGGTGGGGACAAAGACTGTTCAAGCCCAGAGCAGAGTTGGGCAAAAAATTATCTAAAACTTTCGAATAAAAAATAACCGAAAGTTATCTTTTATTCGAATTCATTTCTCTCGGATACATATTCAACACAGTTTATCCGTAAGATACTTTTCACGATTTTCCTTCGTCATCCCTGGGTTATCCGAATCTCGAAGTAACGGCTATGCGTATTCGACGCCTCTAGCGGTGAGAATTTATTTAAGAGAATTTATTCGATGATACAGCTGATGAGTTTCAAAGTATCTTTGACTTTTATTCGAGAGTTCGAGGCAGCGCCACCATTTATTCGACGGTGAATCCCGATAAATACTCGCTACGGAAATGTACCTTTGATTTTCGACGTATGATTTTCCGCGTAACTTTGAGATTTATTCGAAGCTCGATGTAGGGAAGATGATTTATTCAATTTTTTTATTCGTGACGAGTATTTGGAATAGATGAAAATCACATGTATCTTTTATTCGTAATTTTATCCGAGACTCGAATAACCGACCTTTCTATCCGCTGCCGTACCAGAGCATATTCTACAGAGTCGGTCATTCAGAATCGTAGACAGAAAAATGCATTACATGCAATGCCTATGTATGTGTATCTGTACATAATGTAAAGAGTTCTTTATAAAATTGTCTTAATAACTTAATATCCAGCAGAGTACTGATGGTGAAACCCAATGACATTTCCTTTTATTATAAAGACTTTTACTCACTGCAAAACGTGACGTAAATTATTTAAGTAATAAAAATGTGTTTGTTTAAACAATTGTCTAAATAATAAAAATTTATTTGTTTAAACAACCGTTTAAGTAATAAAAATGTATTGGTTTAAACATTTGTTTCAATAATAAAAATTTATTTGTTTAAACAATCGGTTAAGTAATAAAACTGTATCGGTTTAAAGATCTGTTTAAATAATAAATAATAAATCATTTGTTTAAACAGTTGTTTAAATAATGAACATTTACCTATGTAAACATCTGTTTAAATAATACATATCTATTTGCTTAAACAGTCGTTTAAATAAGAGACATTTAGGTGCTTAAACATCTGTTTAAATAATAAAAATTCATTTGTGTAAACAATCGTTTAAACAATGAAAAGTGTTCGATTATTAATGGTAGGCACTATACCGTGGTACGTATTTACGTATTACGACTTGGCAACGTCGGATAAAAAGGTCGGTTATTCGAACCTCGAATAAAATTTCGAATAAAAGACATGAGATTTTCATCTATGCCAAATACTCGTCACGAATAAATCGTCAAATAAATCGTCTGGCCAAATCGAGCTTCGAATAACGAATAAAAGTTACGGATAAATCTCGCCGCGACATCTGGGTTCGAATAAATTCTGAATTTTTATTTATTCGTCAACTAAAATCGGCGTCACCGAGTATCTACAAATAAATTCTTCGAATAAATGGTGGCATTGTATGAGACTCTCGAATAAATCCCGAAGATAACCAGAAAACCATCCGAGAGGCAGGTCGAATAAAACTCTCCAAACCAGACGCTCGACGAATAAAGATACAGATAATCTCACGATTCATCCAACTTCGAATAAAAACAAAAGATACAGAGTATCTGTATCTGAAAGCTATTTAAATAATTTTTTATTTAGATACTGCCCAACTCTGGCGTGGAAAATACTCCGAAATCCTCAAAAGAGGTTGATTTTTATGATGACCGGATACACACTCGTCAAGATAAATTCGGTACCAGCGTGAGCACATGTGAACTAAAGTATGTCGATAGATTTGTTAAAGGAAAGTTCATATGTATCACACAGAGTGATTCAGCTGAATGAGCCATCTGAAATGCTTATAAACTATTTGGTGAATGAAGAAATGGTTGAAACGAAAGTTGTATGGTTTCAAGAGTAGCATACAATGAATTAGTTTTTTTCTATTGTGCTTTTTTATCGAGATATAGTATGGTAGAAAGGATATACTATTATGAAGGTCACCTTGAGTTTCATTATTTTAAAGGGTGAGTTTTAATCTGCTGATTGAAAAAAGAATTCAAGCCTGAATGGTAAAAATGTATAAGACTACATATACATATATGTTTTTTAAAATCATGCAACAGTTCATTTGCACTAACAAATAATGATTATTGCTACTATACATCACCATGTCAATAAGATATTTCTTTGTTCTTCCAAATGTTAACAATTTTCTATTTTAACGGAGCAATAATGGCCAAATAATGTAAAACTAGCTATACTTACATGCATACAAACATGCTGTAGTAATTCTAAAACAATTTGTAATTACACGACTGGGCAGAATCATATTTTTACAACTCTTTTTACTTATACCACAAAAATGTCAAAAAGAGATTCGTTACTGTTAATTAGTATACCTATAACATTTTATGCATTTCGTTTCAATTAATCTGTTGAGCGATTCTTTTATTAATTGGTTCAAGCACCATTCAAATTGAGGTTACTGTGACAGGTTCACGTTTAATTTCGTTCTTTAATGGCAATTGGTATTTATTAATCTAAATAATATCGTATGCCAGTTTATTACGTTACGCGGGTTTATCTTCTTTGAAGATTCTATTCTTTTAATCACACATATGAAGTCAAGTCACGTGGGGTGTTGCGCAACGTTTGCTAATTAATACTGCTTGAATAGTATATGCGTGAAGCAGAACATAAAGTAAATATATTTTAGGACTAACGAATTTCAAATGTATGGATATATGCTCAGTTTTTAAAATCATAGAAAATCATATGTAAAATATTTAGTTAGACCATTTATATTATCTATTGTGATAAATCATGTAACCTCCGATTCATAAGAACTTCAGATTCATACATTTCCTTTTTATTGGTATGAGAAAAATTGGTTTATTTGCTCAGAAAAGATAAGAAAGTAATTTTTCTAATTGTTTTAGGTGTTTTTGAGAAAAATTTAATGTAATAATCTATATCGGTTTAATGTCTGTGTACGATTGCTTTAAAGATCGAACTTATATTTGGAAACATAATTTAGTTTCTTAGTGTATAGGGTGTCTCACCTACCTCTGCAAAAAATGTTAGATGAAAATATTAGTTGGTTCAGAGGTGCAATTATTATGATAGGCAACAAAATTTGTTCAGGGTTATACAATATTTTTTTGAAATTGCAAGGTCATCGAAGTTTTTGTAAATGGAATGATGTATTTTTATTATCGCTATATAATAACCAAGGTCAAGACGAATCCAACAACCTGTAATATTATGTCCTTCACGTGACCTTGAGTATGAAAAATTCATAGAAGTAGGGCACTTAATGTAAATAGTGAAATAACGTTGACAGAATAAATAATAAAGGAAAATTTATTTCAGCAGGTGTTCAAAATGATGTCCATTTACTTCAATACAGTTATGTAACCGATTAATGAACGATTCTCCGAGCCTCCTCATAACTTGATCACTGATATTAGCACATTCGGTTCTAATCCGTTCTCTCACATTTTCCGTTGTTGTGGGCATGTCGTTATAAACTTCTGATTTTATTGCACCCCAAAGAAAAAAATCTAGAACTGTAAGATCCAACGAACGTGCAGGCCATTGAATATCTGCATCATGACCGATTCAGCATTGCGGAAAGTTTGGTGTAATACTTGGCGAGCTATTAATGCATTGTGTGCTGGATAGCCGTCGCCTTTGAAGCAGGGAAACGTTTTCCAGTAAATCAGATTCCACACCATACATTTACACTCCATAGACACTGGTGTACAACTTGTCGAAGCCATTTCGGGTTTTCAGTGCACCAATAGTGGATATTATGTGTATTCAGTTGTCCATGATTAGACAAAATAGCTTCGTCAGTAAAGAGAACGTCATAAAAGGAATGTTCATTTCTTTGTATTTGCACCAATTACTATGTACAAAAAGCAACGCGATTCTCAAAGTCGTTGCCATGAAGCTCCTGATGTAAGGAAATATGTAATGGATGAAAATGACGTTGCAATATTCGGGACACACTTGCTTTGGAAATGCCTAAAGACAGTAGTCAAGGTTCAAGAACATTTCTTGAAACCCTAGGGGCATCATGTCATCATTATTTCACTATTTACATCAAGCGTCCTACTTTCATGAATTGTTCACACTCAAGGTCACGTCAAGACCATGATATTACAGATCGTTGGATTCGCCTTAACCTCAGCTATCATATAGTGATAATAAAAATATATCATTCCATTTAAAAAAACTTCGATGACCTTAAAATCTCAAAAAATATAAACTTGAACAAATTTTTTTGCCTACCATATTATTTGCCGTCCTGGACCAACTTATGCTTTCCTATGACATTTTTTTCTATCATAAAAAACAAGCCTGAAATTTTACATGCTCGAGTTAGGTGAACATCCTGTATAATGATTTCATATTTATCCATTTCACATGTAAGAAAAAACGTAAAAACAGGAGGAACGAGCGAAACCAAAAACTACATGGTAATGTACAAGTACATAAATAAGCGGAAGAAAATACAAAAATTTATGTGTATATAGGATGTCTCATATATTTAAGCTCAGGGGATACAAATAGCATCCGATTTCGATGATTTGGAATAGACTCAAAATAAATGTCGTCATTATTATATGGAGAAAACAGCACCTTTTCTTTCGAATAACACTTATAATCCATGGTTTCCTCTTATTGTTTTCGATAATACAGTAGAACTATATGACGTACTAACAAGGGAACATATTCAGTTGATACAAGCCGATTTTGATGAAACTTATGTGAGTTATAGTTCTTCGAAAAATATTTGACACGTGCTTTTTTTATCGGCAACGATCCACTTTGAAGGCATGAAAACAGCCCTCTAAGTTGGTGGTTAAAACTACATTTTTTGAGATATCTCGGAAACCAGAGGTCGAAAAATTAATTTTTTTTTAAGTTGTGTGTTTTCTAATGGGAAATGCAGTCGCACAAGAAAATTTTGACAAAAGTTTTTTGTTTAAACAATATATTAAAATGAATATATAATATATTAAACAATATATTAATTTAACAATAATTATGCATAATGAAAGATAGTCTTGCACCTGGCGCACAGTACGGACAAGCGGGGCATATGCAAATTAGGACCAAATTGATATTATTGATCATTTAACAATCATTTTTATGCATGAATATTGTTGATTTTTTTTTAATTTATTAATTTTATTGTTAAATTTCATTTTTTGTGAATAATTACCATTACGTGAAAGTACATTAGTAACCAAATTTAGATTTTTGTAAAAAATTTTACCATGGGCACACTCTCTAGAGTGTTTTAATTTTGGATCAAAGATCTCACACTCGAATTTACATGAAAATGAACTAATAATAAATAAGAGAAACTGCAAAAAAAGTCAAATTGTTAATATATCGTTTAAACAAAAAATGTTGTTGAAATTTTCTTGCGCGACTACATTTTCTATTAGAAAACACACAATTTAAAAAAATAATTTAATTTTTTCGACCTCTGGGTTCCGAGATATCTCAAAAAATGTGGTTTTGACCCTCAACTTTGAGGGCTGTTTTCACCCCTTCAAAGTGGATGGTTACCGATAAAAAAACGCTTCATCGAAATCGGCTTGTATCAACTGAATATGTTCCCTTGTAAGCGCAGGGACGTTTAGTTTTTCAAAAATTCGCAAAAGGGAATTTTTCAAAATAGTTAATTTCGAAATCATGTTAAAGTTACAGTCGTCATATTAAATTCGACGTTCTAATTCTATAATTTTAGTCATGAATATTGTAGGATAATATTTATACTAGTGATATTAGTTTCTCTATTTCGAAGTTTTCGTTTTTGATAAATTATTCGAATTCAGTATCCCTGAAAACAAAAGAAGTTTTTATAAAAATCGCCTGAAATTATGAATATTTGGCCAGTTTTTTGACAAGTGCCACCAGCGCTATGCACCGCGGCACTCAAAGTGCAGTTGTTCAGAGCAATAAAAACTTACAACGTTGGCAATTATCAATATTATATAATGAAACTTATGAAAAGTGAAAGAACACACCTCAGCGATACTACAGAAAAAAGTTTCAAACATTGTGAATTGCTGATGCATTGTGGAAAATTTAAAACATTGTTTATAACAATTTAGAAGCTGTGCTTTCTCAAATAGTAATTTAAAATGGTTTACGCATAGTTTGTCTTGTGCTGGTATCTATATTTAATATTGTTCGAGTTATGATTTCCTAAAAAGAGTTGACATTAAGACCGAAATAGTTTAAACTTTAAACGATATGAAGGAATTGAACATCGTTTTGTAATTGAGATATCAAGTTCTGCGACTCTATATGTATAACTTCACAAAAATCAATCAAAGTAATCAACAACTGCTTCAAAGTTCTAAATGCTATTTTTGACTAACAGTGAGTTGTGTAGCCAAATTAGACATTTTTATGGTTTCTTATGGAGTAGCGAGAATGAAAGAAAAATTTATTTCATCAACATATTCAATACGAAAAACCTCAACCGAAAATAATACCCTGACTTTACTTGTGTAATTGCCGAAAAATTTATACTATAGATTATTAAGGGTTAAGTGAAAATATTCTAATTGGTTTGAGTGAATAAACGAATTTCTAGGACTGTACGTATATGAATAATATCAAAGAAACATGAATCAATAAGTTAAATGGATTTTAAATAATTCGAGGTTGCTCGATTGATACAAGTAATAAAGATGCCTAGTAAATGTATCTTTGTGTCCTACAGAATAATTTGTAAGTAAATCTCAGTATGCGCGGTTAACTGCAAAAATATACGGAATGGGCTGGTTGCCAGGATTTTCGCTATCAGTGGTTGGGTACGTCAAAGAGGGATAAAATATTAAGTAATGAGGCCAAATGGAACGTACTTTCTATTTAATTATTGTATATAGATCATGATATGATATATTCCTTTCATAATTTAAAGGTGTTACTCCAAAGTTTGTATATTTTTAGAAAAATTTAGTTCTTCATTCTACTAAACATTCGTATAGATATCAAATATAATTAGCAGATGTATCATACACAAGAATATATTAAATTATAAGTGTTTAATTATAATACGTTTCTTTATTTTACGTGTCATTATTTTTTAGCAAAGAAAATGAGAAAGGTGAACATAATATATGTATAAGGAATATGTAAGGAACCAAATTACTGTGGGGTACCAATATTAATGTAATGTTATTGTTCCTATATTAATTATACATATTTTTACAGCATAATGAATATTAAAAAAGAGATATTAAAGTTTCATTAAAATCAATTAATATATATGTTATATATCTCTTTTTTAATATTCATTATGCTTTAAAAATAAGTATAATTAATATAGGTACAGTAACTGGTACCCCCCCCCCCCCCCCGCCCCAGTAAATGGATCCCATACCCTATGAAATAGGAATTGATCTATAAAATTGATTCTTATTTTATACTTTATGCTTCTATGTCCATAGTGTCTAACTGTTAAATAACTAACTAGATAGTATCTAACTGTTAAACATCACTTATACTATAGATATGTAATCATTCAAACTTATTATGTAAAATTATACAGAAATTGTATTTGTGGGTCAAAACATTTCTTCACTCTAACGAACTAGTTTCAACGGACTACTTTTTAATCGCATTATGGTTGAAATGTCGAAGGTTCATGTTTTATGAAAATTAAGTTTGGTAACTCCGAGTTTTAAACGAGTAAAAAAGTATCACGGAGTAAATAGTATCGTAGACTAACCTGACTGCCCTAACTAGAATAAAATTGTCTTTTGAGCATTTACAAAAAAAAATATAAATCGAACTATAAATATAGATATTGTTACGTACGGAGAATATCGTATCGGTATAAATAAATATAAGTAACTTTTACATTACTGCACAAATTACATTAATTTTGTTAGAAATATGTTTATTTAAAGGATATTATAGTGAACATTAATACTTTGTTCGAAAACCATTTTGTTGAATTACTCCGTGTAACCGGTTTGGCATATTAGAAATAATTTTTACTAAATATTCTTGGGTAATACATTTCCATTCTTCTACTAAGCGTTGTTTTAATTTTGGAATTGTTCTTACGGGTACTTTGCGAATATTACGATCTAATTGATCCCACAAATGGTCATTCGGATTTAAATCCGGTGATTGAGATGGCGAGTGCAAAACTTTAGGACAATTGTACAGTAAATGCTCTTGTATTATTCTTGATTTATGCTTAGGGTCGTTATCTTCGTAATATTTAAAACTGTCACGTATATTCATATTATTAGCACTTTTGATTAAATTGTGCTTTAAAATAGGAAGGTATTTGTATTTGTCTAAAATGCCATCGATGAAAATGAATTCGGCTACGCCTACCTCCGAAATACATCCCGATACCATTACACTTCCATAGCCATGTTTTGCTGTTGATTTCAAATTTTTATTTTCGAGTACCTTATTTTGTTTACGCCAGATCATTTTACGCCCATCGGATGCGAAAACATTAAATTTGCTTTCACCAGAAAAAATTACATTGTTCTACCACATTTCATATTTTAAAACAAATTTTTTAGCGAAAGCCAATCTCTTCTTCCTATTTTTCTTGTTTATGAACGGTTTCTTTCGAGTTACTTTGCAATTGTATCCATTGTTTTTCAATACACGACGCCACAGTATGCAAAAACGTCCAAAATCTCGTCATGGGACAATTTTTCGAAATAACTATTATTGTTCATGTGAGTTGTGATGTCATTAAGTAATACTTCAAACTATAAAGAACAATCAAAACTAGCTTCAAAAATTAATTTTAATATTGCTAAGCTATATCTTTAATTCTGTTCTCCTGCATTCAAATACTGTGAACTGTAATGCTTATTTTTACATATTGTGTTAAAGTACAATTTGGAGTATAATTTTGTTATTGAAAATTGAAGATATTCGACATCAGTTCTAGGTAAAACTTTAATTTTCAAAGGTCAAGGTCATTTCAAGATCATGTTATTATACATATCTAGATGTACTTTTCGATCAGTTACACGATGCAATAAAAAAATGTAGTTATGTATCAAAAAACACCGATGACCTAACTAACTCCGGAACAAATGACTTGCGGAAGAAAATATTCTTCCCAGATATTTGGTCCACTGACACCGTGCACGTTACGTAACAAATATTTTTTACATCACAATAACCTGAAGGGATATTTAGGTGGCCATGGACCACCCTGTACATATATATATATAATATTAATTGGGGTCATTTTAACTCACTAAAATGAGTTTTTATTGCTTAAACGAATGTTTAAACAAATAATGGTTTATTATTTAAACGATTGTTTGAACAAATAAGTTTTTATCATTTAAACAAATGCTTAAACAAGTAAATATTTATTATTTAACCGATAGTTTAAACAAATCAATTTTTATTATTTAAACAGATGTTTAACTTAATTTAATAGAGCGGCCGAAGGCGCAACAAAAAGGCACTACAACCTGACTATATTATTATCCGATTTATACCACGTCTGGGCACATTTTGTTCGGGAAAACATTTTCAATCGATAGGTAATGATAACATTATGATCACGTTAATAAGATATATAAAAATCAAAACAAACATAATTTTATTCTCCATATGGTCGTGATTCAGTATCAGAGGCAACATTGTAACGAGTAGCGTATTGGCGTTTACCAACTAAATCTAATATTATATCTTATTAACGTTATCATAATGATATCATTACCTACCGATTGAAAATGTTTTCCTGAACAAAATAAGCCCAAACACGGTACAAATCGGATAATAATATCATCGGGTTGTGCTGCTTTTTTGTTGCGCCTTCAGCCACGCGGCCGTGTTTGCATGCTGTTCTTTTCTATCTACGTTCGCCGCAGTCGAAGCGGCCACAAATATATACATATATATGTGCAATCACAGGCGACGATATACATATGTATATGTGTGCAACGACAGACGTCGATCCCTGTCGAATGATTCCGAGAGTAGAAGAACGAAACATGTGTTACTTTCTTTTGGCTGAAGGTGTACGTTGTTTTCAACAAATGCAATCTTTTCATAGAAGGGAACTTTTTAAAAATTTGCAAAAGAATGAGGATATAGCCCCAAGTGTCTGTAAACTGACGAAATTAAAATTATCTGAAGTGAACGCTGCATCGTGATATACAGCCTTGGACGGCCGGACACTGTGCTGGGTCGAGAAATTTCGTGGCATTTTACAATAAATGTTGAACCGTAACAGATATCAGGATGAAATTTGCAGTAAAATTCATTAAAAAGTTATGCCTATCCACTGATAATTGTCGTCATAAATATATATCTTCAGTAATAATTTTTTAATTCGTTGTTTCAATTTTATTGTCCGAAAATAATATTGCAAATGGTTAACTTGTTATTTATTTAGCACGGTTCCAGATAATTTAAATCATCGATGTCTTTCATTCTAAATTTCAGCATTTTTTACAGAGTCGGTAATTCAGTACCGTAGACAGAAAAATGCATTCATTACATACAATGCCTATGTACGTGTATCTATACATAACGTAAAGAGTTCTTTATAAAATTGTCTTAATAACTCTTAATATCCAGCAGAGTACCGATGGTGAAACCCAATGACATTTCCTTTTATTATAAAGACTTTTACTCATTGCAAAAGGTGACGTAAATTGTTTAAGTAATAAAAATTTTTTTGTTTAAAGAATCATTTAAATAATAAAAATGCACTGGTTTAAACATTTGTTTCACTAATAAACATTTATTTGTTTAAACAATCGCTTAATTAATAAATAGTGATCGAATATTAATGGGAGTCACTATACCGTAGTACACACTTGCATATTAAAACGTAAGTATTACGACTTGTCAACGTGGCTCGGTCTTTTATCCGAGTTTCGAATACAATTACGAATAAAAGATACATGTGATTTTCATCTATTCCTCATGCTCGTCACGAATAAAAAATTGAATAAATCATCTTCCCTACATCGATCTTCCAATAAATTTCTAAGTTACGCGAAAAATCATACGTCGAAAATCAAAGATACATTTGAGTTGCGAGTATTTATCGGGATTCACCGTCGAATAAATGGTGGCGCTGCCTCGAACTCTCGGAATAAAAGTCAAAGATACTTTGCAACTCATCAGCTGTATCTTCGAATAAATTCTCTCAAATAAATTCTCGCCGCTAGAGGTGTCGAAACGCATAGCCGTTACTTCGAGATTCGGATGACCCCCACGGATGACAAATCAAAATCGTGAAAAGTATCCGACGAATAAACTGTGATGAATATGTATCCGAGAGAAACGAGTTCGAATAAAAGATAACTTTCGGTTACTTTTTATTCGAAAATTTTAGATAATTTTTTGCCCAACTCTGTACGGAAGAAACATTTTTCTTATATGGTCCTATAAGAAAAATTTACTTTACTTTTTATTACTGGACTCAGGGAGGTGTAGTATAAGTTTACAAATAAGAAATATGAATAACAAGAAATAAGAAAAATGATTTTCTCTTCTTTTAAATAAATAACGAGAATAATTGAAATGGGGAATTTGATTTTTTTGTACTTATTTAATTGTACACGCTTATTCAAAGAAAATTTCATCTAAATGATGCTCACAAAGATACAATTTTTAAAAAACAAATTCCGTCTTATATGCCGGTATTTCAATTAATGAGGAACTCTTACTGTAAATAATAATTTATTTTTATAATTTGATTGCCCGGGATAGCGCGAACGCAGTCCCGACTAACAAAAATTATACGCCCGAGATATCCACATTAGGGATATTCGCAGGGGTCAGCTCTACCCAAGTGCAATGGAAGAGCCTCACCCTGGAGGAACCGCCTTCATGATCACGGTAACCTCTACGCCAGGTAAGTATGCTTAATGCCTCTTCTGGACGGTATATGAAGACTGTACCGTATACTTTTGACTGCGGGAAACCTCCTCATCGTCGACGCACTCTAGCGGCCACTTCGTGACTTACCATCCCCCATCTGTTGGGACAATATGTATGTAACTATATTCGGAAACGTGTACATATAATGCGTATAAAGATCTAGTTAAACAATCTGTGTTTACTGTTTGTCAATTTGTTATTATAAAACAACTGTTACTGAAAAGTTAATACATAATCGTCGGTCACCACGTTTGAAAAAATTAATGATTGTACTGATCCAAAAATTAAAACCAATCCAAGATTGATAAATGGTTTATCAATTGAGGGCACTTTAAGTAGAATTTGCATCTATATTCTTTATTTTTACAATGATATTGCAGTGGATATCAAATACTAGAAACAAAACAAAATGATTGTAATAAATATTAAATTAGGAACATTTATAAATTATGTACTTGGAGACGTAACACGTATGCTGTTTTTATCTTTATTCAAACAATTTTCTACAGAAATAATGAAAGAAATTATTCTTGATTAATGGTTTTTTAAGTTTGGTTAGTGTATATGCATAATATGGATGATTATTATTAAAAGCTACTTAACTTTTAACATATTGTAAAATTGTACTGGTATATTGGTACATACTAAACACATGATTTTGTGTAGTGAAGATTTAACCTTTTGCAATCGGAGTTATGTCAGTCCAATAGCCAAACATTTTTTCCGATTAAGAATATTTCCATTCTAGATGATTTTTTGATTCTATCTGTATGAAACTGATATAGTACAATACAATAAAATATTTACAATATTAGACAATAATTATACAATACAGAATCAGTACAGTACATCACATTACCACACACTATTTAGATGTAGTAATTGTGCATAAAAGGTTCCTCCTCACCGATTTTGATAAAATTTAAATATGTTGTAAAACTCAACATTTTGAACAACTTTTTCCTATACATTAACCGCCACTCAGAATTAGTTTCTGAGATATTCGCAAAAAACTGCAGCTTTTACTACATTGAATGTTGCCTGTACGTGCGACGTCTCGTCAACTTTTTCTACAGATACATATATCCCGTGAACTTTTTACAACAAATTATGATGAAGAATCAGTCAAATGCCTCTTACTCACAGATTTTGATGAAATTGAAATATGTTGTCAAAGTCATCATTCCACACAACTGTTCCCTATAGATATAACCGGCGCGGCAGTTTCTTTTAGTTTCCGAGATATATATTCGTAAAAAACCGCCTGATTCACTATTGCGAATTCTACCTATTTTGAATGACCGAATGTGATCTTTAGGGCAGGGGAGGGGCTCCGCCCCTCTCCGAGAAACCTAACACAAACTCACTCTGAAATTTAGTTTAATGAAAACAAAGAACACGAAAGTAACTCGAGTTTTGAACATTTTTCCATTCAAATTTAAATGAACATCAGAGCAAATTTTAGTTAGGTTTTTGGGGAGCGGGTGCAAGAGTAGGGGCCTCGCCCCTCCCACGCCCTACAGATCGTCAATTTTTATGACGTCGTTGTTGGGTTTTTGGTCGAAAACTACTAGAAGCAAAAAAGTCTATAATTTTTAGTAAAGTTAAAATTCGGATCATTAGCGTATATACAGTAAGGAGCAAAACTGAGTCCATACTATTTGAAGCAACATAACTTTTTTAAAATTAGATCAAATGACTTGAATGTTATTGAGGAGTTAGAAGGATTAGTTTATTAGACGAGGTGTAAACAATTTTTTTAAAAAATTTGAATTGGTCGGAATCGCAAAAGAAATAGTAAAAGTTGGTTTTTTCAGCTTTTTTACCTGTATTGATAATTTAAAGAATGTGTTTGATTAGCTCGAATAAATTATATCCATGCTGAAAATTTCATCGATATTGGTTAATTCCTTTACGAGTTATAAACGATTAAAAGTGCGATTTTAAGTCGAAAATCGTGAAAAATGGCAATTTTCCCACTTTTAAGCGTTTATAACTCGTAAACGAATTAACCAATATCGATGAAATTTTCAGCATGGATATAATTTATTCGAGCGAATCAAACACATTCTTTAAATTTTCAATACAGGTAAAAAAGCTGAAAAAACCAACTTTTACTATTTCTTTTGTGATTCCGACCAATTCAAATTTTGTTAAAAAATTTTTTACCCCTCGTCTAATAAACTAATCCTTCTAACTCCTCAATAACATTCAAGTCATTTAATCTAATTTTAAAAAAGTTATGTTGCTTCAAATAGTTTGGACTCAGTTTTGCTCCTTACTGTATACGCTCAATTTTCCTAGTCATTATTACCGGAGCGTATATACAATACGCTCAATTTATTTTTTCTTATAATGCTGAAATATAAAGTTCTTTTACTTGTAGTCATTTTTGTACTTAAATATAATTAAAAAAAAATGTTATGTGATAAAGGCCTTCTTTTCATATTTCCTTATGATTCATTTTCTGTGAATAAAATCACTACAACATTATTAAGAGGGTTATGATTTCATAACAACACTAAAATTAAAATATCTCCTTACCTAATGGTTTTTTTATATTAATAGGTTATTACTTTTATGTAAAGAATATGAAGCTTCATCGATTGGTGCAGGGAAAAACATCCGATCCCATTAAAAAAAACACTGATGACCTTCATATCTCTTCTATGCGTCCACCTACAAAACAACTCACACCACCAAGTTATGCAACTCTCGAAACCATTCAATCTTATATAAACACTGTTCGCTACGAATAATAATGATGACGAAAATCGAGGTGGTATTATTTGGTGAACCACCCTATATATATTATATATTAACTGATTTCAAAATAAGTACAATTAATATAGACACCGTAATAGGTATCTCCACTGTAACTGGGTCCGTTACCCTATGCCCTCAATTTTCATTAACTAATTGTAAGTAAGGCAAGATTTTATATAAAAATACATTTTATTAACATTTTATATAGAAATTTTATATTCAAATTGAAATTACTAAAGATTCACGAAATTCTAATCAGGTCGCTGAATTGATCTGTTTAACTCAGCGTTCGCAATATTTTACTTTCTAATGCGAAATAAATATTACTCTATCGATTGCATATAATGAGTACACACTATAGATAAGAACAGAGTTCTTGGAAATCTTTGTTTAAATTATTAATAATGGATTTCTGTTGAATATGATGCACATATCAATGAAGAGATTGGTGTCAATTGTCACACGTCGTGTACGATTGCGGTTAACCACGCATGTTGCTGGTTATCTAGTGATTAGCTAGAGTCAAGGCAGGTCAGAATGTATCTACAATGCAAACAGGAGAGACTCGTTCAACATGCAAGAACAATATTGTTTTTATTTGTCGATACATACGTATGTTTATATTGTACTTCCTCTTTTAAAATTTAATATTTATCTAGTCCTCGTAACGCTTGAATTATAAATTTGTAACGAAGAAAACGAAATATCACATATTTTTAAGAAAACAGTTGTAATAACAAAATAAAAATTGTCTGAATTAATTGAGAGAAATAGAAACCAATGAGAATGTTATTTCTTCCCTTAATAATTTTAATAGATGATATATTTACATTTTTTAATTTTTTTAATTTTATCTACTCAATTTTGCTATAAATGCATAAAGATCCGCAGTCTAATAATAACCTAACAATCCTAATTATTTTGAAACAGACGTGAACATATTTTATACTTGGAAGATCTCATTGCAATATCTATATTCATCTTCTATATTTTACATCACTGTTGACTATTCTTCATATCCACTCAATGACTTAATCAGATTTAAGTAATGCTAAACATGGATCTTTTTGTATAATCAACAATGGTCTGTAATATTTCAGAAAACGCTTATGAACCAGTGTCCAATAAAATGCTGTATAACAAATGTTAGTTTGTTTGTGCATTGAATTTTTGAAGAACTACATTGCAGAAAAAATGAAAATTTCCAATTTCGGCGATGTCTTGCACACTTTAACAATATTAGTATAATACTACATACCAGAGTTGGGCAAAAATTTATTTTAAAATTTCGAATACAAATAAATGAAATCTATTTTTTATTCGAACTCGTTTCTCTCGGATACATATTCACCACAGTCTATCCGTCGGATACTTTTCACGATTTTCATTTGTCGTCCGTGGGTCATCCGAATTGCGGAGCAACGGCTATGCGTATCCGACGCCTCTAGCGGCGAGATTTTTTATTTGAGAGAATGTATCCGAAGATACAGCCGATGAGTTGCAAAGTATCTTTGATTTTTATTCGATAGTTTTTAGCAGCGCCCCCATGTATTCGACGGTCAATTTCGGCAGATACTCGCAACTCAGAATGTATCTTTGATTTTCGACGTACGATTTTTGCGTGGACCTGAGATTTATTCGGATGGTCGATGTAGGGAAGATGATTTATTCGATTTTTTATTCGAGACGAGCATGAGGAATAAATGAAAATCAAATGTATCTTTTATTCGAAATTGTATTCGAAGTTCGGATAAAAGACCGAGCGACGTTGCCAAGTCATAATACTTACGTTGTAATATGCAAGTACGTCCTATGGTATAGTGACTCCCATTAATATTCAAACACTATTTATTAATTAAACGATTGTTTAAACCAATGAATTTGTATTATTTAAACGAATTTTTAAACACATACATGTTCATTATTTAAACGATTGTTTAAGCAAATAGATTTGTATTATTTAAACAGATGTTTACATAGGTAAATGTTTATTATTTAAATGACTGTTTAATAAATGAATTTTTATTATTTAATCAGATCTTTCAACCGATACATTTTTATTACTTAAACGATTGTTTAAACAAATAAATTTTCATTATTTAAACAATTGTTTAAACAAATAAATTTTTATTATTGAAACAAATGTTTAAACCAATACATTTTTATTACTTACACGGTTGTTTAAACAAATAAATTTTTATTATTGAAACAAATGTTTAAACCAATACATTTTTATTATTTAAACAATTGTTTAAACAAATAAATTTTTATTATTGAAACAAATGTTTAAACCAGTACATTTTTATTACTTAAAATATTGTTTAAACAAACACATTTTTATTACTTAAACAATTTACGTCACCTTTTGCAATGAGTAAAAGTCTTTATAATAAAAGGAAATGTCATTGGGTTTCACCATCGGTACTCTGCTGGATATTAAGGTATTAAGACAATCTTATAAAGAACTCTTTAGATTATGTATTATGTACAGGTATACGTACATAGGCATTGCATGCTATGGCATTTTTCTGTCTACGGTTCTGAATTACCGACTCTGTAGAACATGCAGAAATTTAGAATCAAAGACATCGATGATTTAAATTATCTGGAACAGTATTAAATAAATAACAAGTTAACCATTGAAACAATGAATTAAAAAATTATTACTGAAAATATATATTTATGACGACAATTATCAGTGGATAGGCATAATTTTTTAACGAAGTTTACTGCAAATTTCATGCTGATATCTCTTACGGTTCAACATTTATTGTAAAATGTCACGAAATTTCTCGACCCAGCACAGTGTCCGGCAGTCCAAGGCTGTGTATCGCGATGCAGCATTCGCTTCAGATAATTTTAATTTCGTTAATTTTAAAATGTTCATCTTTTTAAAAAACAGGTCTGTAAAGAGGACACTTGGGGCTATATCCTTATTTTTTTGCAAATTTTTAAAAAGTTTCCTTCTATGAAAAGATTGCATTTGTTGAAAACAACGCACACCTTCAGCCAAAAAGAAAGTGACACATGTTTCGTTCTTCTACTCTCGGAATCATTCGGCAGGGATCGACGTGTGCGTTGCACACATATACATATGTATATCGTCGCCTGTGATTGCACATATGCAGGTTGAGTCACCAAACGTTAGCACCTCAAATATCTTTGTTGTTTCTAAAGATACGTAAAATATGGTAAGGACAAAGTGGAATGGTACAATGGGGCTGACACGATGCAAAAAAAAATTTTGTTTTTATGTCATTTTTTGGAGATATCAAGGTCACCTTGACTTTTTTAAATGGAACCACGCTTTTTTAAACACCTACAATGATAGTCCCTTTCATTAGGAATTCAGTGACTATAATTAGTCCAAGGTCATTCAAGGTCAAGGACAGAAAAAACATATAAAACTAAAATATGGAAGCAGAATACCTGTATTTTATAAATGTTCGAAATGATGGCCGTCTGCGTCGATACATTGTTGTAAACGAGCTCTGAAGGAATGTTGAACTCTGATAAGTGTATCCGACGTAATATTCGTACATGCTGTGATGATACGCTGACGCAAATCTTCAACTGTTGTTGGAGCATCCGTGTACACGGTTTCTTTTAGCAGACCCCATAAAAAGAAATCCAGTGGATTTAAATCAGGCGAACGTGCTGGCCATGAAACTGTTCCGCCTCGTCCAATCCATCGGTTTGGATAACGAGAATCCAACGTTTCTCTTGCTACTCGTGCATAATGAGCAGGACAACCGTCATGTTGGTACCACATATCGTGGCGATTTTGTAAAGGGACATCTTCTTCTTGCAAAAATTGAGCGTATTTCTGTCCCGTCATCATTCCGTTAACGAAATATGGTCCAATTACTTTGTCGTTCAAAATACCACACCACACGTTTACGCTCCATTGTCTTTGATGATCAATTTCTCGCAGCCAGTGCGGATTATCCACAGACCAATAATGGGCGTTCCGTAGATTAATTGAGCCATGATTAGTAAATGTTGCTTCGTCCGTAAACAAGACATTAGAAAAAAATGAATGATTTTGAAGCAATCCCCATTGACAAAAGTTAATTCTATTTTGAAAATCATTCCCGTGCAATTCTTGATGGAGCGATATGTGAAACGGATAAAATTTATGTCGGGCCAGATTTCGTATTACGCTACTTTGACTTATGCCTGCTTCCCGGGCAATTTTTCTCGTACTCACACGAGGATCGACAGCTATAGCTGCTAAAATATTAATTTCATTGTCTTCATTAGTCGTGGGATTCTTCCGTTTGTACCGTCTTGCATGTACACTTCCAGTACTTCGAAACAACCTGTACGTATTAGTGAAAGTATGTCTAGAAGGAGTGTGTCGCTCGGGGTACCTTTCTTCATAAAGTAGTCGGGCCTGCACTGCATTTTTTCTACATTCACAGTAAATCGTGATCATATCACACTTTTCAGTCATCGAATATAACATAGCGGAATCGCGTTTGGAAACATACTGATAGTAAATAAGAATGCTGAATAACATTGAAGGACCTTAGTATGTTTACTTTAATTACGACCATAGTATGATTAGTATTTCCTACAAGTCTCAACCGTGATAAACGTATTCTGCTTCCATATTTTAGTTTTATACGTTTTTTCTGTCCTTGACCTTGAATAACCTTGGACTAATTATAGTCACTGAATTCCTAATGAAAGGGACTATCATTGTAGGTGTTTAAAAAAGGGTGGTTCCATTTAAAAAAGTCAAGGTGACCTTGATATCCCCCAAAAAATGACATAAAAACAAAATTTTTTTTGCATCGTGTCAGCCCCATTGTACCATTCAACTTTGTATAGATATATGTACAGAAATTATATATAATAGGGTTCCAGGAACTGTTGTATATGTATCTCACTACATTGTATCTCGCGGTATCTTTAGGTATCGAATCAAAGACAGAGCCGCGCTTCTTTTGGTCCGCCGACGTGTCCCATTCAGATGTTTATCGTTCTCAAACGTATCGACGAGCTGCCGAAGTCAGTCAGTCTAAGCCTAGCCTTCGTAGAGGAAACATCGATCAAATATCGTTCAAAATCATATCTGTGTTTTTATTCTTTGTAAATAAATACCTTGCTTCCCAAAACCAACACTTTGTCCTTACCATATTTTACGTATCTTTAAAAACAACAAAGATATTTGAGGTGCTAACGTTTGGTGACTCACCCTGTATATGCATATAAATGTAGCCGCTTCGACTGCGGCGAACGTAGATAGAAAAGGACAGCATGCAAACACGGCCGCGTGGCCGAAGGCGCAAGAAAAAGGCAGCACAACCCGATGATATTATTATCCGATTTGTACCGTGTTTGGGCTTATTTTGTTCAGGAAAATATTTTCAATCGGTAGGTAATGATATCATTATGGTAACGTTAATAAGAAATAATATTAGATTTAGTTGGTAAACGCCAATACACTACGTAGTCAGAAATTTTCTATAAACTGAATATTTAAAACATCAATATTTTTCTCACACTTACAGCCAGAGCCAAAATGGCGCCCCTAAATTTTGGCGCCCCGGGCAATTGCCCGAGTTGTCCCCCCCTAGAGCGGGCCCTGCTTGACACCCCGTGCGTATAGAACAAAATGTGTCAAAGCATTATGTCAATACAGACGAATTGTATACAGAAGAAGTATCATGTTGTATAGTGTGGCGGCGATATCACAGAATAACGATCTAGTGCTAAAGTTCTTCATACTCATATACAGAAATTCCAATTTTAAACTTTCTTTTGTCTGCCATTGTATACTACTAGATTGTTTATAGAATTCAGTATTAACCACAAACTATAGAAACGATTATTGATCCAATCATGCGTCGTCGTTTTTGTCTAATTCCTAAAAGAAACGTGAGTAAAAGTCAGACAAATACGTAAAACAAGTTAGTTCGTTCATACGTACTGTTATGCGAGACTACCGGACTTATCTATTCTCTATAGATAAGTCAGACAAATAGATGAGTCAGAACTCACGGGCTTTCTCATCTACTAGACTAAGGCAAAATTACTCACCGGTACAGAGATTTCATGTTAAAGTCCAACCCTGCGAAAACTCCGACCTCCACGTCATTCCCTATCTCTAAGGGCTAGTGTCATCCATCCCCACCAAACTTCCATAGTTGTACTCTTATATAAGGCCCTGCGAAAGGGCGCAGAGAGACAGAGACAGAGACAGAGAAGAAGTTACAAGTAGCCCGTCAGTCGACTCGTTTGTTATAAAGTTATTTGTCGTGTACAAAATCGCTTGTATTCTTGCTTGGCGACCTATTCCCAAATAAACCTAAGTTGTGCTGGAAGAGTTTGGAGTTTATTCGAGGATACTCTTCATCTACCCCTTCCTGCGGCATAACAGTACGACAGAATGACATCTCTCCGTCGTGCGTCGCGGCGCAACGTATTCTTCGGTAGGATTTGAGCAAATGCGACCAGTACTAAACTTAGCTGGCTTCGCTTATTCTTACTTACGCGACTCACGCGTCGCATTTTCACGTCCTCTTAAGAGGTGAGCAGCCATTTGTCTGGCTTGTCCGCAGACTAACTAAGAACGTACAGAAACTCTTGAGTGGAGTCGTTTCTAACTGATGTCCAATGATCATTCAAGCGTTTTTCTTTCCTCATTGTTCTGATAACACCTTTATCGCTACAGTATTCAGTAGACTCTCGTTTCTCAACGACGCGACGGGGCTCGAAAGACCGAACAATTTGAATTCATGCTTTGCTATTCATTCCTTCTGTTGCTATCCCATTTAAATAAAAATGGCGCAAAGATAAACTTGTGCAAACAGTTTCATCTATATTTCAATTATCATTTAGAGATTATTTCGGTGACATGGTACACGTGTATGTATATGATATAAATTTGTAATGTTGAGTGCTTGTAATATTTTTATTCGCACTCTGTTTGTTGTTGACAGTAAATTAACGGTAACACTTTACAATATACGAGTACATAAAAGAAGAATGAATATGAATGATGCAGATACATATTAGTAGGATAGTTTGATACGCTTCGGGCAAAAACCACAGGTTATTATACGTACATATTAGTACTTGCAAAACTAAAAAAATTGTTGTTTACTCATTCTTTAGCAAACTAGTCGGTCTAACATCTCAAAAAAATTGAAGTCATTTGGACCAATTATAAAGAAGTTATTCGATTTGAAAAGGTGTCGACATACTTTCCGCGGCGAGTGTACATAATTAATAGAGATCTACAAAACGACTTTTTCAAGTGTCAATATTGGTCACATAAAAAAGTTGCAAAATACAACTTTTAGTATTTTTTCCGCAAATGAGACTAACAGCAAATTGCTGTCAGCAATTTTTCTAGAATTTCTTTTTCTCTTCATGAAGTAAATTAATTGATCTAACTTCTCAAAAAATCCAAGTCGTATGGTCAGTCTTTAAAAAATGATCGTCCTTTTAAAAGCGTCCGTATATTACTATGAGTCATTGTATATCAAGGTCAAAATAATCTTTAACACTATACCTACCAGCGCCGGTCAAATAACCGGTTTCAATTTTTTAATTTTAAAATCCCACAAAATTTAAATAAATTCAATCCTGTTATTTTTATAAGATAATACATACGAGTCACTTTTAATGCACGGTAGATTTAGTATTAATGTAATTATCTACAGGGTGTCCCAAATATTTTGTCCTTCCTTGAAAGGTGCGATTGCTGTGGTAATGTGAAATAACTTTTTCTGTTGCAATAATATTCTCTGTGGCTTTATTACCGAGTTATTAACGATAAATAAGGACCAATCAGGGCACTACAGCGGACGGATTCTGGCTCGACGACAGGTTCTACTAAGCGTACAGTTGGCATTGGTCGAGCCGGAATTCGTCTGCTGTAGCCGCGTTTTGATTGGTCCCTGTTTTTCATTAATAATTCCTTAACAAAGTTGCGGAGAACATTTCCGCAAAGGAAAAATTTACTTCAAATGACCTCAAAGCAGCCCCCCCCCCTCCTCTGGATGATCTCCCCCTTTCAAGGAAGTACAACAGTTTTGGGACATCCTGTATATGTTTTTAGTATTTGAATGTATTTGTAATCCGAAGTATTGGTCCCAGCTTACACTGCACCCAGTAAAACATTATTTATGGCACTGTTACATATAAAAAGTACTGAAACGGAATATATACACCAAAATAATGATATTTTAGTACAAAGTGTCACAAATTCAACTTGTATATTGCTGTTTTCTTCGCTTCGGCGAGTTTACCCATTGCGTGGTTATGCAATCAAGGGTAATAAAGACGCAACGATCTGAAGGAACCATGATTGCCAATTGCCATGGTAAGCTCTAAGGGTACAACGCTAATGTTCGTTTTCCATGAACCAAATAATTCCGACTCAGAGAGGGGACTGATTGACATAACAGCCCGTAGCACGAGAATGACTCCGGCGAATCGTAGATCCATACAAACTAAAGTATCATATAGAAACTTTGGTATTGCGGGCTCCTCCAGCTAGGAGAGTCTAACACTAACAGTTTGAACGTACGGTCGTTACTCGAGCGATTATAATTTTTAAGTAGAATCATTTCAATAAACTGTAGAACGTTAGTGATATATTTAAATTCTCTTTTATTTCGATTTTGTTTTAATGATGGTATAATAGCGTTGTGATTACACAAATTAAGTAACGTTTTATTTTTACATAAATTAATACGGACCATTTTTACATGATCAAATATGTATTTGCTCCTTAATCTAACAGAATAAAAGAAGTTTACTATGTAAAATAAAGAAAAACTATAAGTTTCACAGAAATATTTGCTGAAATAAAATTGCACAGTACGAAGAGGGCCATCCGGTGGCGATAATAGTTTTTTTGCAGGTGGAGGTACTTCAGACATTTGAAGGTCACCTCCATTTTTTTAAATGGATCGGTACATTTTTGCTTCCGTATCATGATAGAGGATCTTAAAACGAGTTCAACGACCTATTACATATGGTCATTGAAGTTCATAGAAAGTAGAGAAAGGCGATAATACTTACGGTTTTGGTAGTAAATGAAGCATATGTATTATAAACAGTAGAGGAAGGCGTAATGCTTACCGTTTACTTCACTGAGAATAAACATTGCTTGAAGGACACTTCAATAAGTTTGCAGGATAAGATAAACATGATAAGATTAGTATCGATAAATCGGTGAATCCGGCACGATGTATCTGTTTGAAGAGCAAGTCGATATGCTTCTTATTTATGGCGAATGCCAACAAAATTCTGTAAGGGCGAAAAACTTGTATGCTGAACGATATTCACATCGGTCTCAGCCTTCGCGACAAACATTTAAAAATGTATGTGATAAACTTAGGCAAACCGGTAGTTGAAGTGTTCGTAAAAGTGAATGCCAGAAACGAGTAATTAACGAAGAAATGGAAATCGGTGTGCTCACAAGTACGTCTAGAAATCCTCACATTAGTTCGCGACAAATTGAATGCGAATCTGGCATTAGTAGGAGGAGCGTACTTCGCATTTCGCACCGTCACAAAGGCTATAGCCGGTTTTGGGTGCCAAGTCGGCCCTGGAAGGGATTTTATTCCAATTTGAGCCATTCGATAGCCTACCAAAAAAGATACCTTTCAGCCAAGTTTTAGCCCTATAGCTCATCTGTAAGGGTAGTTATAGAGGAAAAACGAAAATCCAGTTTTTGGCCCATTTTCCCCATTTAATGACAATTTAAAATTCTGAAAAAAATCTGACACATTTCTGACACCAAACCGCATACTTTGAATCGTTTTCAGATTTTTCCGTTGCAAACTTTGGCTGTGAAAATCGAAAAACACGAAAAAAATCGAAAAAATGCAGATTTCATATGGAAATCGAAGAGACACTAGAACAGAATTAATTTAGCAATGAGATATTGTCCTAAGTATTATGCTCAATTTTTTTCAAATTCCTGCGATTGGTGCGTCATAGTAGGAAAAAATAAAAACCACTTTTTTCGGCGTTTTTTCCGTGAAAAACTAAGTTATAATTATCGTAAAAATATATTATGTAATATTAAACATCCCTAAGTTCAGAGAAACATCGTCCAGACTTAAAAAATTGCGTAATACAAAAAACGACAATTATACTACGCAGGATATATCCCAATATTTCGAAGGTATTTTCAACGGCGCCGGTTGTTGCAGTAGCTATGGTCTCCGACAACCGATGACGACACCTGGAAGGTCCCCAACAAACCCTTCAAACCACCTGTCAGCAACTCTGACCCATCGACCAGCACCACTACCACCAACAAATTTCAAATTCTCTCTGACAGTGTTGACAACGACATGGAAATAGAAGGTAACCAAACAACGGACACCCCACCAACCGCAAAATCATATAAACCTCCACCAATATACACAGTAAACATCAACATTAACGAAATTATAAAAACAATACTCTCGCTAGACATCCCAAAATCAGCATTTCTCGTAAAAGAAAACGATCCTACCAGCCACACCATATACGCTAAAAACCTACAATTCTATAAAACCATCACCAACAAATTCACCGAAACGAAAACAGAATACTTCGCTTACACCCCGAAAGAGCTTAAGCCCAAATCTATATTACTCAAAGGAATAAAGGGCAATTTCTCGGCAGAAGAAATCAAAAAAGAAATCCTAGAACTCATCCCGGCGGACGTAAAAATAGAAAACGTCAACAAATTCGTATACGACAAGGCTCACCCAGAGAGATTCCACTACCTCCTGCAACTATCAAGGCAGAGTCGGACAGCCAGCCTCTTCGGCATAAAATCTGTGGCGGCCCGCGCAAAGAGCACGCCGACCACCGACAACTACACATTGTAAACGCGGCGGCGACCGTCCTCGGAAAGCCGCAAAGAAACACGTGAAGATCGGCTCCGGGGGCGGTCGCCATCTGTTAGACAATTGACTGACGCGAGGGAGAGGTGGTCAGTCAAAGGTATGCGATCGACACTCGCTCGCGAACGTCGGTATAGGACGGTTGACGGTCCACCGACGAATAAAGACGTATACCCGCGAACACGGCCTCAGTCATTTCACCCGACTCCCACAAATCCATCGCATATCAAAGAACACGATGGGAACATCTAAGAAAACAGGAAGTATTTCAATGCAAGAAGTGCCAACGAATTGGACACGCAAGCAAAAACTGCAACATGAATTATCGTTGCGTTAAATGCGCTCAAGACCACGGCCCCGGCAACTGTCACATTACAAAAATGGAGAACCGAGATACCCTCAGATGTGCCAATTGTAATCAGACGGGCCACCCGGCATACTACAAAGGCTGCCCATATATTAAATTCGCCATAAAAAAAAAAACGAGAGATGCACACCAAACAAACACAAGCAACAATCACCAAGCTCCGAAAGATTGCCACACCTGTAACCAGCAACACATCATATGCACAAATGGGCAGCGGCACAAAGACCAACATTCAAACAACACAAAGCACCCACACCCCCCAGGAAACAATAGACCGGAACCCAACCAAAGAAAACCACCAGGACACTTCCCAACGTGACAGTATTACCCAGCCGACCACCACCAACAACAACAACTGGATAGAAGATTTTAAAAAATAAATAGTGTCCGTCATCACAGCACAACTAAATAACATCGCATCACAGGTAGCAACCAACACCGAGAAAATAGAATTTATTCTTAATACCTTATTCGAACGCCATAATGACTAATACAACCGCAGAACCCAATATAAAAATAGCAACCATTAATGTTAACTCCATAATTGCACACCACCGTAGACTTGAACTAATCCAATTTCTCGAGTTACATAATCACGATATTGTTCTCCTATCGGAAACTAAATTGAACCCCAAGCACAATATAATTCTTAAAACCCACAATATAATAAGACAGGATAGACCTGACTCAACCCAAGGAGGTGGCACTGCCATAATAATAAAAAAAAAACATAAAGTTTGAACCAATCAACTTTCCCTCTTCAACTCACAACCAGATTCTCGAATACACTATAATCAAAATAGACATCAACAACAACAATAGACTGTTCATTATTAGCGCATACGCAACGAACGACAACAGAACCCTCTTCATTACCGAACTCGACCACCTTTTCCAAACCCTCAACCTCCACAACATCAACAATTTTTACATCTTACAAGGGAACATATTCAGATGCGAAAATCCGATTTTGATGAAACTTATGGGAGCTTCTAGTTCTTTGAAAAATATTTGACACGTATTTTTTTTATCGGCAGACATCCACTTTGAAGGGGTGAAAACAGCCCTCAAAGTTGGGGTTCAAAACCACATTTTTTGAGATATCTCGGAAACCAGAGATCGAAAAAATTTGAATTTTTTTTTAAATTGTGTGTTTTTCAATGGGAAACGTAGTCGTGCAAGAAAATTTTAACAAAAGTTTTTTGTTTAAACAATATATTAAAATTTTGATTTTTTTTTTGCAGTTTCTTTTATTTATTGTTAGTTCATTTTAATGTAAACTTGGGTGTGTGATCTTTGATCCAAAATAGGGGATACATGTTTCAGGATTTTCTTTTCTTTTGCCATTTAACAATAATTATGCATAATGGAAGATAGTCTTGCACCTGGCGTGCGTAGGAAGGAATTCTGGCTTGTTTCATCGAAATATAAGCATTTAGTATAAACGTGTATAGTATTTTAAACAATACCACTGGGTTATGTGTCGTTTATTGTTTTATTAGTAGCTAAAGAAGGTGGCGCAGGTAGCAGCGTGAAATACTTCAGTCAACCACGTTCTAAATAATTCTTTCGTTGGTTTACCCCATGTGGAAGCTTCAATATGGACATTAGGTGCCGTGAACACACTTCTTCGTACACGAGGTCCTAACTGCCCTTTGACTCCTTTCAAAACAATATACAATGGCGATAGCAACTGTCCATCAGCTGAAATTGTGGGCTGGATAGTGTAGCTGTGAGTTGTTAACGATATGGATTGGACAAGAGCACCCGTTTATTTTTCACCTTTGTGTGAAAGTGTTCGACCAGAGTGCAATTCCAACTGGAACCCACTTTGATCACTATTGAAAATATTGCTTGCGCCATAATTTTCAAAATACCCTTTCACATGACACACAAAATCGTCTGCTGCTGCGGTCAAATCTGTTAAATGGTTACTATGATGGCGGGTAACGAGTTTCGTCGTTTTTCTTGATACTATATTATAGTTCTCTTTAAACTTCCACAACCAACAGGACGATGCCTGAAATCCTGCTAAATTTATTGATGAATTTTCGATCATTGCCCACCGTCTCAAATTTATGTGGTGTACCAAAATTTTATTATTTCTTGCTACAATAAATTTTTCAAGTGTAGCCTTTATTAATTTGTTCTTCCCATCTGTATAAATCTGATTGTCTCTTCAATTTCTTGTATTGGTTTTTTACAGTTTGGAAGTTTAGTGTTCTTCTTCTTCCACTCTTCCAATAATCTACAGCTTTCTTCTTATATTCTAAATCAATGTCTACATATTCCATTTCTTCTGGACTCTCATCCGGAGAACTTGAAGACGAGGGTTTCGATGTTGACGCTGATTCCAAATCTTCTTCGTCTTCGGGAACATTAAATGAAGTCGGTTCGTCTGTTAGGTCATCGAATATCAATTGTTGTTGCGTTTCGAAATTCATGTACCCTGCTTCTCTGTACCTATCAATCAGATCTATAATAATGTGTGCCAGTTCAATTTCCTTCCCATTCGTGGGTGTTCCCTCGTTATTATTACTGTTATATGTTTCCATCAAAATGTTTATAACGTTCGTCAGATTGACCTTCATGTTTATAAAAACGAATCTAACAAGAAAAATAAACAATCAGCAAAAGTAAAATTAATATAATTATCGGATGTTTTTTTGATTATCGTCAGAAATTATTTGTTTTATGTGTCACTGTTTTAAAAATCCGAAAGAAGTAGCCTTAACTTCTTAATATCCACGTTGCTTTACAAACCGTAATGCAGAAAGACTAATAGCACACGTAGCAAAGTGCCCATATTTATACATTCTTAAGACACCTTACGTTTCCCACTCTCTCACCCTAACAACCAATAGAAATGTTTGAAAATATTCGTGTTCTTCTGAAATGCTATATATAACCGAGGTAAAACTGATGTGAGGCATTTGCCACCAGCTCTTTTCAGAGCTACCATAAACGACGAGGGAAACTCCAACTTCGAGGATTCACAGTTTAAAAAGGCTGCAGGTATATTTTGACCGAAGGCCCAACGACTGCAGAAATTCACACGCGAATTGGCTATAAAAGTCGGTACCCTTACTCCGCCGCGGTAATTAGCACCGCGTCACGCTGCTACTTGCGCCACCTTCTTTAGCTACTAATAAAACAATAAACGACACATAACCCAGTGGTATTGTTTAAAATAATATACACGTTTATACTAAATGCTTATATTTCGATGAAACAAGCCAGAATTCCTTCCTACGCACGCCAGGTGCAAGACTATCTTCCATTATGCATAATTATTGTTAAATGGCAAAAAAAAAGAAAATCCTGAAACATGTATCCCCTATTTTGGATCAAAGATCACACACCCAAGTTTACATTAAAATGAACTAACAATAAATAAAAGAAACTGCAAAAAAAAATCAAAATTTTAATATATTGTTTAAACAAAAAACTTTTGTTAAAATTTTCTTGCGCGACTACGTTTCCCATTGAAAAACACACAATTTAAAAAAAATTCAAATTTTTTCGATCTCTGGTTTCCGAGATATCTCAAAAAATGTGGTTTTGAACCCCAACTTTGTGGGCTGTTTTCACCCCTTCAAAGTGGATGTCTGCCGATAAAAAAAAATACGTGTCAAATATTTTTCAAAGAACTAGAAGCTCCCATAAGTTTCATCAAAATCGGATTTTCGCATCTGAATATGTTCCCTTGTTAGCAGGAGACCTAAACGCCAGACGCAAAGACTGGGGCGACAGAGCCAATAACCAAAGAGGAAGATACCTTAAAAAATGGGAAAACCAAAACGATATTAAATACAAGTTAAAAACTATTACCTCGCAGACACCCACCTACAAACCAGGTCTATCCTTTCTAGACGTCTTCCTAGTGGACTCTAGACTAAGACTACACAACAATTACTCCGGGAAAGCCAATACCTTGCCGTTTCATAGTGATCACCTAGCACTCTCCCTCACATTCACTCTCCCGCTCTCTGCCAACCTACACACGTTTCCTCCCAACCATGACGCCAAATACAACTTTAAAGGCACGAAATGGAAGAAATTTTCGGAATTTCTCACAAAAAATACACAAATCCCATACCAGCAGACCGTAACCTCACCATCCCCGAGGTTTGACGAACACCTACAAAACATAACACACATTATACAACTCGCAATTAAGAAACACACACCGACATACAAGAGACAATGCAACACCTCTAAATACATAAACAATAGTATACGGAAACTCCAAAAACAGAAAAACTTCACCGTCTCTCTTCTGCACTCCCTCCACATAACTGACCCCCACTAGGTAGTGGAAACTAGAAACTGACTAGTAGAAACTAGCCAAATCCAAACTCACAGACATAAACAAATCCCTTCGCTACACATTCATAATTGCAATAGACAATTACTGGACGAAAATCATTAAACAAATTGACCATAAAATCTCAGACTCCTTCTTCCCCAAAATCAACTCCATATTCAGACACAAAAAACTCACAGACATAGACGACATCCACATAAAGTCCAATAACACCACGATCCTCACCAGAATTAATTGTAATCCTACATCCCTCAATAAAATAAACGATAGCGTCATCCTCACCTCCCCTACCGACAAACTGAACGCCATCGGTGCTTTTTACGAGACCATAAACTCCCCCCGATACCTGAACGAGGGAACCCGCCTCAAAAGCATCATAGACAACACGGCCAACACACTGACACAAGAATTCACAGCAAACAGACTGAACAACATCACCATCACACAATTCTCACCCACCAATAACGCCAAATCCCCAGACATACCAATCGACGAAACTTTCACACCCTTCTGCTGCACCCTCACTACCGAAAAAATCTTAAAAAAGCTCCCAAATAAAACCTCCCATGGTCTTGACGGTATCCCCCCCATCGTCCTCAAACACATCCCCAGAAAAATCATTACAGAGTTAACCATAATATTTAACAACGCCATCAACAACTACTACTTCCCTAACTGCTGGGAGAAATCAAAAGTCCTTCCAACCCTGAAAAAAGGGAAACCCCAACGGATCCATCCAGCTACCGCCCCATCAGTCTAGCGCCCAGCTTAAGTAAAGTATACGAAACAGTAATCAACATAAAAATCACTCAACATTGTAACCACCAAAAAATCATTCCCGACTGCCAATTTGGCTTCCGATACCGACATTCCACGTCAGACGTCAACACAAAAATCAACAATAGCCAGTTAGTAGGAGCAGCTCTCCTCGACATTGAAAAAGCCTTCGACTCCGTGTGGCTTAATGGGCTCCTGTATAAACTCCACAAAAAAATTCCCCAAATGGCTACTACACACAATATGGGACATGATCACCAATAAATCCTTTATCACCTGGGATGGAAAAACCTCCTCGCCGCTAGAATTCCATATAAAAGAAGGCCTACAACAACGCACGGTCAATTCCCCGGTCCTTTTTAACATCTACACAAGCGAACTCCTTAAAGCATTCGACTTCAACAATCCCGGCAAGGCATCGGCATTGGCTTTCGCGGACGACCTTGTTGTATATGTCTCGAGCAACAGAGTACCAATAGTAAAATCCGAACTAGAAACCATAGTCGATAAAATCAACAATTACTACTGCATGTGGAACCTTAGGTTAAACCCAGCGAAATGCGAAACAATACTATTCCGAAAACCCCTCGAAAAACTATCCACCCAAGCCAAAGCAGGTAACAAACTCTTCCATATCACGACCACAATCCCAGGCACTAGCACCAAACAGCAAATAGCCCATAAAAAACCGTAAAATACCTAGGGGTACATATTGACTACCTGCTTCGCGGCAACATCCACATCGACTCGCAGCTAAGCAAAGCCCTCGCAGCCTTCTAAAACTAAAACCATCCTTTATATGCTTCTGATCCGCCCCATCATATCATACGCAGCCCCCATGTGGTGGAACATAAACCATACAACCATGGAAAGAATCCGCATATTTGAACGCAAATGTCTGCGCGCTTGTAACAGACTATATAGAACTGCGGACTCCAACTGGCAAAAATACACAAATAATACATATCTCTACAACCAAGCAGACATCCCCAGAATCGATTCATTCCTCCTCCGACTGACCTGCGACTACTTCAGTAAATTACTAAGCATCGACAACTCCATAATTAAACAACTGGCTTCCCAAGACGACAACACCTCCCGCAGACTACTAACCACCGGATACACCACACCACAATCCTTTATCTACTGTGACAAAACCGGCCTCATACAAAATGATAACAATATCCCTCTACTATATCACTGGCGCCGAAACAAAGCCAACAAAAAAATAGCGCTTAAAAGCAACGACCCCATCAACGACAGAAACAAATTCAAATTCTCAACAGCTATCCCTACCTGCGACTGGAACAATTACGACCGCGTTAATTTTAAAAAATATTGGTGGCTAACAAGTGACAGCGAACACTTGACAAAACCCCGCAACCGCAAACACAGCACCGACCTACGCTGAGACCCCCCAACACCCCGTCCTCTCAGCAATATCTCCACAACCTTTCGGTACTACATAATACCAAGCTAACAATTTTTATACCGCAACGGCAATGCCCCATTGTACATAGTCCTTAGTTTTTAAGCCTCCATAGTTATAAGTCGTTATTATTTATTTATTCTAGTCTGTAAGCTATCCTAACCGACTTTTGGGGTTTTTCAACACACGCGATAGTCTGTATTTCCCCAAAATTTAGATTTATACCTTCTCTCGAACCAAAGAACTAGGCAATTAGATTAGAAGCTAAGACTGATTAAATTTAGAACCATAAGAAAGACTGACTAAGAGAATTGTTTGAGTGCAATCAATTATGTTTTTATATTTTTTTTTTAAGAATCTATGGTCTTTTTTTATGTTTATTTTAGGTACCAACATTGTTATTAGAATGTACATTTATAAACCAATAAACATATTTCAAAATCAAAAATCAACCTATGGTCTCCGACTGCGGAACCGCTGAAGACTTTTTGGACCAGGTTCGAATTCCGCCCCGGTCCAATTTTTTTTTCTTTAATCAGATGTTTTTTCTATTTCTAACCGTATGATTGTTGTTACGCTACTGTAAAAACATTTTTTAACTATGTTTAAACTATTTTTTAATAATTTTCCGGAAAAATATTTTTGGAGTACTTTCGGCCTTTAGTCATCTACGGGCTGTATTACTTAGCTACTTAACATTTTTTTTACATGGAATAAGGGATTGATTATTTTTGTGACAGAAAATATATACATGAAGTATTATTAGGAATACTTATCTGTAATAATTATAGGTGGATTGGTGTGCAGTGGAATCATGTATGGCGTTTTCAGTCTTTGTCGCTATCTTCGTCAATTGTCGGTGTTATTTGGTCGTTATTGAAAATTCTGATGAACAACTCTGCTGGCTGAACTATGTCTGTGTCGTATTGAGCATAAGATAAATAATAAATGATAGCAGCTACACGTGATCAACATCCAATAGTGCGATTACCATTGGCACATTCACAACAATACCGTTTTATACCGGAATGATCAGTTGAGTTTGGTATATAATCTATGTTATAGTTGTCCGAAGCATAAACCTCGTTTTCATAATATCCTTAATAATATTTTTACTTGACAGAAACAGATACAACAATACCTCCCGACCCCAATATAACACTAGATTTATTATTAACAATAAGTAATGTACCGACTAAAGATTAAAGATTTAATAGACAAGTCGATGCACTTATTCCCTGTAAAAAAATGTTAAGTAATTAAGTAATACAGCCCGTAGATGACTAAAGGCCGAAAGTACTCCAAAAATATTTTTCCGGAAAATTATTAAAAAATAGTTTAAACATAGTCAAAAAATGTTTTTACAACAGCGTAACAACAATCATACGGTTAGAAATCGAAAAAACATCTGATTAAAGAAAAAAAAAATTGGACCGGGGCGGGATTCGAACCTGGTCCAAAAAGTCTTCAGCGGTTCCGCAATCGGAGACTATAGCTACTGCACCAACCGGCGCCGTTGAAAATACCTTCGAAATATTGGGATATATCCTGCGTAGTATAATTGTCGTTTTTTGTATTACGCAATTTTTTAAGTCTGGACGATGTTTCTCTGAACTTAGGGATGTTTAATATTACATAATATATTTTTACGATAATTATAACTTAGTTTTTCACGGAAAAAACGCCGAAAAAAGTGGTTTTTATTTTTTCCTACTATGAAGCACCAATCGCAGGAATTTGAAAAAAATTGAGCATAATACTTAGGACAATATCTTATTGCTAAATTAATTCTGTTGTTGTCACTCTTAGATTTCCATATGAAATCTGTATTTTTCCGATTTTTTCGTGTTTTTCGACTTTTACAGCCAGAGTTTGCAACGGAAAAATCTGAAAACGACTGAAAGTATGTGGTTTGGTGTCCGAAATGTGTCAGATTTTTTTCAGAATTTTAAATTGTCATTAAATGGGGAAAATGGGCCAAAAACTGGATTTTCGTTTTTCCTCTATAACTACCCTTACAGATGAGCTATAGGGCTAAAACTTGGCTGAAAGGTATCTTTTTTGGTAGGCTATCGAATGGCGCAAATTGGAATAAAATCCCTTCCAGGGCCGACTTGGCCCCCAAAACCGGCTATAGCCTTTGAATGGCAAGATCTATGCTAATTTTGTTAAGGATACATTGGGTCTTCTGCTAGAAGAGTCACCTTTACTTACACGACAAACCATGTGGTATCAACATGATGGATGTCCAGCACGTTATTCATTGATTGCACGAAGGGAACTCGATGAAAAATATCGAAATCGTTGGATTGGCGCGGGGGTCCAATATCGTGGCCAGCTCGTTCACCAGACTTAACACCTCTAGATTTCTTTCTGTAGGGAACACTAAAGGAGAAAGTGTACAAAGAAGTACCAACTACACCTTACGACATGCAACAGTGAATTATTGCAGCCTGTGCGTCAATAAGTTCTGACACTGTAAGACTTGCAAGTCAATTCGAACACCTACTATAAACGTATGTTTCATTTACTACCAAAACCGTAAGTATTACGGCCTTTCTCTACTTTCTATGACCTTCAATGACCTTATATAATGGGTCGTTGAACTCGTTTTAAGATCCTCTATCATGATACAGAAGCAAAAATGTACCGATCCATTTAAAAAAATGGAGCTCCGAACTGTGCAATTTTATTTTAGCAAATATTTCTGTGAAACATAGTTTCGAAGATATCTGAGGTGCTAATAGTTATTGCCCCACCCTGTATAGGTAAGTCCTGGTTTTATTATCTATACGTGCACTTACTGTATTTTACATTTCCTTTTATCGAACTAAAAATTTGCCATTTTCTAAAGTTAAATCAATGCTTCATTATAAGCTATGTGCATAATCCTGTAAGTTTGTGTTATATTCTTAAAGTCGCCAATAAACTTAATTTCCGGTGTTTTCGTTGAAGGCAATATCTATTATGTCTGTGTCATAACGGAACCTTATCTGCACTGGGGACTGCTTAAAATTTGTCAATTTTTTCGAAAATTGTGGAAATAATATTTGGAAGAGTACTTGTGTCATTTCTTATTCCAATGAAGATGACTTAGAATAAATAAGAAAATTCTAATCCTTGTTTTTTAAATACTGTGATTAATGATGGTTTAATAATAAATTTCTTTCCAGATATTTTTTCTGGCGACCTATGCTTTGGTAGCCAAATTTATACCGCGTTATATTTTTAATATACATATTTTTTATAACCGTCCTTTCAGTTCTTCAAAACAGAACTAATCTTTTCTAGTTAATATCTATAATTTCTTACAAAAAAGTTTATCAGTTACAAATTTTATCGGTTACAAATTTTTTGCTTCTACATTCATTCGCAGAATTTTTATTTTCTCATTTACTTGTATGTCCACCTTTTATATCAGCGATGGACACGGTAGGAGCCCTTGAACTGTCTGCTTCTCCCACCAATGACTCTTTCGTGAAGTTCGCATTCTCGCCGCGCTGCGGTGCCTCGTACGTTTGTCTCTCCCCCCGTACGTCCCGCCACGCCGTAGCCGGCTATGTGAGCGGCTTATGGCATAAGTCCGTCTACGGCGGGACGTACGAAGAGTGAGAGGAAGGCACGAGGCACCGCTGCGCGGCGAAGGTGCGCGCTGCACGAAAGAGAAGGTAAAGCGTTTTGTCTGCGGCAAGCATCCGTGCACATCGCTGTTTTATATTATTGGCGAGATCGTGTAGGCGAAAGGCCACTGAATAATCACTCAGTGATCCCAAACAGCGATCTACATGCTGTCTCAGGACGCGATATCGCGCACGTGTTCAACGTCTAGTTTAGGTTAATGCAGAAGTAGAGAACTTTGGCTAACACCGCCGTATCACTCGGAAATCAGGAGTGAAGAGAGTGAGCCGCTCGAGCGAGGCTCGGCGTGCCGACAGTAACCGCCGGTGCCTACTCTCAGCTAACAGGAAGTGCGGGAACCGAGTCACCACAATCGTGTAGGCTGCTGCATCTTCGCTCCGATTAAGACAGTCGGGGTCGCCACTTGTAGACCGTGGTGACCCGGACGTGCTCGGAGACTCTCGAAACGGCTGCCTAAGAGCCGCCACGATTATGTCTCATGGACAAAGACTGCCGGAACACGAGGAGGATAGACGAGATGACAACAGCTGATCTGGTCGGCACAACCGTCTAGCTCTTGCCAGCGGCTTCCGCCGATCCCCACTCTCGATCTGTGGGAGTGGGGGAACAGAGCCCCTACAATCGTATATCAACAGCGTCATCTCGCGAGATGCTCGCCAAAACAAAATTGACACCGCGACCGAAACAGACACCGGAAGTTTAATCTTTGTACAGCTACTTGTTGATATACATTAAAAGCACACCATTAATCACGTGAATTCATTCACTGCCTACCCTGCATAATATTTCAATAGGTTATGGGTCCAGGGTTTAAGGCTTATCATTAAAAAAGGTTAATATTAATTCACACAGTTGGTTTGGAAATGCCTAAAGAACATCCATTTTTTCGATAACTTGTAGTAGGATGAATATTGACTGTAGCCAATACAAAAGTTTCAGCATCTTCTTCAGTAGCAGGCTTTGATCGTTTTCTTGTCAGTGATTTAACCCTTTTAGTGCCGGGCGAAATGGAGGTGCCTATGCGAGAAAAACCGGCCGAATTTCACAGTTTTACAAGGGTTCGGGAAAATGCTTATAAAAACCAAACGAGAAACGATATTTACATGATTCAAAAAGCTGCGTATTATAGATGAAATACAGAACGAAACAATGACACTAGTTTTTTTGTACTCATTTGAGAATTATAGAAAAAACAAAGGTATATATGTTTATAAATGAAGTTAAAGTTGAGTTCTCTCGTACAAAATGTGTTTGCGCATACAAACAGCCATCTTTTCACCACAATTTTATATGGGTCAATTATAATGAAGCATATACTTTGTATTTCCAATATATTTTGTAACAAGATAAACAATATTACATAACAAAAATAAAACATAACTTGAAGGTACACGGTAGGCGCCAGGCGGATTATCTCTTTCGAAATATGTAATTGTTATCGGTAATATAACATTGCTGAAACAAAATGATGTTGTCATAAATATTTATATATATATTGCAAATGTGTAAAATTTTGTTATTGCAACTCACACAAATAATTTATTTAGCATTCGTGGCTACTAATGCACACTCCATGCAATCCTTTGTTGCACTTATTTATTGTCTGCGGCAATGCGATGTTATTTTGTGTTATATAAAACACTGTCGACAAGTACCGATAAGGGTCCAAATCCACAGCGATTTACGCCGCAGATCGAATATCGCCTGAGTGGCGACCATCGGTGTTTATGTTAGACTTCGGTACCTCCAAGCGATAGGAAAAGGTCGTCGTCCACAAAGAGTTAAAACGAAAAACTATTTTTTTTAATTCTCTCATAGTGAAATTAGATCATTTATAACGTATTACAAATTTATTTTGAGATAGAGTTCTCCCGCAATGCGAATAGTAAAGCGCTACGAGGCGCGGGCCGATATATCGTCTCTGGCACTTCTCGCGAGTGTAGCAGGAGCCGATATATCGGCTCCCGGCACTCAAAGGGTTAATACTCCCTGTTTTACAAAACAATTGAACTATGCGGTCAAAACATTTTCGAGAAGGATGATTTCTTTCAGGGTATCTTTCTATATACAGTTGAGATGCTTGTATTGAGATATTTTTATCCTCACCATAAACTAAAATCATTTCTATCTTTTCTGTTACGTTATCTTTCACAATCGAGCCAACGAAAGGACCGGAAGGAGAACAATTTGTATAAGTGTTTACAATTTATTGTAAGCGTGCTTACAGTCAGTAGTCAAGGTTCAAGAACATTTCTTGAAAGCCTAGAACGATCTTGTGATCGTTATTTCACTATTTACATCAAGTGCCCTATTTTTATGAGTTTTTCATACTCAATGTCACGTGAAGGTCATAATGTTACAGGTCGTTGGATTCGTCTTGACCTCGGTTATCATAAAGAGATAATAAAAATATATCATTCCACTTAAAAAAACTTCGATGACCTCAATCTCAAAAGATATAACCTCGAATAAATTTTATTGTCTATCATAATATTTGCCCCTCAGAACCATCTATTGTTTTCCTCTGAGATTTTCTTCTATCATAAAAAAACTAGCCAGATATTTTAGATAGTTGAGTTAGGTAAGACCCTTTATACAATATCCGAATTACATGGAAGTTTGCTGTCAGTAAAAAATTCAAGATAATGGATTTTAAGTTAGTTTTAGTGACAATACAAGTTATATTTATTACGAGCCGAGGGCTAGGTCAGTTTATGCGTGGACCGAGGTTTGTTCGCTTACGCAGGAATAGGCTGTTGTGGACTTGCCGATGCCTGTTTCATCACCGGTTTGCTCACAAAAATAGGATAGAGAGTGGTTTCGTGGACTAGCCGAAGTCTGTTTCACCACCAGATCGTCACTAGATAGGGAGGTGTGAACTAGCCGATGCTTATTTCATCACCGGGTGTCACAGGATGGGTAAGCGGAAGGTATTCGGAAGTCGGCCTTCGTAACGTCTAAAGATTATTGATACATCTCGAGCGGTAAAGATGTATCGTAGTGGGAAATACTAGTTACTGGAATTCAAAAGGATGTGGATATGAGATCGAAGGCTCGTACCGATCGCCGTCGCTCGGCTTTTGTCGCACAACTAGTCATCGGGGAATATGTACGCGGCGCATAGAGGACAACTCCGCGATGATTGAGCTCCAGGACGGCTCGAGTTCGGGCGGGATCGGGTCGTCCCATTCGGACCCTCTCAGCCACAGCTCCTGGAGCATTATCTTCAAATCTACCCCCAGCACGGGGTGGTTGGACGGGGAGCCCTGAGTCAGATCAACTACGTGCCTCTTAGGCTTCTCGGTCAGCACCAGAGCTCATTTCGGCACTCTACAGCCTCATCCTCGGAGTCGGCCCGAAGAGAACGTCGTCCACATAAAAGTTACGTTGGACGATGTCGCGTGCCCGGGGAATCGCGCTCCCTTCGTCCTTCGCTAGTGCGCGTAGTACCCGTTGGGCCAGGTACGGGGCACACGCAGTACCGTACGTCACCGTTGTCAGTCGGAACGCTCGCGGGTTCTGGTGAGGCTCGCGTCGCCACACTATCCGCTGCAAGTCGGCGTCGTCGTCGTGTACGCGGATCTGCCGGAACATCTTCGCGATGTCGGCCTTGAGAGCTACCCGGGGGAGTCGCTACCCGAGAAGGACCGCGAAAATGTCCAGCTGCAGTTTGGTCCCCGGCAGTAGCAGGTCGTTGAGCGACTTTCCGTTGGAGGTGGGACTGGACCCGTTGAACACGACGCAAACCTTCGGGGTTCCGTCGTCCACCCGTTTCACCACCGGGTGGTGGGGCAGGTATACCCCGAAGGTCTGGGCGGAGGAGTCCGGTGCTTCCCCCATGTGGTCTAGTTCCTCGAATTCCTTCAGGAATTCGTGGTACGCCACCTCCAACGGGGGGTCGCAACGAAGTCACCGCTTGACTCCCTGTAGAATCGAGAGGGCTTGGTTCTGTGACGCACCGAGGGGGAGGGGGGGCTCTGTCCGCAAGGGGAGGCGTACGATGTACCGGCCGTCCGCCCGCCGTGCCACGGTGGTCTTGAAATTCTCCTCGCACCTCGTCTCATCGGGAGAAAGGACAGAAGTGGGGGCCGCCTCCTCTATTTCCCAGAAAGCCCGCAGCTGGTGTTTAAGTTCGTCGTCCGCCCCGCAGAGCAACGAAGTCGCGACGGCGCGGGAGGAGCCGGGACGTAGGATCGTGGGGCCAGAGATGACACACCCGAACGCTGTCTCCTGCGCAATCGGGGTTCCTGGCTCTCCTCGGCGCAGGCCAGGGCGAAGGAGGGCCCCGTAGTGGTCCGTTCCGATAAGGAGGTCCACGGAGAGGGAATGCCCCGGTTCCGGATCGGCGAGGATCAGGTCGCGCAGGTGTGGGAACGCACCGATATCCGCTGCGAGGACGTGATCCGCTGCAGGACTAGCGCGCTCATCAGGTAGGTGAGCGGCGCCTGGCCGGCACCTCGAACTCGGAGGCTCACGCGGGCGTCCACTCGGCCCACTGGAGCGTCCCCGGCGCCCCTGACGGTCACCGACGCGGGTCGCTTGGGCAGACGCAGGACCAGGACGAGGGCCTCGGAGACGAACGTCGCTTCCGACCCTTGGTCTAGGAGTGCTCGTACCGCGCGCGTCTCCCCATCCTGCGTTTCAACCCTCACGATCACGGTGGCGAGCAGTACGGCATGGGAGGCGCCTTCCGGAGCGCGCGCTGTACAGCTAAGGAGAGCGGCGGTAGCGTCCTCGCGGGCGCCCTCTCCTTTCGCGCGGTTCGTCCCCGTCTCGTTCATTGCGGGGGGGGGAGGGGGTGGTCGAGGACTAGTGTAGGGACGAATGATGCGGCCTGCCACATTGCGCGCAACCGCGGTGCGGCATTAATTCTCTTTTTTGCGGCGAGGACATGCCCCGGAAGACCGGGCAGCGGAACAGCAAACGATCCTTGCCGCATGTAGGGCACTGTGCCTTCGCGGATCTTGCAGTCGCGACAGCGTGAGACCGGACCGGAGGGGCTCCGCTCGCGAATGCGTGGCTTTCCCCATCGCCGTATCGCTCATCGTCGGCAAGGTGTATGGCCTCGAGCGCACGGATGAGCGCCTCGAGGAACTCTTCTGGATGGCGGTAGGTCAGGGGATCGCGCGACGCTCCGAGGGAGAGCTCCCAATCTTGGCGCGATTTACGATCTAAATTTCGGACGACGAGTTGCACGAGGAGATCGTCCCAGTGCTCGGTGGGGCAACCCAGATTGCCGAGCTGGGCCAGGGCTTCCGCGTTTCGGTCCCGCAGCCGTGCGAGGCCTTCTCCGTTTTCGTCGACCAGTGGCGCGTAATGCAGGAGCTCCCGCACCAGGGAACCGACAACCATGCGCTTCTTGTCGAAGCGCGATTGGACCGCTCTCCACGCCAGGGCAAAGTTCGCGGAGGTCACCTTAATGTGCGCTATCACGGACGCGGCCTTTCCTTCCAATGGGGCCTTTAAGTGGTATAGCCGCTGCATGCGTCAAGGGCGGCGTTCCTGACGACCAGGGACGCGAAGAGGTCGCTAAAGCTCGGCCACGCTGAGTAACGGCCGTCGCACTTTGGAATCTCTATTCGCGGGAGTTTCGTCCCCTTCGGCGAGCTCGCGGCGATATCGCAGCAGGGGGGTGCGGGTGACGAGGTCCCCGCCGGGACTTTGACAGATTCGACGAATTCACAAAAAGAAATCGCTCGCCTTCTCGAACGCCTCCTCTGCCTGGTCGAAGTGACCCTCCCGCAAGTACGGCCTGGTCTCCCGGTCCAGCGCTGTGGCCTTGAGTTCCAGGCGGAGGTGACGCTGGCGACGCAGGCGCTCCTCCGCTGTTGCCTTCGAGAAGTTGTCCTTGCCCAGCTACTTGTAGTTGGGGAGGATCCTGGTGATGCCCCGGTCAACGAGCTCCTGCTCCTTGAGAAGCTCCTCCATCTCAGCGTGGGCGACCGGTTTGGCACTGGTCAGCGTGGGTAATTAGCAGTCGGCGGCTGACTTGGGTGAAGTCCGAAGGAATAGAACTGGCAACCCATAAAGCTGCAGTCGTCGATCTCCTGGGTGATCGACGCGGGGAAACAGGGTTTCCTTTTCTATCACACGTCACCGAATCTGGCTCGAAGGACCAAATGTTCCGTCGTTGGGAACGGGATTCCGGTGTAAACGGTCGGACGTGCACGAAAGAAAAACTGTCGGTTACACGACACACAACGAGCAATATATTTGCAACTATTCACAGCGGATTTACATTTCGCGGAGGCGCGAAGGAATCGGTACACTGGGTGTGCTTTCGGTCGCCACGTGAATCGCGTAGCGGGCTCGCAAGTCGGTGGTAACGTAAATTCGTCAAGGTGCGCTTCGGTTCGTAAGAGAGTTATAGCTCAACTCGCCCTGCGCGTTGGTGCGCGGAGTGTATATCGCCGGGCCTTCCAGACGCGGGGAAGGATGTCGCGGGGTAGCGTTGCCGAACGGTTCGGCGTCAACCGTCTTTTCGCGGCGTGACCTAGGTTCGAATTCGCCCGGTGCGGGCGACCGTTTGGCGGGCGTGCTCGCTTGTTTGGGACCGTGACGGTCCTTTCGGTCGCTCGGTCGATGCTCCCGTCTTGTTGTCGGGCTCGGCCGACGGTTGAGCCCGAACAAGCTACGTATTTGGGTGTGATGCTTATGTGCACGTTTCCGATGAACGTAGACAAAAGCTTGATAAAAAGGCTCCAAAATTGTGTTTTGTTGGATATAGCGAAGGATTGAAGGCATTTCGCCTGCTGAATAAAGAAACCAACAAAATCGCAATTAGCAGGGATGTAATATTTCTCGATATAGAGATAAATAGGAGGAACAGCAAGAATTGCCAAGCCAAAACGATCCGGGATTAGTAGCAGAGATAGAGCTATTACTTAAGGAAGATAAACATTTTGAACAGAAAATGGAGGGGGAAGAAAATCTACAAGTAAATCAAAACATAGAAATTCAAGCACCCAGCAGATCAGAGCTTTCAAATAAAGAAGCACTTCCCGACAGATTGGGCGGATATGCGGAAATTGCAATTGAAATTGCGAGATAAATACACCAAGTAGAGTTGAAGAGGAGTTGTCATGTCCCAATAAACGCGAATCGAAAGAGGCAACTGACGACGAATATTTTTCATTAATGACAAATAACACATGGGAGCTTACAGAACTCCCCAATGGACATAAAGTGATCGGTTGCAAATGGATCTTCAAATTGATATAAGACGAAAAAGGAAACGTGATTCGTTTCAAAACGAGGTTAGTGGCACTGTATTATGATCGAAGGGTATGATTGGGTTAGACTCACAACATTAAGACTGTTACTAACGATCGCAAGTAATGATAAGCTTACAGTGAGGCGTTATGACGTGAAGAATGGTTTACTGAATGGATACCTAAACGAGATCTATATGCGATAACCAACAGAGTATGAGATCAAAGGAAAAGGAAACTGTGTAGCAAGATTACATTCGGTATACACACAAGGTAATACAGTGAAATATCGTTGTATGTCACTGCCAATCTCACGTTTCCAAGTCAGTGGAACACCTCACACCACCGCGGTGAGTGGCCGAATCTCGAGAGCCGTTGCGGCCACAACATCGTCGGCCATATCGGTGTGAGACCAGATGACCACTACTAATCCAATTATAAAACTTCTTTATTTTTCGTTATTTGGTCCCCGCGTCAGGAGGTTACTCAAGGGAAGGAAAGAATGGCTGGATGATGATTTAACAGAGGAAGAAAGGAGAGCAAAATGGAAAATAGAAAGGGAAGCGGAGAAGGAAAGAGAGAGGGGAATGCATGTACAGGTAGGGTACATGAGAATGTGGGTAAATGGAAGAATGAAGAGATGGAATGAGATAGAGGAAGTGTGGTATGGAGAACAGGGAAACGGGAAGAGGGAGAAGGGAGAGGAGGGGGAAAGAGGGGGAAAGCAAGGTACAAAATAACCTTCTGGAATGTGGCAGGATTAAGGAATAAGGACACGGAATTCTGGAAAGGGTTAGAGGGGTGGGACATAATAGTATTAATGGAAACGTGGATCGAGGAAAGGGGGTGGAGCGGGGTAAGGAGAAGGCTACCAAAGGGGTACATATGGGAAACGCAGTGGGCAAGAAGAGTAGAAAAAAGGGGAAGGGCAATGGGGGGCATGATAATAGGAGTAAGGAAAGAGATCGAGAGGGAAAGGGAGGAGGGAGGAGATGAAGAAGGTATGATGACGGTAAGGGTGAAGATAGGCGAGAAATGGTGGAGGGTGGTAGGGGTTTACGTAAACGGAGATCTGGAAAGAAAGTTGGAAAAAATGGGGCAATGGACAGAAGAAAGAGGGATCCGGGAAAGAGTAATTATAGGGGGGGACTTCAATGCTAGGACGGGAAGAGAAGGGGGGGAGTGGGAGAGGAGGAAGAGGGGGAAAGAGGGGAAGGGAGTAGAAAGTCGAAGGATGAGAAAATAAACGTAGAAGGGAGGAGGCTGATCAGATATCTAGGAGAGAGAGGATGGGGGATATTAAACGGTAGCACTAAAGGAGACGAGGCGGGAGAGTGGACATATGTAGGGGGGAAGGGGAACTCAGTAATAGATTATATTATAGGGAATGAGCAAACAAGGGAAGAGGTGGAAAGGATGGAAATAGGGGAACAGATTGATTCGGATCACATGCCAGTGACGGTTTGGATAGAAGGAGTGAATAGAGGGGATCTTAAAAAGGAGGAAAAAGGGAAAGGAAGGGGGAATAAGGGGGGTCGCTGGTCAGAGGAAGAAATAAAGGGCTTCAAAGAAAGATTTGGGGCCTTTAGGGGAGGAGAGGAAGGAGTGGAGGAAGGGTGGAAAAGATTGAAGAAAAGAGTAGGAGAGGCGTTGGAGACGATGGGGAAGAAAGAGAGAAAAAAGAGGGGCGGATGGTGGGACGAGGAGTGTAGGGAAGGGAAAAGGAAAGTGAGAGAGGAACTAAGGGGATGGAGGAAGAAGGGAGGGGAGGGTAAGAAATTTAAGGAAGAGAAGAGAAGATATAAGGAGTTATGCGAAGAGAAGAAGAAGGTAGAGAGAGAGAGATGGGAAAGGATGGTGGAAGGACTAAAAAATGAGAGTCAGATATGGAAAGTGGTGAATATGGAAAGGAAGGGGGGAGCGAGGATAGACGAAAGGATAAAGATGAAACAGTGGGACGAATATTTTAAAAAAGTATTAGGAGGAGTACATAGGTGGGAAGGAAAGGAAGGGGGGGATAGAAGTGAGAGGGATGGGGAGAGGAAGCTAGATAAGTCGGAGGTTAGTAGGGTGATTAGGGGTTTGAAGGAAGGGAAAGCTGCCGGGGGGGACGGTATACCGAATGAAGTATGGAAATATGGAGGGAATGAGATGGAAGAATGGTTATGGAGAGTCTGTGACAAGGTTTGGAGGGGGGAGGGATGGCCGGAAGACTGGAAGGAAGGGATAGTGGTGCCAATAGCCAAAAAGGGAGACAATAGTAAGGTGGAGAACTATAGAGGTATAACGCTCACACAGACAGCGTATAAAATATATGCTGCGGTATTGGCGGAGAGGATGAGAGAGGAGATAGAGAGAAAAGGGTTACTACCAGACAGTCAGGCAGGTTTTAGGAAGGGGATGGGGTGTATAGACAATGTGTATGTGTTAAATTATTTGATAAATAGACAGGTTAGAAGGAAAACAAAAAAGTTGATCATTATGTTCATAGATTTAAAAGCGGCCTTCGACTCGGTAGACAGAGAAGTGCTAATGAGGGCAATGAGGAGGAGGGGGGTAAGGGAGGGGCTAGTGGAGAGGTGCGAGGAGCTGATGAAGGAGACGAAAAGTAAAGTCAGAGTGGGGGAGGAAGAAAGTAATTGCTTCTGGACGGTAAGGGGAGTGAGGCAAGGGTGTCCACTAAGCCCACTACTATTTACATTATTAATGGCAGATGTAGATGAAGAGTTGGAGAGGGGCGGATGGGGGGGGGGGTAAAAGTAGGAGGGAAGAAAATTTATACGCTAGCATACGCTGATGACATAGCGATGCTGGCGGAGGATGAGGAGGGGATGAGAGGGATGATGGGGAAGATGGAGAGGTACCTGGATGAGAAAAAGCTGCAGTTAAATGCGGAGAAATCTGAAATAATGAGATGTAGGAAGGGCGGGGGGAGATGGAAAAAGATGAAGTGGAGGTGGAAGGACAGGGAAATTGAGGAAGTAAGGGAGTACAAGTACCTGGGATACGTGATAGCAAGGAATGGTGGACAGGAAGCGCAAGTGGAGGAAAGAGTGAGGAAAGGAGCAGCAATAATGGGGAAGGTGTGGGGGATAGGAAAAAGGAGGTTCGGCAAAGATTGGGGTAGGAGAGTATGGCTTTTTGACAAATTGGTATGGTCGGTAATAAGTTATGGGGTGGAAATCTGGGGATGGAAAGAGAGGGAAGGCATGGAAAGGCTACAGGAGAGATATTTAAGGTGGGTCCTGGGAGTGGAAAGGACAACGCCGGGATACATGGTGAGGGAGGAAATGCAAAGGGAATTATTGAGGGGAAAGGCAGGACTGAGGGCATGGGGATACGAGAAAAAATTAGCGGAAGGGAAAGGGGGAAAGCTGGCACGATTATGTTGGGAAGAAATAAGAAGAAGGGATAGGGTGGGAGGGGTAAGAGATGGGTGAGAAAAGGAGAGGTGGGAGTTCTTTAAGGAGAGGGGATGGTCGGGAGAGATAATAAATGAAATGATTGAGGAAGGAAGGGAGAAAATGAGCGAGGAAATAATTAAAAAGGAAAAGGAAAGACAAACAAAGGAAAGAAGGGGTAAGATAGAGGAGTCAAAGTCAAACAAGTGGTATGGGATGGTGAAAGGGGAGGGACTGCCGGGGTACCTTAAGAAAGGATGGGGGGAAAGTAGATGGAAAAGAGTGGCGAGATTTAGGTTAGGATGCGAGATGAGAGGAGAGTGGTACTGGATGAATGAAGAGTGGAAAGCGTGTAGAGTGTGCGGATGGGAGAATGAGACGTGGGAGCATGTGTGGGAAGTATGCATGAGGTTGGATGAGGAAAAAGGGTGGCAGGAGAGAATGTGGGAGGTGTTGGAAGATGAGGGAGGAGGTGAGGAATGGATGAGAAGAGTGGAAGAGTGGAGAGAGGGGAGAAAGGAAAAGAGAGGAGTGGGAGATGAGCGAACGGAAGGGGAGGTCCAAAGGGTAGGGGGGTAAATATAAGATTAGCAAATAAGGTCTTTTGTATATACAATTTTCTCTCTCTGTCTCTCTACATAGCATTATGTAGGTCATAAGCATAGATAAGTTATGTATAAGCTAGGTTAAGATATAAATATAAGGTCTATTGTAAATAAACTCTCTTTTCTAGCTATATAGTATGTAAGTTTAGGTTATGCTAAGTATAAGTATAAGTTAGGTTAAGTTAGATTAAGATAGATAAGGTATAAGTTAGGATAAGCGAAGATGGAAGGGCGGCGATAGAAGGAGATGGTGTAAAGGAAAAAGAATTGTAACCCTTAGGGGAGGCAAAATAAAAGTATATTTTTCGTTATTTTTTTATGAAACATCTACTAACATATTCGTGGAATTTTTCTGATTAAAATGAAACCAAATATGATATATTTCCGATGATATTTACGTGTGTAATGAACGATAAAAGTTACTTCCCATTACAATTACATTAACGGGAAATTAGTGTAAATGTGATCCAAATTAAATCGCGTTTGGTATCATTTTAATCAGAATAATGCCACAAATATATTGGTGAAAGTCTCATAAAAAATAATTAATATTGTAATAAAGAAGTTAAATTTTTCATAATTATACTGTATTACCTGCAACGGTAAAGGAGTACCCACTCCAAATTGCAAAATTCAAAAATCCAATATTTATTCAATTACACTCGAATCAAGCATGGATCTCGGTCACCAGCAACATAGAAAGTATACATGTGACATGTCCGAACAATCACGATACGTACACCCGTACATTCATTGGAGTCAATAAAATTATGCGTGGGACAGACAATCACAACCACATTGAGATCTAGCAACCAAAACAAAACTACACATGAAATACAAATCACGTTAGGTCTAAAAATTCTACCAATTGCGAACGAAACAAAAACGCTACTTGTCCTCCTACCAACCATACCGCATTCGTTAATTAACGCAGATGAGCTTCATCAATATTCGCGAAATTTAGCCGACATAAAACGGGAGTCATAAGAAATTGAAACTCATACACGAGCAACCGCACGCGATCAAAGACTTTGGACAACTGTTGGATCAATAACAACTCTATTGGTTATTTTTGCTATAATATACATTTGTAACAAGGTAGGCCTTTCCGGCCGTATCAGAAACGTAATCCGGCGAAAGCGCAATTTAGTAACCTCGCCAAGAATACCGACCACCTCGTCATCGATCACCGAATCCAGCTTCTGTCAGACAGCCATCAGAGAAACGCCGACCACCCCAACACCCGAGACAGCCAAGGTCGCCCCGAGCAGGAACTTACTGCTGCTTCAGTTTCCACCAAAGCTGCCACTGTCTTAAGATTTTTCTTGTGAAAAAAAATCTTTTCCAAGGAAGGAGGTGTTACGTACGGCCCTGGAAGACTGCACGTCGCTGGCTCCTACAACTTGGTCCTACAACTGCTGGGTCATGCATCGGTGGCTCAATGCCCTCAGCAACCCGACGTTAACCGATGAGGAATTCCATGACCCATGGAATTCGGTACCCCAACTGTTGTCGATCGAGTCTGATCTGATCCGGATCCCGGACCATCTTCTCGTCTGCAAGGCCGCGGGATAACAGTATAGTTAACCTACTTCTTCTCTGACTCGACTAAAAGCAACGTGTGTATGCTTTAATAGTCTGTGTTGGTTGGAACAAACCCTTTATTGCATCCCGGCTGAATATAATAAACCACTAACTCTAACAGATTTGTTATCGAGCACTAGGAGCATTTCATCATGCTTTATGGATGGCGAAGGCTATACTATATTCTATAAAAATATTCTTATTTAAAGATCAATTTACATGATCAAAGGATGAACAAAATGGAATACATCAGATTTGTATTTTTGTCAGTAAATTGTGTTTAAAAGCATAGTTCCAAGTTCCAATTGCTGCAGAAACTCCAAAACAAGACCATAAGTTTTTAAAAAATCCATACGCGTATAGTGCCATCAATGGCCATGTAAGTCGCGTAGCACTACAGAAATTTTTTAATCATTTGTGGCGTCCAACACCCCAAACTGTAGCGTGTTTGACCTCTAGTCTTTTTTGACCTCGATATTCCGCATCATATAAAAAACAAATGCCTGTACTTTTAGATACCGTTAATAATAATAATGTAAAAAGATTAGTAGTTAATTCAAATAATGTCAATGAGTAAGTTAGTAGCAACATTGTAGTTTTTATTTCTAAAACAAATCTTCAATTTTTTAAAAAGATTTACAATTTCCGTAGATTTGATAAATAAGGAACCCTCAGAATGACAAAGTGATCTCAGTTATAACGTAGGTTTAAATATAGGACATTATTAAGCTGTAGTTAATGATTCGGCAGAACGAGGAGTCAAACTTATGCAAGAATTTAACGATGTACTATCAAGTGTCACGTCCGGTGGTTCGACCGCTAACGAATAAACCCTCAGATAAAGAATTATTATGAATTATTATGGAAATCCGATGATGCCACGCGAGGAGAAATAAAAATAGGATTAAGATATATTTTAAACATTCTACGCATAAGGTAGCGCGGAAAACGACTCCAACTTATCTTCCTGCAAGACACGCAGATGAAGATCAGTTTACACCCTGAGAACAAACAGGAAGGGTGTCCAACTATGCAAATTATAAGAAAAGACGCCGATTTCATAGTAAAAGGATCCTGTCAGCATACAGCTGACTAGTCAGGAGACATCAAGAAGATAAAAAGATGCAAGGTAGAGACTCCTGAGCCACCATATTTGAAAAACAAAGGACTGGCCATCCTATAAAAAAGGGGACCAACTCCTCCCAACTCCCAAGTCAGTCAGTCAGTCAGTCAGTCAGTCAGTCAGTCAGTCAGTCAGTCAGTCAGTCAGTCAGTCAGTCAGTCAGTCAGTCAGTCAGTCAGTCAGTCAGTCAGTCAGTCAGTCAGTCAGTCAGTCAGTCAGTCAGTCAGTCAGTCAGTCAGTCAGTCAGTCAGTCAGTCAGTCAGTCAGTCAGTCAGTCAGTCAGTCAGTCAGTCAGTCAGTCAGTCAGTCAGTCAGTCAGTCAGTCAGTCAGTCAGTCAGTCAGTCAGTCAGTCAGTCAGTCAGTCAGTCAGTCAGTCAGTCAGTCAGTCAGTCAGTCAGTCAGTCAGTCAGTCAGTCAGTCAGTCAGTCAGTCAGTCAGTCAGTCAGTCAGTCAGTCAGTCAGTCAGTCAGTCAGTCAGTCAGTCAGTCAGTCAGTCAGTCAGTCAGTCAGTCAGTCAGTCAGTCAGTCAGTCAGTCAGTCAGTCAGTCAGTCAGTCAGTCAGTCAGTCAGTCAGTCAGTCAGTCAGTCAGTCAGTCAGTCAGTCAGTCAGTCAGTCAGTCAGTCAGTCAGTCAGTCAGTCAGTCAGTCAGTCAGTCAGTCAGTCAGTCAGTCAGTCAGTCAGTCAGTCAGTCAGTCAGTCAGTCAGTCAGTCAGTCAGTCAGTCAGTCAGTCAGTCAGTCAGTCAGTCAGTCAGTCAGTCAGTCAGTCAGTCAGTCAGTCAGTCAGTCAGTCAGTCAGTCAGTCAGTCAGTCAGTCAGTCAGTCAGTCAGTCAGTCAGTCAGTCAGTCAGTCAGTCAGTCAGTCAGTCAGTCAGTCAGTCAGTCAGTCAGTCAGTCAGTCAGTCAGTCAGTCAGTCAGTCAGTCAGTCAGTCAGTCAGTCAGTCAGTCAGTCAGTCAGTCAGTCAGTCAGTCAGTCAGTCAGTCAGTCAGTCAGTCAGTCAGTCAGTCAGTCAGTCAGTCAGTCAGTCAGTCAGTCAGTCAGTCAGTCAGTCAGTCAGTCAGTCAGTCAGTCAGTCAGTCAGTCAGTCAGTCAGTCAGTCAGTCAGTCAGTCAGTCAGTCAGTCAGTCAGTCAGTCAGTCAGTCAGTCAGTCAGTCAGTCAGTCAGTCAGTCAGTCAGTCAGTCAGTCAGTCAGTCAGTCAGTCAGTCAGTCAGTCAGTCAGTCAGTCAGTCAGTCAGTCAGTCAGTCAGTCAGTCAGTCAGTCAGTCAGTCAGTCAGTCAGTCAGTCAGTCAGTCAGTCAGTCAGTCAGTCAGTCAGTCAGTCAGTCAGTCAGTCAGTCAGTCAGTCAGTCAGTCAGTCAGTCAGTCAGTCAGTCAGTCAGTCAGTCAGTCAGTCAGTCAGTCAGTCAGTCAGTCAGTCAGTCAGTCAGTCAGTCAGTCAGTCAGTCAGTCAGTCAGTCAGTCAGTCAGTCAGTCAGTCAGTCAGTCAGTCAGTCAGTCAGTCAGTCAGTCAGTCAGTCAGTCAGTCAGTCAGTCAGTCAGTCAGTCAGTCAGTCAGTCAGTCAGTCAGTCAGTCAGTCAGTCAGTCAGTCAGTCAGTCAGTCAGTCAGTCAGTCAGTCAGTCAGTCAGTCAGTCAGTCAGTCAGTCAGTCAGTCAGTCAGTCAGTCAGTCAGTCAGTCAGTCAGTCAGTCAGTCAGTCAGTCAGTCAGTCAGTCAGTCAGTCAGTCAGTCAGTCAGTCAGTCAGTCAGTCAGTCAGTCAGTCAGTCAGTCAGTCAGTCAGTCAGTCAGTCAGTCAGTCAGTCAGTCAGTCAGTCAGTCAGTCAGTCAGTCAGTCAGTCAGTCAGTCAGTCAGTCAGTCAGTCAGTCAGTCAGTCAGTCAGTCAGTCAGTCAGTCAGTCAGTCAGTCAGTCAGTCAGTCAGTCAGTCAGTCAGTCAGTCAGTCAGTCAGTCAGTCAGTCAGTCAGTCAGTCAGTCAGTCAGTCAGTCAGTCAGTCAGTCAGTCAGTCAGTCAGTCAGTCAGTCAGTCAGTCAGTCAGTCAGTCAGTCAGTCAGTCAGTCAGTCAGTCAGTCAGTCAGTCAGTCAGTCAGTCAGTCAGTCAGTCAGTCAGTCAGTCAGTCAGTCAGTCAGTCAGTCAGTCAGTCAGTCAGTCAGTCAGTCAGTCAGTCAGTCAGTCAGTCAGTCAGTCAGTCAGTCAGTCAGTCAGTCAGTCAGTCAGTCAGTCAGTCAGTCAGTCAGTCAGTCAGTCAGTCAGTCAGTCAGTCAGTCAGTCAGTCAGTCAGTCAGTCAGTCAGTCAGTCAGTCAGTCAGTCAGTCAGTCAGTCAGTCAGTCAGTCAGTCAGTCAGTCAGTCAGTCAGTCAGTCAGTCAGTCAGTCAGTCAGTCAGTCAGTCAGTCAGTCAGTCAGTCAGTCAGTCAGTCAGTCAGTCAGTCAGTCAGTCAGTCAGTCAGTCAGTCAGTCAGTCAGTCAGTCAGTCAGTCAGTCAGTCAGTCAGTCAGTCAGTCAGTCAGTCAGTCAGTCAGTCAGTCAGTCAGTCAGTCAGTCAGTCAGTCAGTCAGTCAGTCAGTCAGTCAGTCAGTCAGTCAGTCAGTCAGTCAGTCAGTCAGTCAGTCAGTCAGTCAGTCAGTCAGTCAGTCAGTCAGTCAGTCAGTCAGTCAGTCAGTCAGTCAGTCAGTCAGTCAGTCAGTCAGTCAGTCAGTCAGTCAGTCAGTCAGTCAGTCAGTCAGTCAGTCAGTCAGTCAGTCAGTCAGTCAGTCAGTCAGTCAGTCAGTCAGTCAGTCAGTCAGTCAGTCAGTCAGTCAGTCAGTCAGTCAGTCAGTCAGTCAGTCAGTCAGTCAGTCAGTCAGTCAGTCAGTCAGTCAGTCAGTCAGTCAGTCAGTCAGTCAGTCAGTCAGTCAGTCAGTCAGTCAGTCAGTCAGTCAGTCAGTCAGTCAGTCAGTCAGTCAGTCAGTCAGTCAGTCAGTCAGTCAGTCAGTCAGCAATAGTCCAGTAGTCTCTTTTGAAGTTGAAAAAGTTCGTTCAGTTGTTTCGCGACAAACCGTTTAAAAAACCAGTGTCAGCAGTCAGAGTATATTGTAACCGAATCCGAAGCCGTAACCACGGTAATATTAATATGTAAAATCAAATTTGTAATCTCTGATTCAGAACCACACTTTGAATAAATCAATAATTTCGTTGTTTTCGAAATAAGGGTACAAACTTATATAAACGATCCTCAATTTCCCGAACCGTAGCCGGTGTATGCAGGTAGGTTCGAAACTGCGTCCTATCCTCTTGAAATCGTAATTCATCCCACTTGGGACGTAACACACGAAATGAACAAGAAAAATAATTTATAATGCAAACTGTATCAAACTACAGAAAGCGTTATCCAGACGCAATAAAAACTACATTAATGAAAAATTTGTAGAATGTCTTTCGAATTGTTGCCTTGTGTCTATTAAAAAGTATTTAAACTCAATACCTTTATTTTCTTTTCTTCATCTTTAAAATATTATGCCCTGATTAAATACAACATATTTATGTCGAACATTATTTTCTCTACTTTTTAAATTAATACAAGAAACAACTAAAGGATTTGGTACTTTCAATAAAATACATTAGTAATTAATAATTGTTTTTCATTTTTTTTATTATTAATTGTTATATTGAAAAAATTACATTGTGGTTCTATTATCATAAATATTTTTGCACAAGAAGAACTTTTAGTCATAATTAAATGTTTTTCCTTCATATATTCCCATTTATATAAGAACATATACCGTAAGAATTTAGAAACAATGTAACACTTATGTAATATAAGTTACATGTAAAGATATTGTACTTGCTGAATGAACCACTTGGTTTAAAACAATAATAAATAAATATAGAATTTCATATTTATCGCAACTTCAACGTTAATGTGCCACGTCTTCCTCTTATTCGATTAACTTTATTGTTGCGAGAGAATGGATGGGATTCAGGCGTGGAGGGTCAACTGATCGTCACACCGCACTCAATTCCACAAGGCTATATTTAAACAACTTTAACAGCCACCTTCGACAACTTAATATAACAAAATGAACAATGTGAACAGAGTTAACCGGAGCGAATATAAATAGAGTAAATAGAGCATGTGTTCACGTTCGCGTCTCGTAGCTCACTCGCTCTCAAGAGCGAGCGTTAGCTTCTCGCGGTTCCGCGCGGTCTGGGGAGTTGGCCCGTAATTCCGGAACATTATATTCTGCAAGAATTATTCTCTTACCCAATGCCACAATTTTAGGGGGTGGCGTGGAAAAAACCTAGCAAAAGATATCCGTGAGGACGAATCTGTGAATACATACAGATCCATTCGGGACGATCGAGTCCGGCGACTGATGCTTTTATGTTTTTCGATCGAATTCTTTTAGACTGTTGATGTCAGAAGTGAGACGCAAGCGAGGCAGCAAAAAATTCACAGTAAATTATTCGAAACGTCGAATACATCGATATAACGATATCGCCCTGTAGTAAAATACAAGAATATTTACGAAATTTAAATACACGGGTATCCGCCTCGAGAAGGATTCGATCGAAAAACATAAACGCATCAGTCGCCGATTCAAAGCTGAGCAAAGGCTATAGCTGGGTTTGGGGGTCAAATTCGCCACCGGCCCAATTTTAATCAAGTTTGAACCATACGATAGCCTACCAACAAAGAAACCTTTCTACAAGTTTCAGCCCGATACCTCATCTGTAAGGATAGCTATAGAGGAAAATCGAAAAATCAGTTTTTGGCCTATTTTCCCTATTCAATGACAATTCAAAATTTTAAAAAAATCTGACACATTCTTGGATTCCGGGTTTTTCGAGTACAACTGATTATAATAAAATCGAGAAGAGTTTTATTTAGGTTAAGTACGCGGTGAGGTGTTAAGGTACAACGTGCCCCCCAGGAGGGGGGCGGAGAGGGTAGGGAGGGCGCGGGGGTCTCCCCCGCGCCAACGTGTGCCCCCGGTGGTGGGGGGCGGAGGGGGTCTGGCGCGGGGAGTATCCCCGCGCCCTGTTATGCCCCCACAACTGCGGCGGTGAACTTGGGGGCCCGGGGTGTGAGCTGACCCGGGCCCCCGGGGGGGAGCATAGCTCCCCCCGTGATAGGCCGACACCCCCGGGTTATTTTCCCGATGTAGGGGGGTGTCGGTCCGTCCCTCCCCGATTGGGGAGGGGGATCCGTGGGGGGTTAGGGGAAAGGAAGGGTCGGGGCGTGCCGGATCGCGCCTCCGACGGCCCTTCCTTCCGGTGGCGGCGTCTTCTTTCCTCGGCCGGGGTTGGTTCCTTCGGGATACCGGCCCCGAGCGGGGCACGAAGACTCCGGGAGCTGTGGGTGGACCGAGCTGGGGCTCGGGAAGCCCAATCCGAAGGCTCCAGGGATGGGGACACCGGGCGGGTCCCTCCGCCCGGGGTCTGATAGCGTAGGCAGTGGGGGAGGTTAACCCGTCCCCCGGGGCATGATGATAGCTGGGAGGTGTCCTGTTGAGTACTCACGTGATCCAGGCACCTCCCGTGTAGCTTAGGTGGGCGTGAGGTTTTAGTGGGTAGTCTCCGGGGGCTCGCCCCCCCGGGGAGAATCCCACATAACCCCGGCTTCCCCCAGGGAGTCGGGGTATGTATAAAACATTTCCTCACGATAAAAAAAAAAAAAAAAAAAAGGTGTTAAGGTACAACGACGTAACCTTCTGCACTCGAACAGAGTTGGGCATTATTTAGATAAAAAATTATTTAAATAACGATTCGAATAAAAGATACTTTATCTTTATTCGTTATTCGAAGGTTCGAATAAAAAAAAGTATCTTTATTCGACGAGTATCGATTAAATAATTTTATTCGACGAGAATTTATCCGACAAATAAAGATAATTTTTTTATTCGAAGCGGATTTATTCGAACTTCGAATAATTTTTTCATCTTTTATCTGTATCTTTTAGGTCCAGTTCAGATACGGCGGAATCGGCGCGTTTCCGACCGCGCGATTTGAACCGCGTGAAAATTGATAGTTGTTCAGAAAGAGGCGACGACCGTGCGGATATGCAGGAGAGAGATGAAGTTTTATCTCACAAGGAGAGGCCACGTCCTTCGGGTCACCGATTCGGTTGAAACTTTGCACACTTATAGATCTCGTTCTCCTCTTTACGAATATATACCATTATAGGGGCAGATACCCAATACTTTTCGAGATATTGATGATTGAAGTTTCATTATTTCCCATGTAATACCGTATTTTTTCTAGCCTGCAACAAGAGTCGATGTGGCGCAACGGTAGCGTGCCATGTTTTCAGCCGGACGACCAGGGTTCAAATCCTGCCGACTAACACATTTTTTTTTTAATTTCATTATGTTTTATCATTGCATATTTATATTATTAATTTCAAACGATTAAATTTCACGCATAAAATTGCATTTTGAATTACAAATAACATGTATTTCGTATTTCACAATTCCATTTAAATTATATAATCAACACGGATCAGACAGGATGTCAGTATCAATCAGAGTTGGGCAGTATCCGATGAAAAATTTATTTGAACGGCCTTCGGATACAAATTCTCTGTTCTTTTGTTTCTATTCGAAGTCGGATGAATCGCGAGAAGTTATTTGTATCTTTATTCGACGAGCGTCTGGTTTCGAGATTTGTATTCGACGTGCCTCCGGATGATTTTCTGGCTATGTTCAGGATTTATTCGGATGGTCGATTGCAACGCCCCCATTTATTCGACGGATTTATTTGTAGATACTCGGCGTCCGCCGACCATCCGAACGATTTTAGGCGTCGAATAAAAATTAATTTCAGAATGTATTCGAAGGCAGACGTCGCGGCGAAATTTATTCGTAACTTTTATTCGATATCCGAAGCTCGATGTGGCCAGACGATTTATTTGAGGATTTATTCGGGACGAGTATTTGGCAGAGATGAAAATGAAATGTATCTTTTATTCGAAATTGTATTCGATGTTCGGATGGCCGACTTTTTTATCCGACGTTGCCAAGCCATAATACGTAAATACGTACCACGGTACAGTGACTACCATTAATAATCGAACACGTTTTATCGTTTAAACTTTTAACGCTTGTTTACATAAATACATTTTTATTATTTAAACAATTGTTTAAACAAATAAATTTTTGTTATTGAAACAAATGTTTACACCAGTACATTTTTACTAGTTAAACGCTAGCTTACACAAATAAATTTGTATTATTTAAACAATTGTTTAAACAAATAAATTTTTATTATTGAAACAAATGTTTACATCAGTACATTTTTACTAGTTAAACGCTAGCTTACAAAAATAAATTTGTATTATTTAAACAATTGTTTAAACAAATAAATTTTTATTATTGAAACAAATGTTTACATCAGTACATTTTTACTAGTTAAACGCTAGCTTACACCAGTACATTTGTATTATTGAAACAAATGATTAAACCAGTACATTTTTATTACTTAAAATATTGTTTAAACAAACACATTTTTATTACTTAAACAATTTACGTCACGTTTTGCAGTGAGTAAAACTCTTTATAAGAAAAGGAAATGTCATTGGGTTTCACCATTGGTACTCTGCTGGATGTTAAGTTATTAAGACAATTTTATAAAGAACTCTTTAGATTATGTATTATGTATAGGTACACGTACATGTTAGCATCAACACGTGCGAGCCAAGTTAGGGGTCCGAGCGCGCTGACCCGACCCTTAAGCTCGGATGGATTTATGATGGGGTCCCGAGCTACGTGAGGCCCTTAAAGAAGACGAATGAAATAAAACAGAACCATCGATGGACGATGGCAGGCGACCACGTTGGGTCTTTCCGCCGTCAACCGTCGAGGGGTTGTTTAACTGCAACCAGATGAGGGAAAGTCGAGAGAGGCTGAGAGTCTAAACTCCCCTTAATTTTCACTTAGAAAGTGGGGCCCTGTGTCCCAAGGATCTGGCCACGGAGTGGGGAAGGCGAGGGTGCCTTCTGGTATGAGGACTGTGAGGAACCACGCAGCACTTACCCCAGAACCTCGGTAGTAAGAGAATCTCCTGACTCCTCACGAGATTTCGGATATCTTTAACATCAGAAGCGGGATACGTGTGAACGAGTTGTTCACTTAATACTACGCGCGCACACTGATTTTAACCGGTACGCGAAGAATTCTTAAATAGTATTCGCTATGGCTGACCATCCGAATGAAGATACGACTATCGAATACTTGCTAAAGCGCATTCAAAAATTAGAGGAAGAACGCGTCGCGAGTGAAGTAAGTGTGCTAAGTCGACCTCTGCAACATCCGATAGAAGCCATACCGACATTCAGTGGTGAAGAACTTGGTGAAAGTGCGGACACGTGGTGTGATATGGTGGAAGAAATCACGAAGGACCTTACATCGACGCAACGATTGTGTAGTGCAACGCACGCGTTAACGGGTTCGGCCAAAGAATGGTACCGTACGTGGCGGGGAAACCCACGAACATGGACGATTTTTCGCCAAGATTTGTGCTCGATCTATACTACGGAAGACCGTCTTGGTCAGTTATTACGTCGCGCGGTGCTCTATACCAGCGACGATGCCGCTAGTTATTCGGAATACGCCCGTACAAAACTTAAATATTTCGCACAGACGAAAATTTCGTTTACACCGATGGAACTAGTGCGGCTTGTAATCGCGAGTGTTATGGACTCCACTACTCGGCAATCACTGACGAACGCACGATACACAACCACCGCTGATCTGTTAACAGGAATAGCCCTTTACATTAAGCGACGCCGGGACCCGAAGGATCAGGATCATCGTAAAAATCCTTCGAAACGTCCTTACAGCACCTCTCGTCCAGGAAAGCGATGTTTTGTTTGCGATTCGATGGACCATGTGCAAAGCGATTGTCCTAAAAGACAAAAAATTGCGGCCGGCAGTTCTCGACCACCATCGAAGCATACTGCTACCTGCACCTATTGCACAAAACGCGAACATGAGGAAGATACCTGCTGGCTCAAGCAACGGGCCCAACGATTCAATGCAGGTCAATCCCCGACCGAAAATATATCGAAAACGACCTACAGGACCCAAAAGGGAAAACCCGAAGTGAACGCGTGTTATTCGATGCCGCATCAGCCGACACCTGTCATCATCCGAGACTGTGTTGTTCGAAATTGTTTAATCGATTCGGGTGCAACATGTTCGCTCATAAAAGAGTCTATTGCAAAACGAGCGAATTGCAAAATCGAACCAACCACGGTAACTGTACGAGGATTGCGAGACGCTGTGTTCGTGGCCAAGGGAGCGACCACCACGTTAGTGCAGACCGAAGATGTTTCATTGGAAATGGACCTTCTAGTTGTGGCGGACTCGTACATCCCATACGATGTGATCATCGGCAAAAATATTCTATCCCAAGGAGGCTTGCAGATGCTGATCAACGAGGACGGGACTTCAAGACTCGTACGCTGCCCGTCGAAGCTACCACAGGAACCGACGAGCGAGATGCAACCCCTCGCCTGCGTAGCTGTGGACCTTGATGAACCCATAAAGAGTCAACTTAATAGTCTACTCAACCGGTATAGACACATGTCTAACAACGATAATATTATTCATAACAAGGTGAAGACCGCCCGACTCGACATCACTCTGAAAGAAGGTAAAATTGTTAATTACCATCCATATAGGCTGTCATTTAGCGAGCGAGAAAAGGTACGCGTTATAATTAACGACTTATTAGAAGAGGGCATAATACGCGAAAGCACTTCGTCTTTTGCGAGCCCCATTATACTAGTGAAGAAAAAGAACGGTGAGGATCGTTTGTGCGTAGATTATCGCGCTTTAAATCGGATAACCGTAAAAGACCGGTACCCTCTTCCTTTAATCGATGACCAGTTAGATCGGTTAGGAAAAAACAAATATTTCACGGTTCTCGACATGGCATCCGGCTTCCACCAGATTGCCATCGTGGAAGACTCCGTATCCAAGACCGCCTTTGTTACACCTGATGGTCATTTCGAATATCTTCGAATGCCGTTTGGTCTAGCAAACGCTCCCGCCGTCTTTCAACGGGCAATTAATATCGCCTTAGGAAACCTTAAATATGATACTGCTCTAGTGTATCTCGACGATATTTTAATACCATCTATAACAAAGGAAGAAGGATTAGAAAAATTAGACAGGGTTTTGCACGCATTGGACACAGCTGGGTTTTCTTTAAATATTAAAAAATGTAAATTCCTTGAAACGGAAATAGAGTATTTAGGAAGAGTAGTGTCGGCAGAAGGAATTAAACCTGGTAGGGGAAAAGTTAAAGCTCTTGTAGAATCACCAGTACCCGAAAATGTTAAACAGGTGCGACAATTCATGGGTTTAGCTGGGTATTTCCGTAAATTTATACCCGAATTTGCTGTTCGGACAGCGTGTATCACGAAACTCACAAAAAATAACGAGCCCTGGAATTGGGGAAGCGAACATGAAACAGCACGAAAATATGTAATCGACAAGCTTACGTCGGAACCATGCCTGGTAACATTCGATCCTAATAAAGAAACGGAACTACATACAGACGCGAGCGCGATAGGCTATGGAGCAGTTCTGTTTCAGAAATTCGAAAGAGATTTGCGAGTGGTGGCTTACTTTAGTCGCCGAACGACAGTAGAAGAATCGCGTTATCACTCTTACGAATTGGAAACCTTGGCCGTGGTTAATGCGTTGAAATACTTTCGCGTCTACCTTTTAGGTATAGAATTTAAGCTAGTAACCGATTGTAATGCGATAAAGGCGACTAACACCAAACGAGATTTATTACCGCGCATAGCTCGATGGTGGATATACCTGCAGGATTTCAACTATACTATAGAGTATCGTAAAGGGAAACATATAGAATATGCAGATTATTTAAGTCGAAATCCCAGTAAAAATAAAGCCTGCTACGTAAATGTCATTTGTCAAGGATCGTGGTTGGAAATTGCACAAAAGAATGACGAGGAAACCAAGTCGATAATCGAAAGGATTCGTTGTAATGATTCCGTAAGTAGTGACTATACGATAAAAGATAATCTGCTGTGTCGAAAATTGCGTAACGATAACGATAACGAAATCACTCGTTTCTATGTACCGAAAGGAAGTCGTATCGGGTTGTTGCGACTGTATCATGACGAAAATTGTCATATAGGGTTAGATAAAGTTCTTGATCGCATTAATCGTAAATATTGGTTCCCTAGAATGAGGGCGTTCATCAAAAAGTATATCGATCATTGCCTTACCTGCATCGTCGCGAAACGCCAAACAGGACCCAAACAAGGTCTACTCCATTCAATAGAAAAGAAACCAATTCCATTCGATACCATTCATTGCGACTGTGTCGGTCCGTTTGTTAGAACAAAAACAGGCTATCAGCACGTTTTGATTATTTTAGACGCCTTTACTAAATACGTTCAACTTTTGCCGTTGACGTCTTTAACAGGCGAAGAAACTTTACAAGTTTTTAGGGAACGTCTATTATTATTTGGAAGACCACGAACAGTAGTGTTAGATCGCGGTACAAATTTCACATACAAACCGTTGCAGCAGTTTTTTAAAAAACAAAATGTGGAAATACATTATATTGCCACGGGCGCCCCTCGAGCAAATGGACAAGCTGAACGATACGTTGCGACTGTAACCAATCTACTAACCGTAGAAACATTAAAAACTACAGAATGGCCGAGCAAACTTATTAAAATCCAAGAGACATTAAATACCACAGTACAAGCTACGACGGGATTTTCGCCCAGTCGTTTGTTGTTCAGCGTAGAACGAAGTGCAGGTGATGCAACTCAAATAGAGTCCGATTTACCAAATTTAAACGAGAAAATCGACGTTTTCAGTGATAGAGAGATTGCCCATAATAGAATATTAGATAATGCACAAAAACAAAATAAACGATTTAATAGGACAAGAAGAACGAACATTAACTTTAACGAAAAGGACACGGTATTTTTGAAACCCGCAGTAACGCGCCGTGCTAAATTAGATCGAAAATACCTTGGACCTTATACGGTTTCAAAAGTCTTACCTAACGATCGTTATGAAATTGTAGGAAAAACCGGCAGACCCCAAGTAGCGCCAAAAGATAGACTACGATTATGGAAGGGTGAATGGGCTGGTGACGAGATGTCAAGCGACGACGAAGACAAGAATGAACCGTGTTAGCAATGTGACATGTTAAATATGAAATAATGTTTGTTTTACTCCGTTCATAAAAATTATAATTTTGTGATTGTAATGAGAAGGAAAGAGGAAGATAGCCTCTTTTGCAAAATATAATAAAAGAATTGTTGTGGTATGGAAGTTGATTGATATTGATAATACATCCTAAAAACAAAACATTTTGAATATTGTGGCGTGTGGCGCTGTCGAGAAGTATTTTTATAATACTATCCGTTATTGGTGACTGCTAGTCATGAAGACGTGCAACGTCTGTAAAACATTTTGAATATTGTGGCGTGTGGCGCTGTCGAGAAGTATTTTTATAATACTATCTGTTATTGGTGACTGCTAGTCATGAAGACGTGCAACGTCTGTAAAACATTTTGAATATTGTGGCGTGTGGCGCTGTCGAGAAGTATTTTTATAATACTATCTGTTATTGGTGACTGCTAGTCGTGAAAACGTGCAACGTCTGTAACACACTTTGAATATTGTGGCGTGCGGCGCTGTCCAAAAGTATTTCTATAATTGCCTGTTATTGCCTGTTATTGGTAACTGGAGAAACTCTGCTAAAATTACGAAACATTGCTTCCCGAGAGCGTGAAGCAGGTCAGTCTGGCCGTGTTAGCATCAACACGTGCGAGCCAAGTTAGGGGTCCGCGCTGACCCGACCCTTAAGCTCGGATGGATTTATGATGGGGTCCCGAGCTACGTGAGGCCCTTAAAGAAGACGAATGAAATAAAACAGAACCATCGATGGACGATGGCAGGCGACCACGTTGGGTCTTTCCGCCGTCAACCGTCGAGGGGTTGTTTAACTGCAACCAGATGAGGGAAAGTCGAGAGAGGCTGAGAGTCTAAACTCCCCTTAATTTTCACTTAGAAAGTGGGGCCCTGTGTCCCAAGGATCTGGCCACGGAGTGGGGAAGGCGAGGGTGCCTTCTGGTATGAGGACTGTGAGGAACCACGCAGCACTTACCCCAGAACCTCGGTAGTAAGAGAATCTCCTGACTCCTCACGAGATTTCGGATATCTTTAACATACATATGTAGGCATTGCATGCAATGGCATTTTTCTGTCTACGGTTCTGAATTACCGACTCTGTAGAACATGCTCCGGTACTATCGAAATGGAACGGTCAGCTAGTGAAATAAAATTCGTTGATGAACTTCGAAGGAAACGTTTCAATACTGGCACCGTCTAACTTATCGGATTTGTGACGTGTTTAGACTTGTTTTCATCAGCAAACTATTTGCAATCGATTAATAATGTTCCCATGGCAGAATTATGAATTGTAACAAACATTTTATTGTTATTAATAAGTGATGGTGAAACGCTTACATTGTCGTCTCCAGGCGGCACATGACGCGACGCTCCATATGGTCGTCATTCAGTATCAGAGGCAACATTGTAACCAGTAGCGTATTGGCGTTTACCAACTAAATCTAATATTATTTCTTATTAACTTTACCATAATGATATCATTACCAACCGATTGAAAATGTTTTCCTGAACAAAATAAGCCCAAACACGGTACAAATCGAATAATAATATCATCGGATTGTGCTGCCTTTTTCTTGCGCCTTCGGCCACGCGGCCGTGATTGCATGCTGTCCTTTTCTATCTATGTTCGCCGCAGTGGAAGCGGCTACAAATATATGCATATATATGTGCAATCACAGGCGACGATATACATATGTATATGTGTGCAACGACAGACGTCGATCCCTGCCGAATGATTCCGACAGTAGAAGAACGAAACATGTGTTACTTTCTTTTTGGCTGAAGGTGTGCGTTGTTTTCAACAAATGCAATCGCTTCATAGAAGGGAACTTTTTAAAAATTTGCAAAAAAATGTGGATATAGCCCCAAGTGTCCTCTTTACAGACCTGTTTTCTAAAAAAATGAACATTTTAAAATTAACGAAATTAAAATTATCTGAAGCGAATGCTGCATCGCGATACACAGCCTTGGACGGCCGGACACTATGCTGGGTCGAGAAAGGGTCTAGGGGGATAAGACAGGTCTAGCGGCCCCGGCGGGAATTTTATTGGTATTGTGTGGAAAACCATCATTTTAGGTTGAAAAACAATCCCCTAAAATTTTAAGTCGCTAACCCTTCATTTAAGGGTGATATGAGGGTAAACACCCTCAACTTTAACATTTTTTTTTCTCGGTTGTTAATTAAGATATTGAGATGAAATAAAATCGAAAATATTCGAACTTATTTCCTTCATATCATATATTTTTTTCATAATTGTAATTAAATTATTAAAACTAGAAAAAAATTATTTAATTTTTAATTTTTTTTTAGGCGTGGGGGTAGCAAGCAACCCTTCGAGTGACCACTTCCAAAAAATTCAAGAACAATGTTCTGTTACCTATCTAATACGTTCAAAAGTTTCAAGATCGTCGGATTGGTGGAACATAGTTAAATATTGAAAAACAAATGAAATTACGGTATTATAAAGTAGGGATAGTACTATTGGTGGTACATTTGATTAATGATAATATGTATTTATTATTCATTCTAAGATACTCTGGCTACGATTCTCAGCGTGGCACTCTTAAGGCTCGTACAGACCTGAACATTTCGACGAACATTGCGCCGAACATCGCGCCGAACATCGCGCCGAACAGCGTCCGAAACGCAAAATCGCGTCGAAATGAATGTCGACTTTGTTTCGTTCGCTGTTCGGCGCAATGTTCGTCGAAATGTTCAGGTCTGTACGAGGCCTTACACTCATTCGGTTTCTCTGCGACTTCCACTTAAAAGTCCCCAACACTCGCTCGGTCTTCAACCCAAAATCACAAACACCCGCTGCATCGCGCTCGACTGTGAAACAAGCATTAATTATATTTTTATTTAAACTTAGAAGTGGCAGTTCTAAAGTAATTATTAAAAATATATTCGGTCTGCAACATGAACAACAAGTGTCAGGATATTTCCATCAAATAATTAACGCATTTGAAAAGGATGTTTTGGGAAATCACTTCGGAATAAATGCAAAATCCAGAGCCGATCTCATTTTAAATGAAACAGCGTACGCACCAAGGAAACTTTTTGAAATAAAAGATTTTGAATTAGTAGTCATTTTTGATGGAACATATGTTAGACACGAGAAAAGTAAAAATAATGTATATCGAAGGAAATCATATTCTGGACAGAAGAAAACATCATTATGTAAACCGTTTACAATTTGCACAACAAATCGATATATTATTGACACGGCAGGACCATTTAATGGTACCATGAATGATGCGTCAATCATTAAAATCTTATTAGTAGATCCTAACGGAATAAGTTCACTTTTACAACCCAATGATTTTTGCGTTGTGGACCGTGGTTTTCGAGATGTTGTCGAGCATATGAAAAATAGAGGATATAATGTTTTAATGCCAGCTTGTAAAGGAAATCGAGCACAATTGATAACAGCAGAAGCAAATTCATCACGCTTCGTAACAAAAATAAGATGGATTGTTGAAGCTGTCCATGGCGATATTGCACAGAAATATAGTTTGTTACACCACAAAATAGACAATAAACTTCTACCATGTCTTAAATCATTGTGTCGAATAGCATCCTTTCTACACAATGAATTTGGTAAAAGATTAGATACAGATCCAGAAATAGATTTAATTATTGATTATATGAAGAATCAACGGATAAAAACAAACGCTTCAGGAACTAGTAGAAGGAAAAAAATTAAATCGCCGTAGAAAACCATTTACACGAATGACTGCCAACGTTGTAATGGATTTTCCAGAAATGACTGAGAAAGATTTGAAAATCTTATTCACAGGTAACATACTTTCTTGCATATGTATAACATTATCACATATAAAACTATATGCTACTTATGTAATATTATGTACAGGTACCTCAATGAACCCAGGCGGTATGCTATCTAGCGGAGTTAATGAAGAATGATGATATTTTAAATATGGAATATTTAAAGGAAACTAAAAATATTATAAGGGTGAAAGTTCATTCGAGGCATATTAATCGCAAAAGTTATCAATGCTACATTGAATATGTACCACATGCGATTAGTTATACCGGAATTACACGATATACATGCGACTGTGCTAATGGCAACAGAACAGTAGGTTGCTGCTCCCATGTCGCTACCATTATTTACTATTTATCTCATGGGCGATTTAAATCCAAAATTGTAAAACCAGCGGAGATATTAACCAATATATTTGATACGACACATACTGTACCAGTAATTGAGGAAAATAGTGACGAAGATTGAATAAATCTATATTATGATTCCTAAACTTTTCTTTTACACCTACATAATGTCTATTTATATTGCAAATTCGGGAAGACAGGAATAGAATATAATACGATGCGAATAATTGATCAAGGAGGGACATAATCTCCTGATAAGAATTATTAATTAATAATTAGTCGTAAGAAACAGTGCACTACACATTATACTATTATAATGGCGTAATTTCATTAGTTTCTCAATATTTAACTATGTTCCACCAATCCGACGATCTTGAAACTTTTGAACGTATTAGATAGGTAACAGAACATTGTTCTTGAATTTTTTGGAAGTGGTCACTCGAAGGGTTGCTTACCACCTCCCCGGGCCTAAAAAAAAATTAAAAATTAAATAATTTTTTTCTAGTCTTAATAATTTAATTACAATTATGAAAAAAATATATGATATGAAGGAAGTAAGTTCGAATATTTTCGATTCTATTTCATCTCAATATCTTAATTAACAGCCGAGAAAAAAAATGTTAAAGTTGAGGGTGTTTACCCTCATATCACCCTTAAATGAAGGGTTAACGACTTAAAATTTTAGGGGATTGTTTTTCAACCTAAAATGATGGTTTTCCACACAATACCAATAAAATTCCCGCCGGGGCCGCTAGACCTGTCTTATCCCCCTAGACCCTTTCGTGACATTTTACAATAAATGTTGAACCGTAAGAGATATCAGCATGAAATTTGCAGTAAACTTCGTTAAAAAATTATGCCTATCCACTGATAATTGTCGTCATAAATATATATTTTCAGTAATAATTTCTTAATTCATTGTTTCAATGGTTAACTTGTTATTTCTTTAGTACTGTTCCAGATAATTTAAATCGTCGATGTCTTTGATTCTAAATTTCTGCATGTTCTACAGAGTCGGTAATTCAGAACGGTAGACAGAAAAATGCCATTGCATGCAATGCCTATGTACGTATACCTGTACATAATACATAATCTAAAGAGTTCTTTATAAAATTGTCTTAATACCTTAATATCCAGCAGAGTACCGATGGTGAAACCCAATGACATTTCCTTTTATTATAAAGACTTTTACTCATTGCAAAAGGTGACGTAAATTGTTTAAGTAATAAAAATTTGTTTGTTTAAACAATCGTTTAAGTAATAAAAATGTATTGGTTTAAACATTTGTTTCAATAATAAAAATGTATTGGTTTAAACATTTGTTTCAATAATAAAAATTTATTTGTTTAAACAATCGTTTAAGTAATAAAAATGTATCGGTTGAAAGATCTGATTAAATAATAAAAATTCATTTATTAAACAGTCATTTAAATAATAAACATTTACCTATGTAAACATCTGTTTAAATAATACAAATCCATTTGCTTAAACAATCGTTTAAATAATGAACATGTATGTGTTTAAACATTCGTTTAAATAATACAAATTCATTGGTTTAAACAATCGTTTAATTAATAAATAGTGTTTGAATATTAATGGGAGTCACTATACCATAGGACGTACTTGCATATTACAACGTAAGTATTATGACTTAGCAACGTCGCTCGGTCTTTTATCCGAACTTCGAATAGAATTTCGAATAAAAGATACATTTGATTTTCATTTATTCCTCATGCTCGTCTCGAATAAAAAATCGAATAAATCATCTTCCCTACATCGACCATCCGAATAAATCTCAAGACCACGCAAAAATCGTACGTCGAAAATCAAAGATACATTCTGAGTTGCGAGTATCTGCCGAAATTGACCGTCGAATACATGGGGGCGCTGCTAAAAACTATCGAATAAAAATCAAAGATACTTTGCAACTCATCGGCTGTATCTTCGAATACATTCTCTCAAATAAAAAATCTCGCCGCTAGAGGCGTCGAATACGCATAGCCGTTGCTCCGCAATTCGGATGACCCACGGACGACAAATGAAAATCGTGAAAAGTATCCGACGGATAAACTGTGCTGAATATGTATCCGAGAGAAACGAGTTCGAATAAAAAATAGATTTCATTTATTTGTATTCGAAATTTTAAAATAAATTTTTGCCCAACTCTGCTGTGTAAACACCCGGTATGGCTACGTATGACGTTCTGCAGCGTGTGGCGTCACTGCGCGCATGCGCTGTGCATTGGGACACACTGGGGGCAGAGTGTTACTGTTCTCTCGTGGGGCAGAGTGTATACGTTCGTACAGAATCGTGTTTATCCACTACTAATTACTCAGAAGACTTTCTTCCTATCAGATTTCCACAGTTTCTAAGATTTCTCAATGTTTCACAATACGTTACTCGAAGGAAGATAAGATTGATATGATTTTCATTTATGGAGAAAGTCGACAGTGTTTAAGAGAATCCGTGCAGTTGTACAAGGACCGATTTCCTAATCGTAATTGTCCATCAGTTTCCGTTTACTCCAATTTGATAAATAAATTCCGTGAAACTGGTAGTGTCGAAAATAAAAAACGTACAAAGGTGAGGACTGTAAGGAATGAAGCAAACACAATTAATGTTCTGGCAGCAGTGAATACAAACCCTCATGCTAGTACGAGGCAAATCGCACGAGGAAGTGGCATTAGTCAAAAATGTGTAGTGCAAATACTCCAGGAACACAATTTTCACCCCTTTCACCTATCAATTCATCAAGAACTTCATGGTAGAGACTTTGTAAATCGTGTAAACTTTTGCCAGTGGGGATTGAGACAATTGATAAACGATAGAGCATTTTTTAATCAAGTATTATTTACCGATGAAGCTTATTTTACAAATCACGGGCAAATAAATTTAAAAAACCTGCATTATTGGTCATGAAGTGTCTATGGGTTCGCGTGTTCGGAATGAAATGATTGGTACAAGTTTTAGGTATAGCGTGTACTTTATTACTTGAGACTTTTCTACGACGCGTCGCGGAAGCTTTTACTCGAACGACTGTTGTCAAGTGTCTCCGCTGTCTCTTCTCTGCGGTCTTACGGAGGCTTTTTACCTATTCCCCGAATCGTCCTGATTGGCCGGGGCTGAATTAGCCTTTTTGGCCAATCAGGCACTTCTTCGGGGACTCCTGCGCCCTTGACGCGCTTTCCCTAAACGCGGGGGCGGTGTCGTAAATTTGGTGATGCAGCGGGATTTCCTACGGGCCCGCGGTGCATGACGTGGCCGGCCGGCGCCTACCTGCCTAGCTTCCGGGTCCCATCGGAAAACCCGAGGTTTATGGTACCCGCACGAGCTGTTGAGACCGAAGGCAAAAATCTAATGGCCAAAACGTGCCATAACAAAAGATGCTAAAACGAGTAACGGCTTTCTCAAAAACAGCTGTGGGGCAACGGGTTCCATAAACTCGCTCGACCATTTGCACGCCAAATGTTGACAATTGTACGTGCCGATGGCCGCTACAGTCATCTGAAAATCCGCGGTGGTTACGGACAGTCGACAAACAAAGACCATGGTCCGTCAATGTTTGGTGCGGAATTTTAGATAACCAAATAATTGGCCTCACTTTATTACCGGAACATTAAATGCAGAAAAATACATTGCATTTTTACGAGAATCGTTACCAATTCTCCTGGAAAACACACCCTTGAACATTCGTGAAAATATGTGGTGAAGGAACAGGGTTATATAAGGCGGGTGCCTTAGAATAAGTGTTCAAATCAGGTGTACGTGACTGAGTCGTTTATTTATAAATAGAGTTATGTCGCGAGAGCGTCCGGGGTGGTTCAGCTAAAACCGGCGATTCACTTCGACTCGCGGCTGAACTGTTATTGCGACTTAGCAACGACCGGACTAGACTCTAAGTGACTCGGCGGATAAGCGGCTGTGTCTAGACTTCGTGACCGCACCTCGTCGGTAGTCTCTGCCTTATATTATCGAAAATGCTTGTCGGCTGATTGGTGGAAGTCCTTGCGAGGAACTTCCACCAATCCGTGCATTTTGCATAACACGCCCACGTTCCACGCCTCTCGTGCGTGAGAAGGGTGAGCGTGTCGTGCTGTTAAAAATCTAATTTTGGTGATGCAGCGGGGTGTCTTCCGGGCCCCGTGCTAAGTGCGGTACGTGACTGCTGGCTTACGTCAACGGGCCCAGCTTTCCCGGGTGATAGAAACCAGGCACACGTCGCTGGGACACTCTAGGCTGGAGACCTTTAGACTACCCAAAATTTATGGCGTCCACTTGCGCTATTGAGTTCGTCGCTAGGAACTACAAGGACACATCTGTCCGCTAAGTGGCCAAAAACGTTAAAGACGTTTTCTCACAAATAGCGTCTTATGCTGTGCAAACCATAAATCTTTCTTGGTGCTGGTGCGCTGAAGATTTCTCTTCCGGCGCCCCGCTAGCCGCTACAGTGGTATCAACATGACGGATGTCCGGCCCATTCTTCCCGTGTCGTAATGTTATGCGAGACTACCAGACTTATCTATTCTCTATAGATAAGTCAGACAAATAGATGAGTCAGAACTCACGGGCTTTCTCATCTACTAGACTAAGGCAAATTACTCACCGGTACTGAGATTTCAGATTAAAGTCCAACCCTGCGAAAATTCCGACCCCCACGTCATTCCCTATCTCTAAGTGCTAGTGTCATCCATCCCCACCAAACTTCCATAGTTGTACCCTTATATAAGGCCCTGCGAAAGGGCGCGGACAGACACACACACAGAGAAGAAGTTACACGTAACCCGTCAGTCGACTCGTTTGTTACAAAGTTATTCGTCGTGTACAAAATCGCTTTGTATTCTTGCTTGGCGACCTATTCCCAAATAAACCTAAGTTGTGCTAGAAGAGTTTGGAGTTTATTCGAGGATACTCTTCATCTACCCCTTCCTGCGGCATAACAGTAACACAATTCTTAAATAACAAGTTTCCAAATCGTTGGATTGGACGTAACGGACCCGTATTATGGCCAGCTAGCTCACCAGACCTTACACTCCTTGATTTTTATCTATGGGGAAAACTGAAAGACGATGTTTATAGTGAACCACCAACGACTATAGACGACATGAACGAAAGAATCGTCCAGGCTTGTGCGTCGATTTCCTCAGAAATGAATTACACAGCAGTACGTTCTGCAACTTCACGGCTGAATGAATGTATAGCAGCTCAAGAAAATATTTTTGAACATTTGGCGTAACAGAAATACATCAAATGAATCTTACACGTTGAATTTTATTTATACCATTTTTCTAGGTTGAAGGTCATTTGAAGGTCATATTGTGTTACATGCACGAATTCGTTATTTTGTCAGCTACAACATTACGTTAACGAAAATATATCATTCCATTTAAAAAAACATCGATAACCTTGAAATCTCATAAAAATGACCTTGAAATTTTTTTCCCTTACACCGTTATATGTGGCCCTTCAAACAGTGTAACTTTGTCCTACGAAGTTTTTTTGTACAACGAAAAGTAACGGAGATATTTAGGTGTCCTGCTTTATCGAATTCACCCTGTATATGTAGTTTTTGAGGAAAATGTGGGAGGGAATGGAAAAGGTTTCCTGTGGAAAGGGATCACGTGAAAGAGACAAAGTCTAAAGGGTTTGTTTGGTCGTAATGATTCAAGTGCTCTGGCTGACGTGCCTATTGTATGATTATCGTGTTGCGTTGGCGTTTACCTAAGGCCTAGGGTTATCGTGTATACAACAACATTTTGTATACCAAGCCACATGAAAAAGAATGAAAAACATGAACAACTGTGTGAAACTAATTAACTAGTGGTGTGTTTCTTTTTTTAAATAAAATGATAGTTTTTATATTATTGTGAATTATTCTAAATTTCTACGAATTATTTTAATACAGTATATGTCGAACTGTCATGCCGCATCATCCTCCAACCTTATCTTCGCCCTTTCTGCCCGGTTGAGTCACCTATTTGACTGGACTAGGAACGGCGGAGTTACGTGTCCAGTGACACATACTAGGATTCCAAAGGTCTTTGAAAAAGGACCATATAAGGAGCCTTCTCATCAAACGACGATCACTTCCGAGTTAACACTTCTATTGCACGGACGCATAATTTCTGTAAGCGCGAGTTTCTTGTAAGCAATCTGTTGGCGTGTGTGTGGCCTACTCAATAAAAACTTCAGGTTATCAAGAAGACAAGGACTATTTCTCGAGAGAATCCCATCCTTCTTTCTTCAAGGCATAACAGAACCTCGGTGTCACCTAATGCATGATAAAATATCGGTATGTAATTCAGAATTTTGTATTTTGTATTTTAACCTTTAAAAAATATAAAGTTCATATATTAGTTCAGAAAAGAAACACTGCCTCTGTTGCACACTGCTCTGTACAACAGATATGTCATTACGTTTGTCGTTTTTAGTTATGTCATTCTTAGAACTATGCACGACAACATTTCGTGGAAAAACACCTCTTACACGATTTTATATAATGTCATAGTTCTTAATATACGTCTATTTATGCGTTAAGAATGTGTGTGGGCATTGCAAACCATTTTTATTTACGAAATAACAATTTGAAAAATATTTTTAAAAGCTTGTAATTACAAACTTAAAGAAAAACTCTATCTAACTCTATCTAAGACAAGATTAATCGAGATTATATTGTACATAATATGAAATATAATATAGGAGACGGCGAAGCATTCAAACACGTCACTGTTTATATTCCAACGAACGACCAGGATGTATGGAAGACACGCGAGTAAATACATACATAAGCACATGTGTGCCTTCCGTTATACCTTCTAGCAGTACTCGTTTCATCCTTCAAAGCGGACACCGTCTCGTACTTTATTCTTCAAAGGCTTCGATCAACTATGGAAATTTGTAACTGCTACTCGAACCCAACTACGGCAGACGATCGCGCGATTTGAAAGCACGGATTTTATTGAATTCTGTTTCGCCTACATTTATTGATCTTTTATGAAACGATCGGTGACATTTCCTTTGAAGAGATTTACATATTTATAAGGATGTATCTACTAGATACATCTTAATTTTAGCGCTTGAGTCACAGAATACCAACGCATAGAATACTATGCACACGATGCTTGAGATTTTATTCTTATCGAGATATGTCAACTGATGTGACAATAGGAGATGGAGATTATTATCATTTTAGCAATTTCGACTTAATTCAGAGTGCAAACTCTTCAAGTTTACAACTCGATTTTTACGAAAATTGTCATCACGACTTCACAAGTAAATATTTATTCTCCTAAATATGTGTTACCGACACATTTTGCTAGAATTACATTATTATAAAAATAAATGAGTGTACATATGTAGGGTAAATTCTTTGTGAGTTAAAACCAGATATGTACCGGGAATTATAAAAGTGATCTTACAATTAGTCAAAAATCTAAAAAAATTGAACTTCTTCACTTATTCTGTATTATAACGATTGATTTTACTATATTATGGAAAACGAATTTTACTATGATCATAAATTGTATTGTATTTGAAGTTAGCTATCATCGGATTCAACCACTTGCATGTTACGTTTACTTTGATAGTGGTCTAACTGTGAGTAATTTGTTTTCTACTCGTATACATATGTCGTATCATTTGCGAAGAGAAACATTATTATTTTTCTATTGTGTCATCAAATAGCGGTTCAGATAAGTAAATTTTATGTTTAAGAATTCGTAATTTCATTAATTAGGTAAATGATAATTTATAATAATATAATATTGGTTTTGGGAAGCAAGGTATTTATTTAGAAAGAATAAAACACAGATATGATTTTGTACGATATTTGATCGATGTTTCCTCTACTAAGGCTATATAGGCTTAGACTGACTGACTTCGGCAGCTCGTCGATACGTTTTGAGAACGATAAACATCTGAATGGGACACGTCGGCGGACCAAAAGAAGCGCGGCTCTGTCTTTGATTCGATACCTAAAGATACCGCGAGATACAATGTAGCGAGATACATATACAACAGTTCCTGGAACCGTATTATATATAATTTCTGTACATATATCTATATATAATAATAACATATGCAATTTTGGTTGCTGAACCAGTTGATAAGTTGATAACACAACATTCTACGGTTTGGATCATTCGCCTAAGAAGGGAAGACCATAAATATATGTGCAAACATACAATTATTTCCATTGTATTCCAGTATCAGGCCAATCACAAAGAAAAATACAAAGATATGATGAATTTATTGCCATACATCCCGCGGATTTATCAAGATCATTTTAGTACAAATAAAACAAACGGAACTGAATATCAAACAGAAGTTGAATCTTTCGTTATCGACGAAGAAAATTAATATTTTCAGATTAATTAAAATTAATTATGTTTCTAATTCGTTTTTCTCGACCATACATTCGGGGAAATCGTACCTTTTTTTAAATAAAAATTCTACAAGGTAATAGATAAAATGATAGTCGCGGATACCATAACGAGGAATACATCTATCACATATGTACATCTCCACAATCTTTCTATGTATGTTTTGCTTATGAACGCCATCTTCAGAATCGACGAAACATAAGAAATTAAAATAAAACGGTAGATGTGGGGATATATGTATACCCAGTGTAGAATAGGTATGATTTCTTCTGTTCGGCTCAACACAAAATTATGAAAAATTCATGAACATTCTATCTAATAACACACACAACAGTAAATTATTTCAGAATTTTTTTGCAAAATCGATTTTCAAAAAAATCCGGAAGCATAAAATTGACGATTTTATATGGAGGTTTTCAGAATCCCATGTTTATATTATCATGTTAGTTGTGCCTCACCGTGATTATTAATGTGTTATTTTGAGATTTTTCGGATTTTGCGAACATGTTTAAAAAGCTTGAATATCTCAAACAATTCGAAGAAAATGCATATTTCGTATTGAAGTATTGAAGATACCAGTTTTATAAAAATTCAGTAATGAGATATTGTTGAAACCATTGTTACTAATATTTTCAGAATTTTTTATACACTGCATCATTGTTTAAAAAAATCAAAATCAATTTTTTCGATGCCTCTTTACCTTGTTGTAGGTGTATTATGTAATATTAAACATGTTCATATTTAGAAAAATAATGTACAAAATTAAAAATGCAATATAAAATATTTTATTTGCGTTATATTTCTATGTATGAGAATAACTCAGAAGAGTTTCGGTTGACGCAGGCGACATGCGTCGTGTGATTCGGCCGTAAGCAGATCGTATGCCGCATACACACGAGTCTTTTTCCAGTAATTCTGGAGTTCATCATATTTTCTTTTACATTAAAAGTGATAAACATGGTGCTAATTGTGCCTTGTGTTACTTGGCTTTCCATAATGAAGGCAGCCGAAATGCCCAACTCACATGGGCTAAAAAGAAGCATTTCACCGGATCTATCCGATAAGGAAAATGAGCCCTCAGATCATCACCTCAGGCCAAGACTGCAAAAGGCCCCTAAGCTACACTCACTACAGCTGGACAGACTTTACAAACAATTTCTAAAGGAAAACAACGTCGACATCACCAAAAATAAGGTTAGCTCTAACCTCCAAGTTGCCAGAAAAATCGATAAGCAGCCGCCACCTGTGGGCAACCCGGCAACTTCGGATAACACCGGCTAGGCTACTATACCGACCACAGATTGGGAAATCCCAAATTAACCTGCAAAAGAGCCATCGCATTCTCCTCGTCACATGAGGACAACTCAGCAAACACAAGTAACCGTTTCTAGCCCCTCCATCCCAACGAGGATATGGACACAGACGAAAGCCTAGCTACGCCGGGTGATTTAAACCGCAAAGCACAAAATAAAAAATTAAACCACTACCGATCTACACCACCAATTCAGACCCGAGCACCTTCATTAATACAGTAGAAAATTAATACATCCCATATGCATCCTACACTATTAAAGAAGTCTAAAGATTTACTCAGACTCTCCCGACCATCATCACACCGTCTCCAGCTACCTAACAAAGTTGAAAGTCCAATACTATACGTTCACACCAAAGAATTTAAGACCCAAAACACTGCTCATCAAAGGGATAAAAAGCAACTTCTCTGAAGATGACATCAAACAGGCGTTACCTGAACTTCAAATACAGAACGTAAACATCATGAAACTAACCAAGTTCAAATTTGACAAACAATAACCTGACAGATTTCACCACCTTATACAAATTTCACCGGACAGCAACACTAAAGAGCTCTTCAAAGTCAAAATATTAGCACACCAAAGAATCAGATGAGAACACTTAAGGAAACCGCCCATATTCCAATGCAGAAACTGCCAGAGACTCAGTCATTTAAGCAGCAACGCACAAACTCGCGAAGATGAGAAATGCAGCGTACCCTTTTAAGATGATATATTTGTCCTAACATGCGCAAACTACAACCAAATTGGGCATCCGCCTCTTACAAAAGCTGCCATTTTATTAATTTTGCTTTGTAACAAAAGAAGGAACAGAAAACAAACCACCGCAACAATACCGTAAAAAAATCTCAACTCTGGTCTCCGTACTCAGGACCAACACTTCCTTCGCCCAGGCGCACAGTGACGAATGGCCTTTTTAGCTGGACAAAATTAACTTTCAAATAAACAAAAACTAACTGTGCTAATATAATCTAAAATAACCATGTATTAAAACACTTGAATATCAAAACTTAAAATTCTTTTGTTGTATGTTTACAGAGTGTGTAAACTTCACCTAAAAGACGAACACCTAACCTATGTATAAATGAATGGGCACATTTCCATATGCGCTAGAAATATGTTAAAATATACTAAGGAGTGTTTAAATTTCCTATATATGATGGATATAACATCTCAAAGCATGTATTTTCACTTTAGTAATTCCAAATTATCGATAACATTCCTCTATTTTTGTAAATTATGTAAGTGTCAAAGACAGTACTTATTTTTCCACAGAAACGCCCATGTTACTACTCTTCGTTAATGAATTAGTATATGGTTCACGTCGGTCCACGCAATGATTTTTACATATAATAAAGTAGAGATTCTCTACTTTATTTTAATACCAAAATTGGCTTGCAGAACGTTGCAGAACTATACTAATTTTTACAATGAAGTTACGTCGTTTTACGTACACGCTCGTGGCAATCATAGCTCGGGCCGGGCGTTTCGAACGCAGCTGATGCCGATTGCCGTCGCCACTTATTGTTAGCGGTTTGTTTAGTCTCATTCATTGTATATTGAAGGAATAAACAATGATAAGATCCCCGAGTTTTCCTCTGAACTTTCTTCGTATGAAAATTCGTTTCTTCAAATACGTTTAGATATATTCTATTTACATTTGTTTATAAGTTATTAGTTTTAGTTATTAGTGTATAAGTTATTTGTTTTTAGCAACCGAACGTTTCTATTTAAGACTTTGATTTTGATCTCTGTTATTTCTTTTGTTTTATTTATATTTTCATGTTATTATATTTTTATTAAAATAATAAACAATAATATGAAGTAGAATTGTTATTTATAAATTGAAACCTTATACTAAACCAAAGAATAATTCTTTCCCGTTAGAATGTCTAAATCTCCAAAAAGTAACATTTACAATAATTTTCTAAAGTTATATTCTTTTTGACCATACTTAAAAATGACGTCTTCTTTGACAATATCTACTACTTGTTAAATCATTGTGTTACATAGATCCATTACTAACTTTGTTGTATTTTATATTTAATTACAAATCATTTAAAATATATTATTTAATTAACAAAAACTAACTAAATATTGTAAAAAATTAATAATTATTCATATTTTATGCAACTGTAAACATATTAATCGATAAATATAGAAAAATAGGCGATTTAGAATTTTGTCCAGCTTAAAAGGCTATTCGTCACACTGTGAGGCGGTCAGAAACTCAAGACCACCTCCACGTGATGATCATCCACCCGCACATTTAATAACTCCAGGACCACCCAGAAATACAACACTCACCGACCACCTTCTTTTTCCGTGAAAAATGCATTACGCATACCCCGACTACCTGGAGGAAGCCCAGAGTTGTGAAGAATTACAATTGAATTACTCCAGGAATTATGATTACAAAGTAATTAAATTACACCGTAATTAAATCATATTATAATTCATTATTCAGATCTTCATTCAATTAAATTACAATGTAATTCGTAATTGCAATGGAGTACAATTACAAAATACTTTGTAATTAAACTACATCAATTACGAATTACGACGTAATTAAATAAAAAATTAAAGAATAATAAAGTATAAGTAATTGAAGGGTCTATGAGTCGCGTGTTCGTAATGAATGATACAAGTTTTCGGTTCAGAATGTACTTTATTACTTGAGAGTTTTCTACGACGCGTCGCGGAAGCTTTTACTCGAACGACTGTGTCTAGTGTCTCGCTGTCTCTCCTCCGGTCTTACGGAGGCTTTTTACCTATTCCCCGAATCGTCCTGATTGGCCGGGGCTGAATTAGCCTTTTTGGCCAATCAGGCACTTCTTCGGGGACTCCTGCGCCCTTGACGCGCTTTCCCTAAACGCGGGGGCGATGTCGTAAATTTGGTGATGCAGCGGGATTTCCTACGGGCCCGCGGTGCATGACCAGGCCGGCTGGCGCCTACCTGCCTAGCTTCCGGGTCCCATCGGAAAAACCCGAGGTTTATGGTACCCGCACGAGCTGTTGAGGCCGAAGGCAAAAATCTAATGGCCAAAACGTGCCATGACAAAAGCTGTTAAAACGAGTAACGGCTTTCTCAAAATCAGCTGTGGGGCAACGGGTTCCATAAACTCGCTCGACCATTTGCACGCCAAATGTTGACAATTGTACGCGCCGATGGCCGCTACAGTAATTAATAGGTAATTAGAGGTTGGAAAATTCATTTGAAGGTTTCACACAGAAGAAATTTATTATTTATAAATTTATAATATCTGAAGAGAAATAACTTCTGCGTTACAAATTTTTTAAATTTCAAACATAAACATAAAAAGCAGAAAAAGAAAACATGTCTCTACATTACCTAGGTTACGATATACAAGGGCGTTCGCGATAATTAGTACCACCGTTTTTTTCGTAAAAGATAAACATTAGAAAAAAACCGAAGAGGAGGTAGTTGCAGTATATTTTACTAGCAATATGATAGCGTATCTCAATTTTTTGTATTTTTAATATTTTTCTAGAAATAAAGATGATCTTTATTTTTTTTTAATGGAATGCTACATATTTATTTACGTCAAATGAAAACGGACATTGAGACGAGTTCAACCATGTAGTATACTATGATCCAGAGGGACAAAAATTTATCTAAAATTTTCGACTAAAAAATAACCGAAAAATATCTTTCTATTCGTACTCATTTTTCTCAGATACATATTCATCACAGTTTATCCGTAAGATACATTTCACGATTTTCATTCGTCATCCGTGGTTTATCGAATCTCGAAGTAACGGCGTATGCGTATTCAACGTCTCTAGCGGTGAGAATTTATTTGAGAGGCGTTATTCGTAAGATACAGCTGATGATTTTCAAAGTATTTTTGACGATTATTCGAGAGTCCAAGGCAACGCCACCATTTATTCGACGGTGAAGCCTGACAGATACTCGCTACGGAAATGTATCTTTGATTTTCGACGTATGATTTTCCGCGTAACTTTGAGGTTTATTCGAAGCTCGATGTAGGGAAAATGATTCAATCAATTTTTTTATTCGTGACGAGTATTTGGGATAGATAAAAATCACATGTATCTTTTATTCGTATTCTTATTTGATTCTCGAATAACCGACCTCTTAATGCGACGTTGCCAAGTCGTAATACTTACGTCGTGATATGCAAGTACGTACTATGGTATAGTGACTCCAATTAATATTCGAACACTTTTTATTAATTAAACGATTGTTTAAACAAATGAATTTTTATTACTTAAACGATTGTTTAAACCAATACATTTTTATTACTTAAATAATTTACGCCACGTTTTGTAAAATGTCACAAAATTTCTCGACCCGGCACAGTGTCCGGCGTCCAAGGCTGTATATCGCGATGCAGCGTTCGCTTCAGATAATTTCAATTTCGTCAAGTTTAAAATGTTCATCTTTTTAAAAAACAGGTCTGAAAGAGGACACTTGGGGCTATATCCTTATTTTTTGCGAATTTTTGAAAAGTTCCCTTCTATGAAAAGATTGCATTTGTTGAAAACAACGCACACCTTCAGCCAAAAAGAAAGTAACACATGTTTCGTTCTTCTACTCTCGGAATCATTCGGCTGGGATCGACGTCTGTCGTTGCACACAAATACATATGTATATCGTCGGCTGTGATTGCACATATATATGCATATATTTGTAGCCGCTTCGACTGCGGCGAACGTAGATAGAAAAGGACAGCATTCAAACACGCCCGCGTGACCGAAGGCGCAAGAAAAAGGTAGCACAACCCGATGATATTATTATCCGACTTGTACCGTGTTTGGGCTTATTTTGTTCCGGGAAACATTTTCAATCGGTAGGTAATGATATGATTATGGTAACGTTAATAAGAAATAATATTAGATTCTGTTGGTAAACGCCAATACGCTACTCGTTACAATGTTGCCTCTGATAGTGAATCACGACCATATGGAGCATCGCGCCCTGTGCCACCTGGAGACAACAATGTAACCATTTCATCATCACTTATTAATAACAATAAAATGTTTGTCACAATTCATAATTCTGCCATGGAAACATTATTAATCGATTGCAAATAGTTTGCTGATGAAAACCAGTCTAAACACGCCACAAATCAGGGCCCGCCCTAGCGGTTACGACGCCCCGGGCGAAAAAAGAAATTGCTGCCCCTTTTTAAGCACTAAGCACCGCGCTGAACAAAATGACCTTTTTTTTTAGCTAAATTGTCTGGCAAGGGTAGTCGGAAATTTTCTATTAACTGAATATTTAAAACATCACTATTTTTCTCACACTTACAGCCAAAGCCAAAATCGCGCCCCTACATTTTGGCGCCCCAGGCATATGCCCGGGTTGTCCCCCCCCCCTACAGCGGGCCCTGCACAAATCCGGTAAGTCAGACGGTGCCACTAATGAAACGAAGTTCTTCGAAGTTCATCAACTATTTCACTAGCTGCCCGTTCCATTACGATAGAGTCTGCTACCGTACCAGAGCATGTTCTAAAGAGCAGAGTTGGGCAATATCCGATGAAAAAATTATTTGAACGGCTTTCGGATACAAATTCTCTGTTCTTTTGTTTCTATTCGAAGTCGGATGGATCGCGACAACTTATTTGTATCTTTATTCGTCGAGCGTGTCTGGTTTCGAGATTTGTATTCGACGTGCCTCCGGATGATTTTCTGGCTATCTTCAGGATTTATTCGGATGGTCGTATACAACGCCCCCATTTATTCGACGGATTTATTTGTAGATACTCGGCGTCGCCGACTATCCGAACGATTTTAGGCGTCGAATAAAAATAAATTTCACAATGTATTCGAAGGCAGATGTCGCGGCGAAATTTATTCGTAACTTTTATTCGATATTCGAAGCTCGATTTGGCCAGGCGATTTATTTGAGGATTTATTCGGGACGAGTATTTGGCAGAGATGAAAATGAAATGTATCTTTTATTCGAAATTGTATTCGATGTTCGGATGGCCGACTTTTTTATCCGACGTTGCCGAGCCATAATACGTAAATACGTACCACGGTACAGTGACTACCATTAATAATCGAACACTTTTTATCGTTTAAACTTTAAACGCTTGTTTACATAAATAAATTTTTATTATTTAAACAGTTGTTTAAACAAATAAATTTTTGTTATTGAAACAAATGTTTACACCAGTACATTTTTACGAGTTAAACGCAAGTTTACACAAATAAATTTCTATTATTTAAACGATTGTTTAAACAAATAAATTTTTATTATTAAAACAAATGTTTGAACCAGTACATTTGTATTATTGAAACAAATGTCTAAACCAGTACATTTTTATTACTTAAAAGATTGTTTAAACAAACACATTTTTATTACTTAAACAATTTAGGTCATGTTTTGCAGTGAGTAAAAGTCTTTATAAGAAAAGGAAATGTCATTGGGTTTCACCATCGGTACTCTGCTGAATATTAAGTCATTAAGACAATTTTATAAAGAACTCGTCACATTATGTATAGATACACGTACATAGGCATTGCATGCAATGGCATTTTTCTGTCTACGGTTCTGAATTACCGACTCTGTAGAACATGCTCTGGTACGGCAGCGGACTCTATCGAAATGGAACGGTCAGCTAGTGAAATAAAATTCGTTGATAAACTTCGAAGGAAACGTTTCAATACTGGCACCGTCTAACTTATCAGATTTGTGACGTGTTTAGACTTGTTTTCATCAGCAAACTATTTGCAATCGATTAATAATGTTTCCATGGCAGAATTATGAATTGTGACAAACATTTTATTGTTATTAATAAGTGATGATGAAATGGTTACATTGTTGTCTCCAGGTGGCACACGACGCGACACTCCATATGGTCCTGATTCACTACCAGAGGCAACATTGTAACGAGTAGCGTATTGGCGTGTACCAACTAAATCTAATATTATTTCTTATTAACGTTACCATAATGATATCATCACCTACCGATTGAAAATGTTTTCCTGAACAAAATAAGGCCAAGCACGGTACAAATCGGATAATAATATCATCGAGTTGTACTGCCTTTTTCTTGCGCCTTCGGTCACGCGGGCGTGTTTGAATGCTGTCCTTTTCTATCTACGTTCGCCGCAGTCGTAACGGCTACAAATATATGCATATATATGTCCAATCACAGGCGACGATATACATATGTATATGTGTGCAACGACAGACGTCGATCCCTGCCGAATGATTCCGAGAGTAGAAGAACGAAACATGTGTACTTTCTTTTTGGCCGAAGGTGTGCGTTGTTTTCAACAAATGCAATCTTTTCATAGAAGGGAACTTTTTAAAAATTTGCAAAAAAATGAGGATATAGCCCCAAGTGTCCTCTTTACAGACCTGTTTTTTAAAAAGATGAACATTTTAAAATTAACGAAATTAAAATTATCTGAAGCGAATGCTGCATCGCGATACACAGCCTTGGACGGCCGGACACTGTGCTGGGTCGAGAAATTTCGTGACATTTTACAATAAATGTTGAACCGTAAGAGATATCAGCATGAAATTTGCAGTAAACTTCGTTAAAAAATTATGCTTATCCACTGATAATTGTCGTCATAAATATATATTTTCAGTAATAATTTTTTAATTCATTGTTTTAATGGTTAACTTGTTATTTATTTAGTACTGTTCCAGATAATTTAAATCATCGATGTCTTTGATTCTAAATTTCTGCATGTTCTACAGAGTCGGTAATTCAGAACCGTAGACAGAAAAATGCCATAGCATGCAATGCCTATGTACGTATACCTGTACATAATACATAATCTAAAGAGTTCTTTATAAAATTGTCTTAATACCTTAATATCCAGCAGAGTACCAATGGTGAAACCCAATGACATTTCCTTTTCTTATAAAGATTTTTTACTCACTGCAAAACATGACCTAAATTGTTTAAGTAATAAAAATGTGTTTGTTTAAACAATCTTTTAAGTAATAAAAATGTACTGGTTTAGACATTTGTTTCAATAATACAAATGTACTGGTGTAAACATTTGTTTCAATAACAAAAATTTATTTGTTTAAACAATTGTTTAAATAATAAAAATTTATTTGTGTAAACAAGCGTTAAAAGTTTAAACGATAAAAAGTGTTCGATTATTAATGGTAGTCACTGTACCGTGGTACGTATTTACGTATTATGGCTTGGCAACGTCGGATAAAAAAGTCGGCCATCCGAACATCGAATACAATTTCGAATAAAAGATACATTTCATTTTCATCTCTGCCAAATACTCGTCCCGAATAAATCCTCAAATAAATCGCCTGGCCAAATCGAGCTTCGAATATCGAATAAAAGTTACGAATAAATTTCGCCGCGACATCTGCCTTCGAATACATTCTGAAATTAATTTTTATTCGACGCCTAAAATCGTTCGGATGGTCGGCGGACGCCGAGTATCTACAAATAAATCCGTCGAATAAATGGGGGCGTTGCAATCGACCATCCGAATAAATCCTGAACATAGCCAGAAAATCATCCGGAGGCACGTCGAATACAAATCTCGAAACCAGACACGCTCGACGAATAAAGATACAAATAAGTTGTCGAGCGATTCATCCGACTTCGAATATAAACAAAAAGATACGGGAGTATGTGTATCTGAAAGTTATTTAAACCCCAAAACTCTGCTTTAGTTTCTTACACTTTTATTTCGTAACCAATTTATTCTCTAGATTTCGTTTTCTTTTTATCACTTTGGCAATATTATCAACACACACAAATTTCACTATCGTTTTCGAATTTTCATGAATACACAAGTCCGACCGACAATTCGTCTGACTATATCTACTTGGCGTGAGTGTCGAAATAATAATTCACAAAGTCACCCAAATGGTGACCATTTCAATTTATGGATACTGTTTATACGACCATTTTAATTTTTTGAATTAATTATCCCGGGAGAGCGCGGACGCAGTCCCGACTAACAAAAATTATACGTTCGAGATATCCACATTAGGGATATTCGCAAGGGTCAGCTCAATCCTAAGTGCAATGGAAGAGCCTCACCCTGGAGGGACCGCCTTCGTGATCACGGTAACCTCTACGCCAGGTAAGTATGCTATCCCCTGCTTCTGGACGATACTTCATATCTATACCGTATCATTTTAACTGCGGAAAAGCATTTCATCCCCTAGGCCCTCTAGCGGTAGATTTATGAAGCATTACTCCCAAAACAAGTCTAGTTGTCGAATTAACCACTTGCCGTATTATAACGAGTGAGCCTCGTAATGAAGATTTTAAACAAAGCCTACCAAATATAGATGTCATAGGTACCTTTCTTTTTAGACGAAATACAATTTTATTCTTTTGCAATTAACATTTAAGCATTAGAGTATATGTAGCCACATAAAAAATATAATTTTCTTTCCTCTTCTTTGACATTTTGGGGGATAGAAAAGTTTTAGACACTGTAGTCGTAATTAAAATGGTACGGCAAGGAAATAATATGTATAGAATTATCCAAATTGACTATCACACTTTCGGAATAAAATAGAACAAACTATTTTTGATTGGCTTGGTTTTTTTCTTTCATATGTATACGCAAATTACTCCACAACATTAATTATGGAGCATAAAAGAAGAGTTTAATGTACGTTTCATTTCACAAAGAGAAAACACTAATTTCACATTGAGATCGTATGATTTAATTCTTAATTTATCAAGGTAAAAAGATCGACGTTGTCGAATTTGCATAGTGGTCTTTAGTTTTTTCAGAAATTCATTCCACTGGCATTTTTAAAAATTTTGTTTTTACCTACTAAAAGTGATAACAGGACGCGTAGAAAAAGTTTAAGCAATACATTTTCGACAGTCGCTAATTGGCATAAAGAAGATATGTATTGCAATTCCTGAATAATCCCAGTGTATATGTAAGTTAAGGGTTAATACCAGAGATTGAAACCAGTTATGAAGAACCGAAATGATGTTGTAACTGTTATTAGAATATCGGTTTTTGCTGATATCGATTACGGTTACGGTTCTAGAGAATCGATATTATTTCTGTTCTGTAATTGTTATTTTTCGGTTCTGGTTTCGGTTCTGTCATTCTGTATTCTGTATTGTGTTCGGCCTTCTATATTTATTATTTAAGTAGTTATTTATTGTTATTCATTATTTAAACAATTTTTAAATAAATAAATTTTTGTAATCTATAGAAATTTGTTTTTACATTCATTATTATTTCAATAATAATTTATTGTTAACATAAATGTTTAAATAAAAAAATTTGTATAATGTATAGATTTTGTATAATGTATAATTTATTGTTAAAGTAATAACTTAAATAAATAAATTTTTATAACAACCAAAGAATATGGAATATATTAGGTCGTGTAATACGATATGTCGAATTTCTTATCCTTCGCGAATTAATCGCTAAAGTGCTTAGGTGTTTATGTAAAAGTTATAATTTTTGTTGTGCCTCTTTAAAGTTCTAACAGTTCTCTGTAAGTTACTGTTATTTATATTTACTTTTGGATAAGTGAAAAACGTTTTAACTTAAAGATCAATTTTTTCTTCTTCAGTGAATAATACGACATTTCATATTACACGATCTAATACAACGTATGCAAGCATACAATGTTTTCTGTCGCAATCTCGCTCGGGTTCATTTTTTGCGATGGTACGGTAGTAGCATTAGAGAAGCTAAAGACTAAACAGCCAGAGTTGGGTAAAAAATTATTTAAAAATTTCGAATACAAATAACAGAAAGTTATCTTTTATTCGAACTCATTTTTCTCGGATACATATTCACCACAGTTTATCCGTCAGATACTTTTCACGATTTTCATTTGTCATCCGTGGGTCATCCGAATCTCGAAGTAACGGCTATGCGTATTCGACGCCTCTAGTGTGACGACTTACATTATAACGTCACCTTTATAATTAGCACATGTTTAACCCTTTGTTCTCGGTACTGGTCCCTTCCTAGTATCGATAAGCTTAAGATAACGAATTTAGTATATAAGGACCACCCGAAGGCGAACTCCTTTAGTCTTGATTTGGAGGCGAGGACGCGCGTAACGATAAGTATTATTGTACTGTGAATAAAAGTTAGAGTGTTGGGCTGCGGCTCAACATCTCCTTTTTTTTTGTGAAGTTTCGCGATTAATTACGTGACATTTTGGCGATCCTGCCAGGATAGTGTTTACTGTTCTTCGGAAAACTGACCATTTATTATTACTACGAGAGAATAATAAGATCAGGGCTACGCGCTACACCAGAAGACGAACACACTATTACGGGCCGACCAATGTGAAGAAAGAATCCAAGTGAAAACTATTGATTCAACCGGTCAACTCTACGGAGCACCTACTACGAAGAATTATACAGGTAAATACTGGATTCATTTGTGAAATATAGAGTGAGAAGGGACAGCTTCTCCAGTCAAGATTCAACTAATTCAAGCGAAAGTAGAAAATCAGTAAGAATGGCAAGCGCACAAAAAAAGGAAGAAAAGACTGAAATTAGACAGCTCCTTGACCTGATGCAAATACAAAGCGAGAAGACAGAAACAAGCCTTGTTGAAATGAGAAAAATGTTACTCATGGCAAATTAAGAAAACAGCAAACGAGCCAGAGAAATCGAAACGTTGGGTAAAAGCTTAGCAAGCTTACGAGTTGCAGGAAGCCTTGCGCCATCCGATTTCGGTTCATTTATGACCGAGGACGAGAGTGTACGCACTGCTCATACGAAAAGGAACTCTAAACAGAATAACCTGACAAAGCCTGTCAAAGAACCAAGAAGAGAACCATCCGACGACGAGGACGAAGAAGAAGAACCCGGTCGAGACACCTACGAAAGATCAACGCATTCGGCAAAATTATCAGTACAGTTTATCCCAATACTGAAAGGAAGAGACGACATAGGAGTCGAGGGATTTATAAAGAAAATCCGAAAAGCCCGCTCCCGATGCCGAGAAAAGGAAGAACTATTGGATTTGATCATTGCCACCCGCATAACAGATGACGCAGAACGAAGCATCCGCCACCTTGATATCGAAACATACGCAGAACTGTACGACGCATTGCGACAATTCGTGAGTATTCCAACCACAGCAGACAGTGCGAGAGATCGTTTACGACAAATACGACAAGGTGTTACAGAAAGCGTGCACAGTTACATTATCCGGTTCAGAAAATTACTCAACGAACTGACATATGCACTGCAATATGAACACAAAAACGATATCGAACGACGAGTCGCAATCGATTTGGAGAACAGTCGTTCAGTGAAAATTTTCATCTTGAACCTCAGGGACGACATCGAAACAAGAGTATCCGCCGCATCACCGAAAGATTTGATGGAAGCACAGGAAGCCGCCTTCCAGGCAGAGACGACCATCAGCGAAAAGAAACGCTTACGCTCAGCACAATAGCGAGTACCGACAACTGCACCACCAATATTATGCAATCGCCGCGATACAGCTGCACCGATCAGGCGTGACGACAGCTTTAACCAACCAAGAGCTGCACCAGCACGAACCACCAACAGCTTTCGTTGCAGAGAAATGAAATGTTTTAAGTGCAATCAGATAGGACACTTGGCTAACCAGTGCGCAAATTTTCGTGTACCCAGCCAACAAAACCTATCGCCACGGAGAGTGAACAACATATACGAGGAGAATTCAGACGAATACCAAAACCCCGACTCGAACGAATCAGAGTTAACACAACAACAGGAAGATTGCCCACTTTCTCAATACAACGAACCACTGACGGAAGAACAGAACAATTACTCATTGACTCAGGCTCAGGCATTAATCTAATTAAAAGACGATCAGACTTTAAAACAGTGAAATGTGAACCACGAACATTTTATATGGGCACCGACAAATACCATACTAACGAAAGCATGATCATAAATTTCATGAATAAGAAACATACGTTTTATATTGTTGAACAAAACTTTCCGTTAATAGAAGACGCCATTGCAGGCCTACCATTTCTTGAAAACTATGAATATGCTTTAACCAATAACACGTTAACCTTAGACGGGAACACCGTTCATTTGTAGAAACCGATCGTATCACCACCAGGTCAAATCACCGCTCATACCGTATACCTAGAAGGAAAACCCACACGAGTATGCTTTATCAACTCTGGTAAGCAAGATTGCATTATCTCTAATGATATTACGAATATTTCAGAAATCGAACATATTGCAAAATTTAAAGAACTTGTGAGAATTTCACACATCGAACATGAATTACGCGAACCAATTGAAAAAATTTTATTGCATTATTCAGACGTATTTAATTTAGAATCAGACTCTTTACCATGCACGGACTTGACAAAACACACGATAACGCTCAAAGAAGACAAAATTATAAACACAAAATCATATAGACCACCAGAATGCCATAAGCAAGAGATAAACCGACAAATGAAAGAAATGTTAGATAAAGGAATCATCGAAGAATCGGACTCACCCTATAATTCACCAGTATGGGTTGTACCTAAGAAGACGGACGCATCAGGCAAACAAAAATGGAGAATTGTAATCGACTTTAGACGCTTAAACGAATTAACTGACCAAGACGCATATCCACTCCCAGAAATCGACGACATCCTTTCCCAATTAGGAAATTCCAAATACTTTTCCGCACTAGACTTATCCTCAGGATTCCATCAAATACCTATGAACCCCGCTTCCAAGAAATACACTGCATTTTCCACACCGCAAGGGCATTACCACTACAACCGAATGCCATTTGGTTTAAAGAACGCTCCAGCAACATTCCAACGCATGATGGACACAGCATTAAGAGGATTAATAAACAACAACTGCTTCGTATATTTAGACGACATTATAATTTTTGGACAATCAATCGAACAACATAATAAGAATTTAGCAATTGTATTGCAAAGACTCAGAGAATTAGGACTAAAGATCCAACCAGACAAGTGTGAATTTTTAAAGCCAGAATTAGAATATTTAGGACATATAGTAACAGCCGAAGGAGTCAAACCAAACCCAAAGAAAATCGACGCAGTGAAAAATTTTAGATTACCAAAGAATCCGACTGACATAAAATCATTCCTAGGACTATCAGGATATTACAGAAAATTTATACGTAACTTCTCAAAAATCGCAAAACCGTTGACAGAATTAACAAAGAAAGACGTATCATTCCATTGGACGGACAAGACTCAGAACGCTTTTGATACATTAAAAAGATCCTTATGCGAACACCCAGTATTAAAATACCCAGACTTTAGTAAAACATTTACTTTGACAACCGACGCAAGTAACGAGGGACTAGGCGCTATACTATCACAAGACGGACACCCGTGTTGCTATATATCAAGGACATTGAACCCTCCAGAAAAGAATTACACGACTACCGAGAAAGAGCTATTAGCAATTGTTTGGGCAATAAAAAGATTAAGACAGTACCTATTAGGACGAAAATTCACGATACGAACCGACCACCAAGCATTAAAATGGTTACATAACTGCAAAGACCCCTCCTCGAGACTAATGAGATGGAGATTGAGATTAGAAGAATACGAGTACGAAATCGAGTATACCAAAGGGAAAGACAATACCGCCGCCGACGCTTTATCGCGAGTCCACGCGATAACAAGAACAACGACATTTAAAGGCAACGTACTGATTAGCCACGAACAGTTATTCGATCAGTGGAATAAAGAATCCGCACTGCCCAAAATACTACCCCTCAAACCCAATGACTTGACATTTTATCAGATAACGAAAGGAACTCTAGGAGAATACAACAAATCAAAATGGATAATTAAATTACATGAAATAATCAAAGAACACAATAAAATTGGCCTACAAGAAGAAGACTTTAACGAAACAGAACGAAATATGATCTACAGAATGATGATCTATTTTAACGACCAAGTAAAAGAATTTATTTTTGCACCCAAAAGCATAATACCATTAACTGATGAGCAAACGGAAGCTGTACTAAAAGAAAATCATGATTTGATAGGACACCCCGGTATACAGAAGACATACGAACGAATAAGAGGTAAATATAAGATAAGGAAATTATTCGAACGAACAGAAGAATATGTAAAGAACTGCGAAGTATGCCAAAAGAATAAACTTACACGAATAAGACCAAAAGAAGAAGCGGTAATACCAGACAAACCGTCAAAACCAAATGAGAAAATTGCAATGGATTTATTAGGTCCACTACCAAAGACGAAACAAGGTAACCAATACATATTATCAATACATGACGAACTAACAAAATACCTGATACTTGTACCGCTGAAGAACCAACAAACCGAAAGTATATGGAACGGTTTATTAAATCATTATATTTACATATTTTCTGCACCCAAGAAAATACTGACAGACCAAGGGAACAACTTTATAGGGCACCTCATGCAAGAATACGAAAAGGCGTTTAAGATAAAACATATTAAAACTACGAGCTTTCACCCTCAGAGTAACGGATCACTCGAAAGAACACACGCTGTCATAAAGGACATGATACGTACAACACAGAAGGAAAGAAATGAAGAATGGGACGAGATTTTAAATTTTTGCTGCTTAGCATACAACACAATGGTACATGAATCTACGGGATTCACTCCATTCGAATTAACGTTTGGACAACAAGCCAACCTACCCTCCTCCATATCCTCTGACGCACAACGTACCTACGCGGACGATGTACAGTTTAGAAAGAAAGAATGGGACAGTCGACTACGCAAAGCCATACAGACGCTGGAAAAGAGTAAACAGAGACACAAAAGAGACCAAGACAGAAGGATAGTTAGAAGCCAGACAATTTTTAAAGAAGGTGACAATGTGTTAATACACAACGATCACAAAGAGAATAAATTAGATGTCGAATGGTTAGGACCATATGTCATAAAGAAAGTTGTAACGCCATACTACGAGATTTTAGTGGACGGGTTTACTAAAAAGATTCATGGCAACAGACTAAAATTTTACTTTCCAGGGCGATCACAGCCGCCTGGCACTTCTGCATCTCAAACGGGCTAGAGATGGTGGAACTAAAAGAGAATTCAATCTTTCACGAGAAGCTTGACAAAGCATACTTATACACCAACGTAGTAGACGTTTATGTAGGATTAGATATAACTGAAATATTTGAACATTATGATGATTTAACCGCTTTCATTAACATCTTAAACAAGCATTGCGAGAATGACTGTATATACAACGATGAGATGAAAAATATTAATGAAAGAATGAAGAAATTAGAATCTCTTAGTTTACATCTACGTATAATCACTCATTCACGCAACAAGAGAGGATTACTAAACTTTGTAGGATCACTATCCAAATCATTATTCGGAACCTTAGACGAAGATGATCTAAGCACAGTAAACGCTAACATAGACAAATTATTTGACACCAGCAACAAACTCAAAACCATTGTAAGTAATCAAACTGCACTCATAAGAAAAGCAATAGACTCGAACAGCCTAAAACAAATAGACCACCTAATAGTAGATTCAAAATTAACGGACGCGAGGATTTCAAAAGATGAACAAATGAATAAATGGATGATAAGAGCAGAAGGTGCAATAGCAGATTTACACTTTTCATATGACGAGTTATTAACTACAATCACGCTCGCAAAACAAGGTATAATTAGTTCACAAGTAATTGACCGCGAAGAATTTATGAACGCATACGAACATACTTTAGAGAACGAAACATTAAACGCAGCAATCAAGGCAAAGAAAGAGAACTTTCAATTAATATTAGACATCGCGGACTTAAAATTATTCGTTATCAATAATAAGCTATTTTTTTAAATCTCAGTACCTTTGATACCAACATTAGAATGGGAAATAGACCGCATATGTCCAATTCCAACGAAGAAAAATAACGTATTCGTGATACCAGTAGTAGAACACCAAATCTATTTTATAGCAGGAATGAATTATATTAACGTAGACAACGAATATTTAAACGACAATTGTAAAACTAAAGCAGGAATAACCATGTGTAGACAGACACAGCCGATACATGATAGACACACGAAACACGACTGCACGACGGAACTTATAAATTTCAACGAAGAACTAAAAGCATGTCAAATAGTAATATTAAAGATAGACGAAATTACATTTATCCCGCTCAAAAGTTCAAATCAATTTATAGCAATACCAGAGAGATCTATAGATATTAATGCAATCTGCGGAACACAACACAAACTTATTACGCTAACGAAACCGAGTCTGATAAAAACAAAACAATCCTGCGAACTATTGTACGGATCAAATCATATGCGTATAGGAGAAACAAAATTTAAGGTATCATACGAAGTCCGACGAAAAGAAATTAGCACGCCAAACACTAGCAATTACGATATAATATTAACTAAATTAGAAAACACACCGAAAATACTAAGTAATATTAACGGATACAGAAACACTCTAGACCAAATAGAAAAAGAAACGAATCAATTGCAATTTGACCACCGAATACAAAACGTAAAATCATGGGGAATATCAATAATACAAACAGCAGGATATATCGCTTTAGCCGCACTAACTATATGGGGATTAGACAAAATGGGAATTTTGAATTGTATAAAATCATGTTTACCAACTAAACTATGTATACACATATTAAGTTGTAAAACCAAAACCACACACATCGAGAATCGAGTAGGAAGCAACGCCTCAACGTCACCAGTTACAGCACCCTTGATGAATATCTACACAGGAACACCCAGATCATCCAGATTCAGCGATACCTCAGAAGACACAGTAGTATACAATGCGATCGAAGAACCCAAGTTAATATTTGAACCACAAAAGGTAAAATTCCATCGATCAATACTTAAACAAAAATAAGAAATTGGAGGACCAATTTCACTCTAAATTGGGGGGAATGTGACGACGTACATTATAACGTCACCTTTATAATTAGCACATGATTAACCCTTTGTTCTCGGTACTGATCCCTTCCTAGTATCGATAAGCTTAAGATAACGAACTTAGTATATAAGGACCACCCGAAGGCGAACTCCTTTAGTCTTGATTTGGAGGCGAGGACGCGCGTAACGATAAGTATTATTTTACTGTGAATAAAAGTTAGAGTGTTGGGCTGCGGCTCAACATCTCCTTTTTTTTGTGAAGTTTCGCGATTAATTACGTGACATGAGACACGTCTTTAGGGTCGACACATACAAGACGGGTTTCACCGGGACCGGGAACGGGGCACGTTTTCCCTATGCCATACAGACTTGAGAGGCGCTCAAGATGCTCGCAACAAAGGCCAAGTGCCGCGCACCACGGGGGTTAGCTACCAGAACCCCAGCACCGTTTACTCCCCGCATACCCCTGAGGATCCTATGGTAGAGCCGACCGGGCCCGGCCCGGGGTTTCACGAAATATTCTTGCGAAGAATACTCAGCGACCCCGGTCGCCGTGGCGAAGGGAGAAAAACATTATAAATGTTGTATTATTTTAAAAACTACTTCACCGATGATGATGACCTATCAATCGAACTCAATGGATTTTCGATGTTTTAAAAATTGTTGGTTTTACAGACGCGTAAAAATACGTGTCACCCTTTTTTCATTATATTATAAGATCTAGCAGGTACCTTGGTAAAAATTTGAAAAAAATTGAAGCTATAGCCCCAAGTGTCTCCTTTACGGACCTGTTTTTAAAAAAGTGGAAACTTTAAAATTGACGAAATTGAAGTTATTTCAAGCGACCGCTGCATCGCGATACACAGCCTCGCACGGTTGGCCCTGTGCCCGGGAGGCCATAGGCCTAACAGCCTCCCGGGCTCTGCTTCTACCGGGGCGCCAACCGTGCTAGGCTATGTACCGCGGTGCAGCGTTCACTTCAAATAATTTTTATTTCGTCAATTTTGAAGTGTCCGATTTTTTAAAAAAAGATCCGTGAAGTGAATTTCTCTAACAATTCATAATTGTATTAGATCATGTGGCAGTCGCATATGTACATGGTGTAAGGACAACAAGTACAGCTGCTCGGTTGCTGCTCGTAACCGCTCGTTTGCCGTAAAAAAGAAGGCAATGTCGCGGTGCAGCGTACACTTGAAACCATTTTAATTTCGCCATTTTTAAAGTGTCACCATTCTTGAGAAGCCCACCGTTAGGTATGCCTATCCCCACCACAGCTGCGCCCGTAGTCCCATTGTTTTGGCTTCGACGTCACCCGCTACATAGTATGTGTGGCCGCTGTAGCCAATATCTCGACTGTAGCCGAAAGTACGCGTGAAACGAGGCCTGTCCCTTGCATTCTGATCCAATCGGCCGCGCATTCGTACCTATGCTCTGTCCAACGAGACCAAGGCAGTGAAGCACCCAGCGTGCGTCCTTTGCTAATTGTCTTGTAAGGGTAACTTCAACTCTGTCGCACTCGAGCGCCTATGTTTACGTCTACTGTCTCGTCTCATTGGACAAGATATAGATACGCCATCGCATTCCTGCCAGGGAACCTTCCATCAAACCATGTTTAGGCTATCATGGACAAGAATTTAGGAGTTTTCCATATACATACATTTTTTCGCTAGCGACCCTTACTTCAGAATGTCTAAAGAATATCCAGCAATTTTATGAACCTAAAATAATGAATAGTACAATAAATAGTTTTGCGGCTCCGCGAATTACAAAACGAAATTTCAAAGAGAAAGATGAAGAAACGTAAAATGCAGCCATATTTATTCAAATTTTTTCACACTTGAACCAGTGGTAAAATTTGCAAAACAAAGATATTTCTAATATTTTTTAATTAAGAAATGACATTCACCAAGGAAAAAATAAATTATTTGAGAACAGCAGTCTTTTGTGATAACCCGGCTCAACCCCCGCCTCCCATTTTCTCTTGGACCACAACATACTTCAATGTCATCAAAATTCGAGACATAGTCCCCAAAAAATGATCGAATTCACATGGAATGATCCCCTTCCTAATGTGGATATTTCCTTAAAAAAAAAAAGTAACAACTATTCTCGTTTTTGCAATATATGTATGTATAATTTACATACAATACAAGGATGTATGATGTTTCACCAAGAGGTAGGAAGGTTTCCTATTTCCATGGTATTGTAAAGGGGAGATACCGATAGTTTACCTAAGGAACCGTGAAGGCCCTAAAAACATTTTTTTTGTGCCATGCACAGCAGGGAACTGTCAACGCGCTCCCGAAAGGCCTTCTGGAAATGGTCAAACGCTCGAGATAATGACCCAACCGGGGCGAGCAGAAATATAGTTTGGAACACTGAAGCCCCGTCGACTCAAACCCTACACCCTGGTTTCGAATCTAGCGGCCAAACGTCCCCGGTCCCGTCCCGGTCTTGTATGGGTCGACCCTTATCCAGCGAAAGAAACGTTACGAATGAAACACAAGAGATCGAAACAGAGGAGCAACAGTCCAATATGAAACACTTCTTGCGAAGGAATCGTTTTTCAAAATCATATAGAGCGTTACTCAAATGTTTTCCCAGGTGTATCGGACCCAACACAGTCCAATATGAACAACTGAAGATCGAGAATCTCATGCCGGGGACTATATACAATGTATATTAACTGTAGATACAATGTATGCATATACAGGTCAAGAGCCGGTTCAATCGATCCTACCTTCTAAAGAAATAATAGATTGATTTTGTTCTACATTTGTGAAATAAATTCCAACACGCCCCCTCAAAATAAATCTATTATTTTAACAAAGACATGTCTTCCTTGTGCTTCGTCTGGGGCTAATTACATATGGTCCAACATTTGTTGCTTAGGATTAGGGAAACCCAGAAAAACCTAATCAGACCAGTACATACACACACATGTATGTATACACATATAAGAATAACAATTGTAATTACTTGCAAACCAAAAAACATTAATATAGTTAATTTATTATTGCAAATCCAGTCCATTTCTCAGTTCTAGGAACCTGGCTGCTGGCAACGGCTTGTCAAAATAACGGTCAGCTGACTACCTGTGGGCATATGTAACAATCTAATTATGCCTTTTTCAACCTGCTCTCTAGAAAAGTGGTACTTTATATCTATGTGTTTTGATCTTTTATGATTCGTTGGGTTGTTAGCAATACTAATGCAGCCATTGTTATCCTCATAGATTACAATTGATTGCAGAACATCTATATTTAAACCGTTTGCCAAAGATCTCAACCAAAGAGCTTCTCTAACAGCTTCAAAAAGAGCCATATATTCAGCTTCTGTAGATGAAGCTGCTACAGATGCTTGCCGTTTTGTGTTCCAGCATATTGTGCATCTTTCAAATAATTTAAAGAGATATCCTGTTGTACTTCTTCTATCGTTTAAATCGTTGCCTCCCCAATCTGAATCAACGTACCCGCTCAGAAGATTAATATAATTTCCTCTTTCGTAAATTAATTTGATATTTTGCGAACCCTTCAGATATCTAAGTACTCTTTTCAAGCACTGCCAAAGTTCTTTGTTATTTTTGTTCAGATATCTGCTTAAAATATTAACAGCTGTGCTTAAATCAGGCCTCGTACACAGCATCACAGACATCAAACATCCGACAAGATTTCGGCAAGAAGCATCATTCTCCTCAGCGGAATTTAATGCCGTGTAATCTAATTTATATTCAAGAAGCGTATTGATAGGGTTACAATCTGACAAATTGAATTTGTGCAAAATCATTTTAATATAAGCACTTTGTTCCAAACTTATCCTACTTCCATTTCTTTCAATCTTAATACCTAAGAAAAGTTTTATTTCGTTTAAATCTGTCATGTAAAATTTTATCTTGAGGTAATTCTTAAAGCTATTCATTGTATCGATTTTTGCGGTTGCATTCACTAGGTCATCTACATACAACACAACATATATATTTTCCGATATATCTCCTTTATCTAAAATATAAATGCATCTATCAACAGGTGAATTTTTAAATCCTTTTTCTTTAAGAACTTGTTCAAAGATTTCAAACCAGCATCTGGCTGCTTGCTTTAATCCATACAACGCTTTATTTAATTTGCACACTTGATTATTATCACAATTAGCTCCCTCAGGAACTTTCATATATATCTCTTCTTTTAACGTTCCATTTAGAAAGACAGTTTTGACGTCCATGTGATGGATCAACAAGTTAAACTGGTTTGAAAAAGCTAATATAAATCTAAAACTAGAAATTCTAGCAACCGGTGCAAAGGTTTCATTGTAATCTTCTAAATATTGTTGACTGAACCCTCGAGCAACAAGCCGAGCTTTATATTTCTATCGGTTTCCAAATTCATCGTTCTTAACTGTGAACACCCATTTACAATCAACAATATTTTTATGCTCAGGCCTTGAGACTAAGGTCCACGTATTATTTGTTAAAAGTGAATTGATCTCTTCATTAACAGCCTGTTCCCACTGAATTTTATCATTCATATTTTCAATGTCCCTATATGATGTAGGGATTTTACAAACAATCGATTGAGCACATAAAAGATAATCGTCAAACATATTGTTTTCATTGTATGAAACACTTGGTCGACATTTAATTCGATCGCTTCTTCTTAACTCAGAAGATACTTGTCTTTTTAGATGATTATTTATGAAAGTATCATTGTGTGAATCTGCTTCAACTACAGATTTATTAAGTTACAGGCCTTGATATAAAAAAATTAGTTTCATCAACTATTACATCTCTCACAATAACAAACTTAGCAGTTTCCACATTCCACACTTTATACCCGTTCGGTTCATAACCAACTAGAATACCTGTCAAAGAGGTCTATCGAAACCCGTATCGTTCAGCGGTTCTGGGGTAAGTGCTGAGCGGTCTCACACAGTCCTCTTACCGGAAGGCATGCTTGCTTTCCCCACTCCGTGGCCAGATCCGCCCCGAAATCATCTCGATTAGTTCTTCATCCGACACGTCACCGATGACGTCGCGTCAACGGTAGCGTCGGCAATCGGCAATTAGGGATCGGTGTCTCTGTCACCTATTTCAAAGCGTCGGCCGACTCTCAGAGGTCGCCGCTCAAAGCATCGGCCGACTCTGAGAGGTCGCCGCTCAAGGCATCGGCCGACTCTCAGAGGTCGCCGGTCAAAGCATCGGCCGACTCTCAGAGGTCGCCGCTCAAAGCATCGGCAGCCGTCCCTGATTGGGCCCGAAACATATTGGCGCTAACATACCTTTCGAAGATTTTTCATCGAATTTTGATTATCTAATTTTATTATGTACAGGTAACCCTCCTATAACACGGTAGATAGGTTCCTAAGAAAATGCCGTGTTGTATGAGACCCAGAGCCAGTACAAAAAGGGGGGTTACGTACAGGTAGCGAAACCGTGTTATAAGATGCCGTGTTGTAGGAGGGTTACCTGTATATATACTGTTGAACCGAACACTTTCAAATACCTTAATTGTGGCTTTTTGCTATGACACATTTCGTATGGTGTTTTTGATTGTTTCAAAGCTTTCGTCGGGGTTATATTAATTAAAAACGTAGCGGTAAGGACAGCTTCTCCCCAGAAAACTTTATACAGACTAGCTCCAACAATTAAAGTTCGGGCCTGTTTGGCGTCGACCGATGGTCGGAGTCGCCGGGGGGCCGGGACCACTCAGAAATGAGCGCGCGAGGAGGCAAGGAGAGACGGGAGAATTAAACCTTTGTCCTTTGGGAAAATGCACTTTATTTCACTCGCTTGTACGACGCACGAGGTGCGAGGCACTCGAGAGCGCGAGAAAGAACGCGCGAACGAGAATCGCGAGCCGGCGAACGTACGGAGATCTTGCACGTGCAACTTCTGCCGCCGGATCGCGAAGAGGAAATCTTGAGCGGCACGAAACGCGTGCCGCCGCGAGACGGAGATCTTCTACGTGGACGCCGGAAATCTTGTCGCGAAGCAGAGTGCAAGTAACGCGGCGCGGGAGATCGCGAGAATACTGCTACCGAATGATGCGAAATCGCGAGAGTCTCAGAGCGCGTTAGAGCTGTTAGAGCGTGTTAGAGCGATACCTTGATTGATGAGCGTTCAGAACGTTAAGAGGTCGAGAAGGCATACGCAGGTGCCTTAAATAACAAAGACCGTCGAATGTGGAGCACCGTGATTGGAGCTCGCACATCGGACGATCCTTGTTTGTCTCAATTAGAAGGATTCAAGCTGTGAAATTCGGCCAATGAGAATTGAAACGGTTGCTACGCGGTGTCGAGCAACGGCGACACGCGCTCTTGCCGCGTGTTGATATACGCGACAAAAACCGTATGAAATAGCGGTCGCCAGTTCGACAATAGGCACCGAATTCCACAGCTTGAATCCTGAACATACCGCCCGCCTCGAAACACTAGTTTCGAAACGTAACGGGATCGCACGCTGATACATAGAATAGCGGGGGCGGTAGCGTTCCGACGGAACTTAAACGATAAGGGGACTGCGTGTTACAATACCCGCGACGCCAATCCCCGAGCTGCGCAAACAGCAGATCGCCCGCCGTGAGAGACGGTAAACAGAATTCGAGATACGTAAACAATTTAAATTACAAAACGCAAGAGTAACGTGTAAACCGCCCGCCTTGTCGGAATGAAGGCGCGACGTTTGAATTTACCGCGCGAGAGCAACGGTACACGGGACGCAGACGCAGGACGACTATCGGAACACGTTTCGTCTATGCCTCGGATTTGCACGCGACGGGCAGAGGAACCAACTTGACGATTGGGCGTTTAAAACACGCAGTGGCGGTTTTTATTGTCACTACGCGGGTGTGGTCGTCGTCGCCAGGGTGCAATTGCACGATTCGGCCGAGCTCCCACTTACACGGAGGGAGAGTCGAATTGCGTAGGAGGACTAGCTGTCCTATCGATAATGAGGGGCGCGGGCGACGCCACTTACCGCGCTGTTGGAGCGTGTTGAGGTAGTCATTTTGCCACAACTTCCAGAATCGTTCGTAGTGTGGCGGACGAGTTGCCATCGCGAGAGACGGTTTTCCGCGAGGTCGAGCAGAGAAGGTTGTGGAGGGGTCGTGAGCGCAGACCCTATTAAAAAATGACCCGGCGTAAGCGGCTCGTAGTCGTCGAGAGTATCCGAAAGAGGGGCGATGGGTCGCGAATTAAGACACGCCTCGATCGCGCAGAGGAGCGTTGTGAACTCCTCGAAAGTCAGCGTTCGATCGCCGAGAACGCGACGAAGATGGTGTTTGACGCTTTTTACCCCGGCCTCCCATAATCCGCCGAAATGCGGCGCCGAAGGGGGGATGAAATGCCAAGCGACTCCATCGCTGGCGGTACGATTTTGAAAATCGGGGTCGCGAAGCGCAGCGCGGTAGGCCGAAACCAACTCCCGATTTGCTCCGACGAAGGTTGTTCCGTTGTCGGAATACATACGCTCTGGGAGACCTCGACGGGAACAGAAGCGAGTGTAAGCGTTTAAAAACGCAGAGGTGGAGTAGTCCGCGACTAGCTCCAGATGCACTGCCTTGGTGGACATACACACGAAGAGCGCGATGTATGCTTTCCGGGATGTGATACCGCGGCCAGCGGAGGCGCGGATTTGAATAGGACCAGCGTAGTCCAAACCGCAATGCGAAAAGGGTTTTTTCGCAGGGGACACTCTCGCTGCCGGGAGATCTCCCATGATCTGAATCGGTATCGCAGCTCGTTCTCGGACGCATCGGACACATGCGTGAATCACGGCTTTTACCTGACTCCTTCCCCGGAGAAGCCAGTATTCTTGCCGAAGAATGTGTAAGGTGAGTTGCACGCCGGCATGCAGGGCGCGGGCGTGCGCTTGCTCGATAATGATAGGGGGGAACTTCGCAGACGACCTCCCACGCGAAGAAGTCCGGTCTCGTCGAGGAACGGGTGTAGCGACTCGATCGGGTCCTTTGGCGGTAGCGGTTCACCATTACAAAGCGAGGAAATGGCTTTAGCGAACTGGCTCTCTTGGATGCGTCGCAACCAGAAGAGTTTGGCCGCGGTGCACTCGCTCGCTGAGAGGGCGCGTCCTGGATGTCGTTTGCGATTGTCGGAGCGACAGTTGCGAGAGTTTCGGACGAACCGTTGTATGTAGGCCGTGACTCTTATTAATTTGGGCCAGCTCGAGAATCGGGAGTCTAAGTCCCACGCGGGAGCGGGGACCACGCTGTGGTGTACGACCTTTGACTCGGACGAGTCCTCCAAAGGGAAATGTCGCGGTTGAGTTGGCCATTCCGAGGGATCGCAAGGAAGCCAGGCGGGGCCCTTCCACCAGAGGTGAGAGTGGAGCAGGTCGTCGCAGAGAAGTCCGCGCGACGCACAGTCGGCGGGATTGTCCGCTGTAGGAACGTGCCGCCATATAGCGGGGGGAAGACGAGTTTGTACGTCAGCGACGCGATTTGCGACGAACGTCTTCCATTTTGACGGGTGAGACTGCAACCACGCGAGTGCCACTGTAGAATCGGTCCAACAATAGCAGGGAGCGTCGCGAAGGTCAAGGGCGGATGAAACGAAATTCATTAAACGTGCCAGAAGGACTGTGGCCTGCAGCTCGAGGCGGGGAATGGTCAATGGAGTCAAAGGAGCGACCTTTGACTTGCCCGCGAGTAAAGAGACAGTGCTGCGTCCGCTAGAGGAGATACAACGGGCGAAAACAACAGCGGCGTATGCGACTGTCGACGCATCCGCGAACCCGTGAAGTTCAATCCGCGAGGCCTCTGAAATGGATCCGATCCATCGGGAAATCTGAAGACCGTTCAGGACTGGAAGGCGAGAATGAATAGATTTCCACTGCTCGAGAGACTGCGGCGGGATTTGGTCGTCCCAACCGATGCGGAGGCGCCACAATCCTTGTATAAAAATCTTGGCGCTGATTATCGCGGGAGTGACCCATCCCAAAGGATCGTATAGCTTCGCGATAGTCGAAAGAATGGCTCGTTTGGTGGACGGTAGCGGCTCGGCTAAACTAACCTTGAATTGAAAGGAGTCGCGAGAGGGGTTCCAACTTATCCCGAGGATTTTGACTTGATCGTCGGGAGCGAGGTTTTTGGAACATGCCAAACCGTGGTCTTCCGGATCAATATCGGCAAGAAAATCGACCGAATTGCTCGCCCACTTACGTAGCTTCATGTGACCACGTTGGAGAAGCTGGATTAATTGATCCCGGGAATGGCGAATAGCTAAAAGGTCGTTGCCGCCGAAGAGGACATCGTCGACGTAAATGTGTGAGCGAAGGACCGGTACCGCGAGCGGGAACTAGCCCCCGTCATCTTCGATGAGTTGTTGCAGAACGCGGAGAGCCAGGAATGGAGCACAGGTCATGCCATACGTGACGGTCAGCAATTGGAAAGCCTGCGTATCCTTGGAGGAAATGGGCCTCCAGAGGATTCTCTGATAATCGACATCGCGTTCGTCGACCAGAATCTGGCGGTACATTTTTGCAATGTCCGCCGTGTAGACGAAACGAAAGGTTCTCCACCGAAGAATTACGGTAGAAAGATCGAGCTGAAGCTTTGGGCCTGGGAGCAGGTGGTCATTCAGCGTGGATCCGTTCGACCTTACACTGGATGCGTTAAAGACAACGCGAAGGTGAGTCGTGACACTGTCGGCGCGTAACACGGGATGGTGCGGAATGTACACGCACTGAGAGGTCGAAGGCGAAATGGGAACGCGACGCATGTGTCCGAGAGCCTCGTATTCTCGGAGAAACTCCTCATACTCCTCGGTCAGAGATGGTTGTAGGAGAAGTTTACGAGATATGGATTGCAGAACCTTTTCTGCGGCAGACCGAGAGTGACCGACTTCAATCGGAGGACCGGTACGGAACGGAAGACGGACTATGTATTGCCCGTCGGGGGCTCGCGATGTGTGCGTTTGGAAGTGCCGCTCGCACTGTTCTTCCTCTTGGGTGAGGGGGGAGGTCGAAGGAATTTCCTCAATCTCCCAAAATCGGCGCAGCTCGTTCGACAGAGTGTCCTGGTGGATGCAGTGATGCATCGAGATGCTGGAGCCCGAGCGAGGTTGTGGGCTCGATCCGCGTGCGACGGAGAGATCGCGCGAGTGCGACGTGATAGGGCCAGAGATGACCCAACCGAAAATGGTTTTCTGGGCAATGGGTTGCCCGCTTGACCCTTTGCGCAGACCGTCCAGGATTATACTGGGGTAAATGTCTGCGCCGAGAATGAGATGAATCGCGGCCGAGCTCGAGGGATCAGCATCGGCCCAATTCAAATCTGATAAATGCTCGAGGGATCGAACATTGTGAATGCGCTTCGGCATGTATGTCGAGAGAGACATCAGGACGAGAGCTGTGGTCACGATCGAAGGAGACGCGGAATCGCGAGGAGCAACGTGGAGGCGCACGGCGTGGCGCACGGTGCCGGCGTGGACTCCGCCAACGGCGGATATGGATGTCGCAACGCGGGTTCGTTTTGCACGCAAGAGGTGCACCATGGCCTCGGTGACGAAGCTGGTCTCGGAACCTTGGTCAATCAGGGCTCGGACAGTGACGCAGCGGCCTGACGGGACACGGAGTTGCACCCACGCGGTGGCCAGTAGAATTCCGGAGCGCGGAGCCGCGAGGGTGGAGGCGAGGTGCGAATTGACCTCGGAGGACGGCACTGGTGGAGTAGAGGGCTCCGAATTTGGCGGAGCTGGAGGAGACGCGTCTTCGTGCAAGAGCGAGTGGTGGAGTTACATTCTCGGAAGGAATGACTGCTGCTCAAACAGTTAAAACAACGTGAAAAGCGTTGAGCGAGCTCACGACGGCCGCTGTAGTTTCGTGCCAGGAAGGTGGGGCAAGCACTGAAATTATGTGATGCTCGACAAACTGGGCACGGATTACGCGAATTCGTGGAGGGCTTGGAAGCGGTCGCAGAATGGACTCGCGAGGAACTAGACGCGAGGCGAGACGATGCGTCGGGACGCGCGGCGGGCGTGGAATTGCAAGAAATCGCGAACTCTTCTAAACCGCGAGAGCGAGAACCGATAAATGACATCAAGGTGTCGAACGAGGGCGGAGTCACGTCGTCGCCGATTTTCAATTTCCACGCCTTCCGCGTCGGAGTGTCCAGCTTTTGGGACACCTGATGGACGAAAATGTCGTTCCACAATTCTTCTGGCTTCCGCCCGAGCCTTTTTAAAGAGTCGACAATAAAACAGACCCGATCGCAGAGAGTCTGGAGGTCTGCTGCCGATTCGCGAGAGAGCGCCGGAAGGTTCTGCAGCGACGAGAGATGCGCGGTGATTATACGCCGCGGATTATCGTACCGCGCCGAGAGCGTCTTTCACGCAATTTGGAAATTGTCCGCGGTGACCGAAAGGTTTCCGATGCAGTCGAGAGCGCGACCCGTTAACGCGGAAACCAAATAATGCAGTCGGGTTACGTCATGCAACTTAGGGTTTTGAATAATAAGCACGGAAAATTTGTCGCGGAACGCTTCACAATCTTCGTATTTACCCTCGAACTGCGGTACATTGATTCGGCGTAGCTGTATATCGGGAACCGACGGACACGTTTGTCCGTCGCTCGGTGAATTTGACGGACTCACGGTATCGCTGTTCAGGGCGTCCAGCTGTGTCGTCATGAACGAGAGAGAGTTGAGGTAGACTTCCTCCGTGTGGGCGAAAGAGTCCTCCTTGAAGTAGGGGTTCTTCGCTCGTTCCTCCGCCGGGATGATAGAGAGGAGTCGCGCGTACCCGTGCTCGAACTTCCTCCACAGATCTTGAAGGTGGACAATCCGGGTCCTCAAGACGGATTTGGTCCAGTTGCTCTTCCCCAGTTTTTTTAAATTTTGAAGGGAACGTCCTATCGCTTGCTGCATCAACAGCTGGGTTTCGACCGTTTCTGCCATGATCGGCGAGGTTTTACACTCCCGCACTTGCCTGCGCTTCACGATCCGGCTCGAAGGACCAAAATGTTTGGCGTCGACCGAAGGTCGGAGTCGCCGGGGGGCCGGGACCACTCAGAAATGAGCGCGCGAGGAGGCAAGGAGAGACGGGAGAATTAAACCTTTGTCCTTTGGGAAAACGCACTTTATTTCACTCGCTTGTACGACGCACGAGGTGCGAGGCACTCGAGAGCGCGAGAAAGAACGCGCGAACGAGAATCGCGAGCCGGCGAACGTACGGAGATCTTGCACGTGCAACTTCTGCCGTCGGATCGCGAAGAGGAAATCTTGAGCGGCACGAAACGCGTGCCGCCGCGAGACGGAAATCTTCTACGCGGACGCCGGAAATCTTGACGCGAAGCAGAGTGCACGTAACGCGGCGCGGGAGATCGCGAGAATACTGCTACCGAATGATGCGAAATCGCGAGAGTCTCAGAGCGCGCGAGAGAGAATCTCTACTTATCGAGACGAGAGCGGACAGACGAGCAAACGTGCTAGAGCGATACCTTGCGATTGATGAGCGTTCAGAACGTTAAGAGGTCGAGAAGGCATACGCAGGTGCCTTAAATAACAAAGACCGTCGAATGTGGAGCACCGTGATTGGAGCTCGCACATCGGACGATCCTTGTTTGTCTCAATTTGAAGGATTCAAGCTGTGAAATTCGGCCAATGAGAATTGAAACGGTTGCTACGCGGTGTCGAGCAACGGCGACACGCGCTCTTGCCGCGTGTTGATATACGCGACAAAAACCGTATGAAATAGCGGTCGCCAGTTCGACAATAGGCACCGAATTCCACAGCTTGAATCCTAAACAGGGCCTTTTCTGTTATCGTCCTTACCATACGTTCCGATACACCATTTAACTGTGGGGTTCGTGGAACTGTTAAGTGGTATGTAATGCCTTTTTCAACACAATAATCTTTCATTTCGTTTGACAAGTACTCCCTGCCATTATCGCTATACAAGTTTACTACTTTAGAATTAAAATGTGCCTCGCTCTTTGCAACATAATCTTTAAACATTGAAAATACGTCTGATTTATGTGATATCAAATATGTTACACAATAGTGGGTATATTCGTCAGCGAACAGTAGAAAATAATTTTTTCCGTTAACTGTAGTAGGAGTGATCGGACCACAAACATCTGAATGAACAATGAATATGTAGCGGACCTCGTACGTGGGAAAGAAGGGACTTTCCGGACGCGGAAGCTCTTCCTTTCCCAAGTGCACACCGTTGGGGGCCGAGTTGAAGGATTGGTAATAAAAGTGACGATAGCCAGAACCCTGGCCAGGTCACTAAAAAGTGTTGTAATTAATGTGGTATAGAATATTTATATTGTAGCGGCTAGCGGGGCGCCGGAAGAGAAATCTTCAGCGCACCAGCACCAAGAAAGATTTATGGTTTGCACAGCATAAGACGCTATTTGTGAGAAAACGTCTTTAACGTTTTTGGCCACTTAGCGGACAGATGTGTCCTTGTAGTTCCTAGGGACGAACTCAATAGCGCAAGTGGACGCCATAAATTTTGGGTAGTCTAAGGGTCTCCAGCCTAGAGTGTCCCAGCGACGCGTGCCTGGTTTCTATCACCCGGGAAAGCTGGGCCCGTTGACGTAAGCCAGCAGTCACGTACGGCACTTAGCACGGGGCCCGGAAGACACCCCGCTGCATCACCAAAATTAGATTTTTAACAGCACGACATGCTCACCCTTCTCACGCACGAGAGGCGTGGAACGTGGGCGTGTTATGCAAAATGCACGGATTGGTGGAAGTTCCTCGCAAGGACTTCCACCAATCAGCCGACAAGCATTTTCGATAATATAAGGCAGAGACTACCGACGAGGAGGGAGTCACGAAGAAGTCACAGCCGATTCTCCGCCGAGTCACTTAGAGTCGGGTCGCAGTCCGGTCGCTGTTAAACCGCAGCCAAAGTTCAATCGCGAGTCAAGTGAATCGTCGGTTTAGTTGAACCACCCCGGACGCTCTCGCGACATCATTCTATTTGTAAATAAACGACTCAGTCACCCGCCTTACATAATCCTGTTCCTTCAATATATTTGTTCAATATATTTGACAAAAGAATATAACTTTATATATAACTGGTGAATACATAAGATGATTTGTGTTTACTTCTTAACGACTGCGGAGTGACTGCGGAATCGTGCCGGGTGTCGGTATTCCTAACCCCACTCTAACTACGACGCTCATACTAATCCATATTACATGTTTGTCTATACGTGTAATTGCCTACAAAAAGTCCTTCGCAGTGACGGTTCCAGATGCGTTAATTCGGGGAAGAAACTTTCTCCTTGTCCTTGAAGGACAAGGGGGTTTTTCCCTTTTTAACGGTTTTCTGGGACGTCACCAACTTGGCCACCAAGAAAAGTACCCTTCGACCGGCAGAAAGCTTTGGACTCTCGCGGAGAACGTAAGGCTCCAGAGAGAATTCAGCACATCGCGAACCGTTTGATAACGTTGCCGTGTTTGTAGTTATACACGGAGTTTTGTTCGCGTTTCCTTGTTGACCAGTTTTCTCGTTTTGTTTTTGTTATTAATTGTTGTTATTAATAAATTAATTTTTGTTGTCTGTTAATTCATCGTACACTAGAAACATTCCTAGTAACCCCTTCACCTAAAAATAACGGTCGTTTTACGTATTTCTTATCTTTCGAGTTTCGAAATGGTAATCGCGCCTGTTTGTCGTTTATACAAGCTTCAGAAAGATTGTCGTTGACCACAGCCTTCTCTACTCGATTTATATCAGCAAACATTTTTCTATTTTTTAATTCTGAGAATTTCGATTTTCCCGTTCTAGAGATATGGACAGTAGGAAAAGCATTTATCAAAAATTCTATGCCAGTTAAACTGTTCAGGGGCTTACATGACATTATGACATTTTCCGTTTTACTTATCTTAACGCCTTCCTTGTCGAAAACAACTGTCATGCCCACCTGCTGTATCCTTCGAACGGACAGTAAATTATACGGCACATCTGGGTAGTAGTATACATTGTCCACGGTTCCCTGGATGCCCAAGTTAGTAGTAACATTCAGCATTCCTCGTTTTGTCGCTGCAATGTATGTCCCATTTGTAACGGTTGCGTTTCCCTACGCGAGCGTTAATCGCGAAAGGAAGGTGTGTTCTGTCCTCTCCTGGATTCGCTCAGCGGCCAGGGTCGGCGGAGAGGACAGCGGGTGAAAATAATGGAGGCGGTTTACGGAAAAATAAGCTTTATTGCCGGCGGCGGTTCGCCCCGGGTTGCGATGGTGATTCCCGGCTGGCGGGTTCCGGTGCGATGGCTGGCTGTAATCAGCGCGAGGAGACGACACGTTATTACAACTAGTATCTTAAATCTAACGTACGCGAGAGTAGCGGCGGAACGCGGAGCGATCAAGATTCGCTGTTACGGCGGAAACGCGGAGCGATCGGGACTCGCTATCTTACGGCGGAAACGCGGAGCGATCAGGACTCGCTCTTCTTACGGCGGAAACGCGGAGCGATCAGGATTCGCTATTTTACGGCGGAGACGCGGAGCGATCAGGACTCGCTATTTTACGGCGGTAACGCGGAGCGATCAGGACTCGCTATTCTTACGACGGGAACGCGGAGCGATCAGGACTCGCTCTGACGACGGGAACGCGAACGGTATCGGAATACGGCGTTTCTCCGTTTCGGGGGATTCCTGGGATTCCGGATCTACGGTTGGTCGGTAGGAACTACTGCGGCTCGGCGAGATTCTAGTGAACTGGTGTTTCTTCGCTGGCGGCCGAGCGCACGGTGGCCGCGAATCCACTCCGACTCCGGACCGACGGGACGCCCCACCCGCCGCCCCCAGTCAGATCGCGGTGGGGGTCGCTCGCACCCGGACGTTCCTAGAGAACGAGCTCCCGTCACCAGCGTCGTTACTCGTACAGGACGAGCTCCGAACGCGGCTGCGATCCGACGAGGACTGTCACGAATGTGACGAGACGCCTGGTCGCGAATTTCGCAGGATCGGCGGAAAGGAATCGGGTAGGAGGAGAGAGCTGGAGCGCGCGACGAGCAGTAGTGCCCAGAGACACTGCTCCCGTCCGTCTGCTCGCTCGAGACTTCCTCGCGGTACTGGTTTCACACGCACACGGAAGAAGCCGTAGTACGCGTTCCACCTGGCACCAGCGTGTTCGCACACACACACGGAAGAAGCCGTAGTATGCGTGTTCACACGCGGCTGCGAGTGGTCAGGAGCTCGGGATGGTTCCCGGTGAGCAGCTCCCAGCCAACTCCGAGTTAATCGCGGTTCGCTCCGATATTTATGGAGAAAGCGCGGACTACGAAGAGCGCGCCGCCTCGCGAAATGTTCGCGAAGCGGCGGCGTGCTCTGATTGGTTCGCGCTCGGGACGGTTGTGGGTTGGCTCGCACTTGGGTCCGTTGTGCGAGCTCGCGACGGAACGCGAATTTCGCCGTTTCGTCGCACATTTTTCGCCACAGAAATTCGTACTGGCGTTTGCAACACCTTCAAATTTTGGGTCAGGTCTTCCCTGTTAATCAGGTGATCCGATGCCTCCCAATCCAAGAGAAAGGTTATTTTGTTTGTCCCGTACATTTCTGATTGATAATTTCCCACCATGAATGCGAAACTTGACGTGGGCGTTGACGAATTCGTCGAAGGTTCAGTCATTTGAACGGTTTGCACAGTTTTATTTGTTTCACCGCTCTGTTGTTGGATGCTTCATTTATAATAAATGCAATTTGGTTTAATGTGGCCTTTTCTGCCACAGTGGTGGCATTTCACTTCTTGTTTCCTGTTTGTCTTATATCGTTTCAATTTTTGTTGAAGTTTTGAGAAATTAAATTCTCGTTTCTTTCCCTTAGGGGGGGGGGGGCGAGTCTGACCCCGACATGCCCCGACACAATAATGATTGTCACGCTATGAAAGAACGAACGGCCGCTAGAAGAAGCTAAATAGTAACATTTCTGTTCAGTAGGGGAGCTAGGAACGTTTTCCACAGTTCAGTATCGAGCAACACACTGCATTGGTAAAACAGAGGAAGAGAGAATGTACGAACGTACGACAACATGGATGTCGCTGTCGTAGCTTCGTTCGAATAGCCGTGCCGCTTCAGGAGAGAGAGAGACCACAACGATTTTTCCTTTTTAATGTTGCATTTATTAATAAGCAGAAACTGATACAGTGGCAAATATATGGGAAAAGTGTGTTTTTTTACGAAGTGTGAGTGTGTGTGTGTGGGGGGGGGGCGTATTTGGGGCGCGTGAGGAGGGATTATGTTTTACTTCAGCGGGGCGGCGTCGATGGGTGGCGAAGAAGCGTCCTCCTCGTTGTGGACATCGTAGAGATAGAGCTTGGTCGTCCTCGCCTGGCTGCTCCTTTTCTTTGTTGTTGTTGCCACGGATGTGAGGGAGGTTTGAGGACAGTTTCCTTCCTTCAGTCCACATGATGCATTGCTAGAAGTGACACCAAAACAAAATAAACAAAATGCGAGAAAAATGGGAATTTACTCGATAATGTAAAAGGTAAAATTGCACTGCTCTGCTTACATTGTGAGCTGCTGCTCCATCCATTGTCGGCTCGGAATATTTTTTATATTTTTCATTATATTCAATCGTTGATATAAATCAGCGATCCTGCACACTTATCTGCAAGTGTGCACCCGACGTCGGACAGCAATTTTCTTTTTCCAACTGATCGAGTCAGTGGCGTTGCACCAGTAGGTGTATCTCGACACGTGGCGTAATACTTTTCTAACTCTTTGTACTTTCTTTGGCTTCGAGAATATATTGAGGTTCCCGAATGGGCATGCCTCTTGTATGTCTGCTGTCGACTATTTCCGGCAGCATACAATCGACATAAAAACGCGACAATTTTGGCTCCATCTTACGTTGCCAAAATTCGTCGTCTCTCTCAACTTTAATTGTCTTGATTCCTTTTTTCGTCCACAGGCAAAACAGGCAGTATTTTCTACCAGTTGCGTGTAGCTGCCCTTGTACTTGGTAGAAGTACGCGTGTGTTTTATTCAATGCAGTACCTGCACTGTCTGCAAATATTTTCTTGACAGCTGGTACTTTGCTTATTGCCTCTTCTGGCGTTAAATTCTCTGCGGTTTGTGGGCATTTTATTTCCACAATACCGTCGTGATCTATCACACCGTCTGGCGATGCTCCCAAATAGGGAATCGATGCATCGATGAAAAGGCCACATCGTCGAATTTGAATGTTTTATTTTCTCGATAATTCTTCACGAGCAACATCTTGATTCTGTCTTCCATACTCTACAGCGGGAACAGTTAGCAGGCGTGGGTAGAGCAACGTCCTCACCAGCTTCGAACAAAGCGTTGTTTTTTTTCGGTAGCACACGGTGCGGAAGTTGGACGCAGTCAAAAGTTTCGACTTGTACGTCAGCCAATTTGTGTTTGTGTTCTGTCCAATGGTATCCTGCTCGATGTTTTCTCTGTCCTTCTGCCAATGGTTTAGCATTTCCACATGCTTTTCTGTCTGTAGATCGAACATGCATTTGTCCATGTCTGGTTTCTACGCGTTTGGTCCATAATCAGAATCTTGGACTACGCGGAACTGCTTCTTCGTGCTCTTTGTGGTCATCTCCTTTCCAGCATTTTTGAGACTTTCTTATTGC